>NW_027226457.1:3629262-4243893 GCF_022539635.2 Chironomus tepperi
TAATTAGATTTATTAAGTTCGCAGTTTTTCTTTGAAAAAATGAAAGATTTTCTCTTTGGGTAAATTGACAGAAAGGAAGTGAGTGCGATAAATTTTTGTTTATATTCAAATTTTTTTGTGAAAATATTTGGGTTTTCAATGTTGATTTAGATTAATGAATGTAAAGAATCGGACTATTTGGGTAGCATCTGGTGACCATATAGCTTCTCAATTGATATTTGATCAATATTGATGCAGATTTTTGTTGATCTTGAAATTGATCTAGATTGAAATCGAATGTGCATGTGTTCTGGGTTAGGAAGAGCTCTATAGGAGCTTGCTTTGGCTTTAGGCTTCAAACTGCGGCTGTAAGTTGCGTTTCCATATGTAAATGACTCGGAAAAGGACAGATGGATAAGCTTCTCCTGCCGAGTCTCGAACCCATGACCTTTTTGGTCGGTATAATAATAATTAGGTACCGAAGTACGAAGCCATTCCGCCACCAAGCCACCTCAACTCACAACTACGCCTCTGCTGACTCTTAAAGTCTATCCAAGTATAAACTAATGAACTGAGTTGAAATGTTTCCATAATTAGTAGTAAATTGCATAAACCACCCACATAAAGCAGTACTTAAAATATTAACTCCGTCATGAAGTTAATAAACTTCATTTTACCGCAAAAAGAAGTATATCTCTTTTACAGCGAAGTAGAACTGCCAAGAGCATCTATTAAATATTTTGTTTCACATTTACAGTCAGTCATCTACTGATTTAAATGTAACAGTTTGCGATAAAACAGAAGCGATGTGCCTTCGAACTCTAATACATCTCGCATGTCAGAGTATTATTTTTGGATATACTGAGTAGATCAATTACATTGAAAGTTTAAAATAACAGTGATGATATGCAGCACATATAAAGTGATTTCATTCACATTTTCCTTTGTTCTCGACTTAAACAATTTTATTGGATATATAACAAGTCAGTCTCAATTATCATGTAACAGGTGGGTGGATGTATGATGAATGATTAAGGAACAGCTTGTATTCATCTTTGACGTCATTAATTTGAATGAGTTTTTGATTGATCTATTTTGGGAGTTGGTGGCGCTATGAGAGTAATTATGTGGTTATTGGGGCTTTTGGTTGAATAGTCATGGCTAGTGGATGGTGGATGATGAGAGGCAGTGTCATCAGGGATTGCAGATCTGTAGCAGACATTTTGACTATCTTTTGGAATGAACGAACCGGTATGAACCGCATGACGTGTGCTATTTTAGTCGAGGTTTCCCACAAAGCATGCCGTGGCACAAGAAAATTTGGACAGCACTGGATTTGATAATAGTTATTTCAAGGTTAGGGTCAAAATCACAAAAATCTCTGATTCCATCCACAATTACTGCCTAAATAACCCATCAAAACCACTTAACGAACCAAATCAAATGCAATTCCTAGTAATTAAGCCTGATCATTTTCCTGACATTTCCATCTTTACAATTTACTGAAAATCACAGGCGTCATAAATTTCTCAACCTTTCCGTACACATTCCTGTCGAAAGAAAAATAAATAAACATTAATAAATTGAGTTAAAGAAGACATTTTCTAAGCTTCATCTATGGAATTACTTTTGAAATTGTCATAGTCAATTAGTCGAGTGTAGGATTAGATTTCAGATGAGGAAATGGAATATTGTAGTTTTTATTGGAATATTAAGAACTTCCATGTAGAGTTGTTGATCGAATAGATCAATTGTTATCTATGGGGTCATTTGGGTGGTGCTTGTGGGTGAGTCAATCAATGGCTACCAATTGCCAGACACCATTCCTTTATGAAATCCTGTCCGGATATTGTAAATTAGGAATTAATAAGTCTTGATCAAAACCGTACACAGTATAAGGTTCATGGCATTTCCAATAATTTTTGGCATCATCCTAATGTGCCGCGGCACATTGGTTGCACACCACTGGATATGGCACAATAGTCATGAGAATGAGTCAATTTCCAAGTTCAATACCTTAATCGAGTCCATACTCATATTCTAACTCTAAACTATAGCTTCGCATGGAAGTAACTCACATGCATGTTCTCAAGCTACATCATCACTCAGCAGGGAGTAAAATATCAAACCATGCATTAAGTACTTCTTCTTCTTCTCAAATTTCCCGCCTGCACATTTCATTATAAATGCATCACAGCTAATATTTCAGCATGATATTTTCTATCTGTGAATCTCGACAAAAATATGAAGCACAGACTCGCGGACAAAAATTAATGACATTTCTTTTATTTTGTAGTTTTTTGAATTTTAATTAATTAACGAATGCATCTCTGGATCATCGAGCGAGCAAATATTTATTTGCGCAAATGAAATGAGGGAAAAAAGAAATAATTTTTGGCATCAAAAATTTGCGATTCGATCGAGATGCACAAATATATTTTATTTTATAAAATGACAATTTTCATTTCATTTCGTGTTGCATTACATGAAAGGGGGAAATAGAGTCAATGGGTGGATAATTGGTAATTAAGTTAGGATGCTGAGTAATTGGATTTTGTTATGGGAAAAATTTACTATTTTGTATTGAGAATTATGAAATTGAGATGCTGAATGTTAGGAGTATGCTTTCTCAAAATTCCAATTCCGATTCCTTTAGCGAGAAAGTATAATTAAGAGATGTAGCTGATTAATGAAGATGATATTTGATAGTACCATATTTACAGTTAATTGGATAAGTGATTCGATGGAAGTAAACTTATGGAAATTTCACTGAATTTCGCAAACTGTTCTCTAATATAGAGGATCTTAAGTTGGATTTGTCATAATACAGCCCTAAAATCGCCAAATAGGATGACAAATCGTCGATAAATTACAAATATCCTAATTTGCATTAAGAGCAAAAGTCACAATCCAAAATTCAGAACCAAGCCATCGCAACATTGACGTGGCGTAGAATTTAAACCGATGGCATAAAGACAAGTCGCGTCTATCTTATTCTAAATTTGTGATGCAATATTGGTCATTATGGGATTTCATAACTATTCAGTAGTAATTCAGCTAAAATAAACTAAACATGAAAACCCACAACACATGCTCATTCAACATGTGCTACATTTTCATTCATATTCATATATTTCATTAAGTAGTCATCCCTTTGCGACAGAATTTATTTCATATTTTCGATAAATTAAAGAAAAAAAAAATTCAAATTTATTACAAGAAAAGAAATTGACTTTACAGCAAAACAAGATATATGTAAGAAGAAAAAGAAATAGGCAAAAATCATGCTAAAAATAATGAATAAACGAACGAAAATTCATCAAAATCGCCTCATTCAGTGGTAAACTCGCGTCGAGATCACATGGAAAAGTAGAAAAAGATTCAAAAACGCGCAATTTTCTTTTAGTTGTATACTTTAAAGAGTCAATAGACAAGTGTGTAAGGTCTATACACACATTTGTGTGAATAGGTGAAAAAGTGAGCATCCGAGTAGAATGGGATTGCGTAGACATTTTTCATCTATGCGTCAGCGACCAAACAAAACACAAAAGTGAAATGGACTGACTGTGTGACTGATGAAAAATTTATATTCACTGATCTGTGAATAATTAAGTGAAGAAAAGAAAAAAAAAGTCATAAAAACGCAATAGCTGAATGAAAAGTTCTTGTTCCTAACGAATTTAAAACAAATTCAAAAAATTTATAAAAAAAAGAAGAAATTTTTAATAAAAGAAAAGAAGGAAAGGAAAATTATTTATAGAAGTGAAAAGAGACGGAAGAGAAATAAATAAAATATTGTGTATATTCGTGGAATTCCAACAAGTATAAGAATTTCTTCTGCATTTTCTTTATCATACGGAATATAAAACGTAATTAAGTGTGAATGAATTTGGAGTTTTGTGACTAGAGAAGTTTGTTTGGGGAAATTTAAATGTTGAAGTTTGGAAAATTTTCAAATGCTTTGAAGAAATTTCAACATTTTTAATTCAAAATTTCAAATTTGTTCTGATTCAAGAAAATTTTAAATTTATTTTCAAAAAATTCAACTCAAAATTTCAAGAAATTTCAACTTTAAAATCTCAAAAAATTTCAACTCAAGAAATTTTAACATTTCAAAAATTTCAGAAATTCCAATTTTAAAATTTCAAGAAGTTTAAACTTTAAATTTCAAGAAATTTTAACTGTAAACTTTAAAAAGTCAATTTCAAAATTTGTGTGATTCATTCAAAATTAATTGTGAATAAGTCAATTTACCACCTCATTAAATGATCCCCAAGTAAAAAAGTGCTCAAAAAGGAATTGCAGAAGAAATTAAAAAGATTTTCTCCTCATCGTAATGGATTGCAATTTCACAGAAAACAAACAAAAGTGTAAGAACAAAAAGTGAAATGACTTTTATATTCTTTAACTGTGTGAGCCTTTGTTGCAACTCAAAACTTTAGAAATAATTTATATTCAAATCTGTGAATAAAAAAAGTGAAGAAAATAAAAAAAAGTTTTAAAAAATCATCGTTTTTCGCGTGGACTAAAAAGTAAAAAAAAGTTTTATGTGATTTAGACGAAATTGGTTTGAAAAGAAATTCAAAAAATCGTATATAAACAAAAAACTAGAAATCTTTGAATTCTGAAAAGGCGCCCTCGTTTTTTGTTGTAAACTATACGATAGGTCAAGGTGCATGGAAAATTAACTTTCAAACCAATTTCTCTAGAAGTGAAAATAAAAGATTTTTTACTTTTTAGACGCGAAAAACGAGAAAAAAGTTTTTTTTTATAAAGTATTTTATAAAATTTGTAGTCCATATCGATCTGTGTCTTTTCCAATTCAGTTTCACGATTAGCTCGAAGAATTTCGTTCAGATCATTTTGAGCTTTGCTCAACCAAGTCCGACTGCGTTCGAAATATTTAAAGTAAATTAAGTGTGACTCCATGAATTTGGAGTTTTGTGACTAATTCGGACTGCAGTTCGCTTCGTTTGTTATTAGGTCACAAAATAATTGAATGAACTTCGCTTCGCTTCGTTCGCCCGACTGTTATTAGGTCACAGTAATTCGGAAAATTCGCTTCGCTTCGTTCGCCCGACTGTTATTAGGTCACAGTAGTGTCGGACTCCACTTTTTTAATTCGCCCGACTGTTAAGGTCACAGTTGTCGAAAACTTATTTTCGTTCGCCCGACTGTTATTAACAAGTGTCGGAACTTCGCTTCGAAATCGTTCGCCCGACTGTTATTAGGTCAAGTTTCAACAACTGTTTTAGTTCGGACTCCATTCAAACTGTTATTAGGTCAAGTAATGTTTTCGCTTTTCGCCCGACTGTTATTAGGTCACAGTTTTTAAAATTTAAAAGTTCGTAGATTGGAATTTAGGTCAAGATTTAAAATTTCAAAGATTTATAGAAATTTCAACATTTTTAATTCAAAATTTCAAATTTGTTTAGATTTAAAAATTTCAGATTTAAAATTTCAAGAAATTTCAACTTTAAAACTTCAAGAAATTCCAACTTTAAAAATCTCAAAAAATTTCAACTTCAAAATTTTAAAAGATTTCAACTTTAAAATTTCAAGAAATTTCAACTTTATAATTTCAAGAAATTTCTCCTTTAAAATTTCAACATTAAAATTTCAACTTTAAAATCTGAACATTATTTCAAAAAGTTTCAACTTTAAAATCTCAAAAAATTTCAACTTTAAAATCTCAAAAAAATTTCAACTTAAAAAAACTTCAATTTTAAAATTTTCATGATTCATTTTAAGTTAGTTGAGTCATATTTTAAGTCACATTTACCACCTCATTAAATTTCCCCAAAAAAAAGTGCTCAAAAAGTCGAATTGCAGAAGAAATTAAAAAGAAATTTTTCTTCTCATCGTGAATGGATTGCATTTTCACAGAAAACAAGCAAAAAAAAAGTGTAAGAACAAAAAGAAAAAAATAGAAATGAAGAATTTTATATTCTTTAACTGTGTGAGCCTTTGTTGCAACTCAAAACTTTAGAAATAATTGTGAAACAAATAAACAACAAAAAAGAAGAAGAAGAAACATATTTCAATTGAGGAAGAGGAATAAATTCCGGTGCAAGAAGAAGTTTTGTTAAAATCATAAAAAATAACATTTTTAAAGTAAGTTTGAGTTACGAACAGAAATTGTGTCATTAATTCAGGAAGTCTGGGAGAATTCTTGACATGAAATTTCCTCATTTTTGCGACATTTTCTCAAATTTTTAATGAGAACTTGTGAACTTTAATCAAATTATATTCAATTACAACTTAATTTAACTTAATAAATTGAATAACTTTTCTGAAAAGTCATGCATTTTAAGCAACGGAACAGATTTATGTGTTAGATGAACAGTGTCAATAATGAATTAATTTTGATGAAACAAGTTGACGCGGAAGATAAATTTACTTGGGAAAAATGAAAAACTTGCAGAATTTGGATGAATAAATAAAATGAAGATTATGAGATTGGAAATATGCAAAGATTAAAGCTTCAAGATTGAGAATAATTTAAATTATGAATTGTCATGACAAAGCCTAAGACTTTCGAGTCCAGGTTTCGTGATTTGTCAGTCTCAGTCTAAGTCTTAGTCTAAGTCTCAGTCTAAGTCTCAGTCTAAGTCTCAGTCTAAATCTCAGTCTAAGTCTCAGTCTAAGTCTCAGTCTAAGTCTCAGTCTAAGTCTCAGTCTAAGTCTCAGTCTAAGTCTCAGTCTAAATCTCAGTCTAAGTCTCAGTCTAAGTCTCAGTCTAAGTCTCAGTCTAAGTCTCAGTCTAAGTCTCAGTCTAAGTCTCAGTCTAAGTCTCAGTCTAAGTCTCAGTCTAAGTCTCAGTCTAAGTCTCAGTCTAAGTCTCAGTCTAAGTCTCAGTCTAAGTCTCAGTCTAAGTCTCAGTCTAAGTCTTAGTTTCAGTTTCGTTCCTCGATCTCGGCGTCAAAAATTCATAGAATCCCTAATTCAAATTACATCCAAAAACCATTAATCCGAAAAATTTTCATTCTCAATAAAGCATCGATTACCATGCATCTGTTCAGTCATTTCAACTTGACGAAGCCCTTCACATCGATTATACGAATTTGGCATCAATATTCAATAATAAATTACAAACTTCATCGTTCCATGCAAAATGAATTAGTTTCCATTATTGACTCAATAACTTTCTCGTACAAGCATCAAAATCATGATAGTTTACTAAGTGCTAAGGCATCCTCGTGTAACAATAATATTAATAAATGTTTCCACTTACTCATCAGTTCCGTTTTCACAATTTTTCAAGTGTAAATAACCCGAAAAGTCAAATTAAAAGAATTAAGGAAATTGCTGTCATGACAGTGGAAGTAAATAATTATAAATTAATAGCAGATTATTGATGGAAACAGGAAGTCTGATTGGATTTAATCATTTTTCTCAACTTTTTGACGAATTTATAATTTTATGAGGATATTCAATCATAAATCATGACAAAAAGTTTACAGCTAATAGGAAATTGAAATAAATATTGAGGAAATGAATTTTAAAGCGTGAAGAAAGTGAGGAATTGGATTTAATTTGAAGCCTTAAGAGGGTAGTAATGTGATATTCGTTTGATCTTGAAATTTTCGAAGGTTGTGCTTAAATAAAATTGTAAAATTGTTAATTAATTAATTAAGGTTGATAATTGGTGGATAAGAAGAACTGAGCAGTAATAAATGTTGAAGCTTTACAGTTTAGACAATCAAATATAAGCATTTCGCTTCATTTGGGAAAGAAGGCTTCATTTGGGATTCCCCAATCGTCGTTGAGCTTCCCTGATCTTCCCTGAGTCTGTTTGAGTCTCGTTGAGCTTCTCTGACTGTTTTTGAGCCTTCTTAGCCTTCATGAGCCTCCATAAGCCTTCATAAGCTTCATTGAGCCTCCATGAGTCTCCTTGAGCCTCCCAGGGTCTCCTTGAGCCTCCCTGAGTATTCTTGAGGCTCCCAGAGTCTCCTTGAACCTTCCTGAGTCTCCTTGAGCCTTCCTGAGTCTTTTTAAGCCTTCATAAGCTTCATTGAGCCTCTCTGAGTCTCCTTGAGCCTCCCTGAGTCTCCTTGAGTCTTTGTGAGCCTCACTGAATCTCCTTTAGTCTCCTGAGCCCGCCTGAGTCTTCCTAAGCCCTGGAAATTGGAAAATTGAGCCATAAACTTTAGGTTTTAGAATTATGATATGAAATCTGATCTTCAATTTTCATAAGACAAATTTTTTAATATTCCTCAACAATGTATATTATTCACAGGACTCAAAAATTTTAATTTCTGGTCACATTGTATCCATAGCACTTCCACAAAGTCTCTTTGTAGTATTAACAACAATAACTCAATTAAATTCTCAATTAAAAATGTTCTTTCAATACCAAAATTTGAAGATTGTTCGATTCTTGTTATACATTCGATGTCCATACCCAAACCTTTTACATTAAGGTCCATTTTGAGGCATTTCCCAGCGTTATAACCTTCCTAGAAGATGGATCTTAATACTAATTAATTTCCACGTGGCTCATAATCAAATGAAACCTTTCAGCTTGCCTTTTTAGCTTGCTCATTATAGCACTCGACATGAAATATGTACGGATATTCACAACTTTACGTGATAAAGTCATATCCTCATAATAATGCAAAATTCTTTTATGCACTCATAAATAATTCTCAGACGTAATTTTTTTTCTGTAATTCACAGGATCTGAAGACTCTCTCTTGGAGGAAAAAAAGACTTAAAGTACAAAAGAGAATAAGAAGCCATTCGAAGAAGAAGGTGCTAAAGTTTCTGCAGTCTCACGACGAGTTAAATCGACTGTAAAATCGCATTCTTTATAGAGTTAACTGAGCATACTTATATATAGTGCACATTTTTTAAACATAAAAAGCCATAGTCATGGATGCGAGTTGCTTCTACTGTCAGTTTAGTCTGAATACAGCTGGTATAATAATTGGAGTTTATGAAATCGTTCAATATACTCTGCTATTCTTTTTTGCTCTACATTTCTTCAAAGGTAGGTAGATATGGCATGAAGATGATTTTGAACAGTACTAATGTCATTGAAGTATGTTGTGGTAGCTTTTGAGCGCATTTTTGGTGCATGCATTGGAGTTGAGGTTAGAATTTTTTGGAGATTTTGAGGTTATGTTGATACTTTTGAAGTTAAGTTGACTATTTTAAGGTTAGATTGCAAAACTTTAAGTTTAGGCAAACAATTTTGAGGTTAGACGGACAATTTTGAGGTTAACTTGACAATTTTGAGGCTACATTGCAAAACTTTAAAGTTAAGCTGACAATTTAGAGGCTAAATTGTAAAATTTTGTGGTCAGGTTGACAATTTTGAGATTAGTCTGACAATTTTGAGGTTATGTTGACAAATTTGAGGTAAATTTGACAATTTCGAGGTTAGAACAACCAGACAAACCTCAACAACTCAATTCACCTCCAAATCCAAAATGCGCAACATTCCTTTACTTACTGCTTTCAGCCTACCCTTAATTCCCCATCCGAACTTTACATTGACATTGATACCATTCCATTTAAACCTCCGCTTGTTACCTGACCCAGATCTTTTTTGATTGAACTTTACTGTTTTTCTTCCTATATTCATTTTCAATTCAGATGATTCGGATTTCCTTACAATTGTCACCTGCTGTTTATGTGCCCTCATTATTGTATCGGCCTTACTAGTCTATGGATCATTCAAAGTAAGTGGAAATAGAGCAGTTCTCATTTGTTTAATAATAAATTCATGTCAATTTATTCCTTAAAAAATACAGAATATCAGACGGTACGTCGTGTCATGGATATTTGTTGTAGCACTTATTGTCGTTATTCAACTTATGGTTCTCTTCGATGTCATTCACGTCGTCAATACAAAGAGTAGTGAGGCGTCTGATAAATCATTTCTTTATACAGCTTTAGAAGTTTTCTGTTTAGGTAAGTGTATCAATTTATTCCTTTTATTCATCCATCCAATAACAATAAGTAACGAATAGATGAAAAATATATGTAAAATGGATATGAATTGTATGTATGATCGGAAAAAAGTGAAAGGTGATGGAAAATAAATGTGGGAAGTTTCTTCTTTCATCCTTGATGTTTTTACTGCTTCTGCTGCTGCTGCTTTTGAATATATATCGATGAGGAATTTATTGAATATTTGACAACGGATTCGAATTTTATTTGGATTTCCATACATCTTTATGGAGAATTATTTATTTTTTTTGAGGACGGAAGTGATGAGGATCGTGATTTGGTTAGTTTTGGTCTGTCTGGATGTCAATATTATGGAATTTTGGGAGAAATTATGAAAAATGGAAATATTGAGTAGGAAAGAGTCAGTAACGGTCAAAAAATATTTGAATTCCTGTTCTTCTGGATCCTTTTGTTCTATCAACCCGAAAGACACAAATGAAGCCGTATGGATGACCACCAAAGCCACCCTTTCCTCCTCCTCAATATGCTCCTGGATAGATTACAGACAGACATAAAGATGTACAGTTTTGTTCCTTTCAAAAGAACTATGCTTTAAAATTCAACTCCCAAAAAGCGTCAATTTCCCAAACAAATCCACTTCCTATGCTTCACTAACGCCAACAAATTGTAACAATTTCCTTTTCTTCAATAAATTCTCTTTACAAAAAATCAAGAAGAAGTAAATACGAAGATCTACAGCTTTTCGTATGAAAATTGGAAAATATTTCAAATAACGCACCTGAGTATAAATCCTATATAGGCTCAACAAAAAGGGAGAATGATATTGATATAAGTTTGATGTCGTGAATACGTGATGAATGAATAAGGCATGCACGTTTCTTCATTGACATGCCATTTTATTCGACACATTAAGGCATCTCTCTGCTTTCTCGCGATGCTTGCATAAATAATTTTACAAATATTTTTCTTTCTCGCAAATTTTTGGATGAGACTGGATGTGGTTGATATGGAAATAAGAATTTCTTTCTTACCTTGAATGTTTTTGATTTGATTTCATTCATGTAATTTGGAATGTTTAAATATTTAAATGTTGTAAAGGAAGTAGATTTGAGGATTTTGAAAGTGAATTTGGGTCATTGATGGTGTTTTTTGGGATGATTTGGGGAAGGAGCCAGCTTGGTACGGAAGTTTGAATTTAGTGCCATTTTTGGTATCTTTTACTAGAGCCTTCTTGCCTCTTAATGCTGCAAACAGCCGTAAAAATGGGTCAGAGTCATATTTTCCGGTACAGCAGGGCATTCTCGTGTCTTATCATGAATACGGTAAATTAGCGGTTCCTTAGCAAACACATAGGCTGATATAAGAGCAAGCAACCTTTTTTGGGCCTCCCGACAACCTAGCTGCAGCACAAAGGTTTCCCACTACTTCTTTGAATTCTCCTGTACGCTAAAGACTTAGGTTTCACATTTTCCTCAAAAAATCTGTCACTGCCTCTTTTCTCCCACAATTTGAAGATGAACGCCAAACATTTACATTTAAATTTGCATAAGAAAATATATCTGTAATGAAAAATAGGAACAGCATGAATAAAAAAAGCTGTAGAAAAAAAAAATAAATTCAGAATAAATAAATATCCCTGTAAATATCATATTGATTTCGAGAATATGCTCACGAAGATGTGAAATTTATTAATGGTATTTAAGATTTCGCAATCTAAAATGGATATTTTTCATCTGAAATTTCTATTTATCATTGTTCATTGATTGTTATTTGAGTAATGAAGCATTCTTTTTTCGGAATGTTAGCGGACGGTAAAGATTTTGATTGAAAAAAAAAATTGTTGAATTTATTGGATTGGAATTGAATAATGGCTTAAAATAGAAGGATTTAGTTCTAGTTTCTGATGCACTGAGTGACGAAAATGAAGAATGATCAGTTTTGGAGCTTTTAGGGCTCCGCTAAACCTTTTTTGAACTCTCGTTAAGCTTCGATAAACCGCCTTCGTTTGACTTCCTAACTCATTTCGCTGGCCTCCGTCAGTTGGCGCCTGAAACTGGTTCTTTTGCTGACTACCGCTTGCTAATTACCAATTTCAAGTTCGTTTGGCTTCCATTTTGTGTTAATAAAAAGGTATTTAGCAGAGTTTGGCTGTCTCAAAAAATTTGTCGTTAAAATTTAAATTTAATTTGACCGGAACTTTAACTATTCTTTGTACTCTATTTTGTGACAATCTAATGTCTAAAAACTCGAATTTGAGACGGCCACACTCTGGGGTTTAGCTTCATTTGTGTCTTTCGGGATTTATGAAGTCAATCATTCAGAGTCTATGTAGATGAGTATACTAAAAAATGGTCCTTAAATGTCCACTAGTCCTAAAAATCAAACTAATCATAATATTGTTCCGTGAATCCAAAATGACTGTCCAGATATGACTCCTTCATTATTAGGCTGTATTCAAAAATTTAGTATAGAAAATTTGACTTTTGCCTCAATAAACCCTAACGTTAAACCTTTGTTAGGAATGTCAACTCTCCATCCCATCCCCCTTCTTGAACACCTTTGATACACCCTTGGTTAGGAGGTAGGAGATGATCAACAACTCAACAAAAACTTCAAAATTTAGTGACTACAAAAAGTGTAGAAAATTTCAATTTTCAGCTCAACAAATCGGAAAATTTCCCAACAAAAAACTATCTCATCCCAACTATTTACAACAACTTTTACTTCTGAATGTTCTGTGTGCACGTCTGAATGATTTATGATCTATTTTTATGTTCACTTAATTGCATCTCATTCAAATTTTCATCTCTTATTATTATTATTATTATTTGGTCTTTATTCTAGTTTTAAACATTAGTTTTCTCATAATTATGATGGAGTTTCAACGGAAATTAAAAGAGCAAGAGGATGATGATCGCTTACCATAGAAAAATATAATTTAGAGTGAACAGCATGAATGAAAAGAGAGAGTAAGAAAAAATATGAGAAAAGTTTGTAATAAATTGGCGTCAGCTGAGTATGATAGAATGAGTAAGGAAAATGGCAATTTGAGCCAAAAGCTTTAAGTCAATTAGATTAAGAACTTTAAATTAAATTTTTTTCTAGTGTTCCATTCGGCAATTAGATTTAAACTAGTTTCTCAAATTTATTATACTTTTCTTTCCTTCTTCTTCATACATCGACAGCGAGGAAATTTCTGCTCGCTTTAAGTGCCTTGTCATCGTTGACTTATATTAATGACATAACGAAAAATATAAAAAATCAAAAGAAATCAATTATAATGAATCATTTAGCTTTTATGCAATTTTTTGTGTCATTAAAAATCTATTTTATAAGCTCGAAAAGTATTTCTTTTTGCAGGGTTTATAGTGCTGATTGATTTGGGTATTTTAATTAATATAAAATATATATTTATGTTACACGACAGCAAGGTTAATCTTGAATTGTAGAAAATCGAAGAATGCTAGAGTGACGCCGACGTAGGTCTGATTATGACGTAAATCCGATATTCATGTCGAAATATTAGATTTTTGACGCAGTTTGCATTAATCGAAGTGGTTGAAGGTGGCTCGGATTTTGCTTCCATTTGTCATTAGTAGAAAAGTTTTAACGGTTCCCTAAAAACTCATTGGCGGAGCCTTTTTCAATTGTGTCGCTTGGGTACCACTAATACGGTAACATAGCGGTGCCTTAACGAACATGTTGTGCTGTTCGAGTTAAAATATTCGAGTAGACATGATATTGTAGGTATTTGGTGACAATATTATCAATTACTAAAGTAACCAGTCTAGTAAATAGTCAGTTCTAGCCAAAGTTATAACTGTTGACATAAACATTACAGAATAGTCAAATCAATCCCTATCTCAAAAGCCCTGCAAATATCTAATTTTTAAAATATCGTCTCCTCATCTCAGTCGCATACATGCATGTCATTGAATGAGATGACGACAACGATGAAAGAATAAATTTTATTTTTTTCTTATGCCACACGAATGGCTAAATAAGTATGCATGCATGCATAAACAGAAGCACAAGATATTATGTATGATTTTTCTCAAATGTTATTATTATTATTATAATATTATTACACACAAAAAAATACATTAAATTTAGAATAGTTATGCACATACTTTACTGCTGTTAAGATCCATTAAAATATGAAAATGAAATAAAACTTTATGTTTTATTACAAAAAAAAAGAAAGGAAATTTCATTGCCATGAAAGTGAACTGAATATTAATTTTCACATTTCAGTGCATGGTTACGGATTGAATCTCATGTGAATTTTGTTGAAGCTTCATAAAGAGTAAGTTTTATTGCTGTATTTGTATTGTAATGAATTTTATATTTCAGCACAGATAGTTGAATGTTTCAACAATGTTGGAGTCAAGGAATTGATATCAGAATGCAGAACAGAGATGTGGCAGGTCATGTCAATAATTTTGCGGCTTTTTTTGGAACTGGTTGCTAGGTTATTCAGCAATATACAGAAATATTCTTTTTTGGTATTTTAAATATTTACAGTAACTCAATTAGAGCATCAACACATGCCTCACTCTAATTTCAATTTATTCATGAAAAATTCCGCCAAAAAATTCTCATTACAAATTCACTATAGAAGCAAACAAAGCAATTTTAATACAAAAAGCTCAAATATCCAGCTCCTCAAATACCAAATGTTAAACAATCATCGGTTCCAATCAATTTACAATCATATTTTTTTTGTATTATACATTCCGAATTATCTCAAAACCACATTGTGGATGGAAAATATTCAGCAACGCAATTGAAAGTCAATAGATCAATATTTATTTTCATTATATTGAAAATTTTCTACATTTCATTCAATAAATAAAGTATAAACAGTTTCCAGTTCTGTTTCATTCTTTATCAGCTATGAAGTTTGTTTGCTGTATTGGAATATTGTTTTCATATTTTTAAGAGAAATTTTTTTGTTGTACGTTATCAGAATCAGTTTACATAAAGTCATGACATTTTTTCTTCTCATCTCACACAGAGACATGGATGTTGAGAGTAAGGCGTAGTCACTTTTGAGAGAATTGGTTTGGCTTAATTCAGCCATGTATTGCTGAATTTATACTAATGATGCTATATTGTGCTGAATACAGCCATGCTTTGTTGAATTGGCCTAAATATAGCCATATTGTGCTGAATACAGCCATATTTTGCTGAATTGGTCTAAATATAGCCATATAGTGCTGAATAAAGCCATATTTTGCTGAATTGGTCTAGATATAGCCATATTGTGCTGAATACAGCCATATTTTTGCTGAATTGATCTAAATATAGTCATATATTGTTGAATACAGCCATATTTTGCTGAATCGGTCTAGATATAGCCTTATAGTGCTGAATACAACCATGTTTTGCTGAATTGGTTTTAATATAACCATAGTGTGCTGAATACAACCATATTTTACTGAATTGGTCTAAATATAGCCATATAGTGCTGAATAAAGCCATATTTTGCTGAATTGGTTTTAATATAACCATAGTGTGCTGAATTGGTCTAAAAATAGCCTTGCTGTGCTGAATACAGCCATATTTTGCTGAATCGGTCTAAATATAGTCATATTGTGCTGAATACAAAAATATTTTGCTGAATTGGTCTAAATATACAGCCGTATCTTGCTGACTTCAGCCATATTTGGGTCAACTCAGCCAAATTTAGCTGAATCAATCATCATACAGCCTAATTAAGTTCAATCTAGCAGCAATTAGTTCAATTCAGCTATGTTATACTCAGTACAGCCATATTTGGCTGAATTCAGCCATATACAGCTGAATTCAGCTAGATTACATTCAACTCAGCCTCAATATAGTTAAATGCCTCTCTTGATACCCTCTCTATCACATTCTCATGACATTATCATTACATCGTCTCCGCCTATCAATAAACAGTCAATGAGAACTTGTCTCAATCTTTATTACTCACATAAAGTCATCATCAGTAGGAAACAAAATCGTTATAGATTAAAATAATGTGAAATATTTTCATCATCAGTATTCATAAAAATCTCAAAGAATGAGGAATAAAATCGGAAGTTTCCTAATTGGCTTCACAATATTCTATTCCGTGTTGAAAGTTGCTCACTTCTCTTATTATGTATACAAGCTACTTGACATTATACTCAACAACGATGATGATGATTGTGAATATTCATGCATATTTCAATATATGGAATTAATATTCATCCTTTGTTTGCTGATTTTCTTGCTTCTCTTGTTCTATGGTGTAATTAAGGTAAAAAGTTTTAAATTTATTATAAAATCTTGTTAATTAATCAACAATAAATTTTATTATAGTCGAAGCAATCATATGTGGGATTATGGCTTGTCTTTCATGCGATATTGATTATGTTTCAATTTGGTTATCAATATTTAATTCGATTCAGTTCCAAACGAGATGAATATAGCGAAGAGTTGAGGATCTACAAGTCGGTTGAATTGTGTAAGTTTATGTTGAATTTCGTTTGAAATTACCAGTTCTCATTTGGTGACTAGAGTTGATATTGTGGATAATTAGCTATGGAAGGTGATAAATTAGGATTATGGGTAATTTGCTGTGTATCTGTTGATCATATGCTTGATGAAACTTTGGTTTGAACAAGGGCTTAAGATGGGAAGATTGTCGGGAGATAGCTATGTTCGGAACCTTACTAAGGTTCAAGAGAAGCAAGATCACTTCCTTATAATATAGCCCAAGTAGGATTCGAACCCTCCTCGGTTGCATGCTTCTACCACTGAGCTACTTGGGGCTGTTAGGGGGCGTGACACAAAGCACACTTAAACCTTCTTTTAGATTATATCCATTGACTAGAAAATCATCAAGTCCAAGTGCTCACCCAATGATCAACCCATCATCCCACCAAAATGCGCTCAAATCACCAAGTTACAAAATCATTAAACTCATTTTTAATTCAATTCTATTTTCTTCTATCCCATTTCCCATGATAGCCTTCGATATGATTTCATTTTACATCATTTGCCGTCTTAACAATGCCTTGATTGATGAGAAAGCATCGAAGGCAATGAAATTCAACACCCAATACCTCAAATACTAAATTAATCCTAGAAATGAAATGAATGAATGGCTGTGATTGATGTAAAAGTAGAACAACCCTTGGGGAGATTTTGTTGGATTTATTTATGGTTATATTGAAGGAATTTTGCGTTGGGGGGTATTATGGGATTTGGAGAGTTAGTGACGAAATTGAATGGAAATGAAGCTGAAAATGTGAGACATTTGGGATCCTTGAAGGTATTGTTTTGGAACACTCGACTGTACAATACGGTCAACATTGTGGATCTATATAACGGAAATGCCAAGCCTGACAAATCTCTTTTAAGGAAGAATATAATACATTTCAAGAGACTAAAGCAAAAGGCAACAAAATGCCAGCGAGAGAGGAAGTAACGTGCTCAAAAGTTCTGTCATTCTCTCGCAAACTTTTTTTCCTTATCAGCTTAATCCCACGCATCCACACAGTTAGTCGATGAATTAACAGAAACGAGAAACTTTTGCGAAATCGGATGGAAGGCACAAAATCACGATCAAAGCACATTTAGAAGAGAAAAAGAAAAGAAAAAAAGTTGACATCGATTCCTTTAAATGAGTCTGGAAACGATGATAAATGATGATGAATCAGCCTTGAACTTGACTTGCTTCTTTTTATTGAATGATGAGATTAAAGTACATAATTTATGTTAGATGAGGGAAGTCGAAAGATAAAAATAGTTTCGAGAAATCAGATCAGCTGCTAAATGTTCATTAAAAGTTATGAAAAGCTAATGTGGTGTGAATTGTTGATGTTATAGCTTGGAAACGGATGTTTTAATGGAGACTCTGGTTTTATAGTTTTATAGATTGAAATAGTAAGGAGCTTCTTTGGTGTGGAGCCTTTAGACATAAAGGAACTGCTTAACTTCGCACCACGAGAGACAATAGTGACTGCATAGCTGTGTACCCTGTGAGACAAAGGGATTGCATAGCTTCGTACTCCAAGAGACAATAGTGACTGCTTAGCTTCGAACCACGAGAGACAATAGTGACTGCATAGTTTAGTACCCTCAAGAGACAAAGTCACTGCTTAGCTTTGTACCCCGAGGGACAAATTGATTCCCCAGTGACTCCATAGCTTTGTACCCCAAGAAAGACAAAGTGACTGCATAGCTTTGTACCCTGAGAGACAAAGTGACTGTTTAGCTTTGCACCCTGAAAATTCAAAGCTTCTGCAAGGCTTCACCTAAACCTTCACACATTAACCCAAAACACCTTGCATATTCCATAGAAATCTATATAATGTTAATTAACTCAATTGACGTTAAGTCTTACAAAATTTAAATTAATTAAAATTATTATATTTATTCAATGTTAAATTTTCTGATGATGTAAAGTAGCATGATTATAGCAGATAAATTAATAAAGTGCTTTAATTGCGATATAAATAAATTAATTATTAAAATTATTTAAATTTGTTGCTCTACGTTTACAGACATGCTATAATTATTTATGTTGTGTCGCGACAGGCTTGTCAGCATTTTAATAACTTTTTAGGGAAGTTTGGTGTGAATCATAGGTTAAATTGAGGTTGTATTGCAGATAAACATGTTATCTAAGATCTTAATCAAATATATCAGCCATTACTCATAATTCATAACACTTAATTCAGCTTTTGGACACCTTAATCCCCAATGATACTCAAAACCCCCTTGAAATTACAGTAGCTCCAACCATTTAACTGATTGTATTTATAAGAAGATTATAATTTTTTAATCTTGCACACGTTTCATCCACAATAGCTGATAGTCAATTTGTGTGTCAGTTTTTATCAAATTGCTTATATTCGAGTCCACTCGAGCATTTCTTGGCACACGACCTATGTAGTGTAGTTAAATGCATATATTTGTGTGAATAATTCTGTACTAGGAGGTTGGGCTCGTTGAGTATGGCAGGGAGTCATTTAGAGGGAGAGGCAGAAGCTGCTGTTTAAGTAATGAATTTGATCAGCCTCTTAATTCAGACAATAAGGCAGTGGTGGGCAACATATGTGCCGCGACACACTAGTGTGCTGACAAAATGTCATGAAACGTATGCCCTGTGCGGTTTCCACCAAGGAGTGTCGCAAAAATTGAAAGGTTGCCCACCACTGCACTAAGCGACTTACACAATCCAATTCACAAATAAAGTCCCGACAATGCCAAACAGCCGACGAAAATTATACAGCAATAAACATCAATACAAATACTAAATTCAACAAAAGACGACGAAAAGATTAATTCGAAAATTACGAAAAACTTTCACATTCACAAGCTCTTGAACGTCCTGCACATGATCCAATTTCATTGTGTTATCTATGTGACAAACATATTGAATTTTTTCGAGAGATAAATTTCTCATGCATGTATGATCATCATCTTATCTTCACACACAAATAATATGCGATAAGCATTCTAAATTCATTATTTATTTCTGGTTGTGTATCGCAAAGTAAATCGACCTTAGTCTTAGTTAAGGTGATAGTGCGAAAAGATCGATTCCTGTTTTTCGTTTGCGGAATAAATAAAATAAAATAAAATAAAGCGAAAATGTTGTACAAAAATGTATGCGGAATCAATTTAAATTTAATTAAGGCAGCATTATTTATCGGCACTTATGATATATTTGGCACAATAACGTTAATTGTTCTCGAAATTGAATTTTTCTCACAAAGTACGTATTTTGTTGAGGTTTGTGAAAAATAATTTAAGTGCAGGGTTGGGAATATGAGGTTTGGGATGTGATTAATAGTGATATTTAGGTCTGGATCTAATGGGATAATTTTTTAGTACCTCCAAAAATTCAAAAATATTTATCCCGACCAATGATCAAGTTCTGGTTTGAAATCATGTAGAGTCTCTGGCTTTACTTCTGATTACATACCACGAGTTAAAATTGAGCCTTGAAGTTCAACTCAATAGTCCATTAACTTTAGTTACAATCGACAATAAATCAATAAACTAGCCGCTAATCATGTCCTAATTCAAAAAAGCTATTAAATACTAGAGAATCTATCAACATCAACTTAACAACACATGATAAGATACTGCAATAAATGCCATCTTCAAGTGTCTCCAATATAAATCAATCAAAACAAATTCCCAACCCTGGGAGACATAAAAAAATTAAAAAATATTTCAACAAGCTAGCAAATCATTGAAATATTCTATCAAATCGTAAACTGAACGTAGATAAACGTTCATAATATAATTTTTAATTGCAATCAATTAGCTTCACTTTCCGTTTCAGTGCAAACGCAACAAATGGTTTATCTCTCATGCTTCTCAATTGGCATTATGGCAGCAATATTATTGATTCATGGTGCATTCAAGCTTAATCGACATCTATTAATTTATTGGATATGTGTTGCCGTTATTAGGATCGTTCTACAGTCTCTGTTGATATTAGAAATATTTTATTATCACATATTGGAATCATCGCCTTATGAAATTGTCTATACGACATTGGAAGTTCTTGATTATGGTTAGTTGACCACAATTTGTGTCTTTTGCTTCTTGTTCAGATGTTTTCCTGTACTTTTGAGTTTTGAATTACATTTTTGGAACATCTGAGCTCTTGTCGGTTAACATACCGGCATTTAATATTGTGGATTGATGTTAATTGGTAGTTGGATATTGATTGAAGGGTCTTTAACCCTTTACTTGTTGCCATCATTCGAACATTAACCACAATATCCACAAATTTACCTTAAATGTTTCAAAAATGCGCTTTATACACTTACCTTCGATTCTACATGCTTAATATATTTATTATTTTATCGTTTCAGTGGTTCTTATCACAAGCTTCTGTCTCGTGTCTAACTTATACAGGCAGCTAAAGTATCGAGATCAGAATTTCTCGAGACTTGAAAATGAAGTGTGATGATGATTATCGTGATGACAGCGATGATAACGATGATTTATAGTCATAAGATTATTAACGTATTATAAAGATAAAAAGTAAGATAATATTTGTAGACTAATGGAGTGTTTTAAGCGCATTTTTTGGAGCGGAGGGAATGAGTCACTTCTCTACTCTTAAACAGGCTATTAATGTTAGTAACAAGGCTTCAGTGAACACTAATGACTAGTCTATAATTGAGACTAAGGACTAGTCTACAATTGGAAATAGTCATTTGGCTTAGCATTGCATGAATATTGATTCCATAGCTTAAATGGTCATTAAATGACGATATCTATGCCAAACAGTACAAATCGGTTAATCCAGTGTGCCAAAACCGTATGCCGTGGCTAACTAGTGTGCTTCTTGTTTCTTGGAAACGCTATGAACTGAATGTGGTATGCGCAAGGAATATGCAAGCCTTGACACCACCAAAGTGTACTGTGGCACAACACTGGATTAATCGATCACAAACCCAGACCCAGATCGGAATGAATTAGCATGGTGTCGGATTCTGCTTAGATCCAGTACCAAGCCAGAGTCACGGTTGTTTGGTGCCGCAATTTAGATCAATTAACCGACTTGTATTATTCGAGTATATGAACTGTCGACCCATGAATTTATATCCATTAGTAACTTGAGTGAAGATTAAAGATTAGCAATCCCTAAGCTACCCACAAAAATATTCAGACAAACCAACAATCCAATAAACTCTCCCACCCATCTATCTACAAAAAAGTAGCGCAAAAAAC
Organism: Chironomus tepperi; assembly: GCF_022539635.2. Classification (NCBI taxonomy): domain Eukaryota; kingdom Metazoa; phylum Arthropoda; class Insecta; order Diptera; family Chironomidae; genus Chironomus; species Chironomus tepperi. The sequence goes on from NW_027226457.1 coordinate 3,650,872, forward strand.
ACAAAAATAACAAAATGTCAATTGAGATTTATTTTTAAACTCACGAGTATTTTTATAGCTGTGCATGTATGTATTGTAAATATCAAATAATAAAATCTAAATGTTTATAATGTCCTCCACTGAGTGCATCATTAAAGTCGATAAGATGAAAAAGAGAATAAATTATCAAAAAAAAAAAAAATTGTTTCAATGTGTGATTGTTTACAGTGTCACGAGATTACTGACCTCACGCAACATTGTTTATTGTTTGTGAATCTATTTGTGGATTAATTGGACATATAGATGATGTCGAAGAGGAAAAACTTGAAAATTTATTCGTCTATGAAATGCAGACAGATTATGTCGGCAAGAGAAAATAATGTTTATTGTACCAAAATGATCGATGCTCATGTATGCATCCAAATTTTTGGTGCTATAGTGTAATTAGATTATGTTCCATTGATTCAAATTCGAAAACCTTCTCAGAAGATCAGGCTTGGATGAATTTATTGGATACCTTGAAGATGACAGAATGAATAATGTCAATTTAAAGGACATTTAGGACACAGACGTTATTAAAAAGAGCCTCGTTTCTGAACAACACAACGTGGTAACTAGGGCACCAATAAGTCACCGTCTGCGGACATATAATTTGTACAAAAAAACTGACAGAGCCGGATGGAAAGCCTTTTCTTGTAATCTAAGCTCTACGAAAATGTCCTGAATTGGTTGTGTTGATAAGAACGCTTGAGTTCTCAATATCCCAAATAGGCAGAAGTAATCGAAAGATGGAGCTGTCTACAGACGTTCTTTTAACGCGACAATGGACCCCCGTGTGCCCTAGCCAAGGAAGTAAGTAAGCTCCACATACGAGAACATGATTGCAGTAAGTAAGTAATTACCCCAAAAAGGAAACTATTATCCAGATCTGTCTATGCACATCATTTATGAACAGCCCCTCAAAAAACTCAACATGAGCTTTCATGTCATTTATTTTTAAAATTGTTACTGTGTAATTTACATTTGTATCCCATTTCGATGCTTTTTATGAAAGAACCTTGAAAATATTCTTATCAATGTTTTTAGCGCATTTTTCAAAGGAAGTGTAGCTTAATAGTACACTTTGTTCATTACCCGCCGGAGCCTGATTCCTCAAACATTTGCAAAGCGAAGCTTGGCTTACCCGCTGGATCTTGATCCCTCAAGCATTTACCAAGTTAACCTTGGCTTACCCGCTGGAGCTTGATTCCTCAAATATATTGTTCGTCTGGTTGCAAAATCTTGCTAACCGCACCATAAAAAAGTGAAAAATGCATGAAAAATGATAATTTTGTATGAAAAACTGCGCTTAAGAGACTCGATAAGAACGAGTATTTCTGTTTCCTCATAGAGTCCCACGATAATGGCAAACTCGTGAGCATAAAATTCATAAATTTATTGTATGTGACTCACAAAAGAAGCAATGAATCATCATTATCATTTTTATTTAATTTTTGAAAAAAAATTACATAACGACATGAGCAGAACGAGACAGTCTTTAAATAGAACATTATTTTGATCATTTCACAGTTCAAAGCTTACGTCTGTAGAGCTGGAAATGTACATGGAAAAATATTTTCAGAGCTTTTTTTAAAATGAATTTTATTTATTGTTGATGTTCACATTTATTGTTGTGCTTTTAATGGGGTTATGATTGGATTTTATATGTTGACGTTCTGGTTCGCAGCATAGCAGACACTTTTCATCTTTGGGTCATATGTCTGGCTCATCATATCGTGTCTAAACACATCGGTAAATTAGAAATCATAAAATTATTTCCAGAATTTAATATCAAGCTCCAAATTGCAAAATGTGGGTACAAGGAGACGTTCACTTGTTACTTAACTGTTAATACCAGTGTTGTAAACCTTACCATTCCTGGTCCGATTAAGGGCTGCCACCTTTCAAACGAAGGGTTTTGGATAGGCTTTTTTATATTCTTTAAAGTGCTTAACTCGGTGTATTTAGCGGTATTAAGGGAAACCACGAGACATTTGGTCAGTTTCGGAGTCAAACTTCGACCAAAGTTGGACATCATTTTCAAACGACTATGCTTTATTGCTGTGAATATTTCAAAAATTAATATTATGTATTTCACATACCATCCAACGCATCAACATTGTGGCTCGTTGGGTTTCAGCTTTAATGCAAAATTTAATATCATTAATCCTTTTAATGAATAATCTGTCATTAACTTTGCATTATTACTGAAATAATTACTTCTGCAACAGACATTCCTATTAAATTTTGAAATTAAAGTTGTCTGAGGTCGTTCACTTGTTACGTCACCTCCACACTTCCCACAATTGTTGCAAATTGTCCATGCGAAAAATTTCATTTTACACTTATTTCAAGCCAGTGGTGGACAACCTATGTACCGCGGCACTCTGGAAATGCTATGAATCTAGGGTTTCCAAAACCGGGAATTCCAGTTCGCGATTCTCGAAATTTCACGGGAACGGGAATTCTGGAAACTCTACATGAACAGTATTGACTCAGCCAAGGCTTACCATCAATATGTACCGTAAAGTATACAAGGTTGTCCACCACTGGTTAATGCTGTAACCATGTCTGTTACATAATCAAAGTCGTTCACTTATTACATAACGCAAATAATCAATATTTTGACTATCCCATCATTCCAAGTATGCCTACTTAATAAATGAACGAGGCCCGTAAATGAACGACTCTTCAGAAACATCATCCAAAACTTTTGATACTCTTGATAGTCGAGACTATGTATGTGATAAATTTAAATGAGATTTTGATCAATATACCTAAATAAATTATTTAATCCAATATTTATGTTGCATCATTGTATTTCCATCTAATGACGTCTTATGTTTACTGTATAAATAAGCAGGGTAGTCAATAATTTAGTAAACAATTTGATTATTGTCTAGATGTCGCACTTATTGAATGAGAAAATTTAAATTGGATTGCATATTTTATGGGATTTAACTGGTTAAGATTAGTAGACAGTAAGTATTGAGGACTAATTTTATTCGATCTATATTAGTGAGTTTCGACAGGAATTGAGGTTATGTTGATGCAAAGCACTGAAAGCGGCAGTTCTAGTTGTATCCAGATACAATTCATGTTCAAATTTCCACCCACACCAATCCTCAAAATCTCAACATTCTCAAATCAAATTCAATTTCGGTAAGTCCAATAACAATAAACACGCGCTTCTTCTTCTTATTTATGCTTCTTCATGTAATATAGGCTCGTAAAATAAAGTTATTTACATGGAATGTTACAGCCGAAATAGCTGACATATTTGTTATTATTCAATGATTCACACACAGAATTCCTCAATGTTGACATCTCAGTTATTGTTATAGTTATGTCGATGAGATATTTTGGAACTGATAATAAACTTTTTTATGCGCATTTAGTTGAATTCTTATCATTTAATATCATCGTCCTTTTTCATAAACTTTTCAGACAGAAATTATGCTTACGTTTACTGTTTTTTTTCTCTCATCTTGTACAAGCTGAGGACTTAATGTCTATTTAAAAATGTTCTGAGAAGTAACAGAAAGGGTTCATGTTGATGCTCGCTCAAATGTAAGGAGATATGCACAGAATCATGATGAAATTTTGAATTTTTTTTCTTTCTTGGAAATTAATTAAACTTTTTTTTTTTGCTGGTCCTTTTCATATCCAAAAGGGTTGTTTTGAAACAAAATATCAAGTCACACAGCACAATTGAATGATAAAAATTTGATTGCTGTTTTTTTACATAATTTTGCTGTACAAAAAGCTATTTTGAGGATATTTTTAAATGCTGCTATTGAATTCATTAATTAGGGTATTTTGAGGAATGTACAAATGGTATTGGAAGCCTTACTGACTTACTTCTTTGGCTGTGGTTCACGTGAACTCATTGCCACGAGGAGAGAATGTTTAAAGTTGGTTCTATCCTTCAAGATCATCTGTCAATTCGTAGAAATCATTATTCAATGGTAAATCGCATTAGTTTCTTGGACGTGACTCTGAATTGGTCCTAGATTTGGTTTAAACACAGCAGCAAGCCAGAGTCACGATTGATTAATCGACTTTTTTATTTTAGGCACTGAATCAGACCTGAGTAGCACAAGTCGGTTAATCGATTCAAAGTCTTAAATATCAGACCGGCTATTTGGTAGAGTAAGCATTGGCGTATGCTGCACTGGTTATTTTTTGAATTCTAGTCGACTTGACTTGTTGCCTGTAAAGAAATACTGTGACCAAAAATAAATTTGACCTGACCTCCAACATGCACACCTGTTAACCTGTCGAGCAACTAGTTCAAGCTGCATCTGACATGATTTTCTAAGCAAAATGCATATGGATTATGCATATCTTAGTCAAATATCATAAATGAGTCACTCATAAGCCCCGCCTCCTCTCTTCTCCCTTAAGTAAGATAAAACTAGATTTCGTCAGCTTTATCTCTCAGAAGCATAACTGATTAGATCTACCTAAATTATGCATGACATGCAAATTAAGTCTCATAAATTCAATTCATCATAGAAGCCATAAAAGAAATCCTGTCAAGATTGTTCATCCCTTGACAATCACTTTCTTTTCCTGCTCCTTGCCTGCCGATTACACACATGAATCATGAAATTTGATAACAAGAATAGAGGCACATCATGTGAAGGAAGAAGAAAAAAATTCACAAACTCAATTTCAATTTCAGTTTTGTGTGTAGCTTGAGACAAATAAGATCTTGATGCTAAGTGCTTAATATCAACCAAAGTGAAAGAGATTTTGTTGGAAAGAATAAATTAAAGCAAGAAAAATGTTATTTGGAAGTTGTTGTGGTTGTGATTTAAGTTTGGTAAAAGCTGGAATTGCTGTGGGTTTGTTGGATATTATCTCAATGATTTCCCAAATTCTTCTACGATGGAAACACTTTTCGGGTATGAATGGAACAATTTGTGTTAAGGAAATGAATTAATTTTTTTTGGAACTATTTCAGATGATTTTTCAATCATAATGATATCCATTGGAGTCTTCTCAATTGCCATGATTTGTGTTATAATCCTTTTCCATGGAATTATTCAAGTATGAACTTTTTCATCCAATTTTTTAAAGGCTTTAAAGAATTTATTTTTTCAAATTTATTTTCCACTTAAGATGAATAAATCACTGCTGCTTTATTGGATGGTTGTCGCATTTGTTAGGATTTTCCTTATGTCACTCTTCTGTGGAATGATTCTCTACGTCAAACCCAATGAGCAATTTTTCTTTGGCATGGAAGTAATTGGATGCTGTAAGTAGAAGAAACTTCTTATTTTTTTTTTGTAGGATATGATAGAAAAATCTTAGTGACATGCTGGAAAAAAAAATAAATATTGGAGTGAAAATGAGGATGGAGATTGGCAATTATATCAAGTGACAAATGTATTATCCAGTGCTAACTTGGATATACTTTGTTACAATGATTTTGAAAAGGTGTTTTAAGCTTATTTGTGATCAACTGTCTGTCTGAATTGATATTCGAATGGGATTATCGGTTTCTTTAGTTTCTAGCTTTAAGTAGCTTTATTTAGTTAATGAAAATCTTGGTAAGTCTATACGAAGGTATCCTTGCTATAGGCTTGCTTAGAATTGTGGATTTGATTTAGGTTCCCGTTTAAATTCAGACTTGGTCTCTGTTGTGCCCCTATTATTAAGGGTTCCAGCTATTCAAAGAGTAAGTACATGAAGGTAAAGACGGAGCACTTTGATCACGATCACCTCTGTTACCAGTCACTTGATATTTCTTCCAATTATAGTTTCGGACGAAATGTCACAAAACTCCAGACCTTAATGTACCTGAATACACCTAATATCATCAAATATGACCGACTGCCATATTTTAATTCCTATATATCTTCCACTAATTAATGCATCATTTTTTCAGTGATCCTAATCTACAGCTTATTACTCATTTGGCAGCTATATTATGAGATGAGAGAAGGAGATAGTGAAAATACAAATTTATTGAAGGATGAAGAAGCTAATGTAAATTAGTTAGTAGAAGAATAAATATTATTTAAGACTATTCTGTAAGATAATGGAAGTGCAGCTGTTTTCATTTTGTGAATGTTTGAATTTTTTATGAATTTTTAGTGGATATTCATTAAGTTTGGTTGATGCTTTGGTGATTTGTTATCACTAATATTCTTTATAGTGGTTATGGATAAAGTAATGCAGTCTGCGACGAGTGGCAAGCCAAGAGGGATCGTTTGGTCTTTAACGATAGGAGGCATTTTCGAAGCTCTCAAATATCGAGAGATCCACCAGCATTAGCAAAGCCTTGAAGTACTGCTTTATGTTTGCGAAACCTGGCTTGCAGAGATACAGCAAAAGTTTCGAAATTGTCGGAGCATGGTTCCAATAAGTAAGTAAGTTGGGTGATTTACGTCACTAAATTCTCATAAAACATGCAACTAAGGAAAACTGCACAGCATGACAAGTCTATTGCCACAAAATAATGTAACAAGTAGGTCTATTTCCATCAAAATCGTCAGATTAATATCTTAATCCGCTCGACTTCTGTTCGATTCGATTTAGCATCTGCTATTTGAAACTGGATAATTTTTTTTCTGTGATAAAACTATTATTTTTTTGAAATAAAACGAAAGCAGATTACAAGCATGTAAAAAAAATGAAAAGTCTATTTATCCAGTTTAGATATAGCATTGGAGGAGTTAAAATGTATTCGGAGGTTTTTGGATATCAAATTAATTTAATTTTCTGCGCAATTTGTGTTGCAATTTGGGATATAATTCACATATTCATTGAGTTCTATGAGCGCTATGAACGATTGAAATTGTATGAAAGTTTTGAGAATATTGGATGTTTAAGTGACTTTGGAAAGCCACATTGTGTAGCGGTACGTGCAGCAGAACCTAAATCGTGGACCAATTTATTCAAAATTTCCTTAATTCTAGATAATAACTGAACTATGCGTTTACTCAATGGATCTAGTATTCTGTATATGTCTAATTTTTGGAGCAGCTGCGGTGAGTCTATTAACAAATCGTTGAGGCTTTTGTGGATATAATTAATTATATTGTTCTCCTCATAAACATCAGATGAAAAGGGTGTGGGTACTTGCTTGGATCGTTCTATCAGTTTATCATCTCGTCGATTTTCTTCTCTTCTTTACACCATTTTATGGTGAACCATTGCCATTGAACGTTGTTCCATTAATAATGTGGGCTGATATCGGTAAGCCACCTTACTTTATCCTGTGGTATATTTCTTTATGTCTCGTCTTTTTCAGGCGTCAGCGTTTTGGGATTGCTGTTTGTTATCTATTTCTTAAAGAAACTTAATGATCGACATATTCAAGGAGTAACAAGAGAGCGCTTAACAAATGTGGAAGAGTTTACTGGTGTTGATTTCGGGGCGTATTGAGATGCATTTAATCGATTATTCTATTTGTAGCACGTGCTTTGGAAGTAGTGGATTGATAATGTATTCATTTTGATGCAGTTTTGCGGAAGTTGATGAATAATTACATTGAATTTTAGCTTGCTTAGGTCGTTGACCTTCAGATTTGTTCAAAAATCAATGATTGCTCAGCAAAATTTCAAATTTTTTATAAAATCACTCGGCAGCCTACAAAAAAATCAAATTTTGCAATTTTTTCCTTCAATCTAAAGCAAAACTGCTTCAAAATGAATTATTTACATCCTTGCCACTTTTTTCAAACAAAATATATCAACCATAAGTTTCACCTAATCAGTTTTATTAGTTATAATAGCAAAAAACTTCTCGAAGTGGAGAAAAATCACACAAAGTATTAAATTCAATTCTTAAATATCCGTTTAACTTGTTCTCAAACTTAATTTAATCTGAAACGAATTACTGATCATTTATATACTTAAAATGCGTTCAAATCACTTTTTTATTAAGTAAATATTCACTATCTCCAATCGTCTTCTTTTTTGGTACTGTATGTTTCAAATAAAATTTCATTTATTTTTATTTTCCATTTCTGTTCAGTCTTTGTTTTCCCAAATGCAATGAATGAAACATTTTCAATTTACCGTTTAATATTACATTTACAATAAAAAAATAAGCGAGGAAGAAGAAGTGCAGAAAAATTTTCATCGTCGTTTGCTGCTTTAAAGAAATTTTTCTTCTCAAACCAGATATTCTCAAACTGTTTCCGACTTCTCTCTTTAAGAAACAAGAGATTCCAGAATTTACATGTATGCATCGTCTCACATATACATTATATATATATATGTCATGTTTTCCTAAAAGGTTATCAATAAAATATTTTTTCAATTTATAAACTCTCGACAAGCATCGATGCTCTCAATATTTATATATTATATGATTTTTTTATTTTGTCGTTCCTTTTTAGTTCAAAATTCGATTGCTTCGCGTAAAGTGTTGAGTTAAAGTTAAGTTTATTGATTTTCGCTTTTTGTGCTTAAAACAAATTTATTTCCCGACGACAACGACGACAACGAAGACAACACAAAGGGTGAAAAAGGCAGCGACTTTTTTTTTGTATTCTTCATCCTTCGCATCTTCTTCTGATATTATTCGAGTCTCGAGTAATAGAAAATAAATCAGATTTCTTTGTATGAAGGAAGAGAGAGAAAAAAGCGACATAAAAGATGATTTATTACGATGAGAGACGTGCTGTACACCAAGAAGGGTGCCTGTCCTTGAGCTGTAGTGGCAAATTTATTGCCTTTATTGAGCTATTGTTTTATGTTTTCACATTTTTCTCACTTAAAAATTATCTCAATTGTAAGTTCAATGAATCTCCCGAGTGATGCATGACTTTTTTGGGGGATTTTTGATTGTTGCTTGAAAAAAGATGCTGTCAATTGTCGAGAATTTTGGATAATTTCAAGCTAGATACTATGAATCCAGCCGTGTTGGCTACTCTAATGTTGTCTGGTTCAGGTAAGTGTCTGCACTAGAGTCGGATCTCTAATTTCGCAATTAAAATTGACTATCAAGGCAATCTTACGTCTCATCGTTAACTCTCGTACGACGAACAGATTGTACTGTTCATGACAACTTTATACAATACGCAAAGCAATGACTGTGCATCTAATACAAGTTCTAGTTATTCAAGTGACATACCATGGTCCATGACCGATATTCTGTCATATCGCTGCATTAACGCAAAGCATCTCAGAAATCGTCAGGTTATCTAAGGTCCAACCTTTAAAGTAATTCCCCAAAAATGTCATGCATCACTCGGTTAAAACTTTCAAAACCAAAATAATAACAAAAATGTAAAATCATTCTCAAATTGATAGTGGAACAAGTAATTATTCTCACACTGATTCTCACAATCTTATCAATGATGGCACTGGCATTATTTGTGGGTTCAAGTTTACATGATCGAATGTACATTATACCCTGGATGTGGACAAAATATTCAATTATCTTTCTTCAAATAATTCGATTTATTTACCTTGTGATAGAGCTTGCTGGTACTGAGAAAAATCCCGCTGGTGTTTCGCCTATTTTTGAGTTGCTATTTTTAGGTAAGGATGAGAAATGATTCTTGGAAATATTTTTTTCATTTCACGTGTTGTATAATTTAATTAAAAATGAGATTGGATGGTGGTTTTTGCGCATTTTCTTGTAAAGTTCAAGGAATTGGAATATTGAAGCGGAAATTAAATGTAAAATTCCCATCTCGAGATTGCTTAGCAATTCCGGTTTCTGTTAATTATCGTGATTTTCATTACATTCAGCGATATTTCAAGCACGTTGACTGCATACTTTATGCTTTTGATGAAATTTTGTCACTTTTTGTTCATAAATTGTTCAAATTTTAAATGTTTTGAGTTTTTGTGTCATTAAACTTATTTTCAACACTCTTGCCACTTTTTTCTATCCACAGAAACTCATAAATAATTCCAATTCCTTCTATTTTTCTTAAAATTCAAGAAAAACTTTTTGAGGTGGGGAAAATTTTTAACAAAAAAATTCAAATTCCCTAATGACCGTTAAATCTGTCAAACAAAGTTATTCTCATCATTATTCCAATATGCTCTCTACTCAGCATTACATAGTAATGAAAATCGACAGCTGATAATATTTAAACAAGGAAATGCGTCTTTAACTACAACAAATCAATAAAAAAGCAATTTATACTAATTTAACTTCTCCATCCATAATAATTCTCATCTTCATATTTTTCATTTCAGGCTACAACGTCTTCTCACTTAGCATAATACTTGAACTTATTGAGGAAATTGAGCCATATACATTTAAGAGATTTCAGTACCTGAGGGTATAAGACACGCATACACGCAAACAGTACTGCTGTACATACTCCTCCCGCTCCATATCTTCATGCTAATGTTCCTTCGTGCTAGCACAAGGATATTCCCATGTCTTAAGACACAAGGAAGGAAATACATCAAGAAAAAAAAATTTCATTTCACTGATAACGTAATGTTCACTCACTTCCATTACATGAATTTAAGAGGTGCTTAAAAATTAGGTCATAAGGAAGGAAATTGGCAAGACTTGCAATGTTACACGCAAAAAAAATTTACATTTTAATATCAATGAATGAAATTTATTTTGATTACATTTTTTTTTCTTCTTATATCATCTCCCACCCACCCTCCATCCATCGTGCCTCGCTGCATTAAATTTAATATTTTTGCAATTCAAATTTTCTTGTTTTTTTTTTTTTGTTGCTGTCGCGTTCCTGCTTTGCCATTCTCATTTATATTTGAGTGATTGCATTATAAATTATATTGTGCGAAATGAAAATTGTATCATCAATCTAGCGATCATCATCTCATTTTTGTTATTTTATTTGTGGATATCTTTTTGTGAATTTTTAAAGCAAATTGTTCTGTATCCAGTTTTAATAGATTTAATTGAGTTAATAATGAACAATAAAGTATGGTGGATTTATATACATAATTATGAATTGTTTTTGGGGTGAATAAATTGAAATTGTAATCTAGAATCCGTTAAAATTTTGAATTTAAGTTCAAATTAAGCCTGATTGAAAAATTCAAATTCTGAAATTCCGTTAAATTTAAGTTCAAATCATTCGAGGCTTTTGAATTCAAATTTCAAAAAGCTGATGCAAAATTCAAATATCAAAGAACCGTTACATTCAAATTCAGGACATTTCTCACTCCGACATCCTCAAAACTCCTTCCCAATATTATTATTCATCCAGCAGACTTTAAAATTCAGTAAATTATGTGATTGATGAGTTAATCAAGTGAGGAAAAATGGGAGCAGTGATACCGAACATTAATAAACTTAATTAACATTATTTTTCAATTTCGCTTATTTTTTTAAAAAACATAAATTCGTGTAATTACGCTTTGTGTGATAATTATGGAGACTCTTGACATTTTCGAGAATTTCTGATATACTGTTGTGATTTTGTAATTAAATTGTGGCAATTTTTTTCAAAATTTCTTCCTGACTGCTCGAGCTTTTTTGAATCATGTATTTTTCATCACCATGAAAACAGAAATGAAGGTAAAGGATGAAATAAAAGCATCAACAAAGCATTAATAAAATGTTCACGGATGGTGTTTATATGTATGTGCAGATGATGCTTCAACGACCTACGAATTGTTGCTTATCATTTTGAGGATGATTATTGCTGCATATGTAGGGAATGTTTGCTATTGTTTGGAATTACTATGGAAAAGCAGAAGCTGTAGACTGGAATGGTGAGATAAGAGGCTTAAAGCTGTTTTTAATTTAAAGCTTAAGACAGTTCCAATTTAAAGTCGGTTAAACGAAATTTTTCCACCTGAAAAAGTTAATTTTGAATCATTCACTCAGGATAGTTCAAATTTTATGTATTAAAGCTTTAAACTTCTTTAAAAAGTGGCAAAATTTAGATAAAATAAGTTTCAAGCTTCTTAGCTCAACAGAACTGACAAATTTAATCTTGATAAGTTAGTCGGATAATCGATTTTTTCTCAAAAATCATCATTCTTTGATGAATTCATCTAAAAATTCCAATCAAAGATTGAGATACAATAAAGATGAGAAGTGTGAAATAAAGTAAATAAAAGAACTCTTCATTCTTCACGATTATTTCATTCACATATCGATTTTCGCTTAGGGAATCGAACTGAAATTGATAAAGTCATTTCATAAAGCATAGCAATATATTTCCAAAAAAACTTATTTCCTACAAACACATAGGAGAATCCCTTATTCATTCTATGCAAACATTTTCAGCTTTTTTTGCTTGCCATTCTTTCAAATGAAATTACAAGCACATTTCACCATATTTCTTCCTTCAAAATCTCATTTTGTGTACTTTTTCCCTTCTATCATCAATGATAAATTTAACGAGAATGTGAAAAAATTGGTTTGAGTAAATGACTTATGGTTATAGCCATGTGACGGCGTGAATTGTCAGTAAATAATTTTATCCAAATTGAGGCAATGATTTGGATGAGGAAGTCGTAAATGCTGGAAAAATTGTAAATTGTGTGAATAAACGGGAGATAAATGTTGTCAAGGTCATGGAAAAACATCCATGCAATTCAATTCTTTCAGATTTTTCAACGTTTATTTTTCAAAATTTTAACGGTCAGTTCAATTTTTGAAATTTTTGAACTTCAAAGCTTGCTTTCATTTTAAATCAAAATTCGTGAATTTTATAAAATTTAATTTTTTTAAGTGAATTTAAAGTTAATGTGTATAAATAATAAGTTAAACTAAACATAAGTGTCTCATTGTCAAGTCTGTGTTAAAAAAATTAAGGAAAAATTCAATTTGGAAGTATTATTTTCACAAAAGATTAAATTAATTATGCCAGTAAATACAAGAGAATTAATTGAGGCCATTTCAATTGTTGCTGACAATCATAATATTCGTGTAACAATTAAATCAAGTCTCAAAGCTTCGTGTACAACAGCTGCGTCTACTTTCGCTGGAGGAATGGTGAATTAATTAAGAAAATTTGAAATTCTAAGGATTAATTTGTAATGAATAAATTAATTACAGCTTTTTGGACCTTTGGGAATTCCCCTCGGTGCTATCTTTGGTGGATTACTTGCTTATGCTAGAACAGAAGGTAATTTGATTTCTGTATGTATTCCACATTGAATTTAAAGTAATTAAAATTTTCTATGGATTTAATTAAATCTTGGAATTAAATTTAATTCGATGGATTTGCTTCAATTTAACATTTATGCATGCAATTTCAAGTAAAGTTCTTGTTGAAGATATTGATGTAATGCATAATTAATGTAATTTTAGAGTTTAAGTCAGTCGGTACCATTATTCGAGACGAACTATCGGAAGAACAGAAGAGAGCGCTCTGTCAGCACATTATTGAGGCATTCAATGCAGTTCGGGGAGATGAAATTGCTTCGCTAATTTATTTCATTACTCAACCCGGTCAAATTCAAGCTACTGCTATTAAGCGAATTGTTCAATTTTTCATAGAAGAGATGCATATGAATGTAGTCAATTAGTTTGATAAGTTAATTAAGATAAGCTAACATGTAAAAGCGTCATCGTTGTAAACTTAAGTGAGTACACAGTAAATTCCCTATTTGTCACAATCATCTTCATATCAAAATGTATGTTTGGGTACTTCCCAAGTTTTCAATTTCCAAAAGCTTCACATTATTTCGTTATATTATACGGGTTATGAAAGATCACTTAAGTAGTCTTATCTGTTCAAATAACATTCATGGATTTAAAGCATTGCTCAATTTCGTTTATTAAATCAGTTCTGTTTTGAGCGTTTTGCTAAAAAGACTTCTTTGCAAATTCTTAAAATGCTGAAATTAATTTTGTTTTTTGGAATATTCACAACTTTTGTGAGTTCTGAGAACTTCAATAGTCAGTGCAGGAATCAAAATCCTGGAGTAGACGTTGCATTTATTCGTTTGGGAAAATACAGTAAGGAAATTGGTACTAAATATTGCAAATTTTTTATTAATTATCAAAATGACTAGGAGGTGATGATGATGAAGGATATGAGTATCAAAAAACTTACTTCTTATCACGATATCTAAAAGCCGATTGGGGACAAGCAAAGGCAATATGCAAAGCATTTGATCTAGACTTGGCATCATTTGAGACTATCACAGAAGCTCATAATTTCCTGCATATGTGTGAGAAGAGCGATGCTATTCCATCATCTAGAAAGGTTTTCTATTTAACTGACGGAATGACAGTAACACCAAGGTCAACAAAGAAAGACAATTGGTTCTGGACCAATTCTGGTAAAAAGATATCATATGATCTTCCATGGACCGGTACTCAGCCTGATTTCAGTCATGGATTTGAATATTGTCTGTCAATTGGAAGAGTTGGAGGAAATGATACTTTAGGCTTTAATGATTATACTTGTGTGTCTGGTGTTATTCCTTTTATATGCCAAAAAGTTGATTTTTATATCCATTAAGGTCTAAAATATGCAAATAAAGCTCCAAGGAACTCGATACAAACTCCCATCCAATTCAAAAATCATAAAATTTTTATTGCATTTCAAATTATTACCGACCTCGTTACATAAATTATTAAATTCAATCAATCAGGAGTAGGCAAGTAAAGCAATAAATGCCTCACATTTCAAATTTAACGACCTTGCCTTAAATTGCCAAAAAAAAAGAGCCAACGAATCATCTTTTTTACAATCCTTAAAAAATGGTTTATGGGAAGAAGTTTCAATTGCTGCGATAGAAAAGAGATACAGGAAGGAATCCAAAAAAATCAATTTTGTTGAAAATGGCAAAAAAAAAAGTCTTGAACATGAAACATTCTTGCAAGTGTGGTTCAAAGAGGATGTACAGTAAATATTGTAAGACGTGCATTTTAGCTGTAAAAACATAAGATCAAAATCCTGGACAAGAAGGATGAAAATCAGAGCCGCAGAGAATGTTCAGTTCGAACTTATTCTTATTCTGCGGGATGCAGAAGGAAAGGAAGAGTTGGGAAGGTCTAACCTTATGATGAAGACGATGCTGTTAAGAATATATGCAAGAAGTGCTTTTAGGACTTCGTTGGTTCTACCAAGAAAAAGACTTCTATATAGAAATAAATAGGGGCTTTGACCCCTAAACCCTCCCCATCCCCTAAATACGCCCATGGTCAGTTGAAATACCGATTTAGCACTAAGCCAATCCAAGGTCCAACTCCGTTTTATATTAAATTCTATCATAAATGCAATTTTCTCATTCACACTTCCATAAAGCTCAATAATTGCACTAAAAATATACGAGACTAAGATGAAGTGAAGCGAATTTCACATTATAAATATTAAGTCGCATGCAATATACTGAACAGTGTAAAGCAAATGTTTATTCATTGTAAATTTATGTTTCATAAACACTGTATATTTATGATTTTATGCTGTGTGTGACTTGAGTGTTCACTAGTGCCTTTTTTTATGCACACAGCTTCTGCTTTTGCTGTTAAATATATTTTTATTATATCATATATACGAGACAGAAAAGAAATTTATTTTTTATAGAACCGGGAAAAAAAAGGAATAAAAAAATGTTAAAAAATTTTATCATCATTTGACGAATTTACAGTGTCATTTTTTTGATAGAGGTCGGAGATGCATTTTCCATCTCCTATATAACAAATTGCTTATATTTCTTTTTAATAAATAAAATGAAAATGTATGTCAAAGAGCTCCCAGAGATACATTTGTAATGTTTACTTCTTCCTCGCAATCTATCTGTTGCAACCTTAAGCTTATTTGCATAAGCAACGAGGAAAAAACTTGTAGAGACGAGAGAGAGAGTTGCTATCTTGATTGAGTGAATAGAACGCAAATTCTATGGATTGGGTTCGTGACTTGTGTTATCTGAGTGGGATTTATGAAGTTTAAATTGAGTTTGGTGAACTATCAAGGTTGTAAATTAGGAAATGGTTCGATATCTAGTTAGTCTGTTGTTATTGGTGTAGTTGAAGCATATTTTATGGACTAAACTGTTGAAAGTACGAGGATATATGCTTAAAGGTGTCAAATTCTGTCTGTTAGGTGAAAATGCTGGTTTTCCCGCGCATTTAGGCTTGTAAGCCACGCAATACTCAAACTGCAGATCAATTTAAACCAAATTCCATTGGATATCTCCCAAACAACCCCAAACTGAACAACATCCATTCCACATTTCAAGCTACACTAAAATTACGAAAACTTCTTTGCATTTTAAAAAGCAACTCATAAATAAGTAGCATTCATATCATGAAGGAAGCATCTCAAGAAGCTTAAGGAGGCAAAAATTTAATTTCCTTAATGGAAACTACAGACTACAGAAAAATGACTGTTTTATGAAAATGTAGCAATTGATTGATTTGCTGCTCTTTTCGTTGTTTATATCTCCCACTTGACTCTATGTGCATCAATTTGGAAAATTGTATTATTTAAATGTCCATAAATCTGATTATTAATTTATGTTCCATAAATTATCTCATTTGAATGTTGTGAACCTTAATCAGGCCTTTTTATGCTGGAAATCAGTTTTTAATCATGTTATCTGCAATATTTCGTATTTAAGGTGCAAATGTTGCATATTGGATTGCAATGGGAAGTTGATTTGGAGAATTTTTGATGGTATTGTGTCTGAATGGGAGATGCAGGGTTAGTTTCACCATAGAGTGCTTTTGGAATGAATCTGGATGCGTTATGACTGATTGAATGAATGAAACGAGAGTTTGCATTAAGTGTAGCAGTTTATTAACGTGAACTAAGAATTAGGCAACGTAAAATGTTAAAACGGGTCATGAGTGATGTAGTTGGAATGATAATAGAAACGAGAGCTGTAAATTCATCGTAGAGGTCTCTTATGGAACGGACCTGGATGCATTTTAACTGACTGAATAATTGGAACGAGAGCTTACATTAATACTTAACCAAAAAAGGTAGTTTTCAATTAGCTACTACACATCAAAACTGCAATTAGATTATGCGTTGTATACTTGAGCTTATATGTCCATAATATAGATTTAAGAATTATTGTTAAGGATAAAATCAGCCGTAGGCTATTTTTGAGACACGAGCTGAGGTAGACAGACGTTTTTGAATCTAGTTCCGTCCTGGTTTTGACACATGAATATTGACAGTACAAACCAAAGCAAAAGTCGTTGCCTGTTTAAATTTTTTCACCCGTAATATTATCCTCCCATAACCCTATCATTCCCACATCCACACAACAGCAAAAAGACAAAAAATTGATGAATCATCAAGATTAAAAATTTTCGTGTTTTATAAATGTGAGAAAAAAAAGTTGTTCATTTAATTCCACCTATGGACCTCAACAGATTCGCATTACTCGTGTAAAAATTTATCACATTTTTTTTACATCACTGAACTTTCACCTCAACAATAATGATCATAATAATAATAATGATGATAATCATCCATTCATCCTCCCTCATGTATAGTCTCTTATGTATTGTAACATAAATAAGCGCACGCAAAAACCAACTGAAAATCTGAATAAATTAAAAAAGCTGAGGTCAGTGAATAAACCAGTAATACATGAATTAAAGCAACAACAACAAGTATTAAGCATCATAAGGGAGAGAGTAAAAAATTCAACTTCAGCCATTTTTTGGCATTATCTCGCGTCAGTCGAATGGTTGGCATAATTTATTTTTACATACATACCAAAAAAAGATCGTGTCAGTGCTGTAAATGGAGAAAAAATTAAATTACAATTATTTACGCGTAGAGAGATTTAAAGCATGTTAAAGGGTAGATGAATATAAGTTTGTTACGTAAATTAATGTTTTGTTGCTGCATGCTACACAAAAAAATGAATTTCGTAGTAATCTACATTAACACAGGCAGGACCTGTTTGTGAATTAATGAATGTCAACTTGATTTTATTTACTTATTTGTTGCATATTGCTGGAGGGAATCGATTGGACATTGATTTAATTGGATACGTTGAATATATTTACATAGTTTTGTAATTTCTGCGAAATCAAAAATGAATTTAATTTTAAATTGAGGAATTTGGAGGCAAGCTTGATAAATAATGCATGAATTTCTGTTGAAATTTCAATAAATTGTTGCCGTAGTCGAGACATTTTCGGGATGAATTGTTCATACAGCATACCGTGTTTGCTAGGGCACTACAATGTTACCGTATTAACAGTAAGACGTGAAGCTGACCGACGGCACAGTGACGGCTGATATCGCGATCCCATCAAAAGAAACTCAACATGAGATTCTACAGCTTAGACTCAAACCTCAGTTAAAATTCCTATTTAATTCCAATAAGAACTTAAAGGGACGTTTCTGAGATTCTCAAACTTAACCTGTCCCAATTCTTATAGGATTCTAATTCCATGCCTATTATTTCGACAACACTCCTTGAATTAATCGAAAGATCGTAATCTAGTGAGATTCGTACTCTCCATCCTCACAATAGGAAGGTGTCAAATTTCCGGTCAGTTGACCATCATAAATCCCTTCTTCTCACTCTTACAAATTTCCCTATACATCTCACTTTCGAAGCAGTTCACACAAATATCCAAAAATCCTTCAACAAATATTGCCACATGCTTCCATCAATTTATCAAGTGAACCATACGCTTCAACAATCGCCTACTCTACATAAACACACTCACATTACAAGCGATTTTTCACTCGAAAAAGTGAATAGGTCAATGTAATAAAATCGCTTACAGTGCGATGACACGAAAAATAGGAAATGTTCACCTTCAAATACGACTGTAAGCTTCTTTCATCCTCTGAATCAATAAATTTTACGGCATGTCGAAAGAAGATGCGCGTTGATGTGTTAATAATCTCAGTTCTGGCATCGACATAATCTGTCAACTTTAATGGCTGCACTTTTCGATTTATTGGTGTGTGTATTTGTGGATGAGTGGATATGGAAATTTTTTGAGATTTGTTATCTGCTGGAGGAGTTTTTGAAGGTTTAAAGGAGTATGTTCAATGTCCAGCACCAAAAATCCTTTAAAAAAACAAGAAAATAACAATAAAAATTGCGATAGTCCGGAAATTATAATAGCCAATTCACCAGATGGTTATTATGGAAAGCGATGAAGAAAGACAAAAGAAGCTTTAATGGCATTTGGTTCATAATTTATTGCCCTCATAGGATGGAAAATGCTGAGCTAAGCAAAAGTTTGAATATTTTTTTGTTTGTTTCTGTTTTGCTCTTTCACATCCTATATATTTTTTTACAAATGTAGTACACAATGAGGAGCTTTCTATTTAAAGTATATGGAAAGTAAATCAAAGAGTATGGATTTATGGGTAGACATGTGATGTATGGATGGTTGGGTGACTATCTGGTTGTTGAACGTTGAATATTGTGCGATTATGGAGATTAATCTCAAGTTCTGGATTAACTGTCAGATTATTGATAGTTCCAGGTAAAAGCTATTAGTGACAAGACTACTCAAATGGCACATGACGGAGAGGGGACAATAAATACTACCACAGGCTAGCAAGACTCTGATTCAATCATTCCATGGTTTGTACATTCCGCACTAGTAGATCAGACAGATAAATCGGGCAAGAACAGCGCCTGGTCAGGTTTGACATGCTGATAAAAATTCAAAATCCATACTCCAAAAGCTTCTAGCCAGTTTATTGCCCTTTATTAAGTCAGATTAAGTTCAAAAATTCATACAGTGAACATGATCACCTATCAAATCCAAATAACGATCCATCGACCCATCCCACAATATCCATTTCCAATTTATCTCAAATTTCACTCCAATTCTCCAATAATATTTCTTATGTCAGATCATTTCATATTTATTTCCGCACGATTTGACTTTAGTGACCTTCTCAAGCTCAAAAACTTTCTAGACAGCCTTAAATATTACAATGTAAGATGATGTAGGCAAGATTCATCGTTATTAAAAATCCATTTGATTTCATGCTTGTATGTTTTGAATGCAACAATCGATATTCGTACACATATTGGCATAGGTTTTAGTGGAACAGAAAGGAAAATCCTTGATATAAATATCGATATAAAAAATTGCATGTTATCGCGTGCATAGAATATAAATCGTGTGATTGGAAACATCTGGCAATAGTAAATGGATATGGGAGGTGGATATGATTTTTGAATTTATTTTTATTTTGCAATGTTGTGTATCTATGTACAGGCAGTGATTAAAGTTTGAGTTTAAAAAGTTTTTAAATATTGTTGGGAATTTTAAAGTTTTTAAATTAATTTAAAGTTTTTATAAGAGCTCTGTTGCTGAGTTCTTGTGGTAGTTTTGTGTCAATTCCTAAAATTTTGAATTTGAATTTTTTAAAATTTTGAATTTCTTCAATTTAAAATTTTCTTGAATTTGAAAATTTTTTCTTAAATTTGAAAATTTAAAATTTTCATGAATTTGAATT
The DNA here is from genome assembly GCF_022539635.2 of Chironomus tepperi. Classification (NCBI taxonomy): domain Eukaryota; kingdom Metazoa; phylum Arthropoda; class Insecta; order Diptera; family Chironomidae; genus Chironomus; species Chironomus tepperi. The sequence goes on from NW_027226457.1 coordinate 3,671,222, forward strand.
TCTTAAATTTAAAATTTCTTAAATTTGAATTTCTTCAATTTAAAATTTTCAAATTTGAATTTCTTAAATTTAAAAATTTCTTTAAAATTTTCTTGAATTTGAATTTTTAAATTTAAAATTTTCTTAAATTTGAAATTTTCTTAAAATTGAAAATTTCTTAAATTTAAAGTTGTCAAATTCCTAATTTTTTAAATTTGAAATTTTTATCTCAATTTCTCCACAAGAACACACAAAATAATTGAAAAAATTCAAATGAATTATTTTCGGTTAAGAAAATTTTCTTCTTTTCCCATTCAACGAAAGTTTCTCTTTCCAATTCTTTCGGATCAAGTCGCAACAACAGAAGTAGCAAGTGTTCTATGAGCTCAAAATCCTTGAAAGTTTTCTTCTTGCGTGTGCTTAAAAATTGTAAGAAGATGCAAAATGAAAAGAAAAAAAGAAAAAAAAATTAATGTAAAAAAATTAAAAAATTTCTTCAAGTGGAAAAATTGCTGCTCGAAAAGTTTCTAGTGTTCTTGTTGTTTATTCTTTCAGCGATAATTAGAGATTTCATCAAGGAAGTAACTCTTCTTTTGACGTGATTAAGAATTTTTTTTTCTTTTTCTTCCGATGATGAAAGTGGAAAATTCTTTTAATTTAAGAGAGTCAGCTTCTTTATATAGCTTCGGGGGTCCTGGGTTTGAATAATAATTACTTACTTGAATTCAACAAATTTAAATCCAATTCTTTGAATCTTTAAAGGAAAAAGTAAATTTAATTAAAATTTAGTAATTTATTTTGAATAATATCGAATTTATTCAAACCGAGGACCCCCTTTGTGTAAGAAAGGATGACATAATTAAATTAATCTAAAATGCTTACATCGAGTTATATCACAAGAATTGTCAGAACAAACGCTTAAAATGTACGTTAAAGAGAATAAGGTAGAGAACCCTAAATAATTTACTAGATCTTACCCCTTCCTCAATCCTTCTATTCCTTCAACCCTTTAAATCTACTCAACCAATAATAATTCACAGAATTCAACTTCTAAGGCGTCAACATCGAATTTCGAAAATCCACAAACTTTTTATCAAAAAAAAAATTTCAATTAACGAAAAAGAAAATTTTTATAACTGTCAAGATGCTGTAATCATAAGTCATGAACAGTAAGAAAAACTCAAATTTTTCGTACGATCGAGGGAAGTGAAATAAGTCACGGAAGTCGTGAACGCGAAAAAAAAACTTTTTATTTCTCTTCCTTAAAAAATAAACGAAAGTTTGATAAATTATTCATGATTTAAAATCAACTGAAAATTCTTCTAAATTCAAACTTCCTCGATTGTTCTTTGCAATAAAAAAAAATCAATCAAAATCTGCAGAAAATTTACATTTTGCAATTGAAAGCAATAATTTGAGGATGATTGATGATGGGAATGGGGAAGTTTAAATGCTGTAAATTGGGATGAGGGAGTAGAAATCAGTGTGCAGTAAGTGTAGCTTTAGAATTTAAGAATTTACAATTCATAGATTTGCTTAAGTAACTAACCCGAAAAGCACAAGTCGGTTTAAAGATCCAGAATCCAATACCAAGTCAATTAATTTCAGACTCTGAGTCCGGATTTTTGATCGCTTAGCCAATTTGTGCTATTTGGTAAGCAAGAATACTTAAGATGTACTTTAAATGATCTAACAAATCAAAACTAGCTTTTAAATACATTTAACGATTTCGGGATAGTATTTTACTTAGAATTGGAAATTGGCAAGTGGAAGCCAACGATAGATCTAGCAGTAGCGAACAACTGATCTAAATAGTCATCAACCTTCATCCCACCAAAACCCCATTTCAAAAAGAAATCAAAAATCAATAAAAATTTCCCTCATTTTTCATTCCTTTTTTCAAAATGAAATAAATAACAACAATCAAGATTCTAATAAATGAGGTCAGCAGGACTATAAAAATGTACACCGGGAAATGATTCAAGAAATTGCTCAACAAAAGCAACCGTAAAAGAAGAGAAAATTCAATCAAATTTTTTTTCCATTTAATATCATTTTAGACACAATAAGAATTGATACTTTCTTGTTCTTGCTTTTGCTTCTTCCTTTTTTACGGTTGTGCTTGTTGTATGAATATTGAAAGGAAATGAGAAAAATGTTTTACATGTTTACAAAAATTGTAATCGATTTTTGAATGAATGAAAATTAAATTCATTCTGTTAAGGAAATGAAAAGGTGTTTTTGGCTTCTTTCTGTCTCAAACTCTCAATTCTGGCTGTTAAACTTTCAATATTCAATACTTAAAGATTAACATTGAACCCTTTAAATCATCCAAAAATCAACACTTAATCATAAATTTATAAATCTTTTCAAGACCGACCCCAAAAACTCCATAAACCACCGAAAAAAGGAATAATTTTTCATTTTAGCCGTAAATAAAGCAACAAACCTTTTTTAAATCCACAAAAACCGCTTAATAAATCGTCCGCGATCGATTATTGAAAAGCTGTTGATGAACAAATGGAGAATCAAAAGCAAAAAAATATTATTTTTTTATGGTCGATTATTTATGCTGGGGGGATGGAATTTAGGGTCAAATATTTACAAAATAAATTTATGATTAATACATTTTTTATGTTGTTGAAAGGAAAATAAATAAGCGGAATATGTCTAATCGTAAAGTACCCTTTCCGACGCATATTCAAAAAATTTATTGAAATGGGGGAGTCGGTAATGTTCAGTTAATTAAGCAATTGACATTAATCTTGTCAGCTTATGTTTATTATTGTTTGTTGAAATTTTGGATACTATTTTTTTATCGTGGCTGCTTGTTTGTTTAGGGAAATTTTAGTGTTTTTTTGGAGCAATTGTCTATTTTGTTGTCAGTCTGACCATCCATTCGTCTGCTGAATATCGGACATGGGGTTTTGTTCTTAAGAGACACGTTTAAAGAAGGCTATTATTATACAAGCTTATAAGGCAACATGTTGCCGTCAAAGCAACATCGCGTCTTACCGTTAATATGGCGACGTAGCGGTGTCCTACCCTTAAACTAAGTGGCAGAGCTTCGCACCAGAGTCAGATGGAAAGCATTTTGTTGGAACCTAATTTCCGCATAAGAGCATGATTACAGCAATTAAGTAATTAATATTCAAATCTCATTTTACCGTTAATTTTCAAATCCATTTTGACCGTTATTTTTCAAACAATTTCTAACTTTAATTCTCTCACGATATAGTCTTCAACTCCCAAAACCTAAACACAAAAGGCAAATGACCCCAAAAAATGCGTTATCACAATTCACCTTTTATCAATCCCCAACTCCTCAATTTTACCGCTCTTTTCTTCTTCTATCAAAGAAAAAAAAGTATTTACGTTTGATAAGCGTGCATTAACAGCATTTCATGCTTGTCGCTCATTTAAAATATATCTCTCCCTTTTTTACCCCATTAAACAATCAAAATGCAAGAGAAATTATTTATGTTACTGCTTTATTGATAGGGTTAGTCGCACATAAAAGCGTAATTGCATGTGAGAATGTAGAAGAAATATTGAAGAAATTGGAAAAGAAATATTGAAACGGAAATAATTTCTTAGCGATTTGTAGAGGCATGTCTGAATTTGTAATAGTACTTATAAATTGATATGTTATTGGAAAAGTATTAATGTTTACATGATGCTTTCTTTTTTGTTGCGATTTTATGGGAATTTTTGTGATGATGCATGTAAAATTGGATGGAATGCTGCTGGTTAACAGTTGCATGTACACATTTAGTTTAGCAAATATCATTTAATTAAAAAAAGTTCCAAAATTGTAAATTTTGAAAAAAATGTTGCTTCCAAATATTGACTCAAAATAACTGCTTTATAAGCTCATTACGTTCGATATTTTTGTATTTGCTATGTGCATATAGAGCTATATTTATAAAACTAAAATTTTCCCATTTTGCAAATAGTCATTAACTAGTTTCGATTTCCAATGAAAAACTTTCAATTAAATTCTATTCATGGAAATAAATTTTCAGTTCCAATAGTTTGTCGTTTTACAAATTTTATTGATTTTAGTAGTAAGTTGAGCGTTATAATTATTTTAATGCTGTTTGTTTTTGGGTATTAAATATAGTATTTATGCTGAAATTTGTATTTTTAGATATTTATATAGGCCGACAGCATTTTTGGCCTAAATCTGTTAAATTCTTGCAAATTTGGCCGAATCCTCTCGAAATTATTCAAATTCTATGCCGAATCTTCTAAAAATTTTAGTCTTCGTGTTATTGATCGAGGGACTTAAGCGCATTTTTGTCCCAGCGATCAGTAATTCTGTTAGATTATTGCGAATTTATTCAAATTCAATTCCGAATTTTCTAAAAATTTAGTCAAAATTATGAAATTCGGTTAAAAAATTCAACAAAATTTTGTAAAATAATTGAAAATTTTGTCAGTTCCATTTCATTTCCTGCTCGCACAGCACTGAGTAAATCCCATTAAAAATTTACAAATTCAAATCCTAGTAAAAAAAATTCTTTCGAATTCCAAATCATTCTGCCTGAAAATTCTCAAAGCAATAAAATAACAGAGTAAAATGCTCAATAATAATTGTCAAAATTGAGTATTTTATGCAATCAAGTTCATATTGAATAATATGAAATATAATCCTAATGGAATAAATGCATTCAGGTGAATAGAAAATTGCTACTTTTTAAAAGGAAATTGAATATTATTTATTATGCACTGTGAATGGACTTTTAATAATAGCAATGCATGTATGCAATATGGACATAAATTGAGTCCATCATGATGGATTATCATGAATTCTTGAGGGTCTGAATTTTGTCAGAATTCGGAATGTGTTGTTAGCTTGGAATTTGGAATTTTTGGTACAAAGCCTGGTTCCTCATTTGTTAGTTGCTTCTCAAAAATCAGGAAAGTCCTGCTAAGGCTGATTGACATCAAAATTTGCGAATCAGAATCCTTAAAACTCTTCGTTAAATACACTAGTGCATAAAAGTCATTAAAAAGCTACTCTCAATACTATCAGACATATTTCCTGGAAGCATACCTTTAAAAATCATTGTACCGACTTCATCTGATTCATTATAATTGTAAAACATAAATGATTGAGCTGAATACTTTACATGTAAATGGACTTTATGGTAATTAAATCGTATTATAAAAATAATTAAAAAACTGTATAAAGAAATCATCACATTTATGTTAATATGATGCATCTGATAATTACTTAAGCGGCTTTAATGTCAACGGATGACTGAAAGTCATGGAAATGTAATCGCATTAAACTGCAGATTGAACAATCTTTAAATGTTAATGCTTATCAAATGCTTATTGCTTTTAATGTGAATGCATTAACTATCTTGACATTGAAGATATGATAGTAGATGCAGGAGTTTCCATGGAGTACATACTTATTTACTTCGATGGTGGCACAGATCCATGCAATTTTGATCCACGATCTCCTATAGGTGTCGCCTAAAGCTGGCTCTATAGCTCGCTTCCTTCCACATTCATCTCTTTTATGTAACATCACTACTAGAGCTCGAAAGTCCCAGTTTTGACGAATTCTTGAGACCGGGTCCAATACCAGCACCTAGAATGAGTCTACAAGCACCAAATCCTTTCATCAGCCTCAATATTTGCTTTTGCCCATCCACTTTGAAGTTTGAAGTAATGAAAAATTTCCAAAACTTTTTCTTCTGATACCTTAAAGTAATTACATTACTTGGAAATCAATCAGTAAATAAAAGTAATTAATTAAATCATCATGATTCAGACAACAGACATAAAAATTCGATTAAAAGTCAGACATTTCAAAACTAACTTGAATAAAATTCCAAAAAAAATACAACCTACAAAAAAGAACGAAGCTGAATAATTTTCAATAAATATTTTTTTTTCATCTTCTTTCCGTAAAAAGCAATCAGCACATTGATTTGATTTATTCAATCAATTTAAAGTTGAGAAACAACACCACCCCCAACCTACACATATACAAGGCTTAAAACAAGAAGAGATGAAAATTTTCTCATTTTTCATCATCAAATCGAGACGAAAGGCAGAGAAACTTTATGCCCGGAAATTTCTCATTCATAGAAAAACTTTTTTGCGCCTCTTCGAATTAAAACGCTACTGCTAAAGTTTTATTTTTTTATTTTATTATTTTCAGTCGCTCTTTTTTTCATTTAACGAGGAAAAACTATAATCGAAATTGTGAAGTGAGATGGTGGTTGGGTGATAAGGATAGTCGGACCGACTACTATGAGAGGATTTTTAAAGGGAGACTGATTAAGTTGGATTAGGATTTCTTTTGGGCAGAGCTTGAAAAAGACTGGAATTTGATATCAAATTGAATTGAAGGAATTCGACTTTTGCGTGCCAAATTCAAGACAACTTCTTACTCTGCTTTTAGTTCGCAGCTCTTGTAAGTTGCGGTCGTATAAGAGTATGACTAGAAGAAGCTTCTCTTAGGTATGATCAGAGATGAGCATACTTGGCAAATTTGTAGCTTAACTCATTGTTCCTAGGATACTACAAGTGTGTATCCTTAGATTCTTGCTCTTTAGTGGACTCTAGTTCACACTAATGAACACATTATGTGATAAATTATTGCAAACGACATAATAACACAGTTTGGAGCTAACCCGAACAGCACAATTTGGTTAATTGGCCTGAATTCCGTCACCAGGTTAGGGCATGATGCTGGATTTAAACCGAATTCGACACCAAGTCAGAGTCACGTCGACCTGAAGCTGTATTTTTGATTGATTAATCGATTTGTGCCATTCGTGCAACTAATACTATAGAATTTGATAAAAAGTGATTCGAAAGATTATTTCTGCATATGTAAGGACTTCAGTATGCCAATTTCTGAAAAGTTTGAAGTCGACTTGAATTTTGTAGCTTTTAACTAAAGTCGACTTTTCTATACAATTTCCAAGACGAATTCGAATTCTAGTTTGAAGATTACTATCACAATCCATACGGTTCGACTACTTCCAATACGAAAAATTTTCATCTCAAAATCACAAAAAAAGAGGAAGAAATAGAAACGACAGAAAAAAGGCATAATTAAATGTTGTGATGAAAAATATTTCTATAATAATAATTGCTCATTGTTCGTTTCTGGGGTTTTTTGTGCTATGATTTCTTATATCTCATGAAAAAAATTTTCATGCTCATTGAAATGATGAAAATCGAAAGTTTTTCCCTTAACAAAAAAAATATAAATTTTTTTACTTTTCTTGACTTGAAAAACGGAAGGAAAATTTCTTAATCGAATTAATTTCTATCACGGCAATAGTTGACGTTTGTGAACAATAAGAGCGGAAAGTAGAAAAGATTCTTTTTATATAAAGAATGAAGTAAATGACATGAAAAATTTCCATTTTCATTCTTATTTGTAAAAAGTTATTCGTAGAGTTGCCATTATGATAAATTAAATGAGTAAGAGAAAATTAATTCGTAGAGATTGAAATGGAAAGACTTGAATTAGACGAAGTGAGATTGAATGTTGATTGAAATGGATGTTTTGTTGAAGGAAATTAAGTTTTAGTTTGGAAAAAAGCTGAAGTTTTAGTTTTTTAAAGTCGATTCTTTCAAGTTATGAGAGTTTTTTGCTTAGAACATTGAATTTGGCAAGGATTTTGAGTTGGATGAACTTGAATTCTAGTCCACAAGCTAGCATATCTAGAAAGTATGTCTAATGCTAAGAACGACTAATGTCACAATGGTATTTGTTGTCCTTAGAACTAGATCAATGCAAATCATTTCAGGACTATATTAACCGTCCCTACTCCTTAGAACTAAATCGATAGAAAAAGTATCACTTTTCTTATCAGGAATTAACAAGCGGCAGTCCGCGAATGTGCTTTATTAATATGCAATATTACTTGATCGTAGTGAACACAAATCAGTTAATCGATCAAAAATCTAGTCCATTGCCAACGGGATTCTGACTTGTTTTCGGATTATGTCCATATCCAGCACTATGAAAGAGTTACGTTGAATTGATCGTGACAGTAGACGATGCTATGACGAAACTCTAGTCCGACTTTTTCTTTCTCTCCTTGGTTTTCTCAGTTTGTGTTTAAGGATGGCAGCTTGCAGTGCCAACGCACTCTGTATTATCAAGATCTTCGTTTGACTCAGCCCTACTATGTGGCTTAGATTAACGGTCTCCATCTCGAGAAGATAAGGTTGGTCTATGGTGGAGTTAGACTAGGAGTAGCATAAAGCCACATTTAGTGCGCGTTCACCACCTTTAAGATGACTCAACCCTCAAATCAGTCTAAACTTCATCAAATCTCACCATCCAAAGACTCTCATTCCTTACTACCCTTACGCAATCCTTCTTCAAATATTTCAAGTGGACTGTTAATGAAAAAAAAGCTATAAAATTTTCATGAAATATAATCTAGCCTCAAGCATCTCATAAAACATCCGCTACGCTTAGTTCCTGAAACTTAACATAGCACTAAAAATTTATGAATAAAACTTTGAAAGTTTCATCAATATTTCTTATAGACTAACGGATGTATTGAAGGAGACGTCGTAAATTTATAATAAAAACACGAAATTTAATCAAAAATATTTCACTATTTTATCTTTCTAAACGCTTCCAAAAAAAAATAAGCAGCCATAAAATCTTGAGCACACGAAAATTATTTTTGTCTGACAACTGATGAGGAAAAATTATGGTTTTAAGGAATTGACTTTATTCAAAAAGAATTTTTGTTATGGATAAAGTTAAACTGCAATTTTCATGAACAATTGATCTCCTTCATCTTATCTTCTTGTGCATTTTTACACATAAAATCACTTCATGACTCAATAAATGAAAGCAGAAAGAAAAGACTGAGAAAAAAACTTTCATTCATTCATTCTATTATGATTTTATGAGAGAAAGATAGTGAGAAATAGTAGATGATGTTCCTTGTGGGAATTTACTGCTGGATTCTATGAATTATGAAGGGCATGAGTGAATTATAAGACGTTAATATAAAGCTATAAACAGGCTTTTCCTGGCTAAAACGGCTACTTCTGCTTGTTTCCTTTTATGTATGTTGCTCTGCTTCCTTCTGTACGGTTGTACGCCAAGTGATTTTCCTTCCGCTAACACTCCGTTTGTCGTTTACGCTCTAAAACAATGCCTGTCTAGTAATGTCTATTGCGTATCCTTCATATGGAGGCATCGAGGCTTGATATATTTGGATACAATTGTGATTCGATGTTTTACTTGTAGATGCATTCTGCAACAAAACCCGAATTCTGATTTCCAATGAATTAAATGGGTTTTTGGCTATAACAGATTGTGTTCCATAAATTAGTTAAGGCTGTGATGCTGGTGATTACTTTTTTGATCGTTCTCATCAGTTGCATATCCTTGTCACAGGCCTTTATGATTGAATGTTAAAGCAACCGACGGGAAGCCGATCTGTAGCCATATCTATCGTTAATACAAAGGTAGATCCGATTCTTGTCAAAACACCGATCATTTACTTAACTTCAATATTTTTTAGAATTACGCTTGCTAAAGTACTACAAGTCAATTGTGATCCGTGACCTGTCTCTGACCGCTGCCCGCTCTAAAAGCATTCAATATGAAGTAAATAATCAGACAGTATTCCAAATTCCTGACAAAATCACCCTAAAATCCCCATAAAAAGAATAAGTGAGAAAAACTTTCATTTTATATCTCTCACCTCCCCACTCAATGCCGCATCATCACCATCACCACAAAAGTCCCGAGACTCATAAACTATCATCATCAATCATCAAACTCAAACACATCCACAAAAAGAAAGTAGGAAGAAAAGAAAGAAGTTAGACTAAGTGAAGTTGGCAACAAAAAAATGAGAGATAATTGCATAAATGAAAGCTTTAAAAGGATGAAGTTCATTGAATGAGTGTCAGATAGCTTCTGCACAGCTTTTCATCGAAGGAGGGATGATAACAAAAAGTGGAATGGAATGAAGGTGCTTTGTAAATTAAAATTTATTGAATAAATTTTTTGCATAGCATCAATGACAGTAAAAAAGGAGATTTTTTTTTGTGTGTATGCAGCTACTGTTGATGCATTCATGTTGATTTTACAGCCATTGTTTGTTGATTGTATAATTGAAAAATATTACTGTCTTTGTTGTTGGATTGGATGGAAGTGTAAACTGGAGGTGAAAATTGTATTGTTTAAAGAAGATAAAGTTGTGCTGGATTTATTGCATTAAAAATTGTATTACTGTAGACGTTGAATGAACTTTGATCCTTTTGACTGATGATAAGGCTAGGAAATTGAATCAGTTTGCTGTGGAAAGGGTTTAATTAGCCTTTTAAGTTGAAATTGAATCAATTTTGTCTTGAAAATATTGAAATAATTTTTAACGGATTTCTCAAATTCAAATTTTTCGCATCAATCGAAGTAAACAATTTTTCACGTGTTTTTAGTAAAAATTTAAATTTTGTGATATTAACAAGTTTAGAGTTCGTCAAACAGTTTTAAAAGTGCAAATTGATAACAACTAGTACAATAACTCAATGATTCAGCAAACTATGTCAAGATTAACATGTCAAAATCACCACAAAATAAGTTTTATATTCCTAAACAAAGTTTTCAAATATTTACACAATTTTTAAGTCAATTTAACATCTAAAAACTGCAGTTTTTAAGTCCAGTAATGAAAGCATCTACAGACATTCTTCTACGTACATACAATCTGTGCATCAAAAATATCTCTGATAAATTGTTTGCACAACTTTTCAAGTATCAACAAAATACAAAGAAGTTTTCATGTCTTTATCGTCCTAACATTTATGAAATTTAATGACATCATAACTCTCTCACAACATAGAAAGAGTTTTGATATAGTCATAAAACAAGAAACACAAGAAAAAGTCCGTTACAACATGAAAATATTATATATATTTTTGGACATTAAGGGATACAATGCTGAGTGTACGTGCATCAGGTTTATGTCATCAATTTTAAGTAAAAGGGACAACATACATACATACGTAGCAGCCAAAAAAAGAAGAAGAAAACTTGAAATGTTGCTTCTCTTATGTATGGCATAATTGCATTAATTAAATATTCATTTAAAATAAATTTGTAGATGATAACGAACATAAATCAAATTTTCTGGTAGTGCTGCATATGTTTATGACAACTGGATGTGAGTGAGTGAGACAAAGCCAAAAAATGGAATTAAGAAAATTTCTTACTTAATTCTCACACAAGAAAATATTTCTACATGAAAGCACAATTCACATCTTCATTTAATGCATCTATGGCATGAGTAATCCCCCCGGTTCCTCTATTCATTATTTTTTTTAAGTTGTTCCTTTAATAAGAGATTAAATTAAATTAAAATCGTATTTGCATTAATTTTTCTCATGCTCAACAATGAACGTAGAGCAATCGAAATGCACAGCTTATGGAACTATTGTTCGTGATGTAATTTAATATGATTTTTATGCAAAACACACAAAAAACTCTTTAAGAATTTTGTCAACACTTCTTCTTTCATCCTTTTAAATTTGACAACATTCTCGATGCATGAAAATTATTACATCTGATTTGCATAAAGAAAATATTTCAGTTGCCAAAACAGACGACGTCGGAACAACAACAACAAAAAATAAAAGTAAATTTATTTTCTCTCGATATATCAAATTTCAAATGTGTGATTTGATGCGGCAAAAGAGGCAACAACTGAAAAAAGGAAGATGTAATGCAAATGACTTGGGAATAGTTGATTTTGAGTGTCAATGGCGCATTTGACTTCAATTTATAAGTATGAGAAATTTAACGGATTTTTAAGATTTGAAAATTTTTCAATGCTCACTTCGAAAAGTTTTTGCTTTAAATTTCTGTTGTTGAGCATATTCTAGACTTGATGCTGCAAATTATGGATAGAAAAAAGTAGCAAAAGTCACATCCACATCCAATCTTCAAGAAACTAATCGAATTATTGAACAATTTCAACTAAAATCATCAAACCTTGAGAGTTCATTTCAGTTCATTGGTCACAAACTATCTATAATCAACCTCAATTCCCAAAGAGATGACAAAATGACTTGCAAGAAGCACCAAGCAACAAAAAAATCAATGCTAAAAAAAGGTAAATTGAAGATGTGTTTATGAAAATTATGTTATTCAAATTTCGAATATTTCCCAATTGAATTCCATCCTGACACAACAAACATTGGCACCGGGTAAAAAGAAAGGAGAAAGGCAAGATGATGAACATCTTACGAATTACATTAAACCCCATACGAGATAGCTATTTTCTCAGAAAAATCGAAAGACATTGAGCGATGTTGAAAGAAGAGAAATAAGAATAAGAATATGAATGCATTAACAATAAGAATTGAATGTCTCGAGAGAAGGGCTTGAGGTAGTGAAATCAAATAAACAAAAATCTTTTCTCTTATTCCTCATCGCTGTTATCCTTTTCATGTCATCAGATCTACATACATACATATATAAAATGTTGCGACAAATATTATTCAAGGTGTGTAAGCTGTGAAGTGAACAGCAGTCAGTCAGTGTGTATACAAAGAGGTAAAAAAAAAGGTAGCAAAACAATTGAATTCTTAAGAGCATATGACATAATTTAATTTATTTTATACTGTATACTGTATAGACACTTCGACTCGTGTCATTAAATAACAGAAATTGCCAAAACAGTTACCTTCTTCTTCAAATCTCTATACCTTTTCCTATTCCTTCTTTTTTCCTACATACATAACGCTTATGAATGAATTGAATGGAAGGGATGAAATGAAATGTAACAAAAAATAAAAGGGATAAACCAGATAATTTTATTCTATATTACCTGCCTACCTTAAATGTTTGTCTAGGATTGGGGTTCCATCACCTCGATGATAGTTTTGTCAGATTTAAGTCTTGGATTAATTGGATTTGGATTAAAATTGGTTTACATGTATAAAGGGGACATGGGAAGATTGGAAATTGAGAAGGTTGAGGATCAGTTCTCTGTGTGCTAACTCAGTGTTGTCTAAGCTGTGTGTCGCGGTATACTAGTGATATGCCATGAACTGAATGCTGTGTGCAGTTTCGGTCATTGCTTACTAACAAAGTATGCCGTGACACAATAATGCGCTAACCTTTTAGATGCTGGAAATTTGATTGAAGTATGCTAGGACTATTAAGGTAGAGTTAGGAATGACACTAGAGCTTGACTTGATCCAAAATAAAATAAAAAATTATGACGTGACACAATAATGCGCTAACCCATTAGATGATTGAGACTAGATTAGATAGGAGGATGCTAGGGCAACTAAGGTAGAGTTAGCCATGAAACTAAAGCTTGATTAGAGCCAAAAACTCCTAATTCAAGCTCAATCGAGAGACATTGAAAGCAAATGGTAATCCTTAAAATATCACACAAAATCACCACAAGGAACTCTCGTGACTTCATCATCCCAACTAACACCTTCTGTAAAATTTTAAATTGAAAATCATTATCACAACAATAGTTCCACGTAAAATTCATTCTGGATGTAGAATGAAAAATTCAAAGAAATTCATTTGCACCTTTTCCAACCTCCTACTTATCATCACCATCATCAACATCATTATTATTCTCATCTACTCCTTCCATTTACATTATATTCTTGTCCTTTTTTTATGTTACTACTCATATAGATCAACATCTGAGGCATTTGTAGATGAGATTTGCAGACAAAATAGTTTCTTTTTTTACTTCTGTTGTTCAACGGATGAATGAGCAAGAATTTCTGTTAAAATGTTTTTACTCCAAATGCTACAGATCATAATAAATGTGTAGAATGTTCTAAGGGGCAGTAAAGGTGATATACTGTTGATTGACAATGAAATAAAAAAGATGTTTTGCTACTTTTGGGTCTAGTCTCCACTTCGAAAAGTTTTTTGTAGTTTTTGTTGATGTTGATTTGTGTTTTGTGGTTGAGTACTTGATGTAGATGTAGAAAAAAGTGGCAAGGATGTATTATTAATAGTTAAAGGACTAGTTTTATTAGTTTTAAATGATTTATTCATACTTTTTTGTAATGACCTAACCACGTGGTTTCCCAAAAAAATTGCCGTTAGCTTCTTTTACCAGGAAATAGTTTCCTGCATAATTTAACAATAAAACACAAAAAGAATCTCCATAATTAAATGTCCAACGACAGTTTAGTAACGTTCAGCTTCATATTTTATGCACAATGTTTAAAAAGAAGGAACATCAGTAGCAGAAGAACGACTTGTAAAGAGAAGTAGCAATTTTATATGTCAGAAAACATTGAAGTTGAGTGGTTTGAATAGTTGTCGTCATTAACTTGTTCTGTCCCTACCCTTTTACACAGCAATCGAATGGACAAGAAAAGCTCTTCACATGCTATTACGTATGTCGAGTGTAAAGGTGGTGTCCTTTTTTTATTAAATTTATTACATAATTCATAAACATATAAAAAAATATGAATATTTTAGAGAATTCTCGTTCCACAAGTTCCTTTATATAGTTTCTGTTTCTGTTTCTGTTATGGAGAAAGTTTTTATAGAGAATGCCAGGATGAGAATTTAATGTGCATTATAACTTCTTTTTAATACATTTTTTTTTTTCGAGGGGCTACTAGCTTACGGTATGAATAAAGAGGAAAAGTTTCCATGCAAATTTATCAAATGTAAAATTTATGTTTTTTCATTCCATTCTGGATGGGGTTCGTTTGGGTATGATGGGTAGCATGGTGGGTAGTATTGGGTGGGGTTCGTCCCAGGCTGGATACTTTACCTATAACAGGTTTTATCTTTAACATCATGCCGTATAGATCACACTGTGAACCGGCCTCTCTTTGCAGATAAGGTTAATCCTACTAAAATTGGCCGTTTTCCGATCAATTGCGATTGCCTCTCAGATCGAGCCTAAACTGTGAATACTGTCTCTATCATGGCTAGGTTTTATCATAATTTAGGAAAATTGAGGTAAAACTTGGAATTTTCCAAGAGTTTTTGATCATAATTTAGATTGAGGTAAAACAAAAATTGCTCATATTTTGGGAAAATTGAAAGGTTTCCCACTTGGCTTTTCCGAGAGTTTTTGATCAATTTACTTGAATTTTTGACTAATTTAGTAAAACTTAGCTGGTAAAATTGACTTAGCTCACCATATTTTGGGAAAATTGATGCAAAATTTAGCTTTTCCGAGAGTTTTTGATCATAATTTAGGAAAATTGATAAAACTTAGCTTTTCCGAGATTGACCATATTTTGGGAAAATTGAGTTCGGCTTGAGAGAGTTTTCACTCCAAAATTAAGATAAAAAAATTAAACTTTTCTGAGGTTTATTCACCGAAACTAAAGAATCGCGAAAGATTAATGTAAAATTTGATTTTTTTCGAGAATGAAAATTGAATTTTCACTATTTTCACAATTTTCTATTCTGAGTTTCTTCCTGTATTTATGTGAAAAATTTTGGCGGTACAATTCATATGCTATTAAGTCGCGGTATTTGTATGGATACCGCGGTATTTAGGAAAAAATGGATACCGCGGTACAAGTGGAGGGGTTAAAGCCGCATAGATCAACTAAGATCCTTGGCCTCTCTCAGATGGAGCCTAAAAGTGGCTTCCGTCTGCCAATTCTCAATAAATAAAAAATGAAATATTGTCTCAATCATGGTTAGGAAGTTAGGTTGTTGGGCTGTATAATTGGGTGGATAATCAGTTTTAATTTACGGAGTTTCTCTCAAATTGATCATCAAGTTTACTGGCAGTGGAAAATCTATGACAATTTTGAAGCTTAGAGATACAAGCTTGCTTTTATGCCATGGTTGGAATCTAAAGGAAAGGCGTCCTGTTGCTCCAAGATCAACATGGCATTACGGTAATGAAGTAATAAAGTCCAGATGTCAAAACTGAGAATTTATATAAGCATTGATTCGGCCAAAGAAGTCAGGTGGTTTGCATACTCAACCAATCATGGTTCCATTACTAAGTAAGTGTTGGCCTAATACTGCTCTATGCTATATACCTACTTTGACTTCTACCTACTCCTTAATCTACTTCCAAAGGTGTCACGTCACTCCACAATGACCCCCAAAAAATGAGAAAAAAATAAAGAAAAATACGAGAAAAAAATGGAAAGTTTTACTTCAAACAAAAAAAAATATAAAACTTTTTTCTCTTTGTTGCACCGAAACTAAAGAATCGCGAAAGAGAGTAAAAAAGAAAAGAAATTGAAAACTTTTCTTTTCTTCTTCTGTGTGGAGGAAATTGTTTTACAATTCATGCTGTAAGTGAGTAGAAAAAAATAAGTAAATGAAAAAATATGGGACAAAAGTGGGGGGTTAAAACTACTTAAAAAAGTGCAGTTTTTTATAATCCTGCATCTAAAATTGAATCTTATTTTTTGTTCGATATTTGGATTAATTTATGGGGTTGGGAAGGTTTAGAGTCTAGCTATAGGAAATTTCTAGTTAAATTTTGAACTATTTCTTAAATTTGGTTAAATTTAAATCCGAAATTGTCGTTAAAATTGCAAATTTCATCAAATTTTCTTAAACTCGAATGCAGGGGTGGACAACCTTTTTGTGCCACGGCACACCATGGTGGGCAGTCTTGACTGAAATACGACATACGATTCATGGAATTTCCAAACTTTTTTTCGCAGTAAACTAGTGTGCACGCGGCACTCAGGTTGTCCATCACTGCACAAATGCATCAAGCAGCACCACAATAGTCCTCAATCTTAATAATTTCCAATTCAAAATCCTCAACAATAAGACCAGATGAAGCACATAAATAAACAAACAAGATGAATCTCAGTGACGATATTCATCTCCCCAGATTACAACCTAATAAAAAATAAGATGCAGATGAGATTAAAGTGTTTATAGCTCTTTAATGAACATTCATACATGCATGCATAAAATATTCTATCCTTTTTTTTTCAATCATTGAATAAACAAACAAGAAAATGAAATTTCTTCATTTAAATACCGATCTCTGTGTTGCACATTTAGTTGTGTGCTGCATGTGTATATATGCTGCATAACAGGATTAAAAATAAATCAATTTTTATATTTTTTTTCATATCCAAGAATAATTTTATTCAACTTTATGATGCTATAGAGCACTATGTTCTATGGAATAGGAGGAACGAGTGGAACTATAAAATTTATTAGAGATCCTTAGGGGGATTTTTGGGGGGTTCTGGGGGATATTTAGAGAGTTTATAGTAATATTTGTATTTTTTTCTGTTTATTGCTGGATTTGAAGCATTCCAGTTTGTGATTTAGACGGTTTCAACCTTAATACTCATTACTTTTGACATTTGTATGACCTAGGGTACATCATAGCTACAATTTATGCTCCAAAGAGACACACAAACCGAGTTATATAACTAGAAGCACTTAAATCTGATTAGATATTCCTTGGTATCGATCTCAGGACCACTGAATTAGGTATTTGGCACTATAATGTTTGTTTTATTGCTAGATCACTGTAAAGTCACCTAAAAAAGTTCCTAAAAGGCACAAATGGAGAACTTGGGCACTTGGCTGGCATCTAATCCTTTCAAAGCACGTTTTGAGGCTCGACGGCATTTCTGAATCACATTTTGGCTATCTTTAGTGCCGAGCGACACCCAAGTCAAGTTTAGTAAGCAACTTACCTCAAAATCTACATAAGGACCACACTACGATCCTCATATGACAACTAAGGTTGATAAAAGCATTAAAATCCCAAATTCCATTTAAGAGTTCCTTAAAGTGCTCACAAAAATCCCTCAAAATATCCTGACAAATTCTCCCTACAATCAAAAGTGCATCATATCTCAACGTTTTGCATGGAATCCGATTCATATGACATTTTCTAAAAATAAAACGAGAAACGAGAGACGTAAAAGGATTCCATATAAAAAAATAAAAGAAATAAAGTCGAGAGAGAAAGTTATTTTTTGAAATTTGAATATTATTTATGCAAATTGAGTGCATTAATAAATCTCTTGTCGCATTCGAATTTCGAATTGATGACATTTTTATGTAAATAACAATGGAATTGTATGGAAACAATTCCTTTTTTTTTTGAACGTTGTGACTTGATAAATTATTTTATCATTTCTTTCCTGTATGTGTCATAGCATAAATGTTCACAAAAATTTTGGGCTGTAAGTTTTTTAGGGGAAATTTGTCAAATGAGATGTATTTATTGCAGGTAATCGTTTTGTCCTGGTTGTTGTTGCTGTTTTCTAGTTTTGAATTGTTTTATGATTAATATTGTTTTGTTTTGCATGGGAATTGTGACTTTAAGAAACGTTTGACCTTAAGAAGAATTAGGATTTGTTGGAAAGACGTTAGAATTGGAAGTGACCTTGTCGAACTGCATTCCTAAAGAGTTTTTTGTCAGGGAAACTCGTAGCTTTGAAAATTCTCAACCTGAATAACGCTCAGCTTTAAAATCCTCAGCCCTAAGAACGCTCAGCTTTGAAAATTCTCAGCCTTAAGATGATTTGAATCAGCTTTGATGATTCTCAGCTATAAGAGCGTTCAGCTTTAATAATTCTCAGCATTAAGAACGCTCAGTTTTTAAAATCCTCAGCCCTAAGAACGCTCAGCTTTGAAAATTCTCAGCCTTAAGAACGCTCAGCTTTGAAAATTCTCAGCCTTAAAAACAGTCAGCTTTGAAAATTCTCAGCCTTAAGAACGCTCAGCTTTGAAAATTCTCAGCTTTAAGAACGCTCAGCTTTGAAAATGCTCAACCTGCGATACGCTCAGCTTTAAGTTGGAAAACTCAAAATGCGTTCCATGCTCATTCCACATTCACTTTTTCAACTCTTCAGCACACATATAAAAAATATAAATAATTTCTCTTTACCAGCATGTATGTCAGTATAACTGGAAATGAGAAAAACAGGAAAACGAGTAGCAGTAGGTACAACAAAAAGAGGAAGATTTGTGAAAGGTGATAAAGTGAAATAGAAATGGAAGAAATTACTTTTTATTTGAATTTAATTTCGACGAAATTCATCATTTTTTTTTTTTGTTCCTTCCACTTCTGCTTCTACAGTTTTTTTTTTCATACATTCCACATGTAGCATTGCATATGATTAATAGCTTCATTCTTTTTTCTCCTCTCGTTTGCAAAAGTATTTATAAAAATGTGTATGTAAAAAAAACCCGTTGGCTATGATGTAACAATCCTTTCTTTAGAGCTCGAAAACATTAGTTTCAACACGATATAGAGAAGGGATTTGAAGGACTATAGAAAGATATTCGTCATTTTGAGTGTGAGAAAGGAATTTATGTTGTGATTTGGAGCGCATTATGTGGACAGTACAGTTAGCCATACGTTCTTAGACTTTAGTAATGCTCAACTTAAAGTATTCCTTAAAATACACAGCTTTGATGCACAGCTTCAAGGACGCTCAGCTTTAAGAATGCTGAGTTTCAAGGACGCTCAGCTTCAATGATACATAGCTTCAATGTTGCTCAGTTTCACAGATACATAGCTTCAAGGACGCTCAGCTTTAAGGATGCTCGGCTTTAAGGATGCTTAGCTTTAAGGATGCTAACCTTTAAGAATGTTTTGATTTAAGGATGCTCAGCTTCAAAGACACTCAGCTTTAAAGATGCTCAACTTCAATGTTGTAAAGCTTCAAATTTGCTCAGCCTCACAGATGCATAGCTTCAAGGACGCTCAGCTTTAATGGTGTTTGGCTTTAAGGATGCTTAGCTTTATGATTGCTCAGCCTCAAGGACGCTTAGCTTTAGTTATGACCAGCTTATAGGATGCTCAGTTTTAAGAACGCATGGCTTTAAGGATACTCAGTACTAAATTTTTTGGCTTCATGATTGGATAGCATAGCTGATATTCAGCTTTAATAAATGCCAATCTTCATTAAAGCACAGCCCAGCACACAGCTTTAAGAAAGCATAGCCTCAAAGAAGAATAAATAATTCAAATCATGTAAACATCCAACCCAAACAGTCAGACCATCAACATCCAACCCCTTCTAATCCAATTTCTCAAAAAAGAGCTCAGAAAGTGTAAGACACATGTTTTTGTTAGGAGAGGACAACTTTTTATGCAAAATACTTGATTCCTCAGACAAGATTACAAGATCTCCTATTCAGTATTATTTGATGACTTATATGTGTAGAAAATAATGGGACAAGACAAGGTAGATTATAACGTAACAGACACAGAATCAATTAATCATGCAAGAAAAATTCATTATTCACAAAAAAAGGATAGAATGTTGCACTAAAAGGCGTTGTTTTGTTTTCGGAATCAGATTCCTAAAAAAAATGTAAAGCCGTTAAGGATAATTTGAAAGTAATTAATTATATTGTGCGACAAATAGACGTCCTGCATCTTATGGCCAAATAAAATTGAAACTCTTTCAGTTTTTGAGTAAAGATGATAAATGGAACTGAATTAGCATTTGCATAAAATAGTCCTTCCTGTTTTGTCTTCTTCACTATCATAGTCATCTAAAAAAACGTTTAGCTATGCACAATTTTTCAAGAGAGAGATGGAGAGATTTAAGGAAATTACATTTATGAAGCATTTCTTCATTATTTTTAAATTGAATTTTTTTTTGTTGAGAAAATTGAAGAAGATGAAATTTTGTGCATCTTCATGATTTTTAAAAGAGCTTGCAAGGTTTTAACCCGAGTTGCATAGAGTGAGCAATGACAGCAGTGCACAGATCCGTTCAAATCACAAATTTTCTGATGTCAAAATTAGCTTGAAACAGTCGTTTTGGAGCCAATATATCACCTCTGCGTCATTTTGATATTTTGAGTCAATAAGACGACTTAATATCAAGGATGTTCCCCAGGAAGGGGTTTTTATGGTCAGAAACCCAACCTGACAAAGCAATTCCTTCATGTTGCTAAGGTTTCTTGGGAATGAATTTCAAAAATCCCTCTTAAATATGCAGGCAATTGGAATTCAGCCAATTTAGAATTTCCTGCTTACTTAGCAGTACTTGATGTCCAGCTCGGGATTATCTGCAAGACAGGAAAATTTAAAAGTCTTCCTAAAATTGAATTTTATTAAGAAGAATCTGTGGGAGCAAACATCATTTTACAAACATGTTAAGGGAGTTTAATTGGTAATTTTTCTGTGCATATGCAAACTTTGATCTCAACTACATAGTTTACTTAGATAGTTACAGCTTCCATGGATGCAATCTTACCATAGGCATTAGGATTTGTATGCTTTATTCTTAAATTTAAAATTCTTGACTTTGTGATTTTTTTAAGAAATTATCGATCTTCTACAAGTTATTTTTAAGGAACTGCTACATAATTTTGTTATTTGGATGAAATTTTACAGTGCTAATGTAAGCACATGCCTACAAGTATTTAAAATATCAAAAAATCCAGGGCTAACCCCAAAGAGGCCTTGAAATAGTTTTAAAGAAAAATTGGTTCAGCAACCACAATGGTCCATGCAAGCAAGCTCTTTGCCAATTAGGGTACTCTGACGGTCAATACATGAAATTTAAAGTTATACCCTGCAATAGGTGTATACACCAAGAATGTATTCAGAAGGTGAGGGTTTGTGGGTTAAAATCCCTCCTTTCTTGATGGTTTTCGAGTCCAAAATTCCAAAATCTCCTCTAAATTTAGATGCCCTATACTTCTTTTCTGACCATGCCCTGGTATATTCATAGTCTAATTCCAGTACCATCCTGGTTAGAGCTTGAAGTCGACAATGATTTTGTCGATTTATGTATGTAAAATATGACTAAATTCCATACAAAATTCAATTAGTCTTCAAACTCTAAATTCTTCTGTTTCAAGCTGTAGACGAAATAAAACTAAATTCTGCATTTACAATTGCATATTTTAATTTAATTTGCTGTCCTGACAATTTAGTCTGATATAGAAAAAAATGTTAGATTACTAAAACTACATATTCCAACTAGAGTTAAGTAAAAAATATCTTGAATTCCTTGTAAGTATGCAAAAGATTCTCAACTAAACTAAAAAATACCAAAAATTTTCATTCATACGACAAAAGCAGCTGAAGAAGCTAGTCAACTTGTTAAACTACAACTTATACACATCCTGTACCACATAAACACAAGTCAAAAACTTTAATGAGATTCTTGATACTAAAAAAAGCGAGAGCAAAACTTTCTGCAGTACATCCGAAAACTATACATAAAAAAAGATTTTGCCGGAACCTTCATGTCGTATAGCAAAAATGTGGTTTCTTAACATAAATTTTCGAAATAGAGAGAGAGACCATGACACAGACTAAAAAAAGGAATTGATGATGTGTCACGAAGTTTTGTCACAAGACGACGATTCACATCCAGTCTGCATATACATTCAAAATATTATGAAACAATTGCCATAATATGTAACAATTTATAAGTAAAATAGGGTCTGCATAACATTCACATATGAAGAAAAAATAAGCATACAGCATAATATAGAGTATGTGAATGAGCAGCAAGGAAAAATGGAAAACCAATTTTCGTTTTGCAGACATAGCACAAATTTTCTAGTGAAATGTGTATTTAATGTTGAAGGAAATTTATGACTTTTACTTTAACTATGAAACGTCTATCTGTCGTGGAATATACAGTTATGAATAAGCTCTCAAATACGTATATGAATATGTTGCGTGTGTATGAGCTTTCTACCTACCCATTCCATTATTATGCCACTTTCAATTCAATTCAATTTGCTTCTTTTCATATGGATTGTAAAGGAAAATAATATTTAGCATACAATTTTGGGAATATAAATTGGATAGAATGTTCATTTTAGCTGGTTGTAGTCTATTGATATTAGTCAAGATTAGTATTGTAAGGAGAGTTGGACATTTGGATCAGAAGTGAAGTTGTTAGTCAATTTATGGGTAAAATGATGATTTAGTGAATTAAGGTTCAAATCCTATTGAGAAATATTAACAAAATTTTAGCTATTTATGCATTTAAAATGGGAATTTTGTTGGGTTCGGCCATGAATTGCATGACAGCATTTCCTGAATTTTGAATGCACAACCCTGCAACTTTGGGCTGTCTCTTAAAGTTCGTTTGAGGTTGCAGACTTGCAATTGAACCCAAGACTTGGACGAACCCAAGAATTCTTAGATTTTGAGTCAGGATAGTTGTTTAAATTGCAATAATTCCTACTAAACCACTGTTGTGGACTTAAAACCGATGCTGTGAAGTGTTCTCGAGTAGCACACGTCGATTAATCGATTCAAAATCCAGCGCCAAGTTGGTATGACTTGAACATGGTGCCGGATTCAGCCTGAGACCGGATTTTTGATCAATTAACTGATTTGTGCCATTTAGGGCTGTAGTGGCAGTATTTGTTTCGCTAAAAGAAACAAGTAAATGACATAGGAGTCCAGAAGGTCCGAGATCCAAAATTAGGACATAGGAACGTAATCAGAGAAAGGTAAGGGAAGAGGGGATGACCACTAAACTCCCTACTTGCTTCTTGAATACACCCCGGCTACGACATTACAGATTGTCTGCTCACATCCAAAACAAGAAGACCTCCTCTAACCAAACTAACCTCCCAAACTTTTCCAACTTGCATTCTTCTTTTCATTCCATTCTTTTCTGCATAAAAAGAAGCAAAAAAAATTCTTTTTTAATACATTTAACTGTCTGCAATATGATAAGAATATTAGAATAGCTTACATGTAAGAAAACGAAGACTCCTTTTTGTGTACAGTCAGTTCTCGTAATTTAAACAATTTTCTTCTCTTCATTTCTTTTCAACAAAGTTCTTTTTTTTGTCGAAGAATGAAAATTGAAATTTAATTTTTTTTTGCTCATCGTCTTTTGTGCTTACCACAGAAAGACTTTTATGCTCTTATAATTTGCGAGAGTTTGCTTTTTTGTAAATTGATATGCAATTCGTGGTTCATTCTACTCAAATTATTGGTTTATTGATTATTCTTTGATAGATTAAATTAGCAACAATTTTGTGGCCTATAGACGACTGTCTTAGTTTGCATGGAAATATCTTTAAATTATTCAAGCTTTCGCATTTGACTAAACAATAAGAATGAATAGCCTATGTTATGTCTTTTGGGGTCTGAACTTGTTTTTGTTAAGTCTACATAATTTTGGAGATGAAACAAAAAGATAAATTATGGATTTGTGGGGATTTTGTCAGATTTTTGAAGGATTTTACTAGATTTTACTGATTTGTTAGTAAGATTCGTCCAAGGATGCAGACATCTTAGGCTAAAATGCAGTTCTGCAACCTTGGATGAGCTTTAAGGTGCAGTTGAAATCATCAGGCCTGTGTATCTAAAATACAGGACATGCAGTCCTGCAACTCTTGGCTGAATCATATATGTTAGGCTTAGCATAGCCAAAATAGCAGATTTTCAACGAATTTAGTCGATTTGGCTTCATATGGAGGACTTCAAGCTCTATTTCAAATACAATTCGGGATGGTTCATTGTTATCATTAACCCAAGGATTCAGGGGCTTTTCCAAGAGGAGGGGCAGTATAGAAGGTAGGGACGAGGTTAGTAGCTTAAGGCTTGAGATCTAAGAGGTTGTGAAAATCCAATCTTTCCAAACACAGCCAACTCCTCAAGCTCAATTTCAATTAATTGAATTTTGACACCAACTCAATCAATTCTGACCAAAATCCACCTATTAGTCTCCCCTATATCCTCTCAAATATTGATTTTTCCTTGCTAAAATAACAACATGAACATGAATGAAACTGAAGACCTTTCAATTTACAAATAAGCAAAACTGCTGAAAATTTATTTAGTCACCACATTTTCGGGTTTCTGATGATATCGAATGGAAATAAATAAATGAGGTATTTTAGGTCAACTCA
The DNA here is from genome assembly GCF_022539635.2 of Chironomus tepperi. Classification (NCBI taxonomy): domain Eukaryota; kingdom Metazoa; phylum Arthropoda; class Insecta; order Diptera; family Chironomidae; genus Chironomus; species Chironomus tepperi. The sequence continues at coordinate 3,696,033 of NW_027226457.1, forward strand.
TCATGCATATCTATTCTGTTACAAAATTTAATCAAAATCTAAATATTGATGATGTAATGTTGTGCCTACTTTTTTATGCAAAAGGCAAATATTTCGATTATTTGGCTGTAAATTTTACAAAATCAACAATTTTGTGTTGTTGGTTTTAAGATGACTTGTGGAACTGATTATGTTGAGATTTTCGTTGGTTGGTTATGGGAAGTGTAAAATATGTTCTGATATTGTTCAAATATTGGTTTTTGGTGACTTGATGTAGCTCACCGTAATTGGGACAGTTGAGGTAAAATTTGATGAATCATATTGGACATATTTGTGCAAATTATTGAATGATAATTTTAGGGATGTAAAATATTTGCTTTGATGCTCGTCCAATTTGGTTAGCTGACAGCGGGTAGTTAGGAGTAAAATGTCAAATACTGATCTAATGCCACAATTTAATAATATTGACAAAAAATCCCAATTTTCTATCAAAATTCCATTTGACATCCAATAAGTTTGTCCATAAAACATTCCAATTCACTCAAATTTCAATCATTTCAAGCACAAAATAGCTCAATCAAATGCAAATTCTATTAAATTACAGTTAATTTGATTCCAATTTGTATCTGCTCTAATTTTCTTTATTTAAATGTCATGACAACACCGAAAAATGTTGAGTAAATATTTATGCAAAATGTTTTTATGCATCAATCTATCAATTTCAATAATAATTCATATTACATGTCTTTCCATTTCACTCATTCATATGTCAGCATACATTTCGATACACAATATGTTCAATGGATAGACTTGAATTGAATGCTTTTCTCGATTACCTCTTCAAATTAATCACAAAAACCCATTGAGCTATAAACAACAAGAATATTGGTCTCATGTTACCGATTATGTTTATGCCTTCAATTTGCTAAATGCAGCTGAAATTTATTGCAATATGTAGATGGTGATAACTCGATATATTTCTTCCTTACATACTCACTAAACTACATTTATGTTGGATATGATGTTATGTGAGAAAATTTAGTGTAGTGAAAAATTTTTGATCATGGTTGAATTATTGATGAGGAAGCGGCCAAAAAGTTGAATAGCTGAATATTCGTTAGACATAATTTTGGTTGAGAATAGCTTTCTTTTGACTTGGAATCGAATTTGGAGGCTTAATCGATTGATTCAGGACTGTTTGATTAGATCAAAGTTTCAAATAATTACATCATTGACATTGGAGTATGCTATTTATTTTTTCATGAAAATTTGTCTCACCTCAAGTTTTTGGTTGAAGATTTCTCAAAGGTTACACATTTTTAATCAATTTTTTTGATTGATATCAATATTTTAGCCCGGAGCAAGCAATAAAAAGACAATTTGGAAAGTTTTAGTTAGACTTGTTTAAACAAAATTCACAAAAATTGAATTTAACCTCAAAAATTTTAAGTTTTTGAATTTAACTTTAATTTTAAGCCATAAGAATTCCAAAATATTGATAAATTCCTACTAAGCAGACATAAACTCAGCAATAATTTAAAAATTATTGCATTTTTAACCAACATTTCTGAATATTCATCCCATTTAAGCATCAGATGAAAAAGAACTCTTCGATCTCAAATTGCAATGCAATTTGCATAATAAATCGCTCTAGCAATGTCCCGAAGATCGAATCGATGTACAAATGAGTAAGCAATACGAGGAAAATTGAGCATGAGAAAAAAAGTGAAGATGCTGCAAAAATGAGACAAAAAAAAAAAATAAATGATCCATAAATTTTACAAGACAAGTCAGTAGACGGTACTAAAGTGTTTACATATTAAAGTCGAGGATGAGAAATGAGCAATTGGTGAGAAAATCAATAGCAATTTATTTCAATTGCAATCCTTTTTATTCAATTCGTCTTATTGTCGTTACACAAACAATTTATATTAAGCTAAATATTGTCATCGATTAGTTCTCTGCCAAAAATAAAGGACGAAGAAGAGAAATCGTCAATTTGTTGAGTGTCGATTAATAAAATTAGATAATTTATTGATATCTCCTTTCATCAACAACAATTGAAAATAGCAGCAATAGCATCAATTTTGAGATATTTATTTAGCTCTTAAATAATGGATGAAGTGAATTGATGAAAAATGTAATAAAATACTTTTATTATCGATTCCTGTCTGACTGCATACCTACATGCAGTTTTTTTTTTTTCGAATGGGGTAAAAACTGATGACTCTTCAGTTTGATTGGAAATTGCCGATCATCAATTTATTTTCTCAAAATGATTGTTTTTCCTCTCTCTGGTATATTTTTTGAGAGGAGAATCGGAAGGGATGCAGAAATGTGGATTGACTGACAGGCTGACTAATTGACTAGTTGGCTATGTTGAAGAACATCAGCTGGGATGACTAGCTAGATGATTGGATAAATTGAGAAGAATTAGTTTAAATTAATGAGGATTTTTTGAGTGATTGGTATGTACTTTGCTGGTTTTTGCTGGATAATTGAGTTAGTTGGAAGTTGTCAATATTGAAATCATGAGTTAAGGATACTCTGAGGCATAGTTGATAAATGCTGTGGTAATTGAATGTTATTTTGAGACTCTGTGTCTATAAGTTTAAGACTTGAATCGCTGTGACTTAAAGATACGGCCTGAATGCATAAGGATGACTTATTTTGAGTATATTGACTTACCCAGTCAGTAGTAAATCTTGAGTATTGAATTGCCAAGTTCGTTAATCTCAATCCAATCCAAATTCGGTATCAGATCATTTTAAACTGTCTACCCTGCAGCAATATGCGCTCTATGCACTCCAAATCCAAAACCATCATCCTATCCACAATCCTACTATTCATTCCTACAAAAGACAAAAGGTGCAGCTATGAATTCTTCCACGAAAATTTATATTTTTTGCCATATTGATCTTGATGAGTTCCGACAGATTATTGTTATGTGTGGCACAAAGCAATGCACAAAAAAACTTCATTGTCTTTTACAATTGATATTAGGGGGCGCCCGATCTTTTTTTTTCATTCCATTCTTTCTCCTTTTTATTTTTTATGATGCGATCTGAAAAGCATCAAGAGGATAAAGAGCCATTTGAGTCATGACAATCATCGTTGAAATCTTCACGTCATAAATTTATTTGAATGTTGCACGGATGAAAAGGAAGAGAAAAGAAAGAAGTCAGTACATTCACCCCTCATTATTAAGACGATCGTGTAAGAGGCATAGTGGCAAAAAAAGGAAAGGAAGAAGAAGAAGAATGAAGAAAAAAATGCATTCTGTTTATTTATTTTGCTACTCTTTCTGTGTGTATTGTGGATGTTAAGGGATGCATCATGCCGTGAATGTAATAATATTCACTCTTACTTTCAATTTAGAGTCTTTTATTTTAAACAAATATAATAAAAGTGAAAAATTAAGGTAAGATTTTTTTGATTTTTGAAGGGGTATAAAGCGCATTTTTTAGAAATTTAAGGTATTTTGAGATTTTAGGGCAAAGAATTGAGTATGGTTCATGTTCAGAACTCGAAGTTGACTTGAATTTCGTATGAAGTCGAGTCGAGTCGACTTTGAGCTCTGATCATAACTAAAATTGTAATTTTTAAGATAGACGCTGACCCTTAGTACCCGAATGACACAAGGCTTGAAGAAAAATTCATATGGACTCGATTAGGATACCAAATTTGGTATTGGAAATTGACAAGCGTTTGCCAACGATAAACAAAGTTTCAAGCATCATCTGAGGGAGGCCATGGATTACTATGGCCAGCGAAATAAGTGAGTAAATAATTAAAGATTCAAAATTGACTCCAAGCTCATTATGGTTGTCAAATGAAGCTTTGTATCGCACGGTGTAATACATTAGCGTTCAAAAATGAGGATTTATATTGAATCAATCCAATTAAATCGCGTATTAACAATAAATACAAAATAGAAGTCAGTCCCCAATTATTGTTCAAAATCCTTTAACTAGGTAGCATAACTATTAAAATTTTACACCAAAAAATGAACAAAATCCACTTAATTATTGCGAGCCGATCACTTATTGCGTTTGCTTTTTAGGAAGAGGGGATCGAAACATTAATTTCATATGCAACTTAATATATGATTGCCTCCTTCCCGAAATTCCCCAAAATTGAAATTTTTCCATCAAATTTAAATGATAATTGATGAATTAAATATAATTATTTAAAATAACAATTTGAAATAATTTACATTTAACAATAAAACTGATTAAAATTGGCTTTATCAATTGATACTTTTAAATTGATGCTAATTGGAATATATGTATAAATGGCAAGATACTTTTTTGATGGAATAAAATTGAAAATTAATATATTTTATTTGCCTGAATCGATTTATCTCTGATTATCTTAATAATGGCTCATTTAATTGATGTTGATTTAAATGCAACAATAATGAGTGATGTGCATTATGTAATTTTTTGGGGATGGAGATCATTTCAGGCATAGTTGATAAAAACATTGAAATTGAGATGTGAGCATAAGTTTAAGCAATCGAGTACTTTGGGTTTTCATAAATGCAAGGAGTCCACTGCCAACAGTAAGACAGAGTATGAATTATTTTTTAGTAGGTAAGTTTTTAATTTACTTTTAAACTGATTATATCCTTTAATTTCTCTTATTTTTAGAAAACCAAATTTCCAAGTTCGTTAATCTGAATCCCATCCAAATTCGGTTCCAGAACATTGTCAAAGTTATATCCTGCACCAAAATGCGCTCTATTCACTCAAAATCCAAACCATCATCCTATCCACAATCCTACTATTCATTCCTACAAAAGACAAAAGGTGCAGCTATGAATTCTTCCACGAAAATTTATATTTTTTGCGGATCTTAATGAGTTCCGACAGAGATTATTGTTATGTGTGGCATCACAAAATTCATTGTCTTTTACAATTGATATTAGGGGCGCCCGATCTTTTTTTTTCATTCCATTCTTTCTCCTTTTTATTTTTTATGATGCGATCTGAAAAGCATCGAAAGAAGTCATGACAATCATCGTTGAAATCTTCAATAAATTTAGATGTTGCACGGATGAAAAGGAAGAGAAAAGAAAGAAGTCAGTACATTCACCCCTTATTTTTAAGACGATCGTGTAAGAAAAAAAAGGAAAGGAAGAAGAAGAATGAAGGAAATTATTTATTTTGCTACTCTTTCTGTGTGTATTGTGGATGTTAAGGGATGCATCATGCCGTGAATGTAATAATATTCACTCTTACTTTCAATTTAGAGTCTTTTATTTTAAACAAATATAATAAAAGTGAAAATCAAGGTAAGATTTTTGGAATTTTGGGAAGGGCATAAGGCGCATTTTTTGGATTATAAGATTTTTTGAAATTTTTGAGTGAATATATTTATGGAATCAAATCCAGAGCTTGAAATTGAGTTGAATTTTCTATGGAGTCGAGTTAACTCGAATCTTGTCGATTTTGAGTCTTGATCATAGCTAAGACTGCAATTTTTATGCTAGTGCCTGACCATTGTTGACCGAGTGACACAAGGTATCAAGTGAAATCTACATAAAGTCGATAAAGATTCCAAATTTGTTACAAAAAATCTACAAGTGATTGTTAGTGATATAACTAGGTTAAGGCATCATTGGGGGGAGATCATGTACCATAATTTATCTGTGCGACTATTTAAATCTGCTTGTCAAATAGAGCTTTTTGCACGATGTGATCATTAGCTTGGATTTATATTGAATCAATTGGCAATAAATTTCGTAATAACAATAAATACCAAATAGAAGTCAGTCACCAATTATTGTTAAAAATTAGTGGATTAGGTAGCATAACTATTAACATTTTCAACCAAAAAATTGCGAGTCGATCACTTATTGCGTTTGCTTTTTAGGAGGAGGGGATCGAAAAATTCATTTTATATGCAATTTGCCTCCTTCCCGAAATTCCCCAAAAATTCATTTTTTCCATCAAATTAATTGATGAATTTATAATTATTTAAAATAACAATTTGAAATAATTTACATTTAACATGATTAAAATTGGCTTTATCAATTGATACTTTTAAATTGATGCTAATTGGAATATATGTATAAATGGCAACTTTTTTGATGGAATAAAATTGAAAATTAATATATTTTATTTGAATCGATTTATTCTGATTATCTTAATAATTCATTTAATTGGTTGATTTAAATACAACAATAATGAGTGATGTGTCCATTCAGGAACAAAAACATTGAAATTTCGATGATCAAGCATGAGTAGCTTTGTTCAACTCGCGGATAGAGAATTTGTACAAATTAGGTGACATAGCCAGCAACTACACTTAGGAGCAGCAAGCTAGAGTAGCACATGTTGTTAAATTGATCCAAAATCCAGCTTCAGGAAGGCATGACTCTGGCATAAAGCCGGATTATAATCAAATTCGGTATCAAGTCAGAGTCACGCCGACCTGAAACGGAATTTTTGATCAATTTTCGATGTTACTTACTTGATTACTTTTCTGGCCATACTGATCTTCTGTGATCCATGGCTTCTCTCAGTGTGCGCCTAAAACTAGCTCTATCGCTGGCTGTCTTTTGCCAATTACCAAAATAAAATGATTCACGGTCTCTATCAACAGCCTCTCTTCAAGAGTTCTTCAGCCGCCTTTGTACTCTCTTCCCATCTTCAACATCCGACTTAAAGACTTTATTACTGGAGTTAAGGGTTTCAGATGCCGAGACTGAACCGAAACTTCCCGAGTAGTCTTGGTCATGTTCTCGAGAATTTGTCGAGACCGAGACACCGGGAAACCTTAATGGGAGCTTCACTAGGTTTCTTAACAATGTGTCCTGTCCATCGGACTCTATTGACTTTATCCTTCGTACAGTATCAGTTTGGTTAAAGCGTTATTAGAAAAAGCTATATCCACTTCATTCCTTAAACACTTTAACGACAAAATGCTCAATCCCCTCAAAAACTCTTCAAAAATTCCTGCTGCCGCAATAATTTACAAATTTTACTTCTGTTTGCTCAAAAAAATCAAGAGAAAAGAAAGTCACAAAACAAAGACACAGAGAGTGTTTAAAGGAAGCTTATTTGTTTGTTCAAAACATCCCGACTAATAAATATGACGATTTTATGTACCATGTCGAAAATTTATTACAAATTTAACACTTTTTGATTGAATGAAGAGAGAAAAAATAGGAAAAAAATGCTTGGTTCCATGTTCGATTGTCAATCTGCTGTTGAGGAATAAAAAATAATAAAATAATAAAAATTGATGAAAAAGAAATCAAACATAAAAGAATCAATATGCTGAAAAACTATAAAAATCATTGTTCTTTGAGTATTTTATGTCCCTTCTTAGACAGGGCCCAATAGTAAAAATGCACAGGAACTCGCTTAATGAATGCCAATAAATTAAATTTACGAATTTTATGATGTGTAATTTTTTACGCATTATTTTGATGCATTTTACGTCAACGACGGATAAAAAAAATGCAGTAAAAAAAATCGTTGACAGCATAAAAACCTCGTATGATGCAGCATAGAACTCATTTAATGCGATTATCAGTTATGGAAGATTAATAAATTTATGAATACACATTTGCACATGATTTCATTTCGGTCTATGAAGATTTTTTTATTGCCATTTTCATACTTTTAGTACTTTTTTTTATGTTGTATTGTTGGATGGATGGAGGTTTAGGGGTTCTTGGATATAAGTTTAAGGGTTATTGGATTTAGGTTTAAAAGCTCATGGTTGAGGGTTTAGGGGTTCTTGGATGAAGGTTTGGGGGTTCTTAGATGGAGATTCACTGGTTCTTGGACAGGGATTAGGGGTTCTTAAATAGAGCCTTAGGGGTTCTTGGGTTGAGATTTAAGGGTTCTTGGATGAAGGATTAGGGGTTCTTGGATGGAGGATTAGGTGTTCTTATATTGGGGCTAAGGGTCTCCTACATGGAGCCTTTAGGGATTTTCTTGGATGGTTAGGGGTTCCTTGGAGGTTTGAAGAATGAAGAGTTCCATACTGGCTGAGTCATGCTTCAATACCAAACATAGCTAACACCCAACATACTTCAAGGATATCATCAACAATATACTTGCATATCCATTAACTCTACAAATATTAACTTACCTATCTACATCGCTGATCATACAAATCAATTGTAATCCATGACCTTGCATAGCAGTCGCCTGTAGCTAGCTCTCTCACTGGCATCCACTTACCAATTCCCAATGCCAAGTGGAATATCATTTCTATCGACAGCGATGAATATTAACTTACATAAGAATAATTGCAATATCTCCCTCAAGATTCACATCCTTTAAAATAAGTATGCATACTTTTTAATATTCCCCATCCCCATCCATCATTCATATTTCATATTTTACGGACATGAAAGCCAAGACTTTTTTCTCCCATCAAAAAAAGTGAATCTCCAACAGCCTCATAACCTCTACAGCTGCAATATTCATGAACATATCGCATTATACAGAAATACCTCCAATTTCATGAATAAGTAAGCAAGTCAGTCAGTCAAGTCAAGTCAGTAAAAATGAAGAAGAAGAAAATGTTTCATGCATAATTGAGGACGAGTATGAATGAATATTGAAGATTGGACATAACAAGAAGAGGAAACAAAAGAAAGGAAGAAGTAATAAAAATGGAAAGATTGCAAGAATATTAAACTTTATGATGTGTAGCGAATATGCTTCGGGAAAAATAGTTTACTTAAAAAAAAATCAACTTACAGACACAGAAAAATTGCCATAAAAATTGACTTAACACACCATAATGTGCCTACATACAATATAGTGAATATTTATATCGATTTGTATAATGAGATTAAAAAGCTGTTAAATAACATATTTTTACATTTTACGACTCTCATCTCGACTTTGTTTCTGGCTTTTCATCCTCTTTCGCTTCGCTTCGACTTAGTTCTCTTTTTTTTGCATTGCAATAAAAATCACGGAATTGGAAAATTTTTTTTTCTTTCTTCATTTCTTTTCGTTTGACTGTGTTTTATGTACTTTATAGGCAGTTTTTATTCGACGTTTTATTAGATTCTGTAGCGGACTTTTTACGAATTCTCATGATTGGGTATAGGATGTTCAGTTTGGACTGGGTAATTTACTGTATCTTGAAGTTATGGACTACAATAATCTAAGAATTAATATTGCAATGATTTTGGACTGAATAGATTGAGATTTGAAGTTTTAGAATAAAGATCCAAGTTGTATCTAACCTCCCTAGTGACAGTCATACATGTCCATCATGCTAGGTCCAAAAATGTGGTCTTCTTGGATGTCTAAAACTCGATTCAATTGGCACACTATCAAATGTTACCCAAACGCACAGTATAATTAGAAAAAAGCTAAGTTCTCCTGGCAATGTCTTTTAAGCAACAACTAAAAGCCTGCCAATGCCTCGCGGACGTCGATTGGTTCTCCTTGTATTGTTCGCCAGGCTGCCATGAGGACAACATTCCGATGTGTACCAATCGAGAAAGAGAGTCGATTTACACTCAGTCATACTTGCTTACTACTCAGTCACTTAAAACTAGCTCGTTAGGTAGATTCCGCTTGCCAATTCTCAGTCAAGACTCTAATATCAAGAATCTTATGGTACGTTTGAGTCACACTGCTATTCGTGCTTTATGAAGCTAATCAATTTAATCTAGCTACTCACGCGCTTAAGCGCACTCTCACTGAATCGATACTACAACACTTCACCTCTTAAACATATGTATCAGTTAATTAACATCCAACAACATCTGGTCTCTGGTAACTTATTCCTCTTTAAACCGCTAAACAAACATTTCCACAACAATATTGTTCGCATGAATAGCTACTTATAAATTTAAAATGATGTGCAATAACATTCGCTGTCTTTTGACCTCCTTAAAGAATATTTTTATGACCTTTCATAACAGTTGGCTGATATGATGGCTCGAGGCAATTTATACAATTTATAAGAATTGACCCTTTATTACGTGTAATGGTCAACCACCGCAGGCAAATTAAATTCTTGTGAATTTATTCAGATGGATTATTAGGTTGCTTGCATTTTGTGGTCTTTAAGATGATGGTTTAAAGTGTGTCTTACATGAGATATGGCTTTGTGTGGTCTTCTGTCTATAGATAGTCAAGATAGGCCATTCTGTTGAGGCTTTCATAAGCTACGGTCACTATAAGTACTGTTGATCGAGATTGAGACTTAGGCAGAGTCCGAGATGAAGACTGGAACCTTTCCAGGAAGTCCTGTATCAATATTTACTGTTTAAAGTGTCTAAAGTGCAGGATTACAGGTTTAACAGACAGAAACAAACTCTAAAGCATCAAAATAGATAAGTACAAACCCAAAAATGCGCTCCAATCCATAAGGAATTTCAATTATCTCCCAAACTTCCTTTCTCATCCGTAATCGCGTTTCTTTCGCAATAAAAATTGTTGAGAGAAAAAAAAAATTCTCAATTATGCAGTCAGTAAAGTTAAAAGCCTGGGAATTGTATTTAACGGAAATTGACTTCTCTTACCTTCTTTTTTTCCTCATTCATACAAAAAAATTCCAATAGCTGAATGATTGAAGGAAAGAAATTTAATTTTGCTGTTGATCGCATAATTTTTCCAAATGTCATAAAACATTCACGAAGATTACCTGACATTACATTATATTCTATTCTCTCCTTTTTATTTCCACTCTGATAAAGATGTGCATTTTGATGATGAACATCAAATCCATCATATATCTACGATATTGATGCTTCAGTAAATGAAAAATGGGTTTGCGCATAACACAACATACATCATGTTGAGATAGATCTTGTCATTCTACAGGATATAAATTCCTTTTGTGCTTTCCTCGTTTTTATGAACTTAACAGACATTTAAACGGGACCACAGAATTTTTTTGTGTGTTCCTCATACCCGTTGCATCTGATCTAGTTGGTAATTAAGAGTTAATTCAAGGCAGTTAGGAATAACCCATCATTAAAGTCTCGCAATCGCACGAAGGGATAATTTTTGAATAAATATAGAGGAGAGTTGGAATAAAAAGTGCCAGTAATTATATAATCAATCATTATGAAGCTCATCGGTCATAATTGTATGACATAATCAACACAATGAGAGGAAGGAAATATGAAAAGTGAGATCTAGAATATGGTTTAGCGGGTATATATGGAGAACTAATGGATTTTGAGATGTAGGGATGTCGTTGTGACTGTATGGAACTCTAATTATGTCTACATCTATGTTACTGTTCGTATTGAGGTTGGTTGGATTGTAGAGCTATAGGTGTATTTAAGAAGATATTTGGGGATCTTAGGAGGGCCCGTCAAATAAATTCTAAGGAGGCACCTGAGCAGATCTGATTACAAGGATTCTGTGACCAAGTGATCAGTCTTTAAATACAGTTCAAGTCCTTCTTAAACCTCGAAATGGTCTAAGCATATGTGATACTTTATCAAATCTTGCAATATTCTTATCAACCGGCTCAATTGTATAATTTGTTTGACTTTCAGGTAACTGTTGCCACTTTTTTCTTTACTTTAAAGAAGAAAGCATTGACTCAGCTCATGAATTGCTCTTAAAAATCAACAAAAACTTTTTGAAGTGAATGAAAACTTCAAGATGGTGGATTTTTGAAATTTGACAAAATTTAGACAATTTTGATCTGTAAATTAAGTTTTATCTAATTTTTGCCACATTTTTAAACATAATTCCTCAAAAATTACAATAAAATTGATCTCAATCATCGAAAAAATCGAAAACAAAAGCTTGAAGTGAGAAAAAATACAAAATTCCCATCCATGCAATATTCAAATTCAAAATGACCGTTATAAATTACCAACACCAGAAACCCAATATTTTAAAGACATAAAATGCGTTTCAAAGTTAATTTTTAAGACATCAACCATCTCAATTACGGTACTACCGCAACGGCATCAAATGGCACACAAAAAATAAAAAAAGGCGGAATGGTCCTCCGAAAAGGAAAGACCGAAAGCAAAGGGATATAAAAAAATTAAAAAAAACTTTCTCTTTCCTCACCGTACTGTACAATATCATAATGCAATGTAAATTTTTGGTGATGATGATTTTCTACGTCTTTCATGTAATGAAAATAATGAAGGGTCATTCCAGATGGGTTCCGAATTAATGAAAACACCGGAGAACAATTTTTATAAATAATGCTGCTTTTCGTTTTCTTTTGAAAATGAAAACATAAAAAAAGTGAAATTTAATTTTTATTTCTAAAACATTGTCGGGTTCCGCAAGAAGGCAACGTAATACAATATCTCTCGTATGTATCGTGAATAAGGGAGTCCTCCGTACGTACGCATAGAGACACACATAGAAAAAAAGGCAAAACGCAAAAATATAAAAGGCACATTGACAGATGTTGCACGTTAGAGGAACCGAAACCGTATGGATTTTTGTTTTTTTTTTGTTTCTCGTTTTTCCATTTTTGCGTTTGAGCGAGCATTTTTTTGTGTGTATAAAATGAATTAATTAAGGTGAAATTTAATTCGCTTGAGGCTTTCAACTGTGAGTTTTGGAACTAATATTTTTTTTGTGTGCTGGGCATGGATGGAAATAATTTAATAAATTAGAAATAATCGCTTGAAAGATGGCCAGTAATTTGATCTCGTGTGTATAATGCACATATTTTGTGCATAGGTAGGTAAATGTATACAGGCAAGAGCATGAGGCCACCAGTCGCGAAACATTATCTGCATGTACTGACATGTGTTAAATGTGACCGTTTTTCCAGTTGACAATTTGAGCAAATTATTCATGAAATTTAATTTTTGGCCGTGAGTAGTCATGGAGAAAAAGGGGTAATTTGTCTTATTTTCGGTTGGATTTTGGCAGAGGGCTGATTTACATTTTGGGTATTAAAGCCACTTTAAAGTTGATGGATGCTCATTGCTGTCATTTGCTTCAATTTTGTGAGCTGTATTGCTATTTTGAGATTTGAACTCAAGATTGACCAGTTTGAGATTCGAACCAAGAATCGATGGACCTCCATTAGATCTCAAGGCATTGAGTCATTGCGCCACTGACTCACTACAGCCCATATGTTCCCAAACTGCATTTTGTCAATTTATTGCATCCAATTTTGAAAAATATGCACGGAATGTTACACAGGATGCTGCAACTCACTTGTGTTCCTCAAAGCACATCCACGAATCTCCAAAATAAAATCTGCGCTTTTACAACTCATTCGTCATTCAATCGTCCATGACAAAAAAAATCAGAAACCTTCTAGCCCTTTTCATGCTTTATTTTCGGTCAGTTAGCAGTAGCGGAAGGATAAATTGCCAAAAGCAATACGACAAATTGTATACACTCGAAAAATTCACACAAAAAGTAACCGAAACAGAGCAAAAATTGACAAGTGAGATGCTGATGTCCTCTGTATACATTCAATTAAATCTGTAGTCATCCACGCAATTAAGCTATTGTCATTCACATGTTCCAAATACAGTGTTACGTAAAGTGGAAAAAAATACATAAAAATTAAAAATATTTTCTGTTTGATTCTCGTGGGACCGTTGCTGCCCTGATTGTAAAGTTATTTTAAGCCGCTTCAGGAAATACAACTTTAAGTATTCGTTATTTATGTCGTTTTCTCCTTCGTCCCGCAATTAAATTCTCTCATTTCTTTTTCTTAGCATTTTTTTTCTTGCCTTTTGTTTCTATTCACACAAAAGGCAACGGAGCGTGTCTAAGATTTCGATTCGCATAAAAATTTGAATGAGCCGTGTGTGTGTATGTGACTGTCTGTATAAGAGGTTCATTAGAAAGGAAATGATTATTGTGGATGGCCAGGTGAAGAATTGTTCATGTTTTTGAAGTGGATTATTTGAAGAGCGTGGCATGCTGGTAGGGACAATTGGATGGTTTGAGGTATTAAGGTACAGTTGGAATGTTTAACGGTATAAATTGTCAATTTTTGAGTTATTTATTCTTTGTAGCTTTAGGTGACATTAGTGACTGAGTGACAATAATAAGGTAAAGTTTGACAAGAGCCTGAACACCCTTTAAACGCTACAAACCATCCGAACGACCCCCAAAGCATCAATCCTGTCCTTTTACACCCAAAATCACAAAATTTAGATCCGCCAGCATCAACAACATAAAATCAATAATTTATGACTGATTCCATTAAAAAAATATCTTTACAAATTTGTTCCTAATGCTAAAATATTCCGACCATCCGGCTGCCTTTGTGAACAGCTGAAAAAAATAAATAATTACGCAAATTTCAACCTTTTGTTTCCATATTTTTGGAATCTACTCCTGAATAAAGAAGGATTAAAAAAAATTGCTGATAATCACTTGTTGTGTAATTCTGCCAAAATCCTTGTGACCTTGAATGTTTTACGCACCAAAGCTGACCCGAGTGGCAAAATGCGGCAAATTAGCCTTCAAAAAAAGCGGAAATCAGCCGTTGTGGCATCATCAGAGCAACTTGGAGTCTTATATCATTACAGCGACATAACTATGCCTTACCACGCTGTGCTGCTCGGGTGCTCCTCTCTCATCAATCAAGATTTTAATTCATAATCAACAGAACATAATCAAGACTGTGTTCGATATAAAAAGAAGGTAAAATTAATAATTACAGCACGTTTACGCGTTCTTAAAAAAATTTTTAATCCAACATTAATAATCCCTAATGAAAGCAAACTGGCGATGGATAAATTTTTGTTGATGTAAATTATTTTCTTACTTTTTTTTATAAGATGAACATAAGCTGTTAAGAAAGATGGTCCATAAAAATATAATTTGGCAGCATGTTAATGACAATAATTTATGGACAGGTTGATTGAACAAAATTTATTGCTTGTCTTATTGTAGAAATTTTGGCTATAAAGAAGTATTTTGATGATCAGCATGACTTATGCTGAATATTTCTGTGAGGAACATTGTGCTGAGAAGGTGAATAAGCTGGGATAAGACTAGTGTAATGCTGGGTTGGTAGTTCAATTGAGTTATACCGCTGTCAGTCTATCCCGCGCCTCATTGGATGATAATACGATGGAACTAGGCATTTACTGGATTGTAATATGCCGCTCAATCACATAACTCGGCCTTAGACCAGCATAACTCCGGCTCCAGGTCAGATTCGATGAAATTCAGCCTCATACCAAA
The DNA here is from genome assembly GCF_022539635.2 of Chironomus tepperi. Lineage (NCBI taxonomy): Eukaryota > Metazoa > Arthropoda > Insecta > Diptera > Chironomidae > Chironomus > Chironomus tepperi. The sequence continues at coordinate 3,711,152 of NW_027226457.1, forward strand.
TTCGGCCTCAGTACAAAGGAGTCTTTGAAGTTTTAAACTCAATTATCCAGGCTTAAATGGTAATAATTAAGTATTTACATTTCAAATCTTCAAAATCTCTAAATCAACATCCTCATTCCTTAAAATTCATTAAACGAAATAATCCAGGAGCATTTCCATTAAAACTTCAAAAACTCCATTCCGATTCCTAAACAAACAGCACATCCACCGGCATTACGTACATTTTTTACATCCACACACGAAATTCCTCACATCTAGCCATCCAACAATGAAGATTTGACACAATTATAAAGTGAGGAAGAAAAAGGTGAAAGAAGACAACAAAATGAGTGACTTCCCTCATAAAGCATGAATGTAGGCACGCAAAGTGGAATGAAAACGGAGATAATATCGCTATGAGAATTGTTTTCGTTAATTACAAGGAAGCGACAATCACGGACACGATAAAAATCTTAAAAAAAATACAGCAAAAAAATCCTTTTGTTATTTTCTTAATGTATTTCCTTAAGGCATGGGAAAGTTCGTATGTAATTAAAAAATGTATTACTTTTAACGGTCGCATCATCATTGCTGTGGGAATTAAGGCGAAGTCCGTTAAGGAACAACAGAAAAATTTACATAAAATTAAATACGTGTAGTGACTTTGTGTATTTATGAAGGTCTCAGGAAATGTCAAAAAAAACGGCAAAGTGGAATGAGAAGGCAAAACGGATTTGTTGTCCGGTACTCAAAGGATGTAAATTAATTGTAGGTCATGAATTGCTAAATACCCATGTTTAAAATTTATACTGAAAAAAATATCCGCACCGTTGCACTTGCTGACTCGATTTTTACTGTGAGAATTCCTCGATTTACCATCGATCACTTCAGCCAGAACGAAAAGTTTTAACGATTTTTTTTTGTTCTCTCTATTTGAGCTGTCCTTTCCATTTACAGTTCAATGAGAATTTTTAACAATGTTTACTTTGTGTAGCTATGCCAATTTTTATTTTCAATAGCTTTTGTCTATGGGAATTTATGTATTTTTCAATCCCACCCCAATGTTGTAGGATTGTCAATTAATATTTTAAATTGATATAGGATAATTGTATTCTAGGGAATTGTTGTATTGGAAATAAGGCAGTGAAAAAGCAGGAGTGGTGTAGTGGTTATAGAAGTGGTGGGCAACCTGTGTGAAGCGGTACATTGGTGGGCCGCCCAACATTTTTAGAAATGTCATGAGCCGTGTGAGGTTTCGATTGAGACTTATCACTAAGGTGTGCCGCAAAGAATAAAAGGTTGTCCACCACTGGGTTAGCGTGTCAGTCAATAAACCCTAATGGCTCTAGTTTGATCACATGGAAGGTCAACTTTACCATGATGGTCGTATTTGAGTGCATTTTAGCAGTTTCTAGTCACATCAACTCGACTTGTGCATTCGAGACACAAATTGTGACTAGGTGCATTGAATTGGCATACCTGGGCCATGTAACTGTCATGATATTGGAAGAACATCAACCTTACTTAAAAGTTGAAAAAAGCCTAGACTAATTCTCAACAGTTTTAGACATTAGCTCTATTTTATTTAGTTTTTTGTGTTAAACCAAATTTAAACGGACTTTTTAAATTTGAAAATCCATCAAAAATTTTTTACTCAATTTTAACGAACTTTTTAAATTTAAAAATCAAATCAAAATTTTTTCGTCCACCTCGAAAAGTTTATTGCACTTTACATCCTCAATATCCTTCAAACTAAACTCATTAATCCATTTTCTGATAGAAAAAAGTGGCAAGAATATATTGCAACTAGTTTAAATCCACAAAATTCATCAATATTCATCATAGACTAACATATTCAACTATTCATGTAGTCATAGAATCAAACCAAATGCACAACCCCCATACATTTTACATTAAACTAAAACTACATCTTTTTCAAATATTTTTAAAATGCAGCACAACTTTTTATTTTTCATACTCAACAAGTGTATAAAGCACAGCATACACAGCGAGAATCCTGTGACTTGTCAGCAAAATGTGTATTTTTTTTGTATTAAAAAAGTTTTTTATATTTGTATGGAATAAAAATACAGGAATAAAAACCGTCTGTACCTTCCAATAGCATAGCTCATAAAAATTGCATCATAATATTGATTGGGAATTGAAAATTAAAATTGGTCTATGGATGACAAACTGTCGCACAAATACAGATGCACGTAAAGCATAAAAAAGCAATTGTTTAAATAGTTGCTGGCTTTTGTTTGCATTTCGAATTATGATGCTATTGTATTTTGTGGTTATTGATACCATTATTGAACTTCAACACCTCAACGTACACATGCATGTCGGTATATTCTTGATATATCGAATCGAAATATTTGCTTGTTCATTAAAAATTATTTTAAAATTGGAAGCAATTTAGTTGATGTTTGCGTACAAGGAAAAAAGAATGAGGAAATTGAATCAATGTTCATTATCAATTTATAAATTCATTTTGGGGTCGTTGGCTCTATGGGGGATATATTGTCTGAATATTGAGTTTGTGGGTGTTCACTTGATGGGATTTTGACAATATTAATCAGGGATCATATCAATCAGAGTGTAGGAATAGATCTGAATAGTATTGATCTGAACCTAAAATTGCTGGTTTAAAGCATGCGAGTTCTAAAATAACACATGTTTGCAGCTTTGGACATTAATTCTATAAGGTACAGTTCAATAACTGCAGTCTTGCGCTTCTAAATACAGCATTATGAAGGTCCAAATGGTTCTTGAATTTCAAAATTACAACTATCAAAAATGATTCAAGAAGTAAATAAGGAGTCATTTAAAATACCTCGAACAGACCAGTCATACATGTAGGGTCGAAAATTGATATCTGGTTTGCGACAGAAGTTGTGCTGTTAAATAGGCAATAGCTGGATATCTTGGACGAACTTGCATAAATGGTTCACATCGTAAAATACGAAACAGACCAGTCACTGCTCGATGCCTTGACATATGTTGAGCTCAGACTTCAAATAGGCTTGGATATCTCGACAGATTCGGATTTATTAACATCATATATTCTGGACCGGTTCTCAAATTGTCATTTAACGGAAAGAAGACACTGCACCAGTCCAGCCAAATTTGAATGTCATGATTCCTATTCCTTCCTGATTTATCAAAATCTGCGTCTTTTTTCGGTCATATTAACAATTTACAGCATGAATAACCTACCCAGATAGCCTTTAATCAATCCTATTCAAAATTTTAGCATTAATAAACTCATATTCACAATTAAAACATTAATGAATAAATGAATCATCACAACTGCATCACCATTGTCCCTCATCCCGATACCCCTGAGTCAAAATCGTCCTCATCATTCATACTATAGCTTCATATTTACATTTAATCAACTGATTGAGCTCTAGTTGTGTCACTTTCATGGGAATTTTAACGATTTTTTAGTTATTTTCCCATAAATGCATCGACCATGCCTCGTGAATGTTCCCAAAAATAAAGGGGTAAAATCTGTTATGTCATTGTCCATACAACAACATGACATGGCGCAACTAATTGCTAGACTTAAATAAGAAATGTCAAAAATTAAAGAAAATAATAAAAATTTGTAAACTAATTGATAAAAAGCGTGAGCATGTAAAGTAAAAAAGGGGAAAGGAATTGACACCATATATGTCCCACAGTGTAACCCAGCTCATTTTATTTTTGATAATGTTTGATTTTAATTCTCTTTGTCATTCATGATTCAACAATTTTTTTATTTTTTGTTCCTTTGAACGGAAAAGGAGCTTAAAACATTTTTTCTGTATCTTTGAACTGCATGTCGAGAAGAATGAAAATATTCAGCTATTCTTCATGATTGCTACAAAAATTTTTGTTCTGCTCATTTTCAACATTTTTTTGTGTAAGTATTTTGTTCGCATCACTCAAGGGTGCTCGCTTGTCTCATTTGTTTGTGTTTATCTTAATTTTTGTTTTTTCAATAAGACACTGAATTTCATAAAAAAACTTTTCGATTAATAATATGTTTTCTAGATCACCTTTCAACGTCCAGCATCTTGTAAAATATTGGTTTTCTTCAAAAAGATCCCATTTAGTCATCATAAGCAATATTGGCATCAGTGTTTTGCAATACTTCAGCTCACTTCGACCAATGCTCATGATGCCTATTTATAAATTTGGTATTTTTTAAAGGTCAATTGGCAATAACAAATATTTAGAGACCAAGAACTCATGCGCCATTTTTCAAAAGTCATATTAACAATTGAGCATTGATGATAATGCATGACATAACCCATTTTCCTAGATCAGCCTAAATTTTTTTCATCCTTGTCAAGCTTCAAATCAAACATAAAAATAAAAATTGAGTTTTTTTGGAATCAAATGCTTTTTTTGGTATTTGCTTAAAATTGAACAAATGCAGCTATATTTTACGGTTAAATAATTTCAGTTCCTCATAATTCTAAACATGTCATCATGATGCCAAAAAATTTAAAATCGGATGCTTTGATTTTCGCCATTTAATCCTCAACATTTCTGGACTTATAAAAATTTCGGCGCATGAGTAACTCTTGAAAATCTTTAAGTATTCTTTTTATCATTTTAAAAATCAAACTTTCTACAATACCAAATTTATAGCATCACACATAGTTCAAGTTTGTCAAAACCTCAAACTTTGACTGCTATTTTTCCCTTTATTACTATATTTTGGAGAGTCTTTAAATTTGGTATCGTTGGAAAGGTCCTGCTATGCATAAAAAAGAAAATTTTTTATGAAATTCTTTACAGTAACTTAAACATATGAAATAGATTGACATGAAAAAACAAAAATTGAGCAATTCATACAAAATTCTGATTGAGCTCTAGTTGTGTACTTCCATGGGAATTTTTTCGATTATGAGTATTAGTTATTTTCCCATATTAAAATGCATCGATTTCCATTGCCTCAAAAGTTATAAAAGTGAATGTTCCCAAAAATTTTGAGGTCGATTTTTGACAATTTCATGTTCTTCGGGTAAAATTTGATCTGTCTCATCAAAGCGTCTTCAACATTATCATTTTCCTCAAAATAAAATAAATCAGCTGGTGATTACACTGTGGGACATAGAATAGATGGTTCTAAAGGGAAATTCGTACCAACATACGAGTTTTTCACTTCATAAGTCGATTTTGACCATATAGACGTCAATATCTTTGATACACAATGTAGGCAATTATTATAGATATAAATAAATCTATAATATAATGTAACTTAAAAAAAGAAGTTTTACACCATGCGGTCACAGTAAGACAAAAAATTCATCATTTTTTCCCGTACTTTTTTCAATTTTTTGCAACTCAAAAGTATATGCTATTAGACTTACTTAATAAGAAATTTTAAAAAATTTGGATAAAGTTATAACATCTTGAAAAAACACAAAAAATGTTTTAAGCTATAGAAAATAAAAAATATAAAATACTATAACTAGTGTATAATATAGCCATATCTAACAATTGATTGAATACTTTTCACTTTTTTGCCCAATGTGCACCAGTCCAGCCAAATTTGAATGTCATGATGCCTATTTCTACCTGATTAATCAAAATTCATGCCATTTTTCGGTCATGACATTAATTTATAGCATGCAAGGAATACCTAGATAGCCTTGTATTCCATAATTTAGCATTAATAAACCCATTTTCACAATAAAAACATTAATGAATAAATGAATCATCACAACTGCATCACCATTGTCCCTCATCCCGATACCCCTGAGTCAAATCGTCCTCATCATTCATACTATAGCTTCATATTTACATTTAATCAACTGATTGAGCTCTAGTTGTGTCACTTCCATGAGAATTTTAACGATTTTTTAGTTATTTTCCCATAAATGCATCGACCATGCCTCGTGAATGTTCCCAAAAATAAAGGGGTAAAATCTGTTATGCCATTGTCCATACAACAACATGACATGGCGCAACTAATTGCTAGACTAAAATAAGAAATGTCAAAAATTAAAGAAAATAATAAAAATTTGTAAACTAATTGATGAAAAGCGTGAGCATGGAAAGTAAAAGGGGGAAAGGAATTGACACACTTGTCATTGTTACATGAACTTTGATTTTAATTCTCTTTGTCATTCATGATTCAACAATTTTTTTTATTTTTTGTTCCTTTGAACGAAAAGAAAAACATTTTTTTTTTGTATCTTTGAACTGCATGTCGAGAAGAATTATTCAGCTATTCTTCATGATTGCTACAAAATTTTGTTCTGCTCATTTTTAACATTTTTTTGTGTAAGTATTTTGTTCGCATCACTCAAGGGTGCTCGCTTGTCTCATTTGTTTGTGTTTATCTCTTCAATCGTTTGACTGATTTTTTTCTGTTAGAATAGCTGATTTTTTGGAAATACTTCAAGTTAAAGAAGTGATGTTTTAGTACCTTTTGGTGTGTTTAAGTGGAAATTCTAGGTATAAGTGTATTATTTAAAGATTTTCTGATTTCAGTCCATTTTAACGGCAGAATACCAGATTTACTTTAAGGATTTATTACGAATCGCTCCTGTAGGGTTAGTTGGCAAGCACAGAAAAGGTTGGGGATTGGGTTGGGTCCATATGAATCAATATGAACCACAGTTTTGAGTTAAAGTTGAAATCTTAACCGAACAGACAAAGAGGATACATGATTAGGACAATTAAGTTAATTGATCCAACATCAGGCTGACATGACTCTTGCATGGTGTCGCATTTGAATCAAATTTGGAACTAAGTCAGATCAACGCCGTTTTGGGACCGATTTTTGATCGATTAACTTAGTTGGAATGCTCACAAAATTACTTAAAACTTGCTTAATAAAATTGACCGAGTATACTCATAAGCACTCTTATTTAGGTGAGTATCTTCATTGTCTGTCAAGCGAAATGCGCATCTCAAATTCCACTAGAATTTCTCACTTCATAATTCCTTAAATCTCATTTTTTACTCCAAGACCATTGCTTATAAATGCATTTTTTTCTCTCAATCCTCCAACTTTCCATTTCTGCTTTTCTTTACATTTTATTATATTTGATGTAAAGGCATTGAAGATTCTTATTTTAAGATAATTTGCTTCTCGATTGTAAACAAGATAGAGAAAAGAAAAAGACGAAATAAAGGACACAAGAATAAGAAATTTGATTTTTATGATGTAATTTTTAAAGTTATAAAGAATTTATTTGAAGAGGATAACTTTAAGATTGAATGCTGGGTTTTTGAGGATTAACGGTCGTTTCGTGCTGAGTATGCAGAGTAGTTAATAGGAATTTTTGAATGCCGTTTAGTATTTAGGAAGAGGAAGGGGCGTCCTGTGTGGTATTTGTGGACTTCATGACTTTCTTTAGAAGAATAGGCATAGATGGTGATTGTTAAAGGATCCCTGGTGATACTAGAAGTTTGGCAACAGTTTGTGGGTATCCAAATGACTTCAAAATGTTTTTAAGAAGCTCAATAGCTTCAAAAGTTGCTTGAAGAACTCCAAAGGATCCAAAACGAGAAAAGCTACAAAGCAAGCAATAAAGTATGGAAGATCTACTCTTTTTACTGTTAAGTCATCGATCAGATGCGCTCTAGTTCCTACTTCCACCAAAACCCGCCACAAACCTTCAATATGTTCCATATCTTCCTCAAAAAATTCCCTTAAGTCATCCACTATTCAGCTGTATCTCATCAAACTCAACCTATCTCATATTCCATCCACAAAAAAAATCTACTCTTTAAAAAACGAGATAAGCATAGCATACACGAAAAAAACATAAGTAAGCATAAAAGATCAATTTTCTGAATGATGTAGATTCATCTCAACATGGAATGAGGTTTATTGATTCAACTTATCACAGATTATCGATCTATGATTTATGGTTGCAATCTTGACACGTCACTCTATATAGTTTGTGTTGTGCCTGTTGTATTTCTTTAATATTTATTTTTTTGCCCCCTTTTTTACTGTACATACGTAAATAAATTCCCATAGAGATGCTTGAGAAAGGGATCAATAAGATAATGATGTTGATGAAGAATGAAGAGTAAAAAATATCATTAAAATTGATGTATGAACTGATTTAAAAGGAAAGCAAACAATAGTTTGTAGCATGGATGTAGATTGAAATAGCAAAAAAATGGTTAAATGATTAATTTTTTATGTGTCAGGCTGTATCAAGTTTAAAATGAATTGTTATGAAATATTGACAGGGGGCAAATGGGGTTAAAGTATTGGAAAGTTATTAAAATATGGATATTTATCAGGGAATTTAAGAGGAATTGCTGATATAGTCAGGAATAGGAACCTATATAACGATTTAGAGTGGACCAATATGATGGGGTCAATCCATCCCATTCCCATTTTTAAGGAAGAAACTCTTTAAATTACCAGGGTTTTTTGAATCAAATTTAAATCTTACTTCTAATTTTTGGGTCACTACATCCACTCCTCAACCCCTGCCATACTACACTCTTGACATACGCTAGTCATCATCATGATTACCATCACTCCCGAAAGGCACACGGTGCAGAAATGGCAGAAAATCCAGTACCAGCTCATCGCAACACTGAAATCAAGCTAGTTTAGATAAAATCCTGCTTCAGATCGCTTTCAAGTCTGTCCGAGGTCGAATTTCTGATAATTTTTGGAACGAAATGGCCGAAAATCCGGCACCAGGCTTCCATGACACTGATTGCAAGCCAGATTCTATAATATTCGGTTTCAGATCAAAACCAAGTTTGCCTGAGGCCGGATTATCTGTCATTTCTGCGTCGTGTGCTTTCCGGGATTCCAATCACTCTAATATCTGTGCATCATAGTTCAAAGTTGACTTGAATGTAATTTTTTTACGAAGAAGTCGACTCAACTTGGCTCAATTGAGCTCTGCTGTGCTTTAAACTGAGTAAATTCACAAGCATTCTTACAATTCCCTCAACCAAAAGGTAACTGACCCTCACATTCATTCTAAAAATCTTATAAAATAAATGTCTCGTCTAAAATTACAATCCCTTTAAATCCCTTACAAAAGGAATAAAATCTAATGCCAACCTGATAACAGCACCAAATCCTTCATTTTTCAAAAAAATAATATCAAAAAATTCCTCAACACAGCACAAAAAGGAACCGAAAGTAAAATTTCTCAACCGTATTTACTCATCACAAAAGATAAGAATAAAAGGCACAAAGGATTCAATATAAATAAATAACTCAGGATTTTGTGTGCTTAACCTTTCCACAATGCTACTCACCCAACCCATAGTTGTCATGTCCGTCTAATAATCATTGATGTCAGTGAATATTAAATTAAAATTTATGATTGGCTTTTAACACATTTATGCATTATTAAAGGACGGCAATAATGGCAATATTGTCTCGTCGGTAAACGGCATGAAGCTTCCCTTTTTTTTGATCTTGATATCCGAGTCCATAAAATAAAATTTAAAGAGAGATTTTGTAATCGATCCTTTACATTATTTTTCAAAGGTCAGCTATAAATTTATTGCTTAAAACAAGCAAGCACAAATCTTGGGTTTCCTCAATAAAAATGGAATATGACGAGCTTTATTAAATTGTTTCATAAATAAAAAAAAAGGAACTAATCTTACCAACAAAAAATTTCTTATTCTTTTATGAGTTATTTACTTTCCATGTAATCTTATTTTACTGCTGCTGTATTTTTATTTGATGTATTGTTGGAGCTATCCGAACCTTTTTTCTCCCTCATCTTCTCATAGTCTACAACCGAAAATAGAGATCATGAATCCTTCAACTTCTAGTTTCATTCTGGTCTTCGTATGTCTTGTACAATATTATCGCTGACTTCATCATTCATTGATGATGAACATGAAGGATGGTGGAGAGGAACTGAGAAAATTTAATAAACTAATTCAATGAAAATTTACTTCTTAAAGGCAATTTTTCATTTGGCAATGAAGGCAATGAAGGAAATTTGATGGTTTATCAGCATTGCTTGTGATTTATCTTCTGTTGTGGCGATGTTGTGAACAATTTTCATGGCGATGGTGTAAAGATGAATTTTTGTTTTATGGACTATGAGATGCATGAGGTCGAGGGTCCCGATCAGCGCATGTTGAAATGTTGTCCTATATGACAATCAAATCAATGGTATATAATGCAGTCTTTGTCGACAAGATATGAAAATGATATGATGCTTACGTGACGTCAACATGGTAGCCATTGTTAACATGTTGCTTGATTCTAATCAAATTGTCTGCTAGACTGCTGTATGAACAACATTATAATGTGTGCCGCTCGGGAGTGAATGAGGCTTTAATGTGAAAAAATGAATTTACAGAAAATAAAGTAGGAATCTTTAGCATTTACCAAATTTCACTCATCCTCTAACCTTCCATCCTCCTTAAAATTCAGAAGCCAGATCGTTGGTTTTATGCATTTGATTTAATCAGAAAATAATACACTTTAAGCATTTTTAAAGCTCAGAATTTATTAGCACAGTAAGAATTTTCAATATCGACACTGAAATCTGTGCAGTACTGATAATCAGCATACAACTTCTATGCATGTATATTTATTTAAAACCTTAGAAATGATGAATGTAACTCAAATAGCACAAGTCGATTAAGTGACCCAAAATCTAGGACTAGTCCGTTAAATCCGTCAAACCGAATCAAGCACCCAGTCAGAGTCACACCGACCTAGGGTAGAATTTTTGATGGATCAACCGATTTGTACTATTAGTGCAAGCCACAATTACCTTAATTGGTGTAAAAAATTACATAAAATACCAATAAAAACTCAGATTGAATCCAACACGAACTAAAATAGTTTGTAACATTTCAAAAACTCTTAAGTTCCGCAACAACTTCAGATGTAGATTTAAAAAAGCAATTCTAACATTTTTCTGCATGAACTTCATGTTTATGCATCGTGAATAATACCTTCGAATAAATATTCAATTTCAAAGTTGGTTGAATAGAAAATAAAGGAATGTGATATAAGAATTTAACTGTACTTGAGTGTGGATGATGCTGATTGTTATTTCTACTTTAGATGGGGATAGATAGGGGTAGAAGTAAGGAGGAAGGAATAGGAAGGAGATGTTCAATTTTGGTTTCTTACTTGATCAATTGCATTCCTGAATAGCATAAAGCCGGCATGACTCTGAGTCGATCAAAAATGCTCAATTAGCCCCAATTGTGATGTTGGATTCGGGATTAAACCTGGAAATGCAGTTTTCACTACAACAAGCTTAAGACATTGACTTTGAAATAAACGTAATAAAGCTAGCTTTAGGAGACTTCTAAAGGATGTCATTGATCGCAATTGATCTGTTGGACCAAGTAGTAGTAGCTAGTATCCTGAAAAACTCCAGAATTCGCAGTCAACTTGGATTTTAGATGGAAAAGCCGACTTCGAGCTCTCAAAACCTAAAGAACCAACTTTGTTGTATAGAACTAAGCAGTTCCTACATAAATCATTCCCTCCATGCATCTCTGCATGCACATATCTCCTTCAACTTCATAAAATTTTACATTTTACTCACATATCTATTTTACTAAATAAATATTATTCCTTACTCTAAAAGTTAAATTTTTCCATCCATTCCTCAAATAAACATCAAGCTCAACATCAAGCATATACTCAAGAAATGAATAAATTCACGTTCTCTGAACTTCAAGTTTCAAAGTTTAAAGCTTGAAAAAAAATCTTTTTCTATAAATTATTCACCATGCTGACGGTGAGAAGACGTGGGGGTGATGATGTTAATTAAATTAATGAATCACTGTTGCTTGGTGCTTGCTGAAAAATTTTAAAAAATGTGAAAATATTCTCAAAAGAAAATTTCTATCTTAATTATGACTTTAATTAATTGAGCTAAAATGCTCAATGAATTATGAATAATTTAGTTCCTTTGCCTAACCGCAAAGTAAAGCTTGTCATGAAAAAAGTCTCTGACATAAAACTTTTATCTTAAAAAATCATGATAAAATCACCAATATTGAAAAAATTTACTTCCGTATCCATCATACCTGCCTTTTCATCAGATTTGAATCCTAAATGATAAAATTTTTGCCTTTTCATAAAGTTTTTTCATCAATTTTTCAACAAAAATTATTCATCCAAAAGTCTTTTCATATGTAATTATATATTTTTTGTACTCTATGTCAGGGGTGGTCAACCTGTGTGCTGGGGCACTACTGTACAAACTAATATGATGCCAGAAATTCTAGCATATGCCGTAAAACTTTAGCTTTGTCCAGTTTCGATCGAGGTCTAACAAGAAGGGGTGCCGCATCCCACAGGTTGCCCACCCCCTCCCCTATGTCTTCATATTCAAACATTTACGAAGTCTCTGAGCAATATTTTCCTTCAACTCTTTTCAGGTTTACTCTTTTTATTTCAATTCCTTTTTGGGATTCTGTTGAATGAAGGAAAAGTTGGGGAGGAAAAATTATTCAATAAAAAATGAGTGAAGGAATCGTATGTGAATGAAATGAAAGAGTTCTTTTTTTATATCCTTCTACTTTCGTTTTGCTTGCGGTTATCTTACCTGATGTACGGGATGCAATAATTTTGAGTATGTTGGAGCACTTGAGTAATGAGGTTTGGGAGAATGTTGGATATTTTGAGATGATTTTCTGTTGAAAAAATGCAAAAAAAGTCATTTTTAGCCAAGATTAATATTTCATAACTAACTTTGTAGGATTTGAACCTTAGCTTTTTGTTAGACTATTGCATTTCGCATAACGTTGCTTTAAAAAGCATGACTCTTTCCTTAATAGAGTTTTTCTTTCTCAATTGATTGTCCTACAACTAAAAGAAACCTGCGATAGATTAGGAAGGCTCTGAGTCATGACTCATGAACGCATCCAGACAGCTTAAGTTCAAGCCGTTCCTCACAATTTGGCCAAAATTCTTTTTTTTCTAAGGTTTTCCTAATCCTTAAAATCCCTCAAAATATCTGCAAAGCCGTACTTCTGAAGTATTTCAGACTACACCCAAGATCTAAGTGGTATAGACTACCATTAGTCGACCTTACATCTGCTTATAAACTTGACATTCTATAGTAAATTCTAAAAATATCAAGTTTAGTACTAGATATAAGGTTGACTAGTTCATATAGTCAATATTAGTCAATAGACGAAAGGTCTAATCGCACGACAAATTGCAGCTTGCTGTGCGATTAATTACAGCCAATATCACTCATTTGGGCACGCATATAGATGAATACTATGAAATGCGCTTATCCTAACCTCAAAAATCTCCAAAAACTTCTTTACTTTCATCAAGTTTTTTTTCCTATTTCCTCCTTCTTCATCAAAGAAGTACATCACCCAGATCTTTTTACTCTCGGAACGACTAACTTTTACTTTTTTTTTTTACAATTTTCAATCCTTTTCATTCTTCCTCTTTGAGGACGGTTCAAAGGAAAGAAGGATAAAAAAAAAACTCACAAAAATTAAAATGTAAAAAAACTTCAAAATAAAAAAGGAACGTCCATATTTGTGGATATAAAGATGAAAAGCCGTTACAAAGTCATTATTCAATTACCAATCTACTCCCGGCATAAACAGTATACTCATTATAAATGCACAACAGCAATTAGCCACACCAGTAGAATTCTTATGGATTCAACATAAACAGATAATTCCCTCATTAACACTGTATGGACTGTACATAAACATACACAACAAAAGAGTCAAAACAGTGTAGAAAATGGAAATAAAGAATGGAATGTAAATCCTCAATTCAAGTAGCTTCTTTGAGTTTATTATTGCAAGATAATTGAGGTGATTCTATTCCGTTGCTAATTTCTTTCTCAGTGAGCATGAATAACAAGGAAGGAATGGCACAAAAAAGAGAGACAAAAGAGGAAAGGAAACTGAGATCATCAAAGTAAGGAAGACGACAAAATTGGAAAATTGTGGATTAAAACGGGGATTTTGTGGTGTTGAATTGTGGAACTGAAGTGGATGGGAGGGGTAGATGACTAGTTTGTCGATGCCTAGGTTCTGTGAGACTAACTTGGCAGTCATGGGTTCAAATCTCAGGAAGGAAATTTAACGTTTTCTAATAGGCTTCAACAGTTCCAGCCTCCCTTAGTCCCAATCCTAAGAGAAACAAAGACTTCATTTGGATGTCAAATGGCTGTCTGTTCTGCAGCATGTAGGTATCTCAGCCAGGACACCAATATGATGAATCGTTTAAAGATGCGCTTAACTGAACCAGGGCTTGAAACTGATTCTAGCGCAGCTATGAGCCCCAGTGAATAATTAGTGAACCAGGACGCCCATCCACTCAAAAATCCCTACCCCAATCCATAAAATCCCTTAAAATCCTCAACTAAAAAATGAAAAGAAAATTAACAAGAATCAGCAAATAAAAGGCCATTGTAAACAGGAATAAAGAATTGCGGTAGCAAGCTAGCCGTCAGTATTTAAATGATGAATAATGTATTGTTGGTCATCGCACTGTGCAAAATTGTGTAATTATGCAAGGCTATTTATTTCCTCATCTTCACATTTTGACCATTTATTCCGCATTGTTTGTGTGGCTTGTTGTCGATTCTTTTGTATTGTTTGGCAGACAGTTCTTAAATCCACAACCGAAGAGGAATAAGAGAATTGGAAGAATAAGAAGGATAAAAGAATTTCAATGAGAAATGGCCAGGTGCTGTGGCACTTCATGTGTGCTATATTTATTCATGTATTTAAAAAGTTAATTTTACAGAAATAATGCCAGCTAAGAAGACGAAGAAGGGAAGTGCAATGGACTGTAAAGGAAGATTTTCTTCTTCATCCTCAAACATAATAACAGCACAAAAAAAAGGCCAAAAGTGGATTTACTTCTCCTCATCAAATTTCACCTTCTTAAAAATTAAAATTCACGTCCTAACATATGTGATGAAAAGGCACTAAGGATTGAATAACATGCTCATGTATTGAATCCATATGTGTGTGGTCAATTTTATCGATGAGATGTTGAAAGGTCATTGTTTGCGGCTCAAAAGTATGTTATGTTCCATACTGTACATATGTTTTGATCCTAAATTGTTTTGTTATTCAGCTTATGTCTTTTCCCGAGCAGCACATGTAAGGTGAAGTTGAGTTTTTGCCTTAATGTGAAGCTTGAGTGGCACAATGTAGCGAATGTCGCATGGCACATTGTTGAAGGAGCAACTTTGGGTCTTACTGCTTATACGGCGATGCAGCAGTGCCTTATCACTGTTCGGTAGGGTACAATGTGGTGAATGACGCATGTCACAGTGCCGCTCGGACAAATTTGCGTCTTACCGTTAATGCGGCGATGCAGCAGTGCCTTAGAACTGTTCAAGTGGGCATTCTAACAAGTCTAAGACTTAGCAATTAAGTTTTGCAGCTCGGGAGACAAGAAACATGTAAAAATAAGGACGAGTAGTTCACTGTATCATTTCACACTTCCAATCCTCCCCTCTGTCATTCCTACTTACTTCAATCCTTGAATTTAAATACAGCAAGTAAAAATTATCCTTGAAAAATTCCACATCACTTACATTTGACGATCTAAACCATAAAACGATATATTTAAATTGACCATAATAAATGCAGACATACTCGAGTTCCCCCTTCGTCTTTCCCTTCCTTTACACGTTAAGCATAAAAGTATCTATCTCTCAATGGAATCGATCGATTATTGTTATTTGTACATTCTCGAAAACAATAAACAACGAAATAAATCTTAAATTATGCATAAAGGAGGAATGGTATTTCCTATGTCCAATAAATTCAGCATGAATTCCTCAATTTATTCATTTGTATGTTTATCTGTATTTGATATTGTTATTTTCTTTGCTACATACTTCTTACTCTTATGAGAATTGTTCGATATGTCATGCATTCCTTCCTTCCTTATATTCCTATAGTTCTTGTAGATATGTCGATTATTTATTTACTTAAGTTAGGGATTCAGGATCCTTCTGTTTATCCCTATGTCTGTATCATTGTCTTTTGTCCTTCTGTCCTCTCTGTCCTTCTGTCCTTTTTTGTCCTTCTATTCTTCTGTCCTTCTGTCCTTCTGTCCTTCTGTCCTTCTGTCCTTCTGTCCTTCTGTCCTTCTGTCCTTCTGTCCTCTCTGTCCTCTCTGTCATCTCTGTCCTCTCTGTCCTCTCTGTCCTCTTTGTCCTCTCTGTCCTCTCTGTCGTCTCTGTCCTCTCTGTCCTCTCTGTCCTCTCTGTCCTCTCTGTCCTTCTGTCCTTCTGTACCTTAATCCCTTCTGTATCTTCATTTGTCCAGCATAAATCTCACTAAATCCCCCATAAGACACGCGAACGTATCAAGAAAGTAAGTCAGCTAGTAAGAAGGTAAAATACAGCTGGAACAAACACTTCCATTGTTGATCTCATGTCCTCTTCAAACCATTTGTTATGTCTGTGTGCACAAAATGTTGATATTGAATTCTTAGAGTAAATTCCTTTCCGACTTGTTAAGGAAGTCGAAGGATAAGAGTAAAATTTTCCACTGCAAATCCTTCCTTAAAAGTAAATTCTTAACGGATATTTTCCTTTTGATAAATATTTGCAGATGTAAAGGGGAAATCCAAGATGAAAATTGAAAATTTATTTTTCTAAACAAGCAAGCATTGAAAAAACAGGAAAATTTGTTGAAAGGAAATTGAAAACTTAAAGGTGGAACTGTTGAAAAGGAATTAAGGTTTATAGTTATATCTGATTTGTTATGAAGTTATGGATCAATGTAGTACTGAGAATTTTCCATCAATTAAATCAGTAACTGCTTACAATGAACTCAAAAGGATGCAGTAATTCAAAAGACGATACAATGTTGCAGGAACTGAGACTGTAAGGAATTAATGGAGCTTTAACTGGAATAAGAAGGTATGTACGCTCCAAATGACGCAAGTTATCGCCTCTTATAATCACCCAGATATCGATTCCTACACAAAACAGTCAACTAACCCCATTCCACAGTCTATTCATGCTTAATATAAAGGAAGTACCAGTAACAAAATCTCAAAAACTTTTAAATTAAAATTAATGACACCTCATTGCGTTGTTAGGCAACAATTAAGTATCAAAATCTTCTTGATACTTCCTAGGCTCTAAATATAGACTCGATTCTCTTGATACAATCAAAGACATTTTGTAGTACAGACACTTGTTTAACAGTATCAAGTCATAAGATCATCAAGAAAGTTTGTCGTCTTGACTGTAAAAAAAAAACTTATTTTCGATTGAAAACTTCCTTTAAGGGAAGTACAAAGGTCGAGATTGTGTGGAGGCGTGTGAGATGAATTGAGATATTTTTTATTGTAAGCAGTGCTGAGGGGAAGCGATTTTTGGTTGTTATTTAAGTTTAGGAAAAGGAATTGAAATTTTATTGACATTAGTTCCTTTAAATCAGTGCTGGACAACCTTTTTTGTGGTACGGCACACCTTGCTGGTGAGCCTCGGACATGACATGCTGTTCATGGCATTTCCAGGGACACACTAGCGTGCCGCGGCACACAGGTTGTCCAGCACTGCATTTGAAAAAATCAGCAGCAAACAATTTTGTTTATTTAAAGACTTCTGCCTGAAAATTTATCTTTACAGCTTAATTTTCACGTCGACAGTCGTAATTTACCCACGTTGTTTGTTGTTTTTTAAGCTTCCTGCTTTTCTTCTGACGTCTACCTTAAAAAAAAAACAGTAAATAAAAAACAACAAATCAGTTAAGAAATGAACTAAGACAATAGACTAATTAGTATATCTGTGCCTTTAAATTTTTGTGCGAAGCTTCAAGCCATCATAAATCTTACTTGCAAAAAAAAAACAAGGAAGTGAGGAGCATAATGAGAAAGGAAGCTCCATAAAAAATTGTGTGCTGTTTAAAATTGAATTATTGTTTTAAGGATAAGAACTGAAATCTTTATTACTGTAAGTCTAGTTGTATTTGGATTTAAGCAGGAGACATGCTTGAATTTGGTGGAATATTTATGGATTTTAACGCTGTTGGAATTCTTTTTTGGGGTTCACCCAGAACGGCATGTAAAAATTTAGGTCAATTTTGATTTAAGTGCTTGATATTTTTGGTCAACAGCCTTTAATAGCTTAGAGGTTATGCGTAGAGTTAATGCTTAGTGATTCGGGTTCGAATCTCAATCGATGGAATCACTTTTCGGGAGTGTATCCTAGCGGCCTTCACTTGATGTAACTGTCAATGAATATGGATAAGGATTGACTGATATCCTGATACGTTGATATGTTGCCACGCTTTGACAATGCATACAATTCAGTTAGGACCAGTGTATCGGGTAGAAACCAAATCCTGAGGGATCAGGTACCAAGAAATTATTCCAGGCAAAATGATTTTGCCCCATATAGGAATCAAGCACCGGCGGGTAGGCAGTATTGGCATGCTGGGGTTCCCAGCAAAACTTCGGTTGGTACTTATTTGAGGAATCATCGAGTTTCAGCGGGTTGCAGATAGGCAATGCTTCGCTTGGCTTATATTTGAGAGATTCAGTATCTATTCCTTCACAAAACCCCTAATATCCCATCACATAATCCTTAAACTCTCTCATATTCAAATGACAAAAACCATTAAGTTCCTCAAATTTACATCACAAAGATTCTCGACAATGACAAAATTCGTTAATCAAAACATTAAAATATTCACTCTAAATTGACAAATGATTTGGAACTACAACAACAATCAAATCCCTAAGATGAATCTAAGATGTTGGAAGTGAATAAAGGCAACAAGTAAGTTAAAATTTACGTAAAAATAGCATTAAGGAATAATTTAATGTGAGAATATTTTCATCACAAAACATTAACAGTCAGTCAACACGATGTTATATCATCCCTTATGTCCCCCATGTAGTCTAAACAGATTCATGCAGTTGAATTAATGAGATATTTATGAAAATTGCATAAGTATTAACATAAAAAATATTGCATAAATTTGTTAATTCATCTACAATTATGATGATTGATGTACCAGAGAAAATCACTCGACATGCTGCATATATACTGGGACTATAGATATTTGCCATTCCTCAATCATTTCTCTTCTTCTTATTTCCAATCAATTTTATATTCCTCACCATATGTATGACATACATACGCAAAAGAATTTCCGATTCCAATAGACGATACTTACTTATGTATGAAAAGAAGTCATTTCGATACGCCTTTTGGTTGCAATCAATAATCGTTTTTGGTAAAGTCATTTATTACAAATTTATTAACTAAATTTCATTTCTCTTCTTTTATTTCCATTCCTTTGCTCGATGTTGCCTTGCTTGGTTATTATTCTAACGTCTATCCATTGCAAATTTATTGACTTCAGGCTGTGTATATAAAATTTTTTTTTCTTCTGTATTTTCATGTTGTTGATATTTTAAGCACCACTGCCGGAAGGATGATTTTGTCAGATTTTTTTGCTTCTTTTGGTATGGATTCTTGTTCTTGGAAAAATCATGTCGAAAGACTTGAGTCAAAAACATGACATTTATTTGGTACATGATATTTAAATTTTGGACTTGTTGAGGAAAATTGGGTCATTTAGGTATATTCTTATAAGAAGGATGTTTGACAATTATTTGCTTATATTTTAATTTCCTCAAGCATCCTTTTGTGTTTTTTGGTAGATTCATTGGAAGTCACTTGAATATGACAATTTAACTGAAGCATTTGTTCAATTTTGGAAGTCTTTGGATTTAATCCACAAGTGCTTAGTAGTCTTGGACAGGAATATGCAACAATTTGCAACATTCCATTTCTAGGCATGAAAATGGACCGACAAAAGCCATCATGCTGTTGTCTAGGCACTCCATGTCTTGCCGTCATGGCACTCCATGTCTTGCCGTCATGGCACTCCATGTCTTGCCGTCATGGAACCCCCAGTCATGCCTTCATGGCACCCCATGTCTTGCCGTGATTGTGGCAATGAAGCGACATCCTGCAAATAGATTGTGCTGCTTAATCTCAAATTGACAGTCCCCGGTTCGAAACCCCAGTTTGATTGATGAATTTTGATCATTTTTTGGCAGTGGTGGGTAACCTGCGTGCCGCGGCACACTAGTAAGCTGTCAATTATGTTTCCAAATGCCATGAACCGAGTGTCGCGTGTGGTTTTGGTCTATGCTTACTACTAAGGCGTGCTATGAGACGAGATCTAGGGATTCGAACCTACAAACAGCAACAAACCCCCAAAACACCCCAAAATCCAAAGACATCACATTCCCAATCATTTCCACAAAACCCTCCTCAAATAATCCTCATAAGGGACATAACTCAGCTACTGTTGCTGTATGCAAGACTCTCTTCATTCTCAAACATTCAATACATTCATTTATATTCAAGAGTAGATACACTCATTCTTTTTCATTCTATCATCCAATGGTGGCCCATTTATCAGAAATTAGTTCTCGATGATTGCAAATAAATAGGAAAAAAATTGGAATTTCATTTTCATCTTTCAACTTCTCTCGATTCCTATTTGCTATTTATGCTGAGCAGATTTTCCATGCTTTTTTTCTTTTTGAATGGAATCAAATATGTGCGGGTATTGAATTTTTGATTGTCTGACTGTTGTTTGGCTGTTGGGGATTTTTTTGTGTAAGCTGGATGATTTGTGGCTGTTTCATTAATTTGTTGGATTTTTTTTGTGTAAGTGTTGGCATTGACAGATGTGGTGGGCTTAATATGATGCGGAAAGGTCAAATGGATTTTGATGATCCTTGGAATGGCTTCTTATGAAGTTGTGGTGTCAGATGAGAATGGAATCTTGGGTATTGAGTCATATGTAGGCAAATATGCCGATCTGGGAGTCGGGTCTTTATGGATGGGTGGTTAGGCAACAGCTTAGGTAGCTGCAAATGTCTCTTTTGTGAAGGCGTGAGTTCAATTCCTACCAAAGGCCGATCTGCCAATCATACTCATGACTTACAACCTTTCAAAGGTCAATCAAGTCTAGCTTGACCAAAGATACATGCTAATTGATACTAAGTGATATAAACTGACCATAAAAGCGCTCCAGCCTTACCTGTAATCGAGTGAAAATTTCAATTCAATCCCAATAGAAATATTCATACATTGCATGCCAAATATCTTTTCATTTCACATATATTGAAAATAGTCCCTTGATGGAATGCTAATAAGACGAGCTTCAGCATATCCAGCAAAGGATGCACTTTCATTCCTTTGAATAAATCTTTAAAGGAATGAAAAAATTTTTCATTTAATTCCTTACTCAAACCGACTGAATGCATATCCTGTGCTATGGGAAATATTCATAGAAATATTCTTCTATCTTTAAAATGCACAGAGGAGATGCAAAAAAGAAGAAGGGAGGAATGAGACAAAAAAGAGATTGCATAATTTTTTCTCTAAACACATAAATTATTGCCCTACATAGCTGTTAAAAGATAGAAACCAGAGAAATGCAATAAGGCAAGAAGTTTTAATGTATGAATTCATTTCAAGTCTATGACTATGACATTGATTTGTATATTGTCTATTGAAAATTTTATACACTGAGACATAAAAAATGTCACTTTTTATTATAACTATCTAGACAATGAACTGTATTTTTATGGGTGATGTGAATGAGATGGGTGATCGGATTGTCTTCAAGAGGGTATCAGGGATGTATTTTGCAAAGTATTGACAACATGTGAGGTAATATTTTGACTTTTTTGAAGATCTTTTTGGGATCATGGGAAGGAAGGGGACCATGATAAGGATGGAAATGGGTTGAAAATGGATAGATGTAGGATATTCGGAAGTTTTGAAGATTTTTGGTCTATTTTAAGCAGTTGACTGTCTTCAACAGTCTTGAATCTTTAGGAAGTTTAAAGATTCTAACAGAAAGCACTATGTAGTCACTGCTGAGGCAACATACAGAGCAGCACAAAGCGACAAACCACACTTTTCACCGTAAAATGGGTTGAAATCAGCCATCAAAGCGCCGTCAAGGCAACTTTGCGTCTTACAGTTGAATACGACGTCTTAGCTGTGCCTTATTGAATTCTGCACTGTTCTAGCAAATTGTTAGGAATCGAACCAACGTCCACATTCACAGATTTCAGTCTACTGCATAACTGATGTGTCTTAATTCCTTTGAATTGACTGAATCAGCTTCACATTGGTCCTTTGACTCTATTCAACATTATAGTGTAAACCAGTGCTGTCCAACTGCTTTGGTACACTTTGGGAGGGAGACACAAAGCAACAAGCGACATGCAATTCAAGGTATTTCTAATAAATGTAGGCAATTCACTGCGCCATACAGTTTAGACAACACTCGTATAGACTAATTTGCAACTTCTAAGTATGCACCTATTACTCATCAATCCCCAACTTCTGACTATCTATAACCAAAAAAATTCAGACCATCCACAAAAATCCATGCAAATCACAAAACATAAATCCATTAACTACCCATAAATCTTTCACAAAAGCCATTATCATTAAAGTGCCGTAAAAAATTTTTCTCCATAATTTGTTTAACAGCAGTGATAAGGAAGACAGCAGCAACGATAATGCGTTTTAGTCTCCAGTCACAAATCGATTCCTGAAAACCAAACCAAAAAGAAACTGTTCAAACTTGAAAGAAAAAGAAGCCACAATGCAAATGAGACAGATCATGCAAATTAACTTGCATCATCATGTCTTCTTTTTGCCTGAAATAGACAAGTCTCTGAGCAAAATAGACACAAGTAGGAGTTTTTGGACTATGAACAAAAGAGATAGTGAATAAATGAATGAGTAATGTGTCATGCAAAATATAAAAGAAAACAAGTCTGAACAAGAAGTTTGCCCGAAGGAATCTGACACATGACGTCATATGACAAAACAATGTGCTTGTCCGAACATGAGTATGAAAATGAAGAAGTACGAATAATGTCAAGGTATTATCATGGAATTACGATTATTAAGCTTACATTTATGTCATGCTGCTCCTTTTCATGTGCAATGACTTTAAAAGGGCTTTAGTGTCTGTCTGTAAACTATTTTGACATTCCTTTTCATTTTTCCATCTACTCTTCTATATCAGGGACTCATTTCCAACAGTCAGGTAAAAATAAACTTGTTTTTTCTTATTCCTTTATATTGTCATTGGCATGTCTTATTCTCATTCTTCCTATTCTCTTCATTCTCTTTCGTCTCTACTGAGACCCTTTGATATGGCATTTCTTTCTCTCATCGGAATGACGATGTTGAGTAAGACGATGATGACTTGAGAAGAAGAAGAAAAAAATCCCTTTTATTACTTCACATCTCTATGACGTCGCTTTTATGATCTTATGGGATTCTTTATTCCTTTTTCTTTTCTTCTTAGTTCTTTTTTTGATGACTGTAAAGAAATTCTTCTCCTCTTTTGATAGTTTTGTTCTGTTTCTTTTAGTTCTTTTAAGTTGGTAAAGTTAAGATGTTGTCGTAGGTTCGGACAAGTCAGTTTGTCTTGGATATGCGGGTGTATTGTGATTTTTTGTTACCTGCTGAATTTAGTGTATTTAGCGTAATTCACGTATTTGAATTGCAGGTATCAATCTATGACAATTCTCTCTAATTCTCTAAGGAGAGGGGAGACGGAGGGAGGGGCATGGCTGGGGAGAGTACAGAATTAACCAAATGCTGTTGGGGGGGACTTATTGGAAGGAATTGAGATTTTTTAACATTTTTTTTGGTTCCAAAGTCCGAAGTCGACTCAGATTTAGCATGAAAATATCGACTTTGTGACATGAGAAGGGAAGGTCATGGTCACATGGAAGGGAATGGGTCCACATTGGTGATATGGAAGGTCTAAAAGAGGTTTCACGGTCTAGGGCCGTCTTCTTATTGCGTTCCAGATTTGAAAGCATCTTCAAAAATGAACAATTTAATACGAAGAATGTCTATTGATTAAAAGGATTAACCCTTCCCCTTCTTTTTCCTGAACGAAATACCTGAATAGTCCCTAATGGAGCTTCTATAGTTTAGGTTAAAGCCGCATCAAATAGTTTGGACAGCACTGAATCAGGAGAATAGGAAATTTTACGGTCCCTCACTAGTATGTCCTTTAATATTGAATTTCAGACCCAATTCCTTATCTGCAAATCTAAATTGTCAAGACACAATCAGAACCACATCAAATAAAATGCGCTCAACACTCAATCCAAACACCTTTCAACTGTAGCCCTTTAAAAAAAATTTCATTTTATTGCCCTCGTCCCTCTCTCATTCTTTATAGCCCTTTTATTATAGTTCATGATGTAATCGACTGCACAAAGGGTCTCTCAATTCTCATTAAATTCTCTCTCTCTCTCCCCACTTCCCCTTCTCCTTACTCATTCTTCTCAATTTTTAAAAATATTTTTTAAATTCTATCCAAAAAAAGAACTTTAAACATGCAGGTAGATAGTCAGAATTACTCATTCGGAATTGTGTCGGGCATGTGTTAACATCCTCATATTGACAAAAAAAAAGAAAATATTGTGAACAACGAGAATACCCGTCAAAAAAATTGGAAAAAAGCAATTTACTCAAAAGTGCATAATTTTTACGTGTGCAGCACAAAAGTGAAAATTACAACAAAAAAAAAATTGAGTGAATTTTAATAGATCCATTAGTGAATAACACCCATAGGCATCTAGATAATTGTGGAAATTTGCATTTAGATTGCATTTTTTTGGAATTGAATACCGCGTGACTGAATCAGTGAAAAGAGTTTGAAAGTGTCGATTACAATAGAAAATACAATTTGGCAATATTATTTTTGTTTCGTCCTTTTATGTCAAAAAGACCGTAAATGGCAAGGACATAAAATAAAATAGAATCAACGGCAATAAAAAAAAAGTAAAGTTTCTAGTTCATAAAGCAACTTAAACGCAGCATTAAACACAAATTTACGGGAAAATAATAAAATATATACACAAGAAACAATGACACGACGACTTTCATGTTCAATCTTAACGCGCGTTAGTCAGGTGGCATCGCCACGTAAATCGGCAAAAATGCGATTGGAACGGGTTCAAAAGATTAATAAAGTCAGCAGATCACTTTTTGGTCCCATTATTAAAAGTGAATTCAGAAGGTGAGTTAGATGATTGGAATTTGAATGGAATTAGAATGTGAATGGGAAGGAAGGAAGGAAAGAGAAGTGAAAAAAGGTGTAAAAAGAAGAAATAAGTAAATTTATTGGATATAAGAATTGGAGGATTTTATGTGGACACGGTTTTGTTGGGAAATGTTAAATTTTGAAACTGATTTTTCAATTTGAAACTTGAAATTTGTATTTTAAAAAATTTGAAATTTAAACTTTGAATTTTAAAAAATTTTAAATTTGAATTTTAAAAAGTTTTAAATTCGAATTTTAAAAAATTTGAAATTTGAATTCTAAAAATTTGAAATTTGAGTTTAAAAGATTTGAATTTTAAAAAAGTTTGAAGGCAAAATTAAAGTTTAGAAAAATTAAATTTCAAAATTTAATTAGATTAAAATTTGTGATATTAAAAAAATTCCAATTTTCAAGAATTTTTATTTTAAAAAATTTTGAATTTCAAATTTAAATTTTTCAAATCTTTGACTTTTTTTTAAAATTTTAAGTTTCATTTTAAATTCAATTTTAAATTTAACTTTTTCTGAAATTTTAATTTTCAATTTTTTTTTTAATTTTTAAATTTCAATTTTTTTCAAACTTTCAAATTTTAAATTTTAGAAATTCAAATTTAAAATCAAATCAAAATTCAACTCCTTTCCAAATTCAATTCATTTCACTTTTTCCATCACCAAATCTCTTCAAATCCATTAAAATCCCATCCAACAGCAGCCTCATAAAAGCGCACAAAAGGGCTTACTACAGAGCATTAATTTCGCATCATTTACTTGTGATTGACCTGACATACCAAATCAGATCTTCTTTCAACACTTAATTTTCATTTTATTCTCTTTTTCCTTCCTTCCTTCCTTCCTCATTTTTTTTCTTATTCATTCTGCAGCTAGTTATTTGCTTAGAGCTTACATCTGTGTAAGCACTTTAATGATAATTTGATTGCGATTTTAATTTCAAATTTCATATTCTTTTCTTCCTTCATGCTTATCATCACATCTGCACATCAGCTATGCTCAAATAGAAATGGCAAAATATCAATTACAAGCATCGAACAAATGGAACTTTGACTTTGTCAACGAATCACCGATGTCAAATGGAAATAGTCAATATGAATGGGAATCAGCAAGAGTTCCTGAAGTGCCAAGATTCTATCACCATCGTCAGCATATTGTGAATGGAAGCAATTTACAAGTGAACATCAATGAACACGATACATTGTTCAATGAATGTGAAAATATTTGTCCACTGTCACATAGCATCGGAGGTGCATCGATTAAGTCATGGCAAAAAATTCATGTTGTAGCAACATCATCATCATCATCCTCGTCATCGAGTAGTGGTCGTAGCAATAATAGTGTATGCTTAAGTCAAACGAAAATTACAGGTGAGTGAATAATTTTATTTCATTGTATCTGCTGTATGCTGTCGTGCATATAAAAAATAAATTGATTGGGATTAAAGTCGGGGTCTACACAATAGCTTTAATACTGTCATTAAGTGATAATCTCATCATCGTTCGGTTTCTATGCAGTCGTGAGACCAATTAATTTTCATCGCAAAAAATAAAATGAATGTTGAGTAATCCGTAACTGCATAGTGATGAGGACAAATTAATAAAAAGGAGGAAAAAAAGTGAAGCATTTGTTGCCGCAAAGGGACTCTTTAATAATATTCAAAACGGTAGCTTAGTGATGTAAGAAAAATTAAGGATTATAATCTCTTCTGTTATTTTCTGTGCAGGATAATTGTGATGCAGTTTGAGGGTAGGTCAAGTTTGTCGGGATGTCTTGGAAATGTTAGACTCAAAATTCTAGTCAAAAATCCAAAATTCTAGTCAAAAACTCAAAATTCTAGTCAAAAATTCAAAAGTTGTGTCAAAATGGATAATTGTGATGCAGTTTGGAACAGTTGAAGCTTGTCGGCATGTCTTGAAATTTTTGGACTCAAAGTTCTAGTCATGCATTCAAAATTCTAGTCCAAAAATTGAAAATTCTAGTCAAAACTCAAAATTCTAGTCAAAAAATCCAAAATTTGATTTAAAAATTCAAAAATCCAGTCCAAAATGCGCTTAATTCCTACTCAATCAAGCCATTAGATTGCCACAGCATTTATGCTTATTATCTGTCCTCCAATTACCCTCGCAACGACAAGAAAGAATTTTTCCTTTCCTCTTAATTTTTTTATCTCTTGACTTCCTTCCTCTCTCGTCTATTTCTCCTGCTTCAAGAATACCGTAGTGAATTGATGGAAAGTGGAAATTATGGACATTCTCGACCCTTACTTGCTATGTTTTCTGTTTTGGGTACTGAAAGGTTTTCATCTCCGTCCGAAGTGAAAGAAATTAAAAATTATTATCATAAAGGGGTTGTTGTCTCTCCCTTCTCTATCCCTTCTATCTTCATTTAAAGAAGTATCGTGTCCAATGACTTGATGGCTTTCATTATTTTCACTTCCCTTTTATCTGTCCAAAGAACTTCCTTTTATGTCCTGTGATGTAAAAATATAAAAAAAGAGATAGAAAGTCGCCTTTAAAACCATCGGAATTTTGAATAACAAAAGAAAGAAATTAAAATAGAAAAGGAAGCAAGGAAGTAGGTTGATGAGAATGAATAAAGAAGTAAAAGATTTCAGATTTGAATTTTTTATGCATTCATAGCTGGAATGACGAGAAGTTATTTTTCATTCTGTGTGCATTAGAAAAGCGAGTTAAAGGATAGATCTGAAGGAAAGTTGAGGTAGGCATGGTCGTTAATGACTGGAATGAGCGCACTTTAGACATAGTGGATGAAGTGGATTTGGGGATGGGCATGCTTACAAATTAACTGACATTCTGATGAACTGATTGCAAATCAGGCTCAAATCAATATATGGACGGGGTTGATGACTTGACAGACTGCCAAATAGACAGACTCACAGATAGCTAGACATAGTCAAACGTACGAACAGCCAAATAGACAGTCAGACAAACTCTCAAACGAGAAATTCCTAAAAATTCATGCTAACAAACCCTAAAGGCTAGTGATAGATGAATGTTAATAAATATTATTTTTCATCCGTTCCTACCCATTGGCATATCATGCTCGAGTGGACCGAAAGGAAAACTTCTTACAATATTGTTCACTTCTTTCAATGCAATTTGTTACGGTGAAATTATACGTGAATGAAAAAAGGGAATTAATTTTATTTACATTCATTCATTTTACTGTACATTTCTCATTGTTTGCCCAATTTGGCTCCCATTTCTCTCTTTATAAGCGCATTCCGTTCAACTGAATGAGAAAAAATTGTATATTTGTATTTACTTTGTAATGTTTTGTAAAAGGAAGAACAAAAAACTCTTGAATGAAACATTGTATTAGCTTCGGGGTCTGTTCATTCAATCCTTGCCACGTTGTTGACAAATTATGTACAGAAATTAATTTTAAATACAGACATTAATTATGATTAAAATGCATAAAACTTTTCGAAGTGGAAGGAAACTGATTTGCACGTGGTTTTTTTGGGGTTGGATTGAAGGAAAGAAAGTTCGTTAAAAATGCTGTTGATTTTTGAGTTCTAGCTGATTGTGGATATCTGTTGCTTATTGCTTGATATTAGGAGTGTAATCAGTGATGATTTGTGAGAATTAATGAAAAAATTATGGAAAACACGTGAATTTTTACTAAAAATTGAAGATTAACGTACAAGTTAAGCTACACTTGAAGACGAAGGATAGAAAAGCTTATGAATCAGCAGAAAAAACTAGGAAATCCACATAAAATCCCAAATTAGTTGAATTATTCAATTTTTCACAAAATCCACGTGTTTTTTACATTCAAATTCTAAAAAACCGTTAAAAATTGTAAAATATTCCGACAAATTTTCCCATACATTTTACTTTGAAAACCACACCTAATATCCATAAAAATGATCAATACATCCTCATAATAATCCATAAAATTTCTATTTACTCAATACTTTCCCACAACTCTTTCTCCAGACTATTATAAGCAACAGCTTTCAAACGGCAATAATTCCATTAAACCGTCTTGCTCATATATTCCTATTCAATCTTCAAAACAGCTCACATGAGCGTGAAATGAAAAAAATCCAATAAAATTAAAAAACCGTGAAATATACTTTTATAAAAAATATTAAGGAGATTTCCTTAGCTGCTTTTCCATGCACAACAGCACATTATAACAACAACAAACAATTTTTTTTTGTTGTGCTTGTCTGTTACTTTCCCCCTTTCCGAGACTTAATATCATTATTACTTTACATTCCATAAGACACAAGAAAAATGCATGAAACATGACGAGGGAGACTTCAAATGAGACGTTACGGACGAATTTTAAAGAATTTTACCGGAAATTAATGGATAGAAAAAAAATTATTTGCAATCATAACTTCTTCCTTAAAATAACATATCTTATCGTGATCAATGGGAAGAAATTTTTTTGAGGAACTTTTTTTTTTGTGTACTTAACAAAATTATTTAATGAAGCGGGAAAATGTGATATTGGTTTTTATGGATCTGAGTTTTTTATGGTCGCGCAATGTATTCTTTTTTCTAGAATTTAGCAAGGGTTCTTCATTTTTTATGAGGCTCTTTTGTGTGGGAACTTTTTTTATCTACGTTATTTTTTTGTCGATGAATTTCTTGGAAAATTGCTTCATTAAGTGGTGAGATTTATGGGAATTTGAAAGTTTCTGACAGTAGTTGAGCTTCGAACTCATGATCGACCACTTGCCAAGCCACTTCGAGACATCTGAGTCACTTCAACTCTTATCTGAGCAACTTTGACTCACATCTGAGCAACTTCGACTCACATCTGAGCAACTTTGACTCACATCTGAGCAACTTTGACTCACATTTGAGCAACTTTGACTCACATCTGAGCAACTTCGACTCACATCTGAGCAACTTTGACTCATATCTGAGCAACTTTAACTAATCTGAGCAACTACGACTCACATCTGAGCAACTTCGACTCACATCTGAGCAACTTTGACTCACATCTGAGCAACTTTGACTCATCTGAGCAACTACGACTCACATCTGAGCAACTTCGACTCACATCTGAACAACTTCGACTCACATCTGAGCAACTTTGACTCTCATCTGAGCAACTTCAATTCATCTGATCCAATTCTTCAACAATTTCAAGGAACAAGACAATGAACAAGATCAAATCCGTTAAAATACAACATTAAATACCTTCCCTGTTACACGTGGAAGTTGAAAAAATTTAAATAATTCATCAAATTTTCCCAACGAATTACATTCACAGACTATCAAATTTCTTCCACCGAAAATATTCAAATTTTGTTACATCAGCGCTCGGATATCCTTTCCACTGAATTTTTTTTTTCCATGGCTTCATCACATTCCTGCTTCTTATTATTTTTATCATGAAAGTCTTCTTTCTCTTTTCGTTCATTTATTTATGGACGCAAATTCTTGTCCGATGATTCTAACCACATTTCCTGTTACAAAGTAAAAAAATTATGAAAATAGCACTTCATGCTGTGTCGAATGCCGTAAATTTGCTGATTATCATTTCCTCTGTGTCCACCAAAAAATATGCCTTAAAAGGAATTTTTACATTTTTTTGTGTCAGATTCGCTCTTCAATTAGCAGCCCCGAGGAAATTTATTCCGTCATTTGTGATGAACACAAAAAAAAGAAAGCAAAGGCAGGAATATAGCCGCAATTATGAATTCCTCATGCCATCATTTTCTGATGAATTAATAGCCATGAATAACCATAATCCACATCAGTTTACCAACCATCTGTGCGGTGGCTTTTTTTTGCAATTTTAATACAAATAACATGAAAATGAGACTTATTGAGGGGTTGAACTCGCGCTGTAATTGACCGAATGACATTAAAAATTCCGTTCTTACATTTTGATATGATAATGAGCTTTCTGGGTTCTCAATATTGCCACAAAAATAAAAGGAAAATTAAATGTAAAGGAATGAAAACTATTAACATATTTGTGATCGAAATGAATTGATAATGAGGCGCGAGCACGTGAGTTACTTACCATATCCACGACAGACAACCGAAAAAAATGTATATATATCCTGATCATAAAAATTCATGGCACTGAGTGAGCGAGCCATCTGGAAGTAGCAGAAATTACTGTATAATAAAAATTTACATAACACCCCTACACCATCCATTTGGACATATATTCATAATTTAGCATGTGCTTGCGCCTTGTGCTACTGCTGCTGCAGATTAATGCATGTAACCGCATGTTCAAATGTATATCAGTCAGTAAAACTGAAGTGCGGTGCCGTGACCATTTGCATTTCTATTTCAAAAATAAAGAGAAGAAAAAACAAGCAAGTTATGGAGCCACTTGGGATGAATGGCTAAGGCGCATTTTCTGGGGTTTGTTACTGATGTTCTTACTTTGCTACGTGGATGTTTTGAAGGATTTTAAGAAAAATTTTTGAAATTGGTAAATTTTATTGCTGCAATCTAGTCGAATAATGAGATTATACAAAAATGTGTGTCCACCTCGAAAAGTTATTCAGCCATAACTCACGTCCAAAACATTCAAAACAATTTTTCTAACTTAATTACTGCATAAAAAAGTGGCAAGCATCATCCCTGAAAGTTTCAAACAGTTTACTCAAAGCAGTTCAGAAAACTGTCAACATAACCTAGAAAAAGTTGCTTATAATAATAAAATTACTGCTCAAAAAACATATAGACACACAAACACACATTCCTCTTACCTCTTTATCTATTTTTCAAAAAAAAAAAAATGCTGGCACTTCTCACTGTCCACAACGTAAAATGTTTTTAATGCATTTTCGCGCTATTTCAAATAGCCGAGACGCGAAAATGGAGGTGGACATAACAAAAATTTAATTAATTCAAAACATTTTCACAGTGCGAGAGATGTGGAGAGCCTCTGTATGTGTATTTTTTTAACTGTTCATCCTCTCGTTTTATTTTTTTGGCAATGATTTTAGGCACTGAAATTGTGAGCTCTTCACCATTTGCCATTGGATGTGGAGAAAAAAATAACATGTAGATTTGTGCTGTCGGTTGTCTAGCGATTGAAAAACTCAAATGAATAATTTTTCATGCTTTTTTTATATGTGTGCCTCTTTATCTCGCATTTGAGAGGAAAATTGTTAAATGTTTGAGGACTCTTGAATACATTGCAAACTGGATTTGACTGAAGAGTTTTGAATCTCATCAGATAGGAGGTATATTTGCTGGACTTTTCATTCTGATGAAACAATTCAATTCATTTTCGCATTTTTATGCATGAATGAGATGTTGATGGATTTGGTACATTGCATTAGGTCTGTAAATGTAAAATGCTGAAGTGATTTTGTGAATGCTATGAATATTGAAGTGCTACTAGCTGGTTTGTAATGTATCTAAAAATGGCAGCTATAGTTGCTAAGGTATAAGAGCATGCAACAAGAAATTCCCATCACCTAGTTCAAATCCCACTCGGAAATGCTATAAAAAGTAATACCAACAAAAAGGTCAAGGTCAATGCTTCTATAAAAAGCAGCTACCCAAAGCTCCCATTTACCATTAATCACCCCATAACAAATTGCCATCATCTAGTACATCACATGATGATTTCCGCTATCAAATGACAGGCCATTTCGAAATGTTGCAGTGCAAAAAAACTATAAAACTTTTTTTTTGTTCTGTCTCTTCTGCTACAACTGTTTTACCCCAGAAAAAAAGTCTCTCCTTCTATGCCATATTGTCGCTCCAACCCGCAACACATATCAAACATTTCACATCATATCACAATTTGCCGTTTTTATTTTGGTGCTCGAAACTCGAAATAAAATATATTTTAACTCTTAAAAAGCATGATGAGGATATGAAAGAAGAATAAGAAATTCAACGATGGAAGGAAGAAGAAGACGAAAAAAAAAATGGAAATGTTTTTTCATAATCATTCATCTCATGAATAAATGCATTAAAAAATTATACATTTCTATTTCTACTGCTGCTGCTTGCCGTTCATGCTCCATAGAATGGCTGTATTTTTAATTTATATTTAATATATATCAGACATTTTTCATGTTTTCTGTTTCGGAAGAGAGAAATATATATTCTCATTTTTTTGTATTTTATTGTGGTCTATGGCATATCCTGTATGAACAGAATTTGCTAGCTTCACTATCTCTTCTTTTATCTCTTCAATTATCCCTACTCACTCTTGCTGCTGCAAATTTGTCCAGTTTTGAAAACAGTTTTTTGTTGTGGACATGACTTTTAATTGATGGTATGTCTGGGGTGTCATTTAAGAGATGCATGATGCTGAGAGTTGACAATTCTAACCTCAAAGTATTGTAATTATGAAATTTTGAATATACAATTTCAAATGCCTTCAAAATTTTTCTATTTTTGAAAAATCAGAATTACTCTTAGGGGAGAATCAACTTACTTTTGTGTTCAAAATACTTTTTTCATCATAACTTTTGATCGAAGTCATCTTTTTACTTCAAATCTTTAATGATTGATGCTTGCTACTTTTTTAAACAAGATAAAAGTTACTTTATCAAAAAATATATTGAAATTGTTGAGAAAAATCAAAAAAACTTTTCGAGGTGGGGACTTTTTTACTTTTTTTCAATTTATTGGTCATTTTTCACATATTAACACTTGTATTAACATTAGTGAATATTGAAAGATTCCTAAATTTTGTTTGAATATAGCCAACAAGTTACAATAATCAAGAATCATAATGCGCCTTATACACCACCCCGAAATATGTCTTCCCAACTTGTTTTGTCTGATATATAAAAGATATTATATTTTATTTCATTTTTTAAACGAAAAACACAGGAATAGAAAAAAAAGACAGAGCAAAATGAATAAAAATTAAATAATTATGTATGTGCATAATAAAAACATTTTTCAAATCTAGCAAATGGTCATATGGAAAGTTCAGTATAGCTCAACAAATTGAATACTGATATGCTATTTTAATGCATGCAAGAATATTTAAAATGAATGCAACCTTTCTTCTCTTGTGTGTGTGGACAAATTAAAGGTAGAGCACAAAAACCGCAACTTTATGGTCGAATGAAATGACAACTTGCTGCTCAATCCTGTCAGACAGAAAGGAAGTATTGCGGTGTTAATTTAACCACAGAAGTAATTCAATCTATTTTCAATGAAAAAATAATATGAAATTGAAAAAAATCTCGACATTTCACAAAATTGTTCTCAATATTTACAATGTGGTTTAATTTTTAAAATCGGATAGCAGAAAAAAATGTCCGGTTTGTTGGATATATTTTCAATTGCTGGAAGTATGCTTGTTCTGATAGAGATATGTGGTATTGGACTGATATTTTTGAGTCAAGGTGTGGGACTGTTGTGGATTTTAATGTGATTTTGTATAGTTTGGATAATTTTGAGGTTAAAGTTTTGAAAAAGCCAAAATTTGAGGTTATGATCGAAAATTTTAAGGTTATACTCCTGATTTTGAGGTTATGTTCTAAATTTTCAAGGTTATATTCCAGATTTTGAGGTTATATTCCTGTTAAGAGGTTCGATTTTGGCTTAGAGGCTATTTTACCAAAATTTGAGGTTATGTTCCTTAAATTTGAGGTTATGAGATCAAAATTTGAGGTTATGTTCCTGATTTTGAGGTTATTTTCCTTACTTTTGAGGTTACCTTCACATAGTTCTCCCACATAGAGCACCCATACCTTGATTTTTCCTCCATCAATAGCACCCAAACTCAAGTAAATGAATGAATCATAACTTTGTTCGCTATTATATTCTCCATAAAAACAAAAAACAGTTGCGGTATTGAAAGCAGTAGGAACAAAAAAAAACATCATAAAAATACAGAAATTGAAGGAAAAAGAAGGCTTAACCTGAACTCAACAGAAATCAATTATTGAATTAGTTCATGACGAATTAAAATTAAATTATAGGTTTCCACATTCCGCCAATCGATTGTTTGGCATTTTATTTTATGCCTTTTACATCCTCAATAGCCTAGAAATCATTATTGTTGTTGTTTTGTGCACCAAATTAATGTCAATAGCACACAAAAAAGAAATGTTTATTGTGCTTTATTGTTATTTTACAATCAATTTTTTTTGTGCTGCTTTTTTTTCTTCCTCATGATCAAGAACTAAGTATATATGCACATACAGAAAGGGATCAATTACAAACATCCGCTTACTCTCTTCGGCATCACAACTGGGAGCCAAATTCGCTCAATTTCAACTTGAATGGATTTTGCTGTTTTTTTTTTTTGTTGTTGCTGGATTCTTTTTTTGCGGTTTTTATTCAGCACACACGAATAAAAAAGTAAAGGGAATGTTAAAAAAAGTATTGTACAATAGAAATGAATTTTTGAGCTTGCTCTTTGTGGAATGAAAAGGTATGATCGACCAACAAAAAAAAAAGGGGGAAAAGGGCAAATATCAGGTAATTTACTTATGTTCGGGGCGTGTTTGGGTTCTGAATGAATGAAATGGGTCTGATTTATGAAGGCATTGTAGCGCATATGAGTTTGTAGAGTTAATTGACCTCTGCGGGGTAGTTTGGAGGTCATTGGGGAATTTTGAGTGAGTTTTGGAGTTGAACTTGAATTTTGTGGGTTCAAATCTCATGAAATCCAGTCGAAGATTGTCAAATTCAATCAAAATTCAGTCTATCTGGAAACAATTCAATTATGACAATTAGGAGGGTACACACGTCCTTTATGGGTACCTTATATTCAGATAGACAATTCTAAAGCCATCGTGACTGTATATATCCCTTTAACAATCCAAAAACCACACTCTCAACAAAAAAAAGTTGTTCCACTTTAATTCCACAACTTTTCCCTCATGTAAAAAATTAGAACATTTATGTCTACCACAACGGCTTCAAGTCCTTGACGTCACGAGCCTCATAAAGAGTCCTCGAAGCACAGAAAAAAACAAAAACATGAAGAAATGCAAACAAAACCTTTTCATTTCTTTTCCCATTCATGTCCACTTTAACTTGATCAATTATCCTTACAAAAATGCCATACAATCAATGCATAAAGCAATGTTCTATAGCTGTACAATTATTATGCATTAAAATAGCAAAGAGAAATTACATTTTCAAGTGGAAAGTTCTCACATTCAAGGCAGTTATTTCCATTTATTCAATTAAAATTGCATTAAGAAGGGAAAAAAATGGAATAATTGTCATGTCTGATGTTTGTTGAGGACATTGCTGTATGCATGTTGGCATTGAAGTGGACTGAAGGGGTTTTAGCTTATGATTTATTGGATAATTGCTTTGTTTTGGGTATACAATGTTTTATTATGGATCTATAAATCTTTAAAATTGACCTTTCAGTTCCCAACCGGCTTTAATTCCAAAAAATCGTTATTCTTTAAATTTCCAATTTTCCGCTTTGTAACGCTGAAAATGATACGATCCATACCGAGGGTGGTCGACTGTTGAAAGCAATCTGCTGCAATCCTTTCTGTTGTGTAGTCATTCATATGCCTTTTTTTATGAAATATTATCGACAGATGCAACAAATAATGATCTGATTTCAATCTGCTTGTTGTTCTATTTTTGGGAGGTAAAATGTGTGGAAAAACGTCGATTTGCCAGTCATCGATATAAGTTATATGTAGGATATGATTGACGACAAGATATTCAATTTTTGTAGATGTAATTTGATACTTTATTGGATGTGACTTTAAGGGAATTTTCGGAAGTCAAATCTTGTTGGCAGTGACTCTCGGGGATATAACAATCTCAAAACATACTTGACAGTTAAGGAATTTGATTTATTGCCATTTCAATGACATAATTATGATGAATATTCTGAGTTTATTGTAATTTTAATGAACATAATTATAATTAATTACAAAAGACAATCCAATTGCATTACAATGTTGCAAAATCAAAAACCAATCAAATTAGTCCGCATTGCGATTCATCTCCTCCCCATTCTACCCAATTCAACCTTGTAACATTGTCTGAATTACATAATAACAAAAATTTTACAATTGATTGATTTATAGGTCATTGTTATTGATACTTTTCTCCTATTAATCCATTCAGCATATAATTGACATAAAACCTACAATCATGCTGCTACTGTTGACTTTTATTTACAATATTATTGTTTTTTTACTCTGTTATTTGATATTTTACATCTGAATGAGTTGGTGATTAAATTTTTTTGAATTGATGACTAAAAAAGGTCGTCAGAATGGAAATGTAGGAGGTTTTGGATCCGCAAATTTGAGGGTTAGGCAAACTTCTTCTATGTTGTTGATGTATTTGTTATATTTTAGGCTCGACACGAGCTCAGTGTGACTGCCGTGGAGACGAATGGCACATGCCATGTGTCTTTCAATAGTTTAGGCTTCCTTGTGCTCTGAACTGTTAACAGATGCATAATTTAGACCGTGTTTTGACACTAAAATTTGTATATAATTAAGTCCATCCGTTTAATTATTCAAAATGCTAGCTTATTTAAATTCCTAGGCCATATTTCACTACATACATCACATATGCAGCCATTAAGTTCTCGACATACACAAAACACTCGCTTAATCCCAATAAATTAGTCCATTTAAACCATTAATCATAAAATTAAAATTCATTTATTCCTTTATTTCTATTTTCAGACTATTTAAAAGTTCGAAAACGCCGTTTGTCGACAACGTCAGCTGTGAGTTTAAAGAAGGCACGAGCCGATCTTTAAAAAGACCCAACAAACAACTGTGTGTTGTACGAGAAATGAAGGAAGGAAGGAAAGTAGAACAAAAGACAATGAAACAGCATAAAACTGAACTATTCTAAGTCGATTAGGAACAAAAAAAAAATAATATTTTATATTAAAAAA
This sequence comes from Chironomus tepperi, assembly GCF_022539635.2. Taxonomy (NCBI): domain Eukaryota; kingdom Metazoa; phylum Arthropoda; class Insecta; order Diptera; family Chironomidae; genus Chironomus; species Chironomus tepperi. The sequence goes on from NW_027226457.1 coordinate 3,749,041, forward strand.
TTTAGGGTTCGTAGATACAACAATAAGTAGATATTTAAGTACTTTAAATTGGCACTTGAAATCCAATTTTCAATTCCAATTCCGAATGCATGCGTTGGAAGTGGATCGAGTGTTTTATTTACATAATCAATCATAATTAATAATTTATATACGAACAACAAAAGTGCTCTCTCATTACGCATTAATTAGTCGACTGAAAATAATTTAATTTTTTTATAATTTTTGCGCAATAATAAAGCACTTTAAAATTTGTGGTGATAAAATTAAGATAGAAAATATGAAAAAATTTATGTAGAATTTAAGAATTAAATTTAGAATTTAAGCAATGATTTTAAATTGAATTGGGTGACGCTGTGAGGAATTTGAAGAGTTTTTGAAATTTCACAAAAAAAAAATTTTTTTAAAAAATTTTAAAATTAAAGTTGAAAATTTGAAATTTTGAATTTAAAATTAAATTTGAAAAATTGAAAAATTTAAAATTAAATTTGAAAAATTTAAATTTAAAAATTCAAATTGAAAAATTTAAAATTTCAATTTTTGAATTTGTTAAATTTCAATTTTTTTGAATTTTTTAAATTTCAAAATTTCAATTTTTTCAAAATTTAAAATTTCAATTTTTCAATTTTAAATTTTAAATTTCAATTTTTTCAATTTAAAAATTTTAAATTCTTTATTAAAGAATCCTCCATCTCAAATATATTCAGGATCACTGACCCCCAACTTCAGATACTCAACACAGTAGTCAAGTCAGGGTGAAAATTGATTGGATAAATTATTTAAATTTCAATAACTGCTTCAATTCGATTCATTCGACAATCGACTGGCTTTATGTATTCATAAATTTAATATGTGTACATTTTAAAAGGCATGAGGACGTATGAGGAACAAAGAATGATTCATGTATGATTTATTGACTCTCATGAGCTCCGCTATATGAGTTGGAGTGGAGAATATATCAAAAATGAATTTTTCAGTATAATTAAAAGTTTTTCATAATGTACATCAACTTTGTACGTATATAACATTGAGCTTTTATGATTTTTTTGCGGAATAATATAATCGATAGAAAAAAAGGAACAAGTAAGAAAAACCTTTTTGAGATTAGTGATGACTAAAGCGCATTTTTTGGATGTTTGATTCTGAATTGGTTTGAGGTTGAGATTTGAGATATTTTGTTAGTTTAAGTGAAGCAATGATCAATAAGGATTTGAACTTCATTTAAAATACCCAATATTGATAAATTTTTGCCCACTTCAAAAAGTTTTTGTCCAAAATTTTGATGAAATATCCATTAAATTTCAAAAAATTTGATACAATTCCCTTTAAAAAAGTGGCAAAGCTTCAATTCATCTCATTTCATACAAATTATCATTAAAATAATATCAGATCATCATTTCATATATATTCCCAAAAATAGCAAATTCAGACAAATTTAATCAGATAATCAAACATTTAAGCCTTTATCTCCGCAAAATATGTATCGACTTTCATTAAATGAAGCTTCATTTCCAATATAATATTATGAAAATAATTTGCATTGAAAATTAAATTTTATATTTCATGTCCAACTGGCTACAAATTCACAATCGCATTCGCATAAATTGATTGTGATATGCAGGAAGGATAAAATTTCATTTTCAATTGCTTTTTCATAAGTTATTTACTGTTTTATTTAAATATAAGCATTTTATAGGCTTTATCAATTGAGTCTTTCAAGCTTATTTGAATTATAAATGGTATGAATATTCACACAAGAGTTTTTCTTATGAATCAGGGGTGTAAGAGCGTAGTTGGTGACCCCTGATGCACAAATGAGTCAATTTCTAGGTATTGATAGTTTGATAGCTCCAATTCTCAATACCTAAATTACCTAAACAATGCAACAATGTTGATCTCAGCTCAATTTCATGAATTCATGCATCAATATATGCTGAAAATTGAATTAAACAACTTTTTCTATGTTTTCTGTTCCTCTATTTATTTAAACCATAAATTCGTTATTAAATTGAGTATTTACCTCTCATTCCACCTCAAAAAATACTCATCCAATCGTATATTCGTTAAAAAAAAGAGCAATTTCATACCCCTGAAATCTATACAATCCCTTTTGCATTCGTCAATAATCCTTTATTCTTAGAATGCACTGCGATGTATTGCATACATTTCAGGCGTGAATAAATTTTATACGAGTTTGAAAAAACATAGAATTAATGAACATATCCTCTTATATTTCGCGAGAGCGTAAATATTAGTTCAAATTCATTGTTTAGATGGAATTCGCTTTGAAAATTCTAACTCATACGTAGTAGTTCTGTGAAAAGTTTGTGCTATATATGAAGGAGAATTTTTGATGATGAAATCTAGGATTTGGAGGAGATTTTGCTAGATTTTGAGGTGAATGAGTTACAACAATAAGAATTAGAGGTAGTTACTCTAGTGTGAAGGCACCTGGATATTAGAACTCTAGTGTAAAAGTACCTGAACATTAGAACTCTAGCATTCAATTTCACAACTAAATCATAAAGTCACCAGAACCTCAAACCATTCCAGTAAATGCACTTGAAAATATAATAAATTCCATTAAAATAAATCATTCAAATACTTCAAAAATCTACTAGGGTAAAAAATATAATTTCTTGCGTTATATAATTTCTTGCGCGAACAAATTCACCAAAAAAAAATATTTTTTCTGACATGAAATTTTTAAATGCTTATGCCTTCTCAACGATAAACTCTATTGACACCGAAATCGGTTAAAAAAATACGAATTTCGTGAATTTTCAGATTCCGTAAGAGAAATATTTTTAGGATGTTCCATTGCTTCAAAAAACGATCATTTATACTGAATATAATTTCTTGCGCAAAAAAATATAATTTCTTGCGCAATTTTGGACAAGTAGGCGATTAATTTTTATGGCACAAAACTTCAATTTTCTGATTATTTACCCTATTTTACAACGAAAATAGTTTAAGGATGCTCCTTGATCATTTTAAAATATTTTTGAGGTTGAAAATGCGAAAAAATTATCACAACAAAATTTTTTTGTAATAGCCTACTTGGCTAAAATTGCACACGAAAATTTGAAAATTTTGTTTTGGTAATTTTTTCGCGTTTTTAACCTCTAAAATATTTTTAAAATAATCAAGAAGCATCCTTAAACCATTTCGAAGCAAAACAACGTAAGAAAGGAGGATAAATCGTCCGAAAATTCAAGTTTTGTGTTGTCAAAATCAATCGCCTACTTGTCCAAATTGCGCAAGAAATTATATTTTTTTGCTTATTTTTGCGCAAGAATATATACAGTAAAATGATCGATTTTTGAAGCAATGGAGCATCCTAAAAATATTTTTCTTAAGAAATCTGAAAATTCGCGAAATTCGTATTTTTTTTTAAACTTTGTTTGGTAAAATTCATGCTTCCGTTCAAAAGTTATGGACATTTAAAAATTTCAACTGCATTTTGCGCAAGAAATTATATTTTTTACCCTATGAAAATCATGAAAGCTCAATGCACATTAAATAATCCATCAGAATGAGAGTCGAATGAATTGAAAATAGCGGAAAAAATACATGAAAAGGAATCATGTATTGTATGTTTGCACTCGCATACATTTTCCTGTGTCACATGAACAAAAAAAAAGAACTAAAAGCATGAATAGTCACTGACACACACACACATGCACATGCATACCCACATTCAATTTAAAATCAGAGGAAAATTTATTTTTCCGTTCAATGTGATGAAAAAATTTTATTTTCCCGTGATAGTAGAATGAGTTTAATATTAATGTATATTGTACATGAAAACTATATATATATGGATTGATTTTATTATGGCAGGCTGTGTGATTGCTTCTATAATAAAATTGATGAATGCAATGACGATGAAAAACTCACGTTTGAGAAGCTCAGAAAAGTTTTGCACTTGACTTCATGAATTTTAAATTTGCCAACATAATCATAGCTGCAAATGCTTCTCAAACATGACTTTTTCTTGTTGAAAAAGTTTGCAAAAAGACGAAAATTTCTGGTGTATTTAGTGAGTCATAAAAGAGAAATTTAAATGATTCTCTCATGTATCGCTACTTCTTTTTTTGGCATCAGAAACTTTTGTATTTATTGTAAATCGCTTGTTCGAGGGAATGAAAAAGTTGCGACTTGTTGCCCAAAAAAATGCAGCATAAAAAACAGAGTCTTGAAAAACTTTGGCTTTTTTATTCCCTTCGAATGACTGATTTGCTAAAGGTTTCTTCTGATTTCGATGCATGAATGGACTTTTTGGAACCGAGAAGAATTAAGACTTTTTTGGAGGTTGCTTTGTGGTGGTATTGTGGGATTTATCAGGAAAACAGTACAAAAAGAGTTTATTTAAAATTTGAATTAAAATCGTTTAAAATTGAAGTTTAACTCAAAAAATCGTCTAATTTTGAATTCAAACTCTTGCAAAATTTGAATTAAATCTCAAAAAACCGTTAAAAAATTCATTTGAATTTTAAAAAGTCGTTAAATTTTGAATTCAAACTTTAAAATGCCGTTAAAATTCAAATTCAAATTCGAGATTTGGTTCAATTTGAATTGAAATTCAATAAAGTTTTAAGATTTGAATTTAAATTTTTAAAAATCGATCAATTTTGAATTTAATTTTCAAAAAACCGTTAAAATTCAATTTCAAACTCTAAAAACTGTTGAATTTGAATTCAAATTTTAAAAAACCGTTAAATTTTGAATTTGAAAAATCCTTCAAAATCACCACAAAGTTTCCCCATAACGAACGAATTCCATTCAATTGTATCGAAAAAAGAAGCAAATCAGCGAAAAAAAAGAAGAAATAAAGACATTTAAAGACTTTACACGAACATAAAATTGAATAAATGTCTCAAAATGTCTTTTTATGTCCTCAATTCTTTCTTTTATGTTCCAAAGACATTATGCAAAATTTAATGTCATCAACAAATACTGGAACAAGTATCGATAACGATTGCCATACCATCACCATTAAAATTTATAAAAATAACACAAAAATTATGTATTATAAATCTTCATGGACCCCCCCTCCTTCACCAGTAGCAGCAGTAACACGATACTAATTTTTAAGGCAATAATTTTATATTCCTTTTTAAACAAAAAAAAAAAAAAACTGACAGCAATGAAGGAAGTAAAAAAAAAGTTTTAAATTTACTTTTATTGTCAACAATAAAAAATAATAAAAATGAATGTTTTTCGGGCTGCTGCTGCTGCTGCCGTCGCTGCTAATTTGTAAACATTATGGTTTAATGTCAAAATGGCACATTTTTTAAATATAAAAGCAAATGCACATGTTAGGAGTTTGGGTGGATTTTGTTGGAATTATTTTAAGGGGGTCTACGGTTTGAATAATTGGAACTTTGTGGAAATTTTCAAAAATTTCATCAAATTTTCTCAAAATATTCAAAATTAAGATACAAATTTCAATAAATTCCAACAAAATCACCCCAAAGGACCCCCCTCAATACAATTATAAATACATAGTCATTCCCTCCCCAAACAATACTCTTATTCTGTATAGTCACCATCTTTTATGTATATCTAGATAATATTTTGTAATATTTTTTCACAAACATATTCGACAATAATATTATTAATAATAAAAATGAAATAAATGAAAATAAAGAAAATAGATCTCAGAAAAGAAAGAACCAGAATAATGTTTTTACTGTCCATCTTAATGCATCTGGATATTGTTATTTTGTTTTTTTCCAGCCTTTATTCTCTCTTGATTGTTTCAGCTATGACAGTTTTATTGTTTAATTATGGTTGATAAAGATTAGTTGGGGGATGGGAGATGAGCTTTTTGGAGGTTATGGTAATCTGGCGTTATGATATGATTGCGGGGGCACCACTCCGTCGAAATTACTTACTTACTTACTTCGCTGATCATACAGATTAATTGTGATCCATGACCTTCCTTAGGTGTCGTCGAAAGATGGCTCAAATTGTCAATTTCTAATGTCAAGTGTAACATTATATCTATTAACAGATTCCTTCCAAGAGTTATTTGGTCGCCTACGAGCTCTTTTACGAACTGCTACGCATTATTGACGATAAAACGATAGAATGACTTAAAGATGCTTTAAAGTGACGGCTTTATTTTGGAATTTTGATTGCTTTCTCCTCATTTTGATGAAGATTTACTAAATTTGGCTAAGAAAAACCAACGGTGTCCAGGGTAATGTCAACCTAATCTAGGGCTCATTTAGGGGTCAATATTCCCTCCTTTTTTGAAACAATTCTTAAATTTTCTTGTGAAAATATCTCAAACTCCTCTCTACATTTTGGCGGTCCATACAAAAAACTTAAGCAAGGATCCCCCTCTATACCCCTAAACCTCATGGATGGCTCAACCTTTTTCTGGGGGTGTATTAGGTGAGGATCCAGAGGTTTAAATAACTCATGGAAAGAAGCTTTCGATAGAGATTGTATCACACTTGGAATTGGTAATTGGCAAGCCATAGAATCAGCTTCAGGCGCCTACTGCGGGAGAATATTGATCACACTTGATCAGTACGGTCAGCGAAGCAAGTAACAAAGCAGAGATTAAGGAGCAAACTCACTTTTTTTACAAAATTCTTCAACTTGCTATAGTTTTGATATAAAAATCTCCTACTTTAACCTTTCCCCTGAAATTTTAGCATCCCCTCCTACCCACTAAGACAGTTCATGCTCCACCTCAGCATAAATCCACTATGCATCCACAACATCTACACAAAAACTCAAAAAAAAAAAAATATTCAAATTCACTTCCAAAAAAAGCTGCCACAAAATTCTTCGATAAAAAGTATGTGCATGTGCAACAGAAGGAAAATTAATACAGATGTGAAAATAAAAACATCGAAAAAACTATTCGAGAGAGACGACAAGGGGGAAAAAAGGAAAAATAAGGAACTAAGTGCAGTACGAAAAACTTTTTTTTTTTCAGCAATATTTATAGTGAAAACATTTGCTCAATTCAGGTCAAAAATGTATGCAAATTCGCAATGAAAATGAAATATTTAATACCTGTTAGCAGTTCCCACTCATTTTTTTCCTCAACAATCCATGTCTATGCCTCGCATACAGCATGTTGTTGTTTATCTTTTTCAGCAACTACTGTTGAACTTTTGTGTGTACTTTATAAATGTATGTATGCTCTTTGGATTCAGAAAAAAATAAAGGCTCACAGATACACACCGGAGGAAGGAATAACTCTGTGGATTATGCACAGGCAGAGGCTGAATTTAAAAAAAAAAAAAAGTTATCGAAAACTTTCTCTTACTGTATGTATTTTAATTTGCTCATAATTGCATTCGACTCTTGAATTAATTTATGAGCATGAAAAAAAACTGCTTCTCCCTCCTTATTTTTGAGCTCATTTATTTAGAAGGAGCTTATGGCTTTTCAGACCATTATTTGTGCATTTAATTAAAAAAGTTTTACATCATGATGAATTTTTTTTTGGGAGCTTTTGTTAAGAGTTTTTTAAAATTTAAGAGATTCTCTTTTTTTGTTGCAACTTTTCGGATGCAGGAGTGATTGGGAAGCATTATATGTGGATATAATGGAAATTTTTTAATTTATTTTTTTCAGTAATTATGTGTGTAATTCAGCAATTTTGTTTTGTTTCTTAATCTGTTTTGACTTTTTTTGTGTGGATTAACTTTTAATTGTTTTACTGTGCTTTAAGCATTTAGCAGGCAGTTAGCAGTCAGAGATGTATCCAGGTGGAATCGAGAGTAAGAGGAGAAGTTTGGTGTCCCCTCCCCCGATCAATAGTGAACACTTAATGGATAACCACTAATCCCAATAGTGAATATAGAAGTAGTGAACACTTGAGGCAGTCTTTGGCAACCTGTATGACACGGCACTTACTGAAATCGTCGGAACATGGAGCCTAGATTGCTACAAAAGGCCTTCCATCTGACTCTGTTACTGGACGAATCACAAAGCTTGTACAAATTCTCAGTTTTGACATCTAACTGACATTCCTTCATTACTGTCCTATGTCATGTTTCTGTGTCGTTGCACACTGAAGACTTAAGGATTGCCAAACTCAAAATGGCAAGTGAACATGCAAGGACAATATGACAAGAATATTTAAGGTTCTTGGCTAAGTTCATGGCAATCCTTAAGTGTTCACTACTTGCATGTTTACTGAATATTGGAAGGGATGGCTACCAATTAAGTGTTCACTACTGCTAGGGAAGTGGGGCTACCAAACATCCCCTCCTTCTTGAATCCTTTAATATTTTTTCCAACCTTCAAATCCCTCCATAGCAACTTCAGTCTTAAAGAATATCAGCTAAAGCAATACAACGACTAAATAACATTAAATTAAATTGCTTCCTTTAAACCAGCACAACACACTGTGGACAATTATTTTTCATCAGAAATTTAATCCGGTTAGCGATAGAGCTGAACTAAAGTTACAACTATTTCCGTGAAGGGAAAATGTAATTAAATTCTTTTTCATTATTGCTGGTCTGCATGAAAGCTCCTGTTTGTCAAAAAAATTCTTCATTCTTTGGTGTTTGGAGTCAGGGGTGTAGGCAGTAATTTGAACTATTTTGTACGACTTACTTACTTCGCTGGCAGTACAGATCAACTGTGATCAAGGGTCTCCCTCAGATGTCGCCTAAAGCTGGTTTTATTGAAGCTTCCTTCCAGCTTCCGCTGCCAATTTGTATGAATTGCAATAAAATCAATAACCATAACAAATGCAATGCTTGGTCTCTATCGGCAGTACCTTCGACCCTTCCAGGAGTTCTTTGGTAAATACAACGAGCTCTCTTAACTAAGTTTTGTATGAATTCGCAATAATTTCAGGGGTTTTGATTCATTTAGGAAGTGATTTTTAAGGAACTAAACCATAGCAAATTAAAGTTTAATGGAACATTGAATAAATTTTTGTGGTAAAAAAATCTTGGGTACATTGGTTGATTTTTCCCTAAGGTTGACGAAAACCACCACATGCTTTGCAGGAACTTAAATTAGTTGAATATAAGCCAGATAATAAATTTAGGAAGAATTCCAAATCCGTACCTGTTATTTTAGGATAAATTTTGATTAGCTTATACGCTCCTGTTAGAATTTGAAAAGTTATGTTTTAAAATCTTGAGTAAATTAAATAAAAAAAATTAATTTTGAAAAATATTCATTTAGTCCTGAAATGTCACATGGGTTTGTATTCATAGATTTATCTCATGGTGATTTTAAAAAAAATTGATAGAAAGGGCCGTATGCTTATTTTGTGACGCTCTTAGGGGGAGGAGAGGTTAAGACTTTGTTAGGTCTCACCAACCTCACATCCTTTATTATTAGGTCTCATCCCCTGAAAGTAACAATTGAACGGCCCCTTATGTAAGAAGAAGATAGGATGACTGAGGAGGTGGGTAGGGAGGAGGTCGATGCTTTTACGTTACGTAATAAACCAACAACTAAGTGCTGTTGACAGCGACGAAATAATTTTTTATGGAATGAATATAATGTCTTTGTTACTTTGACATGAAAGGATATTGACATTTTTTATTAAATATTTTTAAATAAATTCAATCATTTTGATTGTTTAAATTATTTCTAAAGATCAAAAGAGTTTCAATTTTAATCAATTTTCATTTCCAATCAGTAGAAATAGCTTTTTGAATTTTAAAGGTTTGAATGTCTTTAATTTTTGTATTGAATTTCAATATTTTAAAGAATTTTGTTTGAAAAATTCAAATTGAAAATTAATTAATTAAAAATTTAAATTTTATATAAATTTTAATTTTTTAAAGTTTCTGAATTTTTAAAAATTTAAAAATTTAAAAATAGTTTAAAATTTTTAAATTTGAAAAATTTAATTTTTTTAAATTTCAATTAAATTATTTTTAATTTAAATTTTTTCAAATTTGAATTTTTAATTTTTTTAAATTTTTTTTAATTTTGAATTTTATTTTTGTTTTAATTTTTTAATTTTAAATTTTAATTTTTTTTGCATTTTTTAAATTTTAAATTTTAATTTTTTTTAAATTTAATTTTAATTATTTTTAATAATCCATAAATCATTCAAACGCTTTTAAACTATAAAATATATTTTAAAAAACCTTTAACTTGATCTTGTATTTAATCTCGTATTTAATATTTGCTTGATAAATTCCCTTGACCACAAAGCATATCCAACTGCTTTATCGTTCATATCAGAGATTAAATAAATTTTCCAGCATTTACTGTGAATTTGTGAAAACTATTTCATGCAATAAATAGGATTATGTGCTTTAACCACTTAAACTTTTTCTGAATTTTTCTACAAAAAGCTTAAAATGTTTAAAGTTTTATGTTAAATTGGGTATGTGAGGGATTTTCAGTGCTTTATGCTTATTTTGAGTAATTTTTGAATTTTCTCTAATTTTCCCATTTTGACTCTAGTCATCCCTACTGCTCCCAATTTTATTACAGCATCACATTTTCCCGGTTATTGCCACAACAAGCTGTCCGTAGTCTTAAAGGCAAAAAAAGTCTTATTGTCATTCTTTTTAATTTCCCATCCTGTCCATGTATTGTGTGCTGTACATTCAATGACGAGAAGTCATAGTAAAGGAAATAAATTACAGCATTTTATTCCTTCCTTTTGTTATTTGATGTTGCCTCTTGCAACTTACTTTTTTCGTCCCCAGCTTTTGTGATCCAATATGAAGTCATAAAATGTAGTAAAATACATGCCAAAATGAACAATAAAAGTGTGCGAGGAGATGGCAATTGCGACGTTAAATAAGTGAGTGGATGGTGCGTAATTTCTGTGAGATGGGCTGTGCTATGTGTGATGGAAGGTCAATGCTATGGTTTGGACGTTGATGCTAAAAATGCAAGAATTTGAATTTTACAAAACCGTTAAAATTTGAAATTATAAAAATCGTTAAAATTTTAATTTTACAAAACCATTAAAATTTGAAATCTTCAAAACTGTTAAAATTCAAATTCTACAAAACCGTAAAAATTTGAAACTTTCAAAGCCGTTAAAATTTGAATTTTATAAAACCGTTAAAAATTGAATTTTCAAAGCCGTTAATTTTTGAATTTTGCAAAGTAGTCAAAATTTGAACTTTCAAAGTCGTTAAAAATTGAATTTCTCAGCCATATTTTCATCATCATCCCCAACAACATACACCATCAGTTCCTAAAGTAAACAAAACAACACAAATAATTTGCCACATGCTGTGTATGAAAGGATATTGGAATTAAGGTGACGTTGAAATTTATTTTCTTAAAGGATTTTGAGATTTTTTTTCTAAAAATACAAAAAGTAATTTTCTCAGTGATTGGACACAAGCTTTTCTTTTTATTTCGTATGATTTCACTGAGTTTTTGGTTGATATTTTTCACAAACAGTGTGAATAGAATGATTATCATAATAAGGAAATATACTTGAAAATAATCGGATTTCACACTTCCTTTAGATTAGTTTTCAAATGGAATTCTTGAACGGAATTGGAAAAATTCAACAACAGACGGAATTACTAGTTGAAAATAAACAAAAAAAAAAGTCCACACAAAAGTTGTTATGAAGGCAAAGAAGATCAACAAACTTGGTATTTGCGAATGTTGAGTCTAGAATTGGGATAAAATGTGAACAAGCAAGAAGGAGAAAATCAACATAAACGATTCAGCTTCATCTTGAGTGTCCCGAGCGACACATTATGACAATGATGCTGTACATGTTTGTATTATGATGTCTTGAAGACGTCATATGACCTTTATACAACGACAAGTCTTCATGACGTCATCATGGTGTCATGACAAATGGATTAACAGTCTCAACGTAATGCTGTGTCCCTCAGGGTAGCAGTTGTAGTTTGAATAGTAATATCAGGAGTTCAACCTTCAGATGAGAGGGTGAATGGGGGTCAAATATCTTTCATTTATTGGATAAAAGTCTTCATTTTACAAGCCGCTCTCACCCCCTCTGGCTGCATCCCTGCTTCTTGATATGCCCTTTTAGATTTGCCCTGATGGGTCCTTGATGTCGAACCCACAGAAATGCTGTGTCCCTCAGGGTAACAGTTGTAGATATTTTGAATAGTCATGAAGTTCATAGTCATATCAAGAGTTCAGCCTTCAGATCAATCCATCAATTGTGATCCATGACCTCCCTTAGATGCCGCCTAAAACTATCTCCAGAACCTTACTTACTTGTAACTCTAATTGTGAACCATGACCTCCCTTAGATGCCGGCTACCGCTTGCCAATTTCTGATTCCATATGCGATACTATCTCGATCGACAGCTTCTATACATGAGTTCTTTGGCCGTCCACGCGACCTTTTGTCATCTCCAGAACCATTACTTAAAATACACGACCCCAACTCTACCCTAATATCCAACATCACTCTAACATCAATCCCAATATTATCTTATAATCCCCACAAAGACACAATCCTCAAGTCACCAAAAAAATAAAATAAAAAGTTTAAGAAAAAAGCTTGTAAATAAATGTGAGATAATGCAAATGAAAACATTTCTATTCATTCATTCCTTATTTTTTGACTCGTCTGTACTTTGTCTTTGTCTTCTCTCTCTCCACTGCCTTGCCTCAGAACTGTCCAAGCAAAAAAACTTGAGGAGCAACACAAAAAAAAAGTTTTTATTAAAGCCACTGAGAATGAAAATTTTTGTGCAAGTTTTGCTTGATGTCGGGGCTGATTAATGTGTGGCATTTTGGTTTTTTGTCGGAATTAAAATGTTATCTGCAGATGAAATAATTAAATTTATGCAGTTCTTGTAGATTGAACACTTCTAATTACCAATTTAAAGTTGCTACCCAAAAAAAAGTCAGCCTACTCATTTCTACCTTTCCTTATCATTTCCGGCATTTCATTCTTTCCCAAAAAAATTTTTTTTATAAATTTTATGAACAAAAAAGGAATAAGATTCTGACTTACGCAAAGACCCCCCGAGAGCAAAAGTCTCTCTACTTCATCATCATGTCTAAAAATGTATTTGCATTTCTTCCTTAACAATCTTTATGGCTTGCGGGACACTCAAACTTAAATTGTATGTGTGTGTGGAAATGGCAAATGAAAAGGAAGAAAAAAAAGAACAACAAAATATAGGAAAAGAATTGGAGTTTGAGTAGGGGTTGTGGGAGATTGGGGTGTATAGGGCGCATTTGGGGTTTGATGGTCAAGATCTAGAGCTGGAATTTTAGATTATGAGGCTAAAAGGGCTGTTTTAAGAACGAGTTGAGATACCACTCGAAATACACTAACTCGAATTGGTCAGAAGTATCAAAGCTTACACACGATCAAACTTACTCACTTACTTCCTTGGCTGAGACGCACGGAGGCCTATTTCCGCGTTTAAAGAACGTCTGTAGACAGAATCTCTATCTTTCAACCTTCAACTTCTCTTAATGTCCAATTTGGAGAATATTTGGAAATCTTTTCATGTAATTATTCAAGTCCTTATCAACACAACCAATTGTCTGAACAGTCGGTCATAGAAACATAACCCTAATATTGGCAGATTCATCAATATATGACTCAATACCAGATTTCGAAGTCAACTCGGATTTTAGTGAAAAAGTAGACTCAAGTTCACTAGATTCCTTACAAAATTTAAGTCGATTTTATGCTCTATTCTACCATGACACCTCAATGCTTAATCTTAAGTCCGAATCAAGAGAAACAATGGTAAAACAACCAATTTATATGAGTAGACCAAGCAGTCATAAGCATGCTCTTTGCCTGTTGAGGAGAATACATTCTAGAAGCCCCAAAATGCAGCCATCCCACAACAATATATCCAAAGAAGTTATACAAAAAAATGAGAAATAAGTAGAAGCTCGGAAGGAGGAAGTTAAAATATTACATCATCCTTAGAATGTACTTTATTAAACTTTTTCCATCTCTTTTGCTCTCATTTCATTCTCTTTTTTGGATGTAATCCTTTTGGATAAATTTAATCTGATTAAATCTTGCCCTGACTGCGAGAGAAAGTCGACAGCGATTGTGTAAAAAAAGAATAGTAGAATTTCATGATAATAATAGATGAAATGAATGAATATAAAAAAGCCAAAAGAATGAATAAATTTTGGGTCATTTCCCCTCCTCCTTCATGCCATGTCTCACCCATTCTGTGCCTAGTTTTCCTCTATGTTATACATTTTTTTATTCATTTGCATTTTCGCAGCATTTTATTATTGTTTATTAAGACTCTTTTTTGTGGATTTATGAGCATGCTGTGCACACTATTGCTGCCCATACCGCCCTAACAATTTTCATTTCTTTTATATTTTATGCTTTTTAATAAATTTAAATTACCATAGATGTGAATGAGACAATAATGCTGGTGGCTGTGAAGGAGGAGTGAAAATCGTTTAAATTATATTTTCCATTCCATTGTTTACTTCTTGCCATGGCTCATTATACTTAGATTTTGATGCTATTTTTAGGACTTTTTCCCATTGGAAATGATTTAACCTTAGGATGCTTTAATTTAAATGAAATGTGTTGTTATTGTTGAGGAAATCCTTGCAGTTATTGCTAATTAATTGATGACATGCTTGTCGAATAACTGGGTCACAATGGGGTACAGGGAGGTAGCAATGAGGGAATGTACCCCTCAAAATAACCTCAAAAGAATTTTCTTCAATTTTTCAAGAAAAAGTCCGAAAATTCTTACTAAAAAATTTAAAATCGTTACCTTGAAATGCTTCTGACTCCACCTCTGACTTCATATAATTACTAATTGCAATTTACTCCTTTTCTTTTCATATTGTATCAATCTATGTTATTGAATGCGATACTAATTGATTGAATTGACACAATTTCTGAAAACAATTAGTAGGAGTAAGCAGTTCTCATTAAATTATTCAAGCATATTGCACTCACTTTAATAATGAGTTAATAAATGAAAGAAAGTCAATGAAAATAATTTTAAGGCATGTTGAATAAAGTATTAGACTCAAAGCTATTGTGTCAAAAATTAGTGTAATCTGGTGTCAACTAAGGTTATTCCAAACCTTTAAACAGTTTATAGTGAAGAATCCACTCCTTTGTTCAACAAGACTGAAGAAGACTGCTTTGACCGATTAGGACCACACTAATAATTCAGGATGAAAGCACATGTTGAAAATTTCCCATGTCTCGAACCAGATCACAAGCAAATAACGAGTCTATAACGATAATCAAAGAGCAGAAGTGCAATCAGGGGTAAAAGAATGTGCAGCAGCAAAGGAGAGTCAAACCAAATCAATAGAGTCAAGATATGAAATCTATCGAGTCAGATTGCAACCCGAATATTTTGAGGGAATAATACTTAATTTTTGTATCGAAAAACTCCAAGCAAATTGAAGAATTTTGTCCAAAAGAAGGACTGGATGGAGTCGGTTGTGATGAGGGTGGTTGACTCCCCTTGGATAGAGTGATATCGATATGACGTAGATTTGTACAATGCTTCAAATATTTTTAAATTTAATTGGACATAACAAGGGACATACTACTTGTTTTGTCTGTTTTGAACCTTGTTTATATGAATTTCCTTGAAATCATTCACGAAGGGATGCAAGACTCAGACACTCATCTGACAACACATGACTCATGCATCTGACGACAGTCACAGTCCTTGACTCAATTACTAAAGAAATTTTTCAATATCAATAATTCACATGTACATATTTATATGTGCATAATCATTGCTCACATTCAACAGAAAGAATTTCTACACATCCATTCACAGTCACATATGAAATGTATCTATTCAATAACATGAAGCTGTATAAAAATTTCTTCAATGCAATAAAAAAAGAGAATTGTCATGTGAACAATGTCAACAAATATAAAAACTGACATTCTACAACTGTCGACAAATTATTTTATTCAAATGATGATAAGTACAAAAGAATGTCAAGTATGAAGGGAGATGAAAAATAATCGCGTGGGGGTGTATGAGCGCGAAAAAAATGTCACAAAATGAATGAGATGTGGCTATATATAGAATAAGTGAGAGGACGTGGAGGTTGAAAAAAAACGGAAAAACGAGATGAACACATGCAAACATACGCCATCCGGTGAAGTGAATGACATAAATCCAACAAGAAACAATAACATGTGCACAATACACCATTTTATTGTTAATATTTCCATAAAATTTGCTTGTGCTGAAATTATTTTGTACACTGTTTTTACGTATGGATATATACGCACATTTTTTAGCGGTAAATTTGAAAATTGATGAAATTTTTGGTGGTCAATTTGGTTTTTGGAGTTAGTTTTGATGTTTTAGGAGATACTAGATCTCCATTTACTCAAAATGAGAGGAGAACCTTGAAGTCGGTTCTATAATGAGGATTTAGGGCGCTTTTGACTTAATGGTAAATAATCTTGAGCAGTAACATGCTAAAATTGGCGTCTAGGAACCTTCATATATCGACTAATGACTCGAGGTACAAGTTGGTTGTAGAAAATGCCAATAATGCGCTTATTACTGCAGATTAGCGAATTGTAATCTCTTACTGTCACTCATACACAACTACAGAAGCATTTCATGAATCAATCAGCCCGAAAAGGACCATTCACTTGTTAAGTACCGCAAAAATTGACTTATTGACCCTTTATCCATGGGAAATTGACTTTTTGGACCTCCTACCCCCTGAAAGTGCTTCGTGGTAAGTGAACGACCTGGAGAGGCTGTCGTGACTCTGGCTTGATGCCAGATCCGATTTAAATCCGACCTTATGTCAGAGTAATGTAGACCTGGTACTTACTTACTTAAACCATGCTCCGACTTGTAGCCTAGGTTATTACAAAAGGCTTTCCATCTGACTCTATTGCTGGCCACATCACAAAGGTTGTACAAATTTTCTGCAGACCTGGTGCCATATTGGATCTATTAACCAACTTGTGCTATTTCAATAAGCCCAGAGTATTAAAACGTCAAAACACCAAATTAAGCTCCCTTTCTATCCTGACAATACCTCTCCTCCTGTCGCTGACACTAAGCTAATCTCTTCTTTAATCCCTCCAGCCATTACCTTCCTTTACAAAAATTTTCTAAATATTAATTCTCACTCAAATATACTTTTTCCCACTTAAAGTGCCATAATCACTCGCTATGACAGTTTTCAATGACATTTTATACTTGACTTTTATATTTTTTTTATTCCTGAACAACATTCAAGCTAACATGACATTGTCAACGAGTTTCCCACTGAGCACCTCTAGGCACTTTCTCGTTTTGTGTGTATGTCTCCACATACAGCCAGTCTTGTATGTATATTTGCCTTTAAACAACACATTGTGTGTATATAGATTGTGTGTTGATGATAAAATGTATGGAATGGAATTGAAATTTTTTTTTGTTCCTGTGGAAGGAGTTGCGAGAAAGAAAGGCACTTTAAAATTATAATAAATTAACATAATACACATTTTTACTAGCATTTATGCTGAATTATTACTCAACTTTCTAGCATTTTTCTGCGTGACACAAATTTGTTTATAAGGAAGAAGAATGGCATACAACATGACATTAATTTTAATTCGATGACTACTTTTTTTGTATTGTTGTTGCTGTTGCGTATACATACACAAAAGCTGAGTTGAGAGCGGAAAAAGCTTGATGTGGCAATAATCATAAAAAATTTTATCCGATAAAAATCACTGTGAAATGTTTTGTTTGAATTTCGAGGTTACTTTTTTATTGTTGGAACGATGATAGGCTTACTTGAAGGTATCTGAATATTTAATGGTGAATTTTTGGGGGATTCTGTGATTTTTTAGTACAATTTTATAGCAATGACATCAAAAAGTTTGACAACAGTTTGTCATATTCGACTTAGCGGGTCGTTGAGTGACTTTTATGGATGCTGTAAGAGTAATGGATGTACGTTGAAGCATTTTTAGTACTTTTTGGAGTTTTAAAGGTGATTTGACTATGATGTCCCGAGTGATGCAAATGAAATAGCCATTTGTTAGTGGCATAGAGTCGACTTCTATTTTTTGGTGATAAAAGAGCTATAGTCGAGTTTTAAAAGCTTCATGGCGAACCCTAACAGGCAAAGAGACTGATTTAAGGTACCGTAGTGGTATTTTTGTATCATAGAGAGCTCGAAGTCGATTCAAACTTTTTTTGGAGTCATGTCGACTTGAGCCAATTTTCCATGCTAATTCCGGGTCGACCATGAGCTTTGGTATCATGAAAGCAAGCTCTTTGCCTGGTAGGACAAGCTTATCACCTCTGTGTCGCTCGGGTATGGAATTCAAATTGTAAGTACCGCTCAAATGCTGCTCTTGTACATGATTGCACAATTGTCTTGAGTCTGCAGAATATTGAAAGAAATATTAAGGTTTCTGGAAGAATATGGCAGTTAAATCATCTATATCCAGTCATTATCATCTAGTAAAAGTAGAAATCCATCCAATTTTCACATTTCGACTTCAATTCCAAATGCTGAGTTCATACAAAATATCATACAAATTGTCTTTATTAAATCCTCATGTCTAGACTCTATTCCAATCCACATCCTCACATTTCCCACCATTTCCTCTTCAAATCCAAAACTCTTCCTTCCCAAAACCTTTTAATATCAACCATCCTTACTCTTCCTCATCCACCCACATCTCCATCTCACTTTTTTCGATTTACAAGATAATTCTAAAATGTGTGAACTAAAATTTCATGTCTGATTATAGTCATTATTAGCATTTTCCATGTACAACGGGTGTCATTTGTTATCTACATAGTTTGTAGCTTCCCCAAGAATAAGAAGTAAAAGTTTTGAGTCGAAACACAAGAAAAAAAAATGAAAAATTCAACACGACAATTTTAGATACATGCGTACGCGTACCATGGCGTGATTTAAAGTGAAGGCATCAGTAGCAGAAGTAGTAACAACAATAATCATGTTAAAAGTTTTGTGGGTCTCCATGAAAAAAGGCAAACACAATTTTCCACATCGATAGAGGCACCCGAGATAGAAAATGAGGCGACACCAAAAAAAGACATGATGGAATGGGAAATGGCACAAAAACTATATAAAATAAGAAGAAATGTCAATTATGTTTTGTACACAAATTCTCCTTCCTTACATATATATCCCTTTATACCTTTTCACACCAAGGCTTCACGTACTTAATTATAATTTTTTTTTTCGTTCTTCTTGCTACTTACTCTGTTGTTTCCTCATTTTTGCCACACTTTTTTCTCCTCTGGCAGGCAAAGATTTTTTTGCGTTTCATTCAGAAGATTACACAAGCAAATTCATGTCTTATATTAGAAAGACCCTCTCTCTCTTTCCTCTATTGGAATCTGAGGCAATTTTTGCTGAACATTATGTTCACTTTTGTACTTTTTAGCAAATATTTTGGAAATGAGTGTTGTACCGGATGTTGATTTTTGACTATTGGAGGTTCTTTTAGAAGTTAGTTACATGATATATGCAAATTATTGCATTTTGACTAGAAATCAGAGAAGTTGGCTGAATGCCTAAGTCTTTACATACTTATGGTTGCACAAGAGGCCAATTAACTGAACATGTAGCCTGACTAAAAGCTGAATTCAAGGTACAGGCAGTTTTTCCTGCATTAGTCACAAGGAAGTACACTAAGCGGCACAATATCATCATTAAGGCATCATCACGTTGCAATGTCAACTAAAAATGTCAAAATGACATGAGATTCCACTCGGATATCGATCAAAATCACTCTAGATTCTAGTTTTACCCTAGATTTCTGACGATTGATCAGCTTCGGAGTTAGACTTCCGATTCGTCATCTCCTATAGTCACCAGTATTTCCGATGATCAGAGTCGACAAAGGCTAAGGTCTTATTGTTAAGATCAATAACCGTATTATGGGCTTTCAATGCTTAGAAATCAAGTTTAAGTCAATCCATGGAAATTTCGATTCCATTTTAAGGGTACATTAAGGACCTCGATTTGGAAACTATTTTGAAGAAATCTTGGCTAATTTTAGGTATAGACTCACCATAGCCATCCCCAACATCTCCTTCTGTCTGCCTCTTCAAAAATTTTACTTCAATGCGTTCCAGACCTCCCCATCCATACAAAAATTCCAAACAGTCTTCATCTCATTCACAAAAATATGTTTTAACACATACCGTTCAAAATTAACTCCCACTCGACTCCTTTAAGGCTAATTGAATATTTGATGCTTTTATCGCTCGCGGCAGATTTTACATAATTTAGAAGTGAAAAGTGAAATTGTTTTTCTCATCTCAATTTCTTGTTCTGATTTCTTTTCTTATAAATTGAGGGGGTAAGTATTGAAAAGATGATACTAAGGGGAAAAAGGGGGTTGTTCATGTATGACGTCAACAAACTAAGTGGCAGATCCAGCAACTGAATTCTGTATAGGAGCATGATTACAGTATGTCAATAAGTAAGGATAACAATGAAGATTGGAAAATTTGGAGTAAATACCTGCTTAATTGTAGTGTGTAGTACCTGGGAGTAGTGTGGTAGTGGGAGTAAAGGATTAAATACCTTATTGAGACAGACGTTATTTATAGAATTTTTAATTAATTTTGAAGGAATTAAGCACTTTCGATTGTCATTAATTATTATTGTGCTACATCTAATTACCACATTTATGTCCTTAAATAGTCCCAATTACTATAGTCACATTTATCCAGTGTTGTCTAAGCTTTTTTGAGACATGACACTCCTTGGTTGTAGGCCTCGACCGGAATCACTACCAGCATATAGTACGGGTCATGGCAAAACTTGAAAGCACACTATAGGGTCATGGCACACAGATTGAGCAACACTGCATTAATCAGAGCCATCAATAACAAATAATCATTAATTTATTATGTCCATTATGATCAAATTTCATTTACTTCCTTTAAAATCAAACCATATCATCAACACATACCACATACATTAATCCACAACATTTCACAACTTATCAAACACTTACAGTCATCAGGAATGCATAATCCTTTGTTTCATCTTATTTACTGTGGCGAGTGACATCATCCTAATCGGCTAAGCTTTAAAAGTTCATTCAACCAAACATTAATTTTGCGGATGCTTTTGAAAAACAAACATTTCGTGTGTGACATGTGCTGCAAGCACTCGCTTTTTTCTCGCAATTTTAACGATGTGCGTGATTGAAGACTTTATTTATTCACAAAATAGATGAAGTAAATGTTGACTTTGGCTTTTGGAAATTGCTGATTTTTTTTTGGAGAACAAGCGTGAGTGGATTGGTTGCTTTAGGATGTTGATGTCAACTGACTGGTAGGATGTAATATTGTTTAGTTTTGAAGCTGTTTGGAGGACATGTGAATGAGTGTATTGTAGCTAGAGGATGGTAATGAACACTTTCAAGTTTGGCTGAGTTGGTGTGTAGCTATGAGAGTTGTTCCTGCTTCTTCTATTGAATTGTGTGATGATGTTTTTGGAACCGTTGAGTGGTGCACTTAGTTCGCAAGCAGCGTCGCTTTATAATGCTTAGTCTGAGTGAATGCTACTGAAGCTCAGCTTGAATGAAGTTCAGCTTAACTGAAGCACAGCTTGAGTGAAACTCAGCTTGAGAAAAGCTCAGCTTGAATAAAGCTCAGCTTGAATGAAGCTCAGCTTAAGTGAAGCTCAGCATGGTTGAAGTTCAGCTTGAATGAAGCTCAGCTTAAGTGCAGCTCAGCTTGAATGAAGCTCAGCTTGAATGAAGCTCAGCTTGAATGAAGCTCAGCTTGAATGAAGCTCAGCTTGAATGAAGCTCAGCTTGAGTGAAGCTCAGCTTGAGTGAAGCTCAGCTTTGAAGCTCAGAAGCTCAGCTTGAAGCTCAGCTTGAAAAAGCTCTAGCTTGAGTGAAGCTCAGCTTCCAATTATCTTAATGTCCATCCAAACTAAGTCTAATATCCAGTTCCAATTAAATATCCTTTTAGAAATGAAAATTTATCAAGAACACCACAAACTGACACGAATCAATGAATTTTCACATTCAATTATGAAAGAAGCTCCTTTTTTTGTGTTGCCTGAAATTTTCAGCCAAAATTGAAACAGAAAGGCATCATTAATATCATCAGTCGAACATTCAATACATCACAGAAATATATACGGAAGTCATATCTGTTCTATATTTCAGTGATATAGGATGTTGCTTCTTGTTTCTCGGGCACTATTATATCAATCAATATTATTCCATTTCACTGATTTTTTTCTCTCTTTTTTCAACCATTGCTGCTCGTCTCATTTTTCTCACTGTACAGCAACGGATTCATGTCTATGATTAATAAATTATGAACATCAAATTTCATGTTACTGCTGTTGCTATTCTTCTCAATTGATGGTGTGTGTATGTATTTCTATTATGATTTTTTGGCATATTCAGCATGAGCGATTGGCTCTTATTTCTGTGCTGTGCGTCAATGTGTAGTTTCTGATGAAATCAATAAACCATTTTCTGATGTTTATTTTCTCTCTTTTTTTATCTTCATGATCTCATTCTGTTTGCATCTCTAGGGGTGGACAAAAGTTCTTGGAAAATTGTCTATCTTGGGATTAGGAATTCACTGAGTCAGAAATGATTCTTAGATTCTTAGATTTGGAGCTGAATATCATATGATAGTGCTAAATTTACTGGACATTTGATATCATAATCACTTAGGAAATTAGATTATTTTTTCATATGAAATATTGCTTTTGGGATAATAGAAACTAGAACAAGGTGACTTTGTGGAAACTGTCATGTCAGGGTGGCATCCAGGTTGAGAAGAGGAGGCATAGACAGGGACTTAGCCTGGGGGAAGGGGCGTAATAGATGCGCAAGCCAGGAGGTAATAGGGAGCGTAGTCAGAGCGAAGCCAAGAGGTAAAGGGGTATAGATCAGTTGCACAGTCAGGGGAATTAAGGGGGAATCAGAAGGGACAAGCCAGGAGAGGGAGGAGGCTAGTTAGTTGACACAGCCAGAAATTTTTGAGGAGACGAATTTAAGATTTTTTCACGAAAAACTGTAGCAAATTGAAAATTTTTTACAAAGAGGGTGGAGAAAGGGGTTGACTCCCAACCTACTCCTTCCCCTGATTACACCCCTGCCAACATCACCTCATCAATATTTAATAATACATAAATTAAAATCCCCATCCCTTGTATGAAATACACATTCATACACACAAAAAGATATGAATGAAATGGCTAAGAGCATTGTAGCATTACTGGATAATATTCTGAGTCTGTAGCCTGCAAATGTTATTTTAAGCCTTCTCATTTTGATTTTTCTTTGATCATTCTCGTTTTTTTAATGCACAGCAAAAGCAGATAAATGAGGAATGTATGTGTTTATGGTTCTATGTGGTGTTCTGGTTTGAGTAGATAGAGTCAGTTTGAGGTAGAATTTGAGGCAGTTTGTCTTTGGATTAGGAGCTGAAGGATTCAGCATGCACATCTAGAATGGCCTAGTATCGCATGTCAATGCTCTAGCTTAGATGTTTTGTCTTTAAATTCGTTCTGAATGTTTGATCAGAGGCGTATCTAGGATGAAGGATAGGAGGTGGAATGGTGAATTTGAGGTAACTCAGATCCTCAATTTTTAAGGACTTTTGGACACAAAATCCAAATAAATAAGATACAACGCTTCAAAAATTCCCAAACTTTCGATTATAATCTCATCCAATACATATCAAGCTACAGTACAGTGCATAAATCGATGTTTTCATTCACACATACATCCACCCACGCATCAAACCCGACTAAAGAATGCAATTTGTTTTTAAGGAACACAGAAAGAGAAAACAAAACATGATGTTTGTCTTCTTGTTTGTGCTGTTTTGCGTGACATTCTATGGTGATAAATTAATTCACACAGATATCGATTTAAGCATAAGCAACATCCATATACACATGAACGACACTCGATGATACTTTATTCCTCTCGTTTTTTTGCATATAATTTATCACAAAATTGTGTATGTTTATCTGCTGTATAACTTTTGCCATATCCTCAAGAGCTATAAATTGATTTCAAATTATTACTCATGTAATTGTCATTGACAATCGATCCTCACTCGACAACGATGGAAACATTTTTCTTTCAATGGATGATGGTATATGAAGGAGTGTCACATTCATGTATATGCTGCTTATATGATACACTGTAGATGACAATTTATTGGAAAGGTGTTTGAAGTATAACACATTATGGTGAAGTGGCATGGAATTATCTCATTATCATGTTGAACGATCAACGATGGTTTTTGGTATTAGAGGCGTAACCAGTGGAATGTGTTGGATATAAATGGAAAATTCCTTCAATTTACTAATGTGTTTTTTTCTTGATATAAATAATATTAAAGCCACAAACTATTTTCGTCTATACAAATATTATGGCTTTATTAATGTTTAGAACTGCTGTGGTTAGTTGGAATTGACATAGGGTGATTGTGGTTTAGGAATTATGATGAATATGGCATTGACTTGTAAATGACATTGCTTTATATTGAAGTAAATTTAGAATATGTGAGGTAGACTAGAGTGTTGATGCTTAATAAGGAGTGAAAATGGCAATTATGGATTTGTAGTCCAAACGTCTTCCTGGGGTCGATTCAGTATGGTACGAAATGCCCCAGTAATGCATCAACACCGTGCTATCGCAACACTATCGTACCACCATGCTTTATTGGTACTATTGATACTTCAATGTGTCATACTAATACGTCATGAAGCTAGATGTACCACGGCACCGAGTCAGTGTATAGTAGTACCTTTACCTCGCCATAGAGCGAAAGAGCCAGCTTCAGGCGACTCCTGTGGTAAGTATGTATACCTACGTACGGGACGGTACCATAGTTGCCCCTAGTTAGATATGAGTGATTATGATAATAAGTGGATCAGATATCATTGAATCCTATGAAATGTCCATCTGCCCATTCCAAAACATTCGGTTCCAGACGTCACAAATGCTATATTAACAATGACTGTCAATAGCTTAATTTCAGCTTAATTCAGTCCTAAATTTCCAAAAGCACAACCAACAACAGCTCATCAAAAACAAATTCTTCCAAGAACACACATTACCATATGCCCTCAAATTCCATGACTTTTTAGTCTTTCCATCTGTCTTAATTGTTTTATCGCACACACATATGTATGTATGATTGGTTTGTTCATCAGTAGGGTAATTTTTCTTTCTCAATTAATTAATGTCATTTTGACTCATTAATTTTCATTAGTGCACAAAATGTCTTTAATCAGCTCTGACAGTTTTCTGTGGATGTGAAAATTGTTTTTCTGTGGAATGTAGAGCTAGAAGGGAATGAGATGGAATTAAGTGTTGGTCAGACAGATTTGGTATGTTGGATATGTGTCAGGAAATGGAAATTTTGGTGAATTTTGAGATGGACTTGATGAAAATTGGCAAGACTTGATAGTTATCAGGCAGACAACCAGTGTTTGAGGTTCTAACTCATAATAAAGTCACATCCATCCCCAAAAAAACTTCCAATGATGCATCACACAATATTAAAAATTGCTTATTTCAGCACTAAAAGACAAAGTCTAAAATGGAACAATCCCTTCATCGAAAGCGATGTGCATCTGTGGCTATGTCACTTATCTTATGTAATTTTTCATAATATATTCAAAAGACAACATGAGAATGATGAAACTATTATGATTTATTACAACATTAATTGATATAAAGTAGGAAGTTATGGTATGCATGAGATGTGGCAAGGATGGAATGGAAAGGAAAGTAAGGTAGATTGAGGAATGACTGTAAGGTAAGTGGATTGAACGTCTTTTTTTGGGGAGGAAGTTTGAAGGAGATTTGTGGAATTTTGGAGAGTTGCTGGGTATTTTGGGATCTTATAGGTCAAGAAGGAGCTAATCATAAGCTAGTTCCATTAAAAGAATCAATAAAAGTCACTATAAATACCAAAATCTAATCATAAAGCATAAGAACCCCAAACCACAAAACCCAATCCAATTTTCGTATCAAAAATTCAGCTAAAAATAGCAAAGCGAGTGAAGAATGAAGGAAAATGAGATGTGTGCGAGACGTAAATTAAGAATATTATATGAATAGATGATATCCATTTCTTTAATCCATAACGTACAGTCCTTCTAACCATAATGATGCCATAAATATTTATTTGTATGTTATACCTTTCTACTAAGTCTCTCTAATATGTACACATGTATGTAGGCTTGAACACACCTTACACATATCTATTAGGATATATCCTTACAAGCCATTATAGCATAATTTTCCAATGGTAAACGAATGATTATGGATGTGATGAATTTATTATCCCTGACTATTTTCCTCATCTGTGGATATCATTTCATATATCCATGCTTCACTATACGTCTCAGTTAATTTTCATGCTTCATTGTCATTAGTCACACATAATCATCCATTCTGTTAATGTGCGACACATTCTACATCTACTCCTTATTTTTTAAACAGAAAATGATGAAGGAAAAATATTTTCCCGGGTCCTGTAATGCACATGTGGGTGGTATGGAGTATGAGTGACTTGAGCTCATTCAATGAGAATTTATGTATCGTTTAACATACGAACTGATTCTTTTTGATAACAATAGCTGAGGTAAAATTATTGCTTTATGTAGAAAAACAATGGGAAATGTGATTAAAATTGTTTGATTGTAAGGAAGGAAATGAGTGATTTGAAGGAACTTAATAGTGTGTGGTTTGATAATAATTCGAAAATTTTGTGGTTTTGCTGAAGATTTGTTTGAAATTGAAGTTCTGTTGAAGCTTCACATTGACACATTCAAATTGATCAAAATTAAGCATCGCTTCTAGTTGTCTAAGAATAAAGCAATGCTTCAAATTGTCTAAAATGAAGCATCACTTCAAGTTGTCTAAAAATGAAGCATCACTTTAAGTTGTCGAATAAATGAAGCATCAATTTAAGTTGTCCAAAATATGAAGCATCACTTCAAGTTGTCCAAAATATGAAGCATCAATTTAAGTTGTCCAAAATATGAAGCATCACTTCAAGTTGTCCAAAAATGAAGCATCACTTCAAGTTGTCCAAAAATGAAGCATCACTTCAAGTTGTCCAAAAATGAAGCATCACTTCAAGTTGTCCAAAATATGAAGCATCGCTTCATGTAGTCAAAAATAAAGCATCGCTTCATATCATCCAAAAAATCAAAATTCAAATCTACAGGAACTAAATCTTTAACTTTTGACAAATTCTCACATCCAACAAAAAGAAACAAATCCTCAATCACTGACCTAAATAGACGATTTTCTTTAAACACGACCCCAAAAAGCAGTGTCGCATAATCCGACATATATTCACTTCCATAATTTACACAAAAATTTCCAGATCATTTGTGAATGAGCACAGAAAAAAAATTTCTTTTTCTTTGCCACAAAATATATCGATTTCATCCTAAATGTGCGAACAAAGAACAAAAAAAAATATATGAAAAACTTATTTCAGGTCTCAGTTGCAGGAGCGAAGCGATAAGTTATGATAAAAAACTTTTCAACCCCACCATCAATTTTCACATTATGTTATTACATTGAATTCAAAAGTTCTTTTTTTTCCTTCT
This sequence comes from Chironomus tepperi, assembly GCF_022539635.2. Taxonomy (NCBI): domain Eukaryota; kingdom Metazoa; phylum Arthropoda; class Insecta; order Diptera; family Chironomidae; genus Chironomus; species Chironomus tepperi. The sequence goes on from NW_027226457.1 coordinate 3,776,572, forward strand.
GCATAAACTTTTATGACATCATTTAAAGTGAAAGGATATAAGGATGGGGGGAACTTTACTATGAGGTTATGTTTTCTCGTCTCATTGAATGTGGAAACTTTACTTTTTCAAGATGGAAAATAAATTTATTATTGAACCAAGAGAGAGAAAATATCGATCATCAATATGAGGATATGGTGAAAATATGTGATATGTGTGTGTGTATGTAAGGCATCATCTGTTTTTGTCGTCATTTTGTACATCAAAAATATTTTTCTCTTTTGCTTACAAGAAGTTAAGATCCGGTTGGAAATGACGTTGTCTGTGACGAGGTTATGCAGCGAGGTTACTTTCATGAATCGTCAAGTTGAGTGCTAAAGCCTTACTTTCTAGGGTTCGTCCAAAACTTGAGACCTTCATGTAAAATAGGCAGGACTGCAGCTTTTGACGAACTATAAGATTCAGATGGAATTTGAAGACCTGCATCTAAAGCGCAGGAAATGCAAGCTTGCGGTCCTTGGCTGAATCCTCCTTCTTTTCCATGCGACACAAGGCTTCATTTAACAGCAATTTGGGTCTCCTTCAGTTCCTCAATGTAGATCCTCCTCTTACTTTGTGTCATTCAGGTTTATCTATCAAATGATGATAATGTTGTTGATGCCTTGCCAAACAAGTGCTAGTAATTTAACTGACTCGTTCCCATCAGTGAATGTTTGGTATCTTATCTTTATGAATACTCGAATTTGTTCAAACTTGGCAAGTATCTGCATTTTCAATTCAGTATTTGTACTAAGGAGCCATTTACCTAAGTTGTAACGCGAAAACTGACTTTTTGAGCCAGTGCCGCAAAATTTGTATGACGGCGACCTTTAAAAGTCGTCACTCATCCTCCGCTATAGCGTTAGGTAAGTGAATGATCCCTAAGAATCCCACAAATCATCCACTACAATAGATTAATGCATTCACAATTAAATTAGATACAAAAAATTAGCTACCTTCAAAATCCTAGAATACTTACTTACTTCCTTGGCTGGGGCGCGTAGGGAATGTCTGAAGACAGCTCTATCCTTCAAAACCTTCTGCCAGTTCGGGATATTAAGGACTCTAGCGTCCTTTTCAACACAAATTCTAGAATATTGAACTTAATATTATCAAACCAATTGTTCCAGCTTTAACAAAACTTAGTCAGCATGACAAAACCATAACCAGCAATCAGGAAATGCTAACAAAAAATATGCGCGAAAAAAACATTTCACAAGAATAGGAAGAAAGCATTAACGCTCAATCATGCAATGTATGTTGAATGATGAATACAAGAATATATCTATGGAAACCTGACTAGTGAAAATTGTTTGATGTAATCCACATACATATATACGCGTGTTCTTATTCGTTCATTGAGTTTTTCTTCTACTTCTTACACAATCTCGAAAGTTCATCGATTCAAGATGAAATGCAATGTTCGATATTTTTCATTGTTATTCAACAATTTGAGCAAGTTAAAGCATAACATGGTTTTGCAAAGCTTCAAATGCTGTTTTTAAAGGGCTTCTGTGTTGACGTGTATTGATTGTTTATTAATGAGTTTGTGTATTGGGTCTGGGACAGGGGTGGGCAACCTTTTATATTTGGGGGTACATCTTAGTGGTAAGGGTGTGGATCATGGCATTTCCGGTTCCATCAAGCATTGTAATGTATGCCGCGACACACAGGTTGCATCACCACTACTCCAGGGCATAACAAGGTGGCTAAACTACAACATTACCCCGGGACGCCTCGACTGACTCTATCCGTTGATATTCCGCAACTCACTTCACCTCTTAAAGAACAAGCATACCAAGCAACAAAGAAAACTTGAATAACGACGAAATATCCAGGAAGTAGAATGAGACGAAAATTGTATAAAATGAATTATTGATAGACACGCTGAATGAACAGCGCGAAAAGAAGAAGAAGAAAAAAAATTCTTCCACAAAGTTCATAATACTCTACTCCTATAAACTTCGTAATTCTATTCACCTGTCACTCACCCATTCATCCGTTATTTATTGTTCCTAGATCAAAGTTCCTCCTCCATTTTTCTCCACTTATTCTATTTTATTTCCTCTTCCTTTTTTGTTCATGCAGTGTGCACCTTTTATTCCCGCATAAATCGCATTAAGATGCTGCTAAACTTTCTCCTTTCCCGAGGAAATAAAAGCCGTTCTTCTTGTGTTCTTTTACTTCTATTTTTGTTTTTTTGTTAGCTGGGTTTTGGGGATGTGTAGATGGAAGTGTAGTGGAATGTTGGTTGGCTGGATTAGGGATATGAGGAAATTGAGACGAATTGTGAGAAATTTGAGAACAAATTTGAGCAACTCGAGAGAAAATGTGAACAAATTGAGAGAAATTGTGAGCAAATTGAGAGAAATTGTGAGCAAATTGAGATGAATTGAGAGAAACTTAGAGCATCTTGAGAGAAATTGTGAGCAAATTGAGAGGAATTGTGAGCAAATTGAGAGAAAGTTTAAGCAACTTGAGAGAAAGTTTGAGCAAATTGAGAGAAATTGTGAGCAAATTGAGAGAAATTGTGAGCAAATTGAGAGAAACTTTGAGCAACTTGAGAGAAATTGTGAGCAAATTGAGAGAAATTGTGAGCAAATTGAGAGAAAATTTGAGCAAATTGAGAGAAATTGTGAGCAAATTGAGAGAAATTGTTTACCAAATGCACCACATCCCATGCACCTACCCACATATCATCCATTTCCCTACAACATCTCCTTAAATAAAATTTTCATTTACGTTTGTACAAAATAAAGTTGTTTGAAAAAGTTAAAACTTTCGTATCAAATGAAATTTACAGTACTCCTGCATTTCTTAACTAATTAAAATAATTTCTTTTAATGCTGCTGTTCTTTTCATTTCATGCTCATTCATTCTGTTAAGTTTGTTGTTAACGGAGACAACAAAAAAAAGAAGAAGAAGTTGTGGAGAAAAAGTTTGATAAAATTACTTTTCATCTTCCATCCCTTAAAACTTAGATGCTATGGTAATAAGCTTCTGCTACAATTCAATAATGTAAGGAGAGGAAATAAGTAGGAAATGGAGCTTGGAACGTGGGGACGATTCATTATAATTAGGGGTTCAGCCATGTGTCGCAGGTCTTCATTTCCTGCATTTTAGATATGCGGGACTGCAGTTCTTTGCTGTAGTTTATAGTTTGCACAAGGCTGCGGGGGTGCAAGCTTTACACATTCTAAAAATCCTGGTAATTATTGAGGGTCATTTTCAATTGATACTTGAGAAAACAGCATGTCGGGTCACCTGCCAGCTTGTGCTGTTCAGGTAAGTTGCTTAATGCCAAAACCGTAGCTAAAAATCACAAAACACCCAGCCATACCCCAAGTGACCCCCAAATTTCCTCAAAAACTCGACTATTGCTAGAAACAGCACAGCACCATCCCCTCCATTCTCATTTTTCTTACTCCTAAAGAAGCTACAGCGAGAAAAAAAAACTGATTTAACTTTTTAAATTAAAACAACGAGCTAATTATAAATAAAAAACGGCAGCAAACTGAAGATAAATTTAATTTCCGTTAATGTTGACATTTTGAGTTTGTTAGTTACATGGCAGCGGTAAAATGAAGGTGAAATTGTGGATGTTGTTCAAGGATTGAAAACACAAGTTTATAATTTCAGTAAAAAAAAGAAGCATCACCTACAGCAACAAAATATGCATGTTTCCTAATTAACTCATTTCAACTATAGAAATGTCATGAATGCACGGTTTGTTGTTCCTGTCAGTTAATTTAACTTTTTGTGCATTATGAAAAAAATTGCGCTTTTATTGTTAAATATGAAGGTAGAGCTCGTCGCAGACACAAATGTTATTCATTGTTAGAAATTTTTGTAGTATTGCGGCTAAAATTATGGAATGAATGACAAAACCTGACAACTTTGGTATGCTAGATATGCGGATATTAATGTATGGATATGTCAAGGTTATGTAATATGTAATAAGTAAGTGCATTGGAATTTGCAGACTATTGATTTGATTTGTTATGTTTGTATTGTTCTGAACAAGCTTTTGTCAAGAATCAGGGGCGTATCGAGGGAAAGGAGGGAGGGGTTGGTTTGCTTTGGTTGAATTCTTCAATTTTCCAGGGTTTCTCAATACCCTGTTCAAGACTAAAGAACCCAAAGAGCCCCAAAACTTCTACAACCCCTCCCTTAGTTCCTGGCTTCGCCCTAAGCTACGCTACATAAAGATTTGATCCACAAATCACATCCTAGACTCTAGGCAGATAAAGGCTTAAAATCCAGCCTCAATTCACCAATATAAAAAACTTTCCCATAGTTATACCTGCACTTTTCCCATATTATCTACACTTTACATCTTCAACTCACTTATAACCTCATTTTATACTCGTTTACATTTATTATTTTCACATTAGCATATGCAGAGATGCTGAAAGTTATTTAATTATAAAAAACTTTGTATCACACATCTATTCCTCCTCAACTTTTATATAGTTTTTCTCTTGTTGATGCTCATTTAGCAGCACTTTTATGTGTAAATTGTATTTATGAATATAAAGGATTGAACATGATTAATTATTTAATGATGCAAACTTTTTTGTATGGAACTGAATGTAATTTATGAGAGACTAGAGAGACTAGAGAGACTAGAGAGACTAGAGAGACTAGAGAGACTAGAGAGACTAGAGAGACTAGAGAGACTAGAGAGACTAGAGAGACTAGAGAGACTAGAGAGACTAGAGAGACTAGAGAGACTAGAGAGACTAGAGAGACTAGAGAGACTAGAGAGACTAGAGAGACTAGAGAGACTAAAGAGACTAGAGAGAGTAGAGAGACTAGAGAGACTAGAGAGACTAGAGAGACTAGAGAGACTAGAGAGACTAGAGAGACTAGAGAGACTAGAGAGACTAGAGAGACTAGAGACTAGAGAACTAGTTTTGTTCAATTTTTTCAATTTTAACATCTATGCATCTATACTCTAAAACATGAACAATATGTCACCAATAGTAACACTCCTAATTCATATTAAACTAGGTCACCATAGAGTGCTGACAACAGCAACTGAATCAGGAATAAAAAACTTAATATCAGCAAAAATTCTGCTTCAAAAAATATGTAAAACCAGAAAAAAGACACCAAACTAAAAAAAAAAAAAGCTTGCATCATAAACTAAATATGAATGTGTGATGTAAATGTAAATGTGAGATGAAATATGCAATATCAATTTGTCATTTTCTCATGTAAATATTTACGAACTCATGATGAATTTAGCGCTTATGGTATTAAAGTAAATATGACTTGTGCATCATCATGGATTGTAGATCTAGATGTAGTGAAATATATTACACTATGCTAAAGTTGTATAGTGGATGTAAATAGTTCAAGTAAAAGGCAACAAGAAGCGAAGAATTTTATGTCAGGAATTTTCTATTTGCTACTCTTTTTATATCTTATGAGCAATGTTGTGATTTTTAGTGCATTTTTAAAGAGATGGAGCTTGAATTTAGTCTAGTTTGGAACCTGAACAGCACAGCGTGCTCGCTAAGACATCGCTGAGTCGCTATATTGACGATAAGTCGCGAATATGCTATAAAGGCACCGTGACAGCTGATTTACGACAATATTAGTGATTCATCGCATTGTGCTGCTCAGATATCTCACTATAGATTGATCCAAAACTCCCTACCTCCTGAATACCCTCCTGTATCGATGACACACCCCTATACACTCCATGATACATCATACTTACAATCCAATAAGTTTCAATGTTAGAAAGTTTCTCAACTTGTTCCATTGTTTTCCCAATTTTGTCTATATTGACAATGAAAAAGTAGATCATGACTTCTTCACATTCTGCACAAAAGAGCTTTTAGTCTACATCCAGCAAATGTAAAGACAACAATAATAGAGATTTTTGTTATGAAATATCAACACATACCGCATAAACCATCATGTCAAAATTTATGCAAAATCCCATGCTTTCAAAAAATTTTTTTTCTTCCTTAGTAAGAACAATAACATCAGTCTCTGTACCTCCTTACCAGTTCCCATACCTATTTTATACATGGTTAGTATGATAACATTTGTTACTGCTACTTCCATTTATTTTCTATCGCATAAACATGGAAAGAATATTTCTTTCATTTTTTTCTACTCTTTATGCATGACAAAAGTCATAACTTTTCTCGTTATCTTACTCACACTGTGGAAGAGACAAAAAAAAATGTATTTTATATGCTTTTCTATCCTTTATTTCACACCACAAATTTCATGTATGTATATCATCATCATTTGTTTTAAAACATTTTCATTTGTATCATAGAATAGAATGTAATAATAATACAGTTAACAAAAAAATAAAAAAAATTGTAACTGACACGTCTGGAGATACTTGAATAATAAGGATGGTTTTTGGGGTTGGTCTCGGTATTGTGGGCATTTTCAGAAATCACATATAACTTTTACTTCCTATTTCCATAAAAATATTTGAATTAAAATTGTATTCAAATGGGATATAATCTACTTTTTAGGGAAAGATGTCCAGGCTACGATGAATAGGACATGATAATAGAAGATCTAGAAGGCACACGGCGTAGGAACAGTCGAAAATCATACTCTAGGCCAGCGTGACTCTTAACCTAACCCAGATTCGATGAAATTGAGCCTCAGACTAGAGTCAAGTCGATCGGATGATGCAGTTTCGGCAATTTCTGCGGCATGTGCTTTCTGGATAGCTAGCTCTAACATAAAATAGTTAGATCTGTGCGAGAAATTTGAGTAATTATCAATTTCAGATCTTAATATTTGTGGATTCTAGTGTATGTGTCTTCTAACAATCGACTGTTGCGGAACTACTCAATATGTGGCTTTTGTTATTGGAAGAACAAGCCGATGGGTATTGGGGAAGTCGAAGTGTGACTCTGAAAGTGACAAAATGTCAAGTTCATGTCTTCTCGCGGTATCCCTTGTTTTTACTAAATGTATCATTCGAAGCCGTGCTCTGTATCATGATATGTGCTTGAATAGGTTAAGAGTCTATACTAACAGAGTTGCATGAAGGATGGCAGACCCAGAATCAGAACAGAAATTGCGAGCTAAACAATCCAACACGTACAAAGAAATCAACAGTGTAACTACCAAATTGCTAGGCTGAAACATGATATGACAAAATGAAGGACAAAACCTACAAAATACCCTTAAGAATCAAACAATTACAGAATATCCTAAAATTCCCAACTTTACGACCAACCCAGCCATCACTTAAAATTATTCAAATACAATTGTTCCTCAATTTTATGCTCACTCCCCAAAAAAAGCAAGCAAAACAAATAAAAACAATTTTTATGTAACAAGTGACTTGTAGTTTACGGTTGCTGCAATCTTAATTAATCCAAAATGTGTACAACATAAATATTTTACCAGAACACAAAAAATACAATGTAGAAAATGGCAGAAGAGGAAGAAAAGCACAACGCGCGCGAGATTCATTTATGCTAATGAGAACACGTGATTGTGACTATTTCTGAGAAAATGAAGCTTTTTGGAGATGCTTATTGTGGTCTGAGGGGAATAATAACTTGTTATTCCATTGATGTGATTTAATGGTAGCAAAATGTGTAGTTTTTGTGAAGCATAAATTGAATTTTAATGAGATGTTGGTATTTTATGCTGTTTAAAGTTGTCTGGATTTAACTGTTAATTTATGATGTAGTTTGTGGGGCAGTTAGGAACAAAATTAATGTATGAATTGCTGAATTTTGATTTTGTGAGATGTATTATACTCAGTTCTGTTAGTATGTCTTGATACCCATACCTATTTGTCCTGAAACGTGTCTTCTAGGGATATACTCAGTATGGCACAAATCTAGTAGCAAAAGACAAGTCAAATGTCAAGTTTGGGTCTAAATTGCAAGGGAGTCAACATCAAGCTCTTAGATAACCTAGTCCAGGACTTTTTGAGCCTAAAGTGGGGCTCATCCAAAATAGAAAGCCTGCAGCCTTGGATGAACTATGAGGCACAACCCAAAACTGCAGACCTGTGCATCTAAAATGCAGGAAATACAGATCTGAGGCTCTTGTCCTGAAATCCTAGCCCCTTAAGACAAACTCACTGACAATTCCATTTACATACAGCACCAAAAACCTTGTTTTTTCTCATTCTGCATCAAAATCTTCATCTCAAAACAGTAAAGCAGCTTCACTTAATTATGCAAATTAAAGGAACAACATAAAAAGGCATTTTTACTAGAATTTATTTTACTCTTTACATTTTACAAAAGGTCTCTCATTTAATGCTACTTTTTATTCTACATCTCACGTTTCCTTTTCATCCTTTCTTCTAGCTTTCACTCATTATATGTATTTTGAGTTGGAATTTGTGTTGTGAATTTTGCAGCCTTTGGTGAGAAAACATGATTTTGAGGCTTTAGTTTGTGATTTTTTGAATCATAAATTGTGATTCTTAATTGGAAGTTTAGATTAATGCAGATGTGGGCAACCTGTATGCCATGGATCATTAGTGTCCCTAACAGGCCAATATACTGCTTTTAGGTACCGTAGTGCTATTTCTGTACCATGAAAGCTTGCTCTTTGCCTGTTATGTATGAGCTACAAAAATTTTTAGGAAATGCCATGAAGCTCATGTCGTGTTTCGGTCGAGGCTTACTGTCAAGGTGTGTGGTGTTTTTCTACCACTTGCTTACCACCTGAGCCCTCCTCATGCCTCCCCACTGATTACCCTACTGCTCAGATTTTACATAAAAAAGTCAACTCCAACCTTGATTAATTTCCAAATTCCTCAACAAAATTTCCATAAATTCCTCAACCATTCCTTTAATCTTAAATACAATTTATCACAATCATTTAAATTTTAAAATCCATTTCGTGCGTCATTCAATGTGGCATGCACGCACGTACTGTGTAAAATAAAATGTCTCATGTTTAAAAATTAATATATCAATATAATGTAGATATTAAAAAGCACTTAAAGTGAAAATTTTCACATGAATCACTCGACGTACGAAAGCTGTAACTACCATACATACATACATGCAGTATTGTACATAGACATTTATACTGAACTATGTAGAGGAAAATTTAATGTTTAAATTGTTTTTATGTATTGACATAAATCCTCTAAAATGAAAATTTATGGCTTAAGACGGTGGCACACGATGGTTTAAAATGAAAATGAAGGTAGAAGTATCACAATTGGTGATTGCTATCTTGGTCGATATGTGATGTAAGTTGAGGAGTTTTTGGAGTTTGGTGATGCATTAGGCGCATTGGGAGAGTGAGTTTGAGGATTTAGGGTCAACAGCGACTGAGTTTAGAATACATGTGATCCATTTGAGTGTTGTAACTAGGCGCATTTGGATTCGAGTTTGAGGATTTAGAGGTCGAACCCTATCAGATTAGCGTTATATACGAGATCAGATTAGCGGGTTGACGTTTAAGATTCAACCCTCAAAGGCTACAGAAAGAGCATATCCAGGATAGTTGGCGTTTGGAAGTCAACCCCTACGGCGACCAAAACAGGAGCATTCCAGGTGGAGTTTAATCCCTATGACCCCTATTAGACTAGCTTTAGAGGCACCCCAGCAGTCCCCATAACCTCAAAATTCAAACTTCCCAAAAACTCCCAATTACCTCGATCCCAATCTGCTTCTGTCATTTTTCATAAATTACTTATTGATTGCAAATGTGACCCTGTAAACTATATAACGAAAAACTAAAGCGAAACTTAAGAAGAAAAACTTTTCCAAATAAATTTTAGTTCGAAAAGTGTAAAAAGTTTATTTATTTTTCTTTAAAAATAAGACATACCAAGCTCATATGTTATGTTGCAAGATGTAGGGAATGGAAAACTACACCAATTTGTTTGTCTGGTGAAACCATTAAAATATTGTACAAAATATCATTTTATATCATATACATACATGGCATGCAATTTATATCTATTGTTCATAACGACGAGAGCATCATGCAGAAAAATAATTTTTTTCTTTTTCTTTCTTGCCATCTTCGAGACGCTCTTTGAGCTGTTCTGCAAACAAAATGGAAAAGATGCTTTGAAAGATGCTTTGAATTATTATCATGAAAGTGCTGTCATATCGAGTTGCAGCACATTCAGATGATAAAGAAAAATATTAAATAGCGATGCAGATTAAGTTGAAATATTTTCATGATATGATATAAATATTGATTCTATTGTGGCTTTACAAACTTAATACTATAATGTTTTAAAGGGCTCAGCTCTTAAGAGACTCAAAGACTGTACCTTAACCTTTAAACAAGTGCAGAGTAACCTATGTGCCGCGACATTCTAAAGTGCAACCAAAATTGTTGGAAATGTCACGAACCGTATGGAACTAGCTTAGGTCGAGGCTTACCACCAAGGTGTGACGCGGAAATTAAGAGGTTGTTTATCACTGCTTTAGAGACTTACTATATACTGGGATCCGAATCACTTCCACACTCTTCAAATTGCAAGGAAACGAGTATGTCATAAGACCTAATGAATCCAGCAATGTATGCAGTTACAATTCATATACGCAATATTTCGCAAAGAAATCATCCAGCTACACAAGTATGTCTTTGTATACTTAGCTGTGGAAACACATTAAATACCTAAGACCTCAAAATTACATCCAAGGCTCGAGCCGAGCTTCGTAGCTAGAACGATGAAATGGAACAAGAGCTTCGAAAATTGGACATGATCTGGAATTGAACTCAGGTCTAGGGCTTTTGCTCAGGTCTTTTGGTACGGAAGGCCTACGCTCTACCATTTAGGCTAATGATGTATTTTCAATAATTTGACTTGTTTTGCTTAATTAGGCTCAATTCCTACTAAACTGCTTACTAAGAACAAGCTCAAATGATTGTTTTATTGAGGAAATTAATCAAGGCAAATTGAAAATCCAAGAAAATATTTATATTCCAAATATCGATTCCTTCCTGGTAATGAAATCAACATTTTTGCTAAGCAATACGAATCATAAGCCTGAAAATACTAGAAAAAGTTGCTTCACGTGGATGTAAATAACAGATTTACCATCGAAACGTATTTAAAAGGCATTTCTTTTGAACTTTTTCAGGCAAACAAGCTCCACGTGTATGCCTTGTAATTTTTTTCCAATTCGACTTCATTTCCATTTAATTCCTTTCATTCCTTAATTTAAAGGCAATGTTAAATAATATTTTGAACCCATTTGATGCTCAATTTGGGTGTTTAATCAGCTCACATACCGAAATTCGAGAAAAAAAAGTCTAATTAATTATTTTCCATTTTATTTTTTTACAACCTTTCAATATTCCTTACCCTTTTTTCGGTTCCCTCATTATTCTTCCATTCGTTCCATTCATTCAGTCATTTGTCCTCCAACTGACTTTATTTTCATTGTTTTACGATAGCAATATTCGTTAAAATTTTAAGTATGCAAATCAAGTAATTAGAAAAGTTGGGAAGAATACTAAGATTGATGGCTTCTTTTGATGATGTGGAACTAGCAACGGACTTTGATGGTTGGAGAAAATAATTGGAGGTGGTGGTTTTTAATTAAAGTTTGGGAACATCAATCAGTTGAATTATTATACAGTTGAAGGAGTGGTGTATCCAGAGGGATAGATGCTCCACCCGGAGGTGGGGTGAAGATCTGAAATGAGGATGAGGTTGAATCTGAATGGAAGTATCTAAATTTCTGAAAATTCACAAATTTGGAGATAGCAGGATTATAACGACGACCATTTAGTTACACCACAGTGACACTTAATAGCTTCCAAAAATAAGGACTCTGAGCTTGAACTCGACTTCATTCCGATTTAGTATCAACGTCGAGTTCTGACTTAATTTCTGTTCAATAAATTATTCAAACGAAATCAAACAAGTTCCACATTAATGCTATGTTAAAGTTATCGAGAAATCTTAGAAGAAAAGTCCATAAAATTATTTTTCAGTTCTAGTTTAATATTCTAAGAATGAACTTGAAAAATATGAATCGTCCGAAGTGACTCAAATATTAATTATTTTACTTGAAGAAATTTAGTTCAACAATTTGAGAAAATTGATGGTTCAATCATGTCGAGATGTTGTGGATTTTGAGGGATCAAATGAAGAACTAGTCAACCAAATGACGAAAAATTTAAGAAGAACCTCCTTTTCTCCTGTTAAGTTCAAGCTAATCTTGTCATCCACCCGAACATACAAGAAGAATACATATAAGAATGCTCACAAAATTAAGCAAGCTCGATTATATTGATTGAGTTTACTCATAAGTATGATCATTTAACTGAGTATGCTCATTGTCAATTAGAGTCCACATATTTAATTCAATCCCGAACAACACAAATCGGCTAATTGATTAAAAATGCTGTCCGATGTCGGCGTGACTCTGACTTGGTGCTGGTATGAATCCGGAGCAACACTGGTCTAGTGCCAGATTTTGGATCAATTAACCGACATGTGTTGTTCGGGAATCAAATAGTATAGTAATTAATTTTTTAAAACTCTTTGTCATGCTTTATGCTGTTTAATTAATAATTCAAACAATACTAGGAATTGTAAATCTTGACCAAAATCTCTTTACAATTTCAGTAAAGCACGTTCAGTTTGTACTAAACTTTTCGACAACTCAGTCAAATTTGATGAAGTGTGCTGCATTTCAATTCATAGTTCTAGTGCTAATATGCCTCATCGAGTCCAACAGTCAAGATTTAACGACACTAAGCATCGCAATTTGTGAAATAATTGAAAATTTTTACATAAAATATTCCAGGAATTTAGATATTGTCGACTTTGGTGGAAACAATAATGAATTAGTTAGCAAAATTATGGAACATAATAAAGCTTTAATGCCAATGACACTACAGAGGAAAAGAACTGAATGGAGACGATGGCTGGACAAGATTAGTAATCAGTCAATTTTACTGTTTGAAAATTTCGAAAAATTTATTGATTTTCATGAAAAGTTTTTGATCAATATGTGATATTCGTATCCAATTAAGCTACTCGTTTACTATCCAAATGCATCAGCATTTGACTTATCGATGATTTTAGCTTTTTACAAGCTTACACCATTTCTGAATTTCATTATTATTGACAAATATGACAAGAAAATCAAGCTTTATACTTTCGATAATGACGATCATGTGGATATGTGCCGTGAATACCTTAAACTATACCAAATTAATGAGTTTTCATCCTTAACCTTAAAATGGATACAAAGTCCAATTTTTCCTAAGAAATTCACCAACTTTCACAACTGCTTCATGCCACTAGCATTTTACAATTCATCTGGCTTGTTCCGTAGCTATTCACCAAATGGAACTTACATTGGAAGTAAATTTCTTAGTGATTTTATGGATGCTATATCACGTCATTTGAATTTTGTTCCTGATTTGATTTTCTGTCAATCTAAAGAATGTATGGAAGACTCAAAGAAGTACGTCTATATTTATAATAAAATTAATCTTGAGAGCCTTAATGGAGGTGCAATTCGTGTTGATGAAGAAGACCTAAGTTGGATGAGTGTTCTTATAAACATTGAGTGCGCGTAAGTAATGATGGAATTGTTCATTTTAGGTATGGAATTTTAAGCATATTAGGGGCTCAGCAGTGCTTAAAAGCAGCACTCAATTGTAGATGCGTCTTCACTTGAATCCGGAATCCAATATTAGGGTTTTATTACTGGAGTCCAGACTCCGGAGAGACATCTCTTCATTGGAGTCCGGACTCTAATGTGCAGTCACCTCCTCCGCCCAAGGCGACCTATTGGGCTATTGATGTTCGAACTCTCAGAGTCTTGCCAACTAACCCGATCCAACTCAAGTTGATTTTAATTTGGATTTTGGATACAAGAAAGAGGAGCGATAGTGTTGAGGTTTGGGTTTTGCGAGATTTTGGGGGTCGAGGCACAATGGGATGTTGGGGTTAATTCACATACCCCATTTGGAGACATTTCTAATGAAAAACAATTCTCAGTCCACAGCTTTACATCCCACCAAGTGATCTGTACACATCAATGCAAAAGTTAATCCTACCGTTTGACTATGAAACATGGACTGGCTTAATAGTTGTATTCATAATTGCAACTATGACAATTTTGTTTATTAATCGAATTCCTGGAAAGGCACACAAAATTATTTATGGAAATTTCATAAAATTGACAATTTTCTACATTTTTCAAACATTTTTTGGCATATCCGATCAACGTTTACCAAAAACAAACTTCTTGAGGATAATTTTGACATCATTTACGATTTGGTGCTTAATAATCAGAACTGCATATCAAGGAAAATTGTTTGAATTTACAACGTCTGCAGTAAAGCAGCCGGAATTGAAGACTTTGGAAGATGTGCAAGCTAAAAATTATACATTTTATAAGCCTGACTTAATGGAAGGACATAAAGTTAATAATTACTTCCAGAAAGTTGTTAAGTATGTGATTAATTGATTTTGGACAGTGATGGGCAACCTTTTATTGTTTGGGGCACACCTTGATTATTAGTTTGATTCATTTTATATATAAGCATTGCTGCTGTTTTATATTTAATATTTGGTATTATTGCTTTCTTAAGTGTAAACATTTTGCTGTTTTGTATCAGAGGTTAGCTTCGGCTGAAACTGCACAAGACTTACCGTGCATAACGCTCTGCCATGCATTATATTAAACTAGTGTGCCTCGGCAAACAGGTTGTCCACCACTGATTTAAGAAGACCTTATAATTGAATTTATTCTTTTAATTGTAGACTTCCTGAACAGTTCTTACCGTTTGACGAATTCAACCAGATTTACCTCCATAACCTAACAAGTCCATCGTTTCCTGGAACCATAATGACATGTGACCTTGAGCATAGTCTTACCATTCATTTCACACAAACGCCAATGCCAAAGCGATTTGTTAACATTCCAATTACTAAAGTTTATTACAGCATTGGATTTGATGATTTAAATATGTGGAATGAAAGATTTCAAGAAATTGTTGATGGACTGATTAATGGCGGAATCATCAACTTCCTGGTGGAAAAAATGACAAAATCAAAATGGAACTTGATGAAAACTCAAAATAAGCCAGAGAAAATTGTGCTGAATTTGAGTCATCTTGGTTTTGGATTTCAAATTTGCTTTTTTGTTTTTTATGCAGCACTGGTGGCTTTTATTTTAGAGAATTTAGTATTTTGGTGTAAAAAACCTCCTAATAAAAGAAACAAAAGATTAAAGAGAACTAGAATACGTTCTAAAGTTCGAAATTTAAATTTGCTATCAGCGACGAGCACATTCAGTCTTGGAGAAGTTTTTGGAAAAAAGGTTGAATCTACACCTGGAATGTCTTCTGAAAACTCTGAAGAAGAAGGGATTGAAAATCTATTTGGAGAAAAAGTTGACAATAATTTTGAAGACAATACAGAATTCTTTCTAACGATAGCTGCATTACAACGCTTTGGAGCCACCAACAGGCACCTTAGAGTGACAGAAGTTTGAATCTTTTATGGATTCTTGTATGGATCCTAAAAATTTAGGATGTATTTGGATTATCTTTACGAAAAACTTTAGAGAATTGAAGAATTTTTAACAAAAGCAGGTGGAGATGGTATGAACCTCAAAACCCTCCTGACTACGTCCCTCGTCTTAGCGCTTGAAAAAACTCATCATTGACGATCCCTGGAGTGATTAACATCCACACAGATCATTACACCTTACTTTTCTAAGACTGAATCAAAGTTTTGAGGCAACAGACCTAAACATTTTATGTCTACCATGTCTGAAAAACTGATAAAAAAGACGACTTCATTTGCCTTACAATTAAAGATATTTGCATGGATTGAGGCGCTTAAGTAACGAGTATTGAGTATGATAAAAGAATCTCAACTAGAAGATTGACAGACTACTAAGGATTCTTGTGATCGAGACCTAGGCTTCCCAGTTTCAGACTTGAGAATTGTCTAGACCAAGACTTCGGTAAATTCCCTTGTGGACTCGTTCTTGGTCTCGGTTTCTATCTCTGTCAGGTCTCAACCTCATTCTCAAAAATTCATAAAAACCGAGGCTTCAAGAATCCCTAATGACTACATCATTAATATGGCATGTAAATCATCTGGAATTGAAGCACATGAATGTAAAAAAGAGAAATAAATACTTTTAAGTCTATGCTCTATAAAAATTATGTTGTTCTAGTTCTGCGACTGACAATTCATGCTGGAATATCTAAATGTAAATCTTTTACATCTTCATGTCCTCTTTACATCCATAGAAAGAGAGAAAGAGAGAGTAAAATATGAAAATGTGTATAAATTATCAAATAAGCACAAAAAAATAAGTGAGAGGCACTTCCAATGGACCAAAAGTACACATTTTTCATCATCAATCGTCATTAATTGTCTGATTTGGAATTTTCGAAAAAATTTCCTTCCGGTCTTTCCAACAAATCCCATATTTATGGAATATGCCAGTGCATGCGCAGGACATTCAGCACTTCCAGACCCAAAGAAAAAAGCGGAGATTGTAAAAATTTCCACAGCGATGAAAAGCACCTTAATCAAATTTGTATTGAATTATTTTTTTCCTATGTGCTGCTGCTGCTGCTTTGTTTTTTCTCGAGCTTAACTTATCCTCGCATGAAGCACACACAATAGATTTCTACCCCTACTTTTCATTCATATTTTTCCTTGCTGTGCATTGTTTTGTTTAAAATTTCCTCCCTATTCGCATATATGAAGCTTAACATATGATATATGCCTCATGACTTGAACACTGTGAACTTTATTTCCAATTTCAATGGATTTTTACAGCCTTTATGCTTGATGTTTACAGAAAATATGGATCAAGTTGATGATTAAAGCCTGAATGGCACTGTAGGCGGAATGATGATGGCCTTGACTTTTACATTATATTCCATAAATCTGTTTTGATTTGTTTTCTTCAAAACTCTTGAGAGGTTTCGGCTTTTTTTTCTTGCTTCCATTTTCGTGGCTATAATTAGGATTTGTGAATTCGTTGCTTTTATCAAGTTTAAGATTAATGAGATTTTTTCGAAAATTAAAAACAGAAATTTGAATGGCATCATTTTAATTGGTTTGGCATTATGTATATCTAGCAGAAAAAAAGGTATTTTTATCAACCGTGTAAGTAATTGTGGATCTGTAGCTTAATGAGTTTTTATTAGATTTTTAAGAAGCTACTCATAAATTGAAATTGAATTTTTGAAGTCTTTAAGAGAAATTCTATAGTCCTTGCTATGTATGGCTCCTGAATATTACAAGTCGGTTAATCGATCGAAAATCCCAGTCCAGTCCAGACCAACGTAACTCTGAGTTGGTGCTGAATTTGCTTTAAATCTGACACCAGGCTTGCGTGACTCTGGCATAATACTAGATTTTGGATCGATTAACTGATTTGTGCTATTTGAGTACATATATACTTATTAACTTACTGGCTATACACACAATGAGGTCGATGACCTTCTTTAAATAGTGATTGAACTGCCTCCCAAATGACCTTCTTCAAATAGTGATTGAACTGCCTCTTTAGATGGCTTTGAAGGTTCTTACTTCTAAAAGCACAAGTAGATGAAATCCTGCTTCAGGCAGTAGTCTCGACAGACTGGTATTAGTTGATCTTATGTCTAGTTAAAAATTTGAAATGTAGAACTTGCTATAGTATGTCAAGACTATTACTAGACATAGTGTCGACTAATCGCAGTCTGTTCTTCTCGATAGTTAGAAGTCGATGTAAAGTGGTTGGCGACCTGTGTGCCGCGGCATTCTGGTGTCAGATTTTGATTGTAAATCAAATTTCGGGGTGAAACAAGATGGCCAAGAATGCTTACTCGATATTCCAGTCTCAATCCTAAGGGTTGACAAGACACTGTTCTTTGACTTTAAGTATTTTTGGAGCTTATCATTTTTGTGTTCCCAAAATGCATGAACCTTGCAAATGCCTCAAATCCAACCATGAACTCAACAATCATAGTTCATTCATCTCAAAATCTCAAGTCAACTTCAAGCTCTGATTTCACCAAACCACCCCCATCCCATTAAAATTATGCATAATATTTCGAAGAAAACAACACAAGTGTAGGATGAAAAAGAGATGCAAAAGAGGTCTTGAGAGAGAATCTTACAATCATAATCATCCATATGGAGCACATACAGAAGGAGAAAAAAAAAGTTCCTTCTGCTGCCTATCTTTCAACATGACGAAAACAATAAAGGCATAAATATTTCACGCACATGAAAAAAAAATATGAAAATGAGGAAGATGGTGGGCTCGAATGTATTATTTATGGAGTAAGAAGTAATATGAAAATTTACGCCTTCAAGTAAACGAAAGAGTAATAACATCCCAAACAACGGTGACGACGATAACAACAAATTCCATTTCAATGACACTTTACCTTCTCTTTATCATCATCAAAATATCAAGTATGAAGGAAAGCAACAACAAAAAAAAGGGCAAAGAAAATTGTAAGCATATTGTGAAGCAATTTTGCTTTTCCTCGTACTTATGAATAGCGATTCCGATGATGTGTAATATGAGTCACTTGGCAACAGCTAGCGAGATGTCTGACCTGGAAATAATGTTCAACGATCAAAAAGTTTATTGTGCTGCCTAGTTACACCTCTTCTATGATGATTGATGGAAGCAAATTGAACTTTGCAGTTGTATGCAGAGTTTAGATTAATATTATTCAAGTCTGTTCTTATTATCCGGTGTTTCTATGACACTAGAAATCATTATTAATTTGAATATTACATTGATTGTATATTTGTATATTGGGGTGAATTTATCATTCGATTCTTGATTTTGATATCCTTGACTTCACTTGTTACAATAACATTTGTGAAGTCAGGAGTGTAAGAAGTTGGAGTAAGGTAGAGTGAGGAGTAGGGTGGGTAACCTGAGGGTAAATTCCTCTATGACTAAGCTCATAAACCGACTTTTACGCTTATCTGGAGCAGAGAAGAGGGGGTTCGTGAAAGCTAAGGGTTAATATCAATCTGACTACGCATATTAGCTCATTCTTATGCTAAGCTAAAGCGAGAGCAGCGGGAACGGGAGGGTAAATTCCTCTCTGACTATCCTCAATAGCTGACTTTTACCTCAAGTGGACAAAAATACGTTAAAACCAGTTGATGGCAAGTTAATGTCGAGTTGATGACTAGTTTTAAAATATTTTGGTCCACCTTGGTACGCAAGCGCTGAAGCTGATGAAGGAGGGTAGAGGGTAGGTGACCTAGGAATATATACCTCTTTGACCACGCTCATAAGCTGATCTTTATGCTGGGGAGGAGGTACCTATAGGTCAATTCCAATTTCTCTGACTATACTTCAAAACTGACTCTGATGTAAAGCCTCGATTAACTTAATTACCAGAACCATGCTCTAGTGTGGAGATCAGGTCACCCCAAAAAGCAAGCATATCACTCATCTGACTCTGTTGTAAGCCTCATCACAAATTTTGTAATAATTATCTGTTGTCGCATCAAAACTTGATTATTAATTGCAAATTTACTAGAGATCATTCATGCCAGGATGACCGAAATTCAATGAACTATAAAAATAATTGAGTAACATTTAATTAATACAGAAATGTACAGCATGTAATTAAGTGGTAGTGATGCAGATGCATGCTTCTTCCTTTTCCAATCTAGAGCAACAAATTCTTCTCAATATCCACCGCGACATCAGAAACCCCTAACCGTAAACATCATACATGTCACCAAATGGCGATAAGAAAGCCAGCTTTAACAGATATGTAAAATAAATCTATCCCGTATGTAGACAATCTACATATATTGATTTATATGCCTTCGTGGGTAACATAAGAACGTCGTATAATAGGCAATAAAATTATTAAATATACGTGAGAAAAACGTTGGAACTGTGCATGGAAAACAAAAATAAAAAATCTCTCTTTTTTCAATCATTATCGATTGTATGTCATGTACGCAATTTTATACATGATTGCATGGATTTTTTTTATGACTTAATGCTTTATTTATTTTGCAAATAGCTTTTGGGTTTTGTGTATCGATTTGTGGTGATGGTGATGATGTCATCATAAAATATTTTTCTGGAATGACTTTTTAGATTTAAAGTGATTTGAAATTTTTGTTGATTTTTATTGATTGAACAAATCTGTAGGAGAGACAGAGAAATTTGTGAGGAATTGATGCAGATAATTTGAGCAAATGAGTTCCATGAAGGGGGATACTAGGAATGCACATGCACATGCAGAAATCGTTGAGATCTAACTTCGGGAAGACTTAACTCTGGCCTGAGACTGGATTTCATCAAATCGAGCCTGGGGTAAGAGTCACACTGGCCTCGGACAATAGTCAAACTGACTTGGGGTAACAGTCACTCTTGCTTAGAGCAACAGTCACTCTGGCTTGGAGCAAGAGTCACTCTGGCATGGGACAAGAGTCACTCTGGCATGGAGCAAGAGTCACTCTGGCATGGGACAAGAGTCACTCTGGCATGGGGCAAGAGTCACGTTGGCCTAGGATAAGTCACACTAGGATCTGAGTAAAGTCGCACTGGCTGAGTTTCAGCCATTATGCTCTATGTATCGAGATAAGATCCACAAAATAGACAATAATCTCCAAATTTTCTCTAACTTCTTAAATCATAACATAGATAATTCTGTTGCTGAAAAGGTATATCCAAACATCCCATCCTCATTACAAAGCAAGCAACAACATCTCCTGTAAAACTAACATGCACTCATCCATACACTATAAATATTTTGCATATATAAGTTCCTCTTGAAAGTTTATATATATTTTTTTTAAATAGACCAGCAATAGAACGGTTGATGTTGTAACCTTATTGCCTGCTCTCACATGTTCAACCATACACACTCATTAATTTTAAACGAATTCCGCATTTACCTCGCACTGAAGTACATTACCAAGTGCAAGTATTCTTAATCTCTAAACAAGCTAATTTTCTGGCTGGAATACCTTTCTATTGCCATTTCCATCATGTTGCTGGATTTGCTAGTTTTGCATTTGTAAGACTGAGAGTCGTAGGATTTTTTAAAGAGTGAGCTTGATGGATGTTAAAGCATGAATGGAAGGGAGTTGATTTTTGAGGTTAGAATTGAAGTGCAGGTTAAAGCTTATTATTTGGGTTTCTTTGGAGATTTCAGAAGATTTGGCTTGAACCTGTTGGATAACCTGTGAGATTGCTATAGCAATTTAGTAAGATGTAGCTAAGGAAGGAACGAAAGTGGATCAAGAGGGGGTACCAGGAGGGAAAGAGGGGAGGATGAAAGGGAAACGGGAGGACAAGGAGGGTGGAAGGACAAAGACGGAAGGCGGATAGAGAGAGGAGGAAGAATAAGGGTTGTTGAACCCTTAAACCCTCACTCCCTCACTACACCCCTGTCAATTAAAGCTAAACACAAATTAATCCAAATATCAACAGTATTAAATTTATTTGAAATACCTAGCTTTAAATCAGGATACTTGACATATGCTCGTAAGCTCATAACCAACAGTTGCTCTTCCTACCTCAATATTATACAATTTTATGATCTTTTTTCAATGAATAAAACTCTTGAAAGTTTCACAAATGTAGATTTATATCCCGAGCAACATAACATAGTTTCTATTGCAGTTCCTACTAACTTTAAAGGTAGAAACTGAAAACTATCACTCGGGTACACGAAACAGCATGGAAATAGCATTCCAATTAGTGAAAAGCTCTATTTTCAGATTTTTTGCTGTAAATTCTCATGTTGCAGCCTCCCGTCATCATAATCATCATCGTATTTCCATCATTTTTATACTTTATGTTGACCTACATTTCATTGCTAACAACATGCAAGCTTGAATATGCTGTGATTTTACCGAGAGTTTGTTGAATCGTCTGAAGATCTTAGTGCACCAATGGGAAGCATGTCTTTGAAAGTTAGGAAAAATTTTTCATCATTTTTTTTAAGACCTTTCATGTCTTCCATGAAAATTCATCCAGGTTAATCTAAAATTCCATAGGAATAGCTGCACATAAAGAAAAAGGCAAAAAGGCTTTCAATTGAGATTAAATGGCATTTGCATGAAAAGAAAAACATAGTCAAAGCTTTGTGAAAACTTTATTGCATTTTTTGTCCTGCTATCGACTTAGAAAATCATTCACCTTTTTTTTTATTGATGTTTGAGCTTAGTTTTACATGCATGCATGGATAGTTTAGATGCCTGAACAGAGAAAAAAAAAGAAATCAATTTTTACATAACGTATTGAGGATTATGAAGATAAATGAAGCATTTTAGAGCCATGGACTTTATTAAAAGTTATTTTTTGATTT
This sequence comes from Chironomus tepperi, assembly GCF_022539635.2. Classification (NCBI taxonomy): domain Eukaryota; kingdom Metazoa; phylum Arthropoda; class Insecta; order Diptera; family Chironomidae; genus Chironomus; species Chironomus tepperi. The sequence goes on from NW_027226457.1 coordinate 3,798,877, forward strand.
GTTGACTTTGGCACAAAATTGATATTGCTTCTTAGGTATGCAGCATTAAAATTGTGAAGCTTAATATCAGGTTAGATAAAATCTTAAATCTCCTCAAAAATTCAATTTAGTTCCAAAGTGAGCTTTATTCGATTAAGACTATGATAATCATCAATTTGACATATAGGTGCAGCCAGGAGGACGAGATGAGGTGTTTTAGAATTGTAGTTTAGGTATCATCCTCCTATTGCTTCTATACATAATTAGAGTAAACTTCTGAGTACTTTAGAGCATATTAGAGACCAGAGTAAGCTATAATATACAAGAGTATAAATACTAGAGTATACTAGAGCATACTATGGTGCACTAAAGTATGCTATAGTATACTAAAGTATACTCATGAGTTAGTTCATTTAGATGCAAGTGCATGTTGATTTCATGCGAAAGTTTTTGACGGTCGTGTCAGTTTCAGCTTCAGCTTGAGCTAAAATCACAATTTATTGAAAAATTCTATTTTAAATTGAATAAATTAGAGAAAAAAGGCATTTTCCACGAATCATATCAAAAAATATAAATCAAAAAATCATTCGCGTGTAAAATCTTTCATAACTTTGCATTGAAATATCAAGCACATACACACAAAAAAATAAAAAGTTTATGCTGAAACGTGAAGGAACAAAAATTTCCACTCAAATGAATTTTCATTTGGCAAAAAACAAATCACATTTTAATGCTATTATAGTTACGAATTGAATCGAGAAACTTTTTATTTTTTGTACAGAATTTCTTTTTTCACTGCTAAATACCACGAACGACAATATCGAGCTGTCGCATCTACCACATGTCGCGTGAATGGAATCAAAATATTTTTTTGTGTGTGTATGCTCTGTTTCTACACTTGATGCACCAGAAATACAATTTTAATGCCTCTAAAAGTGTAATATCTATAGAAATGTGCCTGCTCTCATGCACAAATATACGATGCGTTTAGTAAACTGTTAGAAATATTCATCACATGATGAAAATTAAATAAATCCCCGAGGCGGATAAGGAATTAAATAAAAACATAGACATTTGTGAATATGCTACATCCAACGATGTTTTTTTGCTGGTTTTTTTAAAAATATGCGATTGTATGTTAAATAAAAATTAAATTTGATATTTAAATGAAGAATTGAATTTAAAATTTTAAATGTAAAAATATTCACGAAATAGTTTAATATTGATTAGAAATGGACATGCCAATGAAATGGGATGAGAGGTAGGCAGGGTGAGGGGGTACGTGATCCTAATTTCTATATCTTTCCCTGGGATGCATCCTAAATTTAATTGAACAGTTTTGACCAAAACATTGTAAGCAGGGGTTCCTAAATATCCCCCTCCCCCTCCATGGATAAATTCATAGGTCGAGTACTCTTAAATACTTATGTATACTTTAGTATACTCTAGTATACTCTAGTATACTCTTGTATACTCTAGTATATTCATGTATACTCAAGTATACTCATGTATACTCTAGTATACTCAATCAATTTTGAATCACTTACTCAATTTTGAGAATGAACCTATAACCATTATCCTTGTCTGCTCTACATGAACTCCAAACTCTCTATGACATCCAAAAAAGATTCCAAATAGAACCTTATAATCCTCGTTAAACTAATTCTTATAAACGACCATGTCTGAACATCCTTGAACACCACTAATACCAATTATTGTTAAAGCAACACAAAAAAAAATCTGTTCAGATACACAGTCAAAAAGACTCAAATATTCATAAAATATTCACTAATCTCTTGTGACTTTTCTATGATTATTGAACTAAATATCCCCTCTTATGAATGCTTATTTAATGCAATTCATTGTCCTTGTCTTTTTATTCGGTCAATTTAATCAAATTGTTTCTGTCTTTATCGTTTCAGACTCTTCATGTCATTGCAATTTCTCTTCATTTGATGTCGATGGAACTAGCTGTATTGTTGATTTGATTTTTTTGAGCGCATTTTTGAGGAAAGGCAGCTTGATGGAATAATTTGTTTGATCGGTTGATTGGCTGGCTGTTAAAAAGACATGCTAGAGAGCCCACATGAGCACCACATGATCCTAAATTAGGTAATCATTCCAAAATTTTGTGATTAATGACTGTTGTCTGGGAATGGAAAATTTTACTAGGAAAATTTCAAATTTTTATAATCCGTTAGAAAATTTGAATTGCAAAAAAAACGTCAATTCATCAGTTTTTGATTGCTCGGGTGAAAATGCGCTCAAGTCACTCGACAGGAACGAGGACTTTTCAACTTGTTCTTCTTGTTTCGAAAACTTTCAAAAGCTCTTTTGACTTGAAAATAAATTAGATGAATAATGAACGTCTACAATGTAAATGACATTATGCACATACTAACTTTGTACTGGATTTGCGATCAATTTACAAAAAGGAATCAAATAAAGCATTCATTTACCTCAATATTGACATTCATGCATGGGAAAGTAATTTTATTTCTAATTCATAGAAAAAAAAGTCAGCATCCAGAAAGTAAATTCAACTAGCTTACTTAATCAGTCAACCATTTCTAGTCAGTATGAATGCATAAACATCCGCAGCAGTTGAATATCATTAAAGACTTATTTGTTGCTCAAAGCCATTGTATAAATATTGATTTTTCAATCTCATTCACTTGTTTTTACTTCTAAAGCAATTCACAGTACAGCAAGCAAGCACAAAAAAAATCTAGAGAATAAAAACTAACTTTAACTTTATTGCATTAGAGCATGTGAGACATAGCTGATTGAAATTGTAATTAATTCTTTATCGATTTTTCTCTAACATTCGTCGTCACATCCATATAGGAACAAAATATAAAAAATTGAATTTCTTCTACGCTCTAGAACTGTTTTCGGTGATAGCTACTCAAAATTGATATTCCCTTTGGTGACCCGATGCTCATACATGATTCATTCAATAATCAGTGATATTTCAATTCTACATTTTGGTGCAATAGCATGTCAAAATTGTGACTTCTCTACGTCTATACTTCAATTCACATAGAATCAATTATTATTTTTCCTGTCTGCTTCTACACATATTCATTCGATTGCGTCCTTTAGTCACTTAGATATTTTCTGTTAGCTGTATATGTGGTTGCCTGTTTGGAAAAGGTTTTTGACTTTTAATTGAACTGGATTGAGTTGTAAAGGAGATGGAGTGGTTGAGTTGGAGGTAATTGATATCTGGGAACTACTGATGCTGAGATACATCCTAGAATGCTTAGTCTGGTGTAGGAATAGGGTGAAATCTGGGGTATAGAATCATATGGACGTGAATTTGCGTCATTAGGCGACTCTGGTCGAGAGATTAGGCAACTGGAAGTATGCAACTAGTCTCTATTGTATGAATATGGGTTCGATTCCCACCAGAGGTCAATCTCTCAATCGTTACATAGAATGTTGTCGATATGACAAGGCCTTACACTTAGCAATGCTCTAAATTACAGCAGAGACAACACACTGAGGTAGGTGTGCTACAGAGATGTCGATACTCAGGTATATTGCATATTCTTTGGTATACCAAGCGTGCGGAACCGGTCGGTTCTGCCCGGTTCTGCCCAAGTTCTGTCCAGTTCCACCCAGTTTTATGTGAATTTTCTACACAAGTGTTGCATACCGAGCAAGAAGCCTCAATATCCGTGTCTTAAAAGAAGCATTAATGTAAGTTGTCACTTTAGTTAGCTTCTAATCTCTAATCTAGTCTTTAATGACAGACTACTTTAGATATCATGTAAATCCACAAGCTTTATATTTGACTGCCATCAAATCCCCCAAGTCGCACACAAAATCCATACAATCTCCAATTCTAATATTCCATCCAAATCCACATCAACCTAATTTTCATCCAATTAATCACCTGACAAGACATTTCATACTTGCTTTACCAAATTGCATGCAATGCTTTGAATAATTGAATTTAGTTTGACGTATGAATATGAATTTCAGTGGACGGGGAGAGGAGGGGTGGAAAGTATCTATGCTGTATGCTCAATTATGAATGAAAATGAAATGAAATGTCAAAAAATGAAGCGTAATAGACGATGCCTTTTATATGCGAAGCTTTGTGTCTTCATCGAGCAAAGTGAAAATGCAGTCATTTGAGATATTTCTTTTGTTCATATCAAATATGGAAATAGAAATGGAAAATGAATATCATGCTTGCATTTTCTAGTTTTAATGGTAAAGTATGTAACAAAATCTGAAGTACTAATGGAGCTTGGAGGATAGAAATCATAAAATTAAATTAGTTTTGTTAACTGGAAAATGTTTCAATGTAATGTGTAAGTCAGCAGCAGAATTCAGTGGAAATTTTGAATACAATGAATAGAAACTGCTCGTTTGACGACTAGATTTGTGTGGTTTACAGTTTCAATTTCTATAGAAAATGTAAAATATTATCAATAGATGTATGTCATGGTTGTCGCTCATACTCAGTCGCATTGCAAAATTCCAGGACAACTGCTAAACCAAAAATTCCCAATAAATTCAGTGGTGCTCAACCTTTTATTTTTTGCGGCACACCTTAGTGGTAAGCCTGGACATTCATGACATTTTCATGAATTTATAGTGTGCCGCGGCACAAAGGTTGTCCACCACTGAATAAATTTCAACAATTTCACTCCAAACTCATCAATATCCAATCCCACACATTGTTTCCGGAACTAAACCATGAGAATCAATTATAATTAATTCAATTACACGCCAATCTCTTTCATTATGAGCTAGAAAAAATCCTTCAGATAATCATAAAAACTAAAGACGAGGCATTACAATACGAAAAAGAATAGAAAGCATACGATTACTTCCCTGACAAGACAAAAGTAAAGCCAACATAATCAGCTGTATAATTCCATTAAAATCATATTGAATCGATTTCGACATGTTGTAGTGAATTTGCTGTGAAGCTACTCGGATTGTATATTTGTAGCAAAGATGATACTCATTTCCATTAACATGAACTCTTCTTCAACCTATTAATGGTGTAATACCATGGATAAAGAGAGATGGAGAGAGATGGAGAGAGATGGAGGGAGGAAAGATTTAAGGTATGAAGGTAAATGATGTTGAATGGTAAGTATGTAGGGTAAATAAGCGCTTTGATGGAATTTGACAAGCTGTTTTAGGATAAGCGGACAATATTGACTTACTGCGGACTTAATTGAAGCTTCTTCAGGTTATACGAACTTCAGGACGTCTGTAGGGTGAGCCGAATTCCATGATTGAGCCTTTTTCAAACTGGAAAGACTTTATTTAGGATGCTGAGGCTGAACAGACCTAATTTGAGGGTGATTCAGGCTAAGCGGACTTATTTAAGCTTTCTTCAGGCTGAGCGGACTTACTATAGGTTTCTTCATGCTGAGCGGACTTAAATGAGCTGTTTTCCAGCAGAGCGGAGTGAATTGAGGGGGTTTTTCAGGCTCAGCGGACTTGATTGAGGTTTATTCAGGCTGAGCGGACTTACCTGAAGTTTCTTCAGGCTCAACACACTAGATTGAAGTATTTTGATGCTTATAAAGCTTACTTTTAGCTTACTCAAGCTGATCAAACTGAATCAATATCCCTCTCAAGATAACAAGAGTAAACCAACCAAATATTTATCCAAACTGCAGGCATCGCACCCCACATTCACCTCAATATCTAGCTACCAAAAATTGAGAAATTGTTCTTCTTCAGTTTCTCTTCATCCTCATCAAATATGCTCAGCAGGAATTAGTAAGAAGACTACTTTTTTTTTCTTTCTCTTTCTGTTACTTCCTACATGAAACTACTTATATGATTATCTGTAACTGCTGATGAGATTGTCGCTTTGTCAATTTGCAATAATCGAAAACAGAAATCGATGCTGTGACTGTATCTGTGTCTGTATAAATATGTATATATTCTGAATTTGGAGAGGACGGGAAATATTAGAGCAACATTTGGGTGGAAGTAATTTCTTGTCATACATGTGAGACATTTATAACATGAAATTAATAGGCAGTATGCTCTTATCTTATGTCCTTATCTCTGATTAAAATGTATTAATTAATGGCCTTTACGAAGGTAATTATACAACAAATTTAGTTAATATGGACGCTTTTGTGTAAGGAAAAAGGCACTTTATTATGTGACATTTTGGAAACAATGAATTAAACGTGAATGCATAATTAATGTCCCCTTTTGAAATTATTATTTGAATAAAGTTTTAATCTAAACGGAAATATGGATTTGCTGATACTTGTTGAATAAGATTAAATGGCATTAAAAGCAAGGGGAAATTTGTTTTATCGTTTGACCTGATTTGCAATGTTATTCCATTGAATTGAATATGATTTAGGGGAATTTAGTCAAAGGTTGAAGGAGTATGGATGTTGTTGTGAAGCTTTAATTGCATGTTTGTGGCTTGGAAGGGGTAATCTGGTGATGAGAGTCTATTTAACTGAATGGTGACCGAACAGGCAGTCGAAAGCATGCATTAGAGCCAGATTTAGGCGTCATCTGAGGATGAACATGGATTTCAATTGATCTGTACGGTCAGCGAAGTAAGTACCCATACAGATAAGGGGCATGCCTATGAGTATCCTCACCAAACTGAGCATGACCAATCACAACAGACGAAGGGAGCATTTAAGCTTCATGAAGACATGGACCCTCATATATCTGAGCTCATTCTCTGTTAGGTCAGTAAGTAAGCCATTTGCCCGAAAAAACAAGTAGCATATTTATGAGTATCCTCACCAAATTGAGCTCATTGTCTATTAGGAGCGGATGCCAATGCATTTGAGTACATTTTTGTATGGAACCCCTCTACCACCTTACCTGGCTCCTATATGTTTGTGATTTATTCTCAGCAAATTGAAGAATTTAGTGTAAGTACGGTAAGGAGGAACTCATGGAAAGAAGCTGCCGATCGAGATAGTGTCGCATTTGGAATCAGAAATTGGCAAGCGGTAGCCGGTGAAAGAGCTAGTTTTAGGCAGCATCTGAGTGAGGTCATGGATCACAATTAATCTGCACGGCCAGCAAATAAGTAAGTAAGTAAGTACGGTGAGGTAAGGAGGATGGGTGTGGGGCAATGACCTCAAGATAGACAGCTCCTACTTAGACAGCGCCTCAATAACTGAAAATTAACCATATCCTTCAAATGCAATCACAGCCAATTCCAAATGATATTCTCAACTTCCTCAATAAATCCCCAAACCACATCCCACAGATCAGTTAAAATTCTAAATTAAATTTTCTTCACACCATAAAAGACATTGTCAAGTTCAATTTTCCGAATGATTTTTAATAAAAAAAAAGTCTGATCCATAAATCTCCTCATTCTCAGCATCTCTCATCTGAAATTATTGAACAAAATGAAGAAATTTAACGAGAGTAAAAAAAGTAAAGTAAAGAAAACAAAAGAAGATGATGAAATGTTGGTCACAATGTTTGGCAGCAACAGCTCGACTGTGGCTGGTTTGAGTACCAATAAAAGTGAAATGTCTTTACCGTTAAGAGAAATAATTCTGTATATAAAATAAGGTCATGCAGATGACACAAAAGTCTCAGCAAATTAAGACGTGCTCTCGACAGTATTTTGCGTTTGTTTAAAGAATATAATAATAAGAAGGTTGGAGGAAGTGATATAAAAAATATATATACATTTTTTTGATGATGACAATAAGAAGGATGAAATTGTTTATCATAATTATTAATTTACTTTACGTGACTCCGAATAAGCCGACAGTTTACAATCAATTATTCGAAAGTTTGATGAAATATTTGAATATTGAAGGTGAGGAATTGGTTGCTGTGTTAATAATATTTTTTGTTGCTACTACGTCATTTCCTGGTGATGTTGGTATTTGGATCAGTTTGAGTAATGAGTGGAATTATAAATGTAGATTGAGGTACTGGAGTGTCTTGAATATTCAGTATTGAAATTTTGAGCTACAATTAATGTCTTTGAAATGATTTTGAATTTGAAGCTGAGAATTTCATAACTTGAAGTTGCGTACCCCAAAATTTGAAGTTGTGCACTATAAAATTTGTAGCTGCATACCCTAAAATGTGATGCTGTGTACCCCAAAATTTGAAGCTGTGTGCTCCACAATTTAAAGCTGTGAACCCCAAAATTTAAAGCTGCATACTCCAAAATTTGAAGCAACATACTCCAAAGTTTAAAGCTACATACCCCAAAATTTTAAGCTGGGAACCCTAAAATTTGAAGCTGTGTGTTCCAAAATTTGAAGTTTCGTACCCAAAAATTTGAAGTTTTGTCTCCCAAATTTTGAAGCTGCGTATCCCAAAATTTGAAATCGTGTACCTCAAAATTTGAAGCTGCATACCCCGAAATTTGAAGCTGCGTACCCTAAAATTTAAAGCTGATTACTCCAAATTTTGAAGCTGCCAATCCTAAAATTTGAATTTGTTTACCTAAAAAATTGTAGTTGCGTAACCCAAAATTTAAAGCTGTGTACCCCAAAATATGAAGTGAACAGCTTAAATCTAGTTCGAAACTTTCCATAGATTGACTGTAAAAAATAATTCACAAAGCACTCAGGTTCTGATATCATTTATCATAATTCGCAAAAAATAAAAATCCATCCGACTTGTGACTCGTGACAAAATCAATTGTGGATATATAATATGATCCACGAGTAATCTTATTGAAAATGTCGATATCATTTTTCTTATACTTAAATGTTGACTCTCTCTCTCTCATTTACTCACACCAATAAATATCCATGTCTACATTCCATTTTTATATACACGAGCTAAAATATCCAAAAACCCTTCTCAAATGTTCACCTGTAGACAATGAATCACAATGTCAACTTGACGTGAATGGTAAGATTGGCGGGAGCTATGGCGAATATCGTAATCAGCCCATATTCATCCACCCGAATACATCAGAGCTCTTTCATCCGACCAAGCGTACGGGCATAATCACAATGAGACGAAACGAAAAAATTCAACTTTTTTGCTCGACTGGCTTTTCATATCCAACAACCATCAATGGTAATTCAGTACACATCAAATGCTCGGACAATGGTCACATACAATTGAATGATGGTCAAAGATTTTTTAATAATTTCTCATGTCGAAAACATCCAATACATTCAGCACGTCGACGAAGTCATTCCAGTTGCTACAACAATGCGACACTGGTCGATGTTGGTTTTGATGCTGACGATAAATTTGTAATTACGATGACTTTATGTCATGATCCGATCATCGAGCAAACTTATTATGTAAAATATAGGCTGACCCCGGGAAATGTAGCATCGCAGCATGGCATTAAGCGACCATCATTCATCCAATCCAACTTTTTTACCGGAAAAGATATCAATTTATTATACAGCCGTGAGCATCAGCGGAAAATTATATCAGAATTTATTGGATCGGATGTATTATTGAAGAAGGATGCTAGTAATCTGTATTTATCTAGAGGTAATGGATATTTATTAGATGAATAAATATAACTTTTTCTCATTTCTATAACTCTAATTCATTCCATTTCCTTCCTCTTGCTTTTAATTAATTTGCAATTAGGTCATTTGGCTGCAAAAGGTGATTTTATTTATGGAAATGAGCAGCGTGCTACGTTTTACTACATTAATACTGCACCACAGGTAAAATGAGATTCTGATTTTATATTTGATGCAATTTGTTGAAGGTATTAAGGTGCAAATGTACTTTGAGGATCATTTTAAATGCTGAAAATGTAGTTCATCAGTGGATGAAGTTAATGAAATGCTAATGGAATATGCTTTATGCAGAGATGGTAATCGGACTGTCTACAAGTGTTTGTTGTAGTTTATGATCGGTAGCCTTAGGCTGGTTGTTGATGTCATTTACATTATCATCATTAGTTGGGCAGACAACCGATTTTAGGTGACATTTAGCAGGCTTTAGTGTAACAAAAGCTCATAGTCTGTGAGTCGAGGATGAATCCATGATTTCAAGGCTATTATCGCACTAATTAGGTATCGAAGTACTAGACCATTACGCCACTGGGCCATTTCGACTACACCCTCCTATATACCCACCCTTACATCTCCTATACTCAACGCTTGCCTCTAAATGTGAAATAAAAAGCTCGCAAATTGTAAAAATCACGTGAAATTATTTTTTTTTGATAGTTTTTGAATAGATATGAAGGTGGCTAATCAAGGGAGTAGGCTCCATGGGACCCAAGAGGTTATGGATCACAGGTGATCTGTAGGGTCGGCAAAGCAAATTAATCAAGGACATAGCCTTCTGGATTCGAGATAAACGTTACAGAGACTTTAATTCACAACGCCACTTCAACTGCCCTCCCCCACCCCAATACCCATCCTTCACCCCATCAACCAAAAACCTTATTATTCATAAAGCAGTACATTACCATCCTTTAATGTCTAAATTATATTTAAAAACTTTTTCCTATTCAAATAATGTTCTATTAAAAACATTTTTTTTTTTTCACACGTTTCATTTCAAAATTTTTCAGTGGCAGAGCTTCAACAGCATGAATTGGTAAGCGAGAGAACAAAAAAAAATTATTTTTTGTAGATTAGTGAGACATAATAATATTTGCATGTACATTTGAGGGTGATTATGGTATCATTTGTGTGCCACGGGGATATTAGTGAATGGTTCTAATTATAGTAATACAGATAATAAGCTGTTAATGTACATGCTGTGCTAGTTGTGAGAAAGGTTCTTATTTCAATGAGCTTTAAAGTTTTAAAAATCTGGGACATCAAAATACAGGAAATAATCTTTAAAGTCTTTCCTTTATCCTTTAACAGGCGAGCCATTGAAGACGGCAGTCGAAGATTGTGTGCTGATCGCAACATCACATTAAATGTTTACACAGGAACACATGGCGTCATTTCAATGGAAAACTCGGAAGGTCTACAACAAAACATTTATCTTGATATGGACAACAAACAGATTCCAGTTCCAAAACTTTTCTACAAGATTCTTATCAATCGGAATGAAAATTCTGGAATTGCTATAGTCTGTGCGAATAATATACACATAACAATTGATGAGATCGAAGATGATTATGTAATTTGTGAGGATGTATCAGACAGAATAAGGTATATTAAATGGAAGAGAAAGGATGTCAGGAGAGGATATTGTTATGCATGTAATGTTAATGAATTTTTGGAAGAAGTTCCACATTTTAAGGAAGTTCAAATAAAGAAGTTGTTGATTTAGGAAGGATATTTGAAGGATATAGAATTCCTGAATATTAAAATTCGATTAGTTGTTCCTTATCCCCCACTCCATCCCCTCCCTCCCTTAATCGCAGTCTAAAATCGTTCAAATTTGAATTTATTTCAAAAATTTTAAATATTTAATTTATTTAAATTAATGCGCTTTTGTAGATAGATGTAAATGACTAAACTAGATTGTAATACATGATTTATAATTATGCTACCCAGGCAACACCAACAAATAATGTAGCACATTATAGATTTTTTGTTAACGGAAAAATAAACTAATTATTTTAATAATACTCGATATAAAATGTAATAAAATTGATGCTTTAATACTACTTCAAACATATACATATATACAGGGGAGTAGCAAGGAGTGGGAAGGGCAGGGGTGGTATTGAAGGCACCCTCCTTAGAAAATAGGATAACCGATTATTATATAACACTTTTTTATTTTTGAATTTTTTGTTTGTATTTAAAAAAGTAAAATTTTCTGGCTACGCCCCTGCATACATCCAAAAGTTAGCAATCCTAATTAGTACCAAAACATATCAACAAACAAAAAAAAAAGTTTGAAACAATTACGAATGTTGTTATTCAATATTTTATCATCATCTAGTTGATCTAATTAATTAGGTTAAACAATAATTTATGTCGATAAGTTTATTAATAAATCACCATATTGAATATTTTTTATTATTGTGTAGCTTAGCAATCAGTTTCTATTGTTATATTAGGATTTATTTTTTGAGTAAACCACAGCATTAAAATTATTTCAACTAATTATTTTAATGAACAGACTTATTGTGGTTGAACTACAGTTGATTATGTTGACATATTAATGCCATTTTCAAAACTAATGAGCATAAATAATCAAATATTTGCTTGATTATTTGAGGAAATTGATTCCTATAAGAATCTTATATCAATTGCATCATCTAATTTTGAGCAAATATTCGGCAATGCAGATCGAATAGATTTTTGAGTAATTGACACTTTTCATTCTCACTCGAGAAAAGTCTTGATTGATACTCTATATAAACAAAAGTGTTGTTGAGCAAAGCTAATTTAAGTGCTGTTATGATATGATAGCTGCATAGCTGTGTATGCATTGATACTTGGAAATGGCTTTTAATAAGAAAGTTCTTTTTATTTTGACAAAATTTATAATCTTGTGCTTTTGGAAATAATGATTGCTTGATGAAGACTGAATTCTTGGTTGAAACTTGGTGAACCTGGTATCTTAAGGGTTAAACACCCCTGGTATCCTCATATCCTAATGTGAGAGTGATCTTCAAGGGGTTTGAAATGATCATCAAACCCCCTTTCCCCTTCTAGGTCCCTGAAATCCTAGCATTTTAATCCTGCTTAAGAAGAAGATTCAGAATTGAATCCGCCTGAAAAAGGATATTCAGGGAGGATGGAGGGTTTTGAGGGTCACCTACTCCTGGTATCCGTGTGTGAAGGGGATAGATTGGAACCACCTAAAGAGGCGTCTTCACAAGAATCAGCTTCTTCCAACTCAAAAAATTGAATATTGTTCATTTTCAGGTGGTAATCTACTCAACATTTACACAAAAGCTAGTTAAGTCTTCTTAAATAGGCATTTAAGCTAGAGTAATCAATTTCCTGCAATTTTCATGTCTTTTAATCCATCTACTCAAAATTCCCAAAAATAAATCGTCATAAAAATCAAAAATCGTCACACTTTATCGCAAATTCCGTTCAACAACCACAACTAACAATAAAGAACTGCCAAGAGGAAATTTTTTGGTTGATAAGATTTCAATTTTAAAATATCATCGACACTAATAATAAAAGTGTGATAATGTAAAACAAAAAACGTGATTTGTTCAAGTGGCACGAGTGATTGATTAAAAGTGGGAAAAAATGTCTTATCGAATATTTTGGGAAGGTAGCACATCTGTGGAGTAAAAGTTTTGATTTTTAAATTTTAGTAGATAAATAGGAATTTATTATTGATTAAAAATGGATGCATTAATACTTTTGTTGACGTTTATTGTGTCTTGAAGTTATTAATTAATAAAGGAGATGATTGATTGGAGAGCTTGCTGGGAAACAAGTAAGGAAGTAGTAGCAGTTGATAGCTAAAGCGCAGTTTCTGGTTTATATTTTTCCAAATTATGAAATTTTAAGGTTTACAGTCATATTTGATATTGCTGACCAGTGTTGAATTGATCAAACCAAGGATTAGGATTGTATGCAGGAAGACGAGGAGAAAGGGTTGACCCCCATTACACCACCTTCATCTCCTCCCAACTGGGATGATCCCTATCAACCCTCAACCCACTTCCCAGCTGGGTCGACCCCCAAATCACTTTCCTTTGGCTACCAACATTGATTCGTATCAAGATCGTACATTGAACTAATGACGCAGCAATTTTTACATCCAGTATTGAATAAACCTTCAACCTAGAAGTGCCAGTTAATTAAATACCTGCTGTTCCACTACTAATCCTCTCATTGTATAATAATGACCCATCCTGAAGCTCAATTCACCTTCAATCCCGATTTGTGTTGCAATTCTAGGGAATAAAGCTTTCAAAGCTTAAATCCATATCCCCAACTTCCATAAAAAATGCTAAAAATTAATCAGCAACTTCAACAGCCTTATCAACTCACCGATAAGACAAAGCACCTGAAAAATCTGATTGGTAATTGATAAAGTCTATAAATAAAGCTTGTAAAAAAAGTTTTCTGTTAATTTTCAGTCATTAACTTGACCGATTCACATCGTTTATTAGTGATAAAAAAATTCCCCACAGCTCCGAGGTAGTTTTTGAGTTTAAACAAATAGCAATCAATATGTGGAATAATAAACTCGTGATAATTGCGGTCGTTCTGTGTCTCTGGAATTGCAATGCAGGTTGGACATACAAAATAAAGGAATTAATTAAAATTCATTAATATTTTTTTGTTTTTTGTTAAGTTCATGCTCAGTGCACAATCAACGTTAATGGTGGTCTCGGTGAGCCTCAGCCAATACTTATTCGACCCGGTACAACCACCTTTTATGAGCCAGTTGATGCCGATGGCATTATACGGTTGGGATTGAACAGTCAAATTGAACTTTACTGTCAAACAGGATTTACGTCGCCATCAACAACTGCAACTTTAATTAGAGTCAATTGCACATCTGGAAATTTATTCTCATGGAGTGGAGTTTCCATGACTTTTAACAATTACCAGTGCCGGGCATATCCTACTCATATCGCAAAAGAGACTGGCGGTCGATGCTTTAACAATGGATATTTGGTTCAAATTGGATATCAAGTTGATGCTTCTCGTTTCATGAAGGTCCTTGAAGTTTGCCATGATAAGGTCACTGAGGAGACTTATTATGCTAAACACAAATTCTCACCAGCAAACTCCAAGTATCAAACAGGTATGTAGTACAAGGTTGACTTATACCTTCCAATAGCCTATCTTGAGTGGGATTAAAGGCCTGTTCTTATCAGTCATTGTTTATAATTTCACATTGGGGTTTAAAAATAGCAAAAATATTGATTAGGCAGAATCTTGAACTTATCTTAAGTTTTGGTCGAGTTAGGAATTCGATGAATGTTAAGAGTTGTTGTCCCGAGTAGCACAATCAGTTGTCATGGTGTTTCAGGGCAACTTCGACTATTATCCTTAATATGACGACGTAACGATGCCTAAGTGAACACACTGTGCTGCTCGGGTTTGTGATAAGATTGAGGACTGAGGGGGTTATCTATAATCTAGTTAGAGAGCAGAGTATATACTGACTGGTTTCAAACGTAAAGTTTACGTGATTCTGTTATATCAAATCCGAAATCAAGTCAGAGTCAAGTCGGCTCACGTTTTGATCCCAGACAACCCCTTTCCCCCAGAAAACGCCATTTCTCTCAGACAACCTCTCTTTCGTCCAAATCCCCCTCAATACGCTACGTTCCTACCTACCACTAGCCATTAAAAGCTGTAAACTAAGACTTCATGTCCCATTCCATTTCCAGGTTTGATCGCACTGGCTGGTACCAAGGAGGCTTCTTCGGCACAAAGAATGTCGACAACTTATACTCAAGAAATACACAACGCACAACAATCGCTAAAATTCTCAACTGCCAAACCTGCGCTGACAATTATATTCATGCTACCAACGACTTCTTTATGGGTCAGTAAAGCACAAAAATTTCATTTCCATTTTGATTGTCTTAAAATTTTTTTATTTTTATATTTACCACTTATCTAGCTCGCGGTCACTTGGCTGCAAAAGCTGATTTCATTTTTGGTAATCAACAATCAGCGACGATGTATTTTATAAACGTAGCACCTCAGGTATGAATAAAATAAGCACATTTTGCGAAAAATGTCTGTGGAAATGAAATAAGACATTTTAAATTTATTATCACAATTTAGTGGCAGAAATTTAATGCACTCAACTGGGTGGCTGTTGAGGATTATACGAGGTAGATAAATTATTTCTTCTACTGACGCAAAAATTGTCGCCATAAAAAAGTTTATTTTTTTTTATTTGTGACCTTGCAGAAGACTCGCTGCAACAAGGCAAATCGATTTGGATGTTTATACTGGAACAACTGGACGATTGAGGTTGAAGGATGGTGGCAATGTACAGCGTGATATCTATTTGTCTGTTAATGGAACTAATCAGATTCCAGCACCTAAACTTTATTATAAAATGCTTGTTAATAATGCTGATAATTCTGGAATTGTGTTGATTGGTGAGTAGGTTGGGGTTCGTTGGCATTCATTTGAGACATTAAGGATTTGTGTACGATGAAGAAGCTTTGGGGGTGCAAAATATGCAACTAATTACAATTTGGGTTAAGAGGCTTCAGGTCTATTGAAATGTTGTCCATATAGCAGTCAAGTGAATAGGATGATAAGAACCAAACAGTGTCTGATTGATAGTTTTTTACTAGGATGCTTGACAGTCACATGGTAGCCTTTTGAAGGTCATCTGCGTGATTTGAAAGCAGCTTGATGATATATGCACGATTATTGATCATAAGTTTCTTGCCTGAATGGCACACATCGTTTAATCGATCAAAATTCCGATTCCAGACCAACGTGACTCTGACGAATTCGATCTAAATCTGGCAATAGTCACGCTAACCGGATTTTGGATCCATTGACCGACCTGTGCTCGACTCGTGTGAACTTACTGCGAAGACCCATGGATCCTAGTATTGCTAAGACTATTTAACAGTGGCATGACAAGAAAGGTTTTAGTTAGGTGCTGACTTGGGATACTAAAGTGAAATCAAAAGTATTAGATGCCTCCATACGGCTTAGTTTCTTTCTTAAAAATTTTAAACACTTACTTTGTCCACTTGCCATGTCCATAAACTCCGATTTGATATCACTAACAAACTTAATTGCACATTTCAACAAATCTTTCCATTTTTTCTACAAATCTCTATCATGATACAAAACTGTATCGATCATTAATATTCCCCAATGCAACATCACGTACACTGATTTTTATTGTCCATCCAATCACTTCGATTCTCTTTCTCAGTTTAGAGCTCATGTTGTGACTCTTTAAATGCATCTCCAAAATTAACAATTTCTTTTCTTTTTTGCAACATCCATTACTTAATGTCTATAAATATTTCAGGTGTCAACAATCCATACTTGACTCTAGCGGAAATCCAAAGTGAATATGTCATTTGTCACGACATCTCAAGCCAAATCACATGGACAATCACATGGCAGAGAGATAATATCGAACGAGGCTATTCATATGCATGTAGTGTAGCTGATTTCCTTCGTGTTGTTCCACACCATTCAATAAGCGTTAGTAGACTGCTCATTTAATGCAGCACTCGCAATGGGACTCGACTAAAGAACAAAGAATTTTTTTTTATACAACAAAAAAAGTAGAAAAGTGAAAAAGGAAGGAAGGAAGTTGAATTGTATGAATGTGTATGTATGGATGGTAGGAGTAAGTGTGTGCAAGTAATGCTGAATTAGAGAATGAAAATGAATTATGTAAGACATAAAAGTGCAGTGCAATAAATTTTATTCAATTGTTCACATTCAATAGCAATGTCATTTTAAATTCATCGTAAATCTCTTCTGTTTTTCTTTCTTATTCCTCTATTTTTTTTTTTCATCCTCAAACTATATCTCTAATACAACCATTGAGCTTTCAAGAAGACCATGGTGAATGTCACATAGAATAGTGACTGTAAGACGATAATTGCATTTTGCTGTGAAATGAGAGAAGATGAGAATGAAGAAAAGATTTCTTTTGTCAGTGTCTATAGATTGTTTAGGTCTTATTACATCTGTGGAATGTGCATATTGCTGTATTTAATGATTGACATTTTGTCTATGGTTGGGAAGTTTTAATTTGAATTTCCAGGAATTGATTATTTGAATCGTTGTGTAAACTTAGTTACTTGCATTACCGTAACAGCCTCAATTTCCATTTTGTAAGGCACACAGAGCTGAGAAGGCTAATAAATTCTCAGAAGGTACAATGCTGCAGACCGAATTTTTGTCATAAAAATGGATCAGCTGTGATGGTGATGTGAAGGTAACATCGTGACCTAACAGCCTTAGAAAATGCCTTGGGCTTTTCGGGTTTGGCATATGCTAAGCGTCAGACTAGCTATATTGTTTGGGATGCTAGGCCTTATTTCAGAACTACTCAGCCTCAACCTCAGAGCCTAAACTCAGCACCTCAATATCAGAATAACCTTTCACCTCAATTTCAGCATCAACTTCAACCTCAGCATCAGCCTCAATCTCAGCATCAGCCTCAACCTCAGCATCAGCCTAAATCTCAGCATCAGCCTCAACCTCAGCAACAGCCTCAATCTTATCCTCAGTCTCAGTCTCAGTCTCAGTCTCAGTCTCAGTCTCAGTCTCAGTCTCAGTCTCAGCCTCAGGCTAAGCCTCAGCCTGATGTAACTTGATCCTGAAGCCATCAAATCACTCGAATCAGAGTCATCAGCCTCATGCCTCAGCAAGTCAGCCTCAATCTTTAGTACCTCAGCCATCAACCTCAGATCATGGGTTTCAGACCTCAGTCCTCAGCCCGACATATGTGATTTGATCCTGAATGCCATAAAATCAAAATTTGTCCCCACTATGATCAGAGTCATTGAGTGCAGTGGTCTCGCAATCACCCAATTAGGCAGCCGGCCTTTAAGTCTGATTAAAGTACGTGCTTATTCCTTTTGCCTACCTTATGCATTCTAGAATGATTGTGGGCAAATGAATTGATAGTTCCTGATCCAATTACAATCACTCTAGTTCCATATTGAATACTCTTTAATTATAAATAGAGTTAAATGTTCACAAAAGCTTGTTTGCATGATATCCAAGCAACAGCTCTAGAATTTGCCATTAATCTTGAATTCTTATCCTATATACACCTTAACAAATAGAAACAAATCCATTTAATTATCCTTCCAAGAAGGACTTTGTTGACAATCGTTTCATTAATCCTTTTCATCCGATTACAAAAGTATTTAAATGCGAGTTGCCTGGCAACTATAATGAATGCTCTTCATTTCTATTTGAATTAAAAGGTTTGATCCTCACTTGTCATACTCAAAGTCTTATTTTTCTGTGTTTCAAATAGTCACGATGGAAGAATAAATAAAATTCAATTAATTCAATTACATTTTTAGCAAGCAACACTTTTTTTGTTAGTTTCTCATGCTTCTACTGATGGACGTGCGATTCATTCCTTTTGTCCACAAAAATTGAAAACTTTTCCATTCCTTTAAAAAACTTTTACATTGTCAAGAAATTAAAATTTTCTCTTTTAATTCCTGTTGATTTGTGGATAGATGCGTTTGGACAGAAGAGAATGAAAATTCAATTAAGTCGTTGGCATCTTTAGGAATCATGCACATCATACTGATGAATAGAAAAATGAAAATAAATGCTAGACCAACTTGATGTCATCCACAGGAAAGGAAAGTCATGCAAAATGATGAAAATAAGAAGACCATCGACTATTCAACAACACTGTGGCAGCAGTGTAAATGAACTTTTGAGATTGGAGCTGGATGTTTGCTTTGGGAAGTGACGTTTAATTTGTGATTGTGGTTGAAGGAGGCATCTTGGTGGCTTTAACATCATATTAAACAGCTGAAGTAATTAAACAACCATTTATAGTTCACGGCACTCTTAGGTATTGAGTCTTAACCGAAACCGCACACGGTTCATGACATTTCCTAGAATTTTGGGCGACATGCTAGGGTACACTGGAACAATTGTTGGGCAACCACTGCAATAGAAGCCAAAATGTGAATTTTTGTTGAGTTTCATGTGACATTCCGAACTGGCAGAAATCAACAAAGGATAGGACCGGCTTAAGACGTTCTCTCTGCTTGACAATGACCCCACGCACGAAAATAAACAGGCATGTCTTGCGACTTAAATGCCATAATGCGTTAAATTCAACATTATCCCTCACTTCAACTTCAAATCAGTTGGGGGCTGAATTCTTGGCTATAATTTTGTCTTCCTATAGTCAATTGTTAGGGTGTTCTAGAGAATGGGAGGTTATAGGTTTCCAACAGAGGATCAATGTAGAGATCCAATTATTTACCCTAACCTAAATGTGGTCTCTTTGCCTGTTAGGGTTACTTACTAAGTTCGCTGACCATACAGATCAATTGTAATTCATGGCCTTCCATAGATGCCGCCTAAAACTTGCTCTATCACTGGCCATCACTTGCCATTTCCCAATTTCAAGTGCAATACTGTCAAGAGCTGCAATTAAGTAGTTAATAATATGATCAATTACTTCCACACATGTCCATGCAAACTGAGCAACACCACAAAAAAGACGTTTCAGTTCTCAAAGCTGACCCACATCCCCAAACTTTTTTTGTGCATACAATTATCATCATTTTATAGTCCATAATTATTTTTTAAAACAGATTAATTTAACTCATATATATTATTTTGTGTGATAATTACACACACACACCATACAAAGTGCAAAAAAGAATAAATATGAAGCGTTGCTCAATTAAATTCAGAAATCGAGCTTAATGAATGCTGGTTGCATAAGCTTTAGGGGTGAGCGTGAATTTAAATTAATTTTATCAAGCCACAAAAAGGTAAAAAATGCTCACAAAGGGAAATAAACGTTTCTGGTGGATAGTTTTGCTTCTGTATATGCTACTGCTGCTCTTTCGTTTCCTTTGTGCTGGCTTAAAACTGAGAAATGTTTACAAAGCTAATTAATTCTCGTGTTTTACTCAATTACAGAAGCATTAAGTTAATTAAAGTGAATATTTAAGTTTTTTGCACGTCTTGCACGTCCTTTGTGCTTCTTTGTTGTCATTTGGTGCTTTTTTGGGTGCATTCGGTTGGAATTATGCATTTATACTGATGGACTAACTTGACTGCTTGAACCAGAAACGACAATTCCTAGAATTCATCCTTAATTAAGTCATTCTTCAAAGTAAGCTCAACTTAATCCATTCCAAAGCATTTAAATCAAATCCATCCACAACAACTCGTCCATAAAAAAATGCAAACTTTTAATAAAGTTGTTAAAAAACAGCATCCGAGAAATAAATAATGACAGAATAATCCTTAAACAGAATAATAGATGGCTAGATAAAGGAGATATCGAGTGGAAGGAAAAAGAAAAGTTGAATTACGAGTACAATGGAAATAAAATCCTAATAAAATAGAGTAATGAAAAGTAAATGAGATGAAATATCGGAATGCAGTTGATCTAAGTACTCTGTGCATTCCTAGTATTTTCCTTGTTAAATCCTTTCTGGCAATAAAAGCTCGAGTTCAGGGAGTGAAAAATTTATTGGAATTTTCATTTTAGTTCTGATTTTGTGCTTAGTGCACATCCTCTATTTAGTGCCAATCCCCTTGTTTAGTGCCAATCCCCCTGCTTAGTGTCAATCCCCCTGCTTAGTGTCAATCCCCTTGTTTAGTGTCAATTCCCCTGTTTAGTGACAGTTCCCTGTTTAGTGCCAATCCCCTTGTTTAGTGTCAATCCCCCTGTTTAGTGCCAATCCCCTTGTTTAGTGTCAATCCCCTGTTTAGTGCCAATCCACATGTTTAGTGACAACTCCCTGTTTAGTACCAATCCCCTTGTTTAGTGTCAATCTCCTTGCTAAGTGCCATTCCCCTTGTTTAATGTCAATCCCCCTGCTTAGTGACAATTTCCTGTTTAGTTCCAATTCCCGTGCTTAGTGCCTATCGCCTTGTTTAGTGTCAATTTCCTTGCTTAGTGTCAATCTCCTACTTAGAGCCAATCCCTCTGCTTAGTGTCAATCCCCTACCTAGTTCCCCTACCTACCGCTTACCTAGTACCCACCCCCATTACCTCTACAATCCTCAGCTCCATGAAAAAATCTTCAATTTGAGCTCATTCTTCCCTTTTTTATTTCTTTTCCTTATTCATTCCTTTCTACTTTACGATTGTCATCGACAAATTCAATAACAACGAATGACATTAAATTTCTCCATTCACTGTGAGTGGCTCTCTTGGACACAAACAGATGAGTAAGAAATATGATGATAGGAAAATGAGAAATGAGATTTTCTGCAAATGCAATGGATTTTTCCTTTTATTTCCTTAAACATAAAACATGTATTTTTTTTTATAGTTTATAATGTGATTTAAGGAACAAGATATGAATGGAACTTTAACTTATGGCTTGACATGATTTTTTTTCTTACTGGTTATACAACATCATGCATTAATTTAATGACATGTCGTTTAACTGAGTAAAATGCTGCTTATTCGTTTGATTTTTGATTAGGGTAATTAAAATTAAAAAGTTTTGATTGTAGCTTTTCTGGAATTGAGTGGGAATGGCCAACATTTGGAGAAGTTTAGAGCGCATTTAGTGATATTTGACTTGCAAAAGTCATCATGAACTTCAATTTAAATTGGTTAAATTTCGAAAATTAATAAAATGATGGACCTTTGTCAGTGGTCAAAATGGTAGAGCGATGGACTTTCGTGTCAATGGTACTAGGTTCGATTCCCGGTCATGTTATGCTGCAACATACTTTCAATTTGTGGCTGATGTCTTTGGTATAACCACATCACTGGAACATTGTAGTTTTACATCTGAACCGTACCCCATACCAGTACCCAGTACTTCTTATTCTACTTTGAATTATAAGGCTGAACCAAATCTGCAAGCAGGTATAGTAGTCGACTGTCTACAAAATTCACTGATGCGAATACCTCAACTACTCTTATACGACTAGACGTAACCTAAAAATCTCGATTTTACAAGTCAATTCGAAGTCCATTAAAGCAAGGAACTTGACTCGACTTCAAGCGCTGCCTGAACTCTTCACAAATCAATACCAACAGCACTAATAGACACGTCATCAATTTTTAAATCATCAACCAACTTCCTACAAATAAATTCCAAACCAAACTGCCTCAATCATCAACTTGTAAGCCTTTCCAGCCCATCCCAACACAAAAAAAAAGTTTTGTGCTATCATTAAAAGTTTAAAAGTTGAAAATCATTGAAACAAGTGCCTCATCATGAGATAATTCTATGTCCCAAGTACAGTCTTGTAAATTTTTGCACCATTCAATTTTTTGAAGCAGGAAGGCACATACGTAGGAAGGGAAGAAAATAAAAAGAAAACTTTTTAATCATCTTCAGACATTTTTTTCACTTCCTTAACTCGGCAGAGCATGTAGGACGGAACAATTTTTTGAAAACTCAAAAATTTGTCATTTTTTTTAAACATCAGCATGAAAGTGGAAACGATTGAATGTAAGATGCTTATGCAAAATACATAGATGCATCATTGCAGCCATGGATTATCAAAAAGAACACAAAAACCAGAGCATTCATTCCCAACATATTCATGAAAAGCTAAAAGTCACGTCGCATGTGAAAATAAGTTTTAACAAAACTCTCAGCATGTCTTCCTACTTATTTTTAGCTTATATTATGGGGATGTTGATTGAGTGATCATTTTGAGCTTTTTATTGGCTAAGAATTTGTTTCTCAAAGGTGCGCATCACTTATCAAGGCTGAGCTTCAGTCATTAAGTCTAAGCGTCAATCATTAAGTCTAAGTGTCAATCATTAAGTCAGAGCATCAGTCATTAAACCTTGAGCGTCAGTCATTAAGACTGAGCGTCAGTCATTAGGTCTGAGTATCAGTCATTAAGTCTGAGCATCAGTCATTAAGTCTGAGCGTCAGTCATTAAGTCTGAGCGTCAATCATTAAGTCTGAGCGTCAATCATTAAGTCTGAGCGTCAATCATTAAGTCTGAGCGTCAATAATTAAGTCTGAGCGTCAATCATTAAGTCTGAGCGTCAGTCATTCATCTAGAATCTCAGTCCTTAAAGGTGAGTGTCTTCTGATGTGGCTGAGCGTCATTTTGTGTCACCATCACTAAATTAAAGCGTGACTTTAAGTCTGAGCGTCCATAATTTGACCACATCCAGTAAAATGCGCCCAAATTCACATTGAATAAAAATTTATCAGCAACACATCCATTTTCTCTCTTTAGTTGGCTTATACTTATGCTTCACTTTCACATTCGCATGCGATTCGATGAAGAAAAAATTCCAGCAGCAAAAAAAAAGGACGAGAATGAGGAAAAAGTTCAGTAATGTCATACATACGAAACATAGTGACGGATTAAGCTTTTCCAAAATGGAAAAGTGTGGTAATAATCATGTAATACTCGAAATACAGCTTTTACTCCTTCCATTTGTCATAAGAGAAAAAAAAACAGTTTAAAGCTTTTTTTATGTGTCTACATGCTGGAAAAAGTTTTAGAAATTTTCGTTATTGCATTCTTTTTATGGCATGGCACATCCAGCAATAAAATTTGTCAAAATTTAATGAAAATATTTTTTAATAAAGTTGATGAACTTTTTTCTGCTTTTACGAACGGGAAATTAACTCTATTCAGTCCTTCCTTAATCATTCTCAATATTTTGTGATGTGCTAATCCAAAAGAAGACATTTAAGCTCTTTCCGACTTTCTCATTTTCTTCTACTTTTTGTGCCATCCTATTGTGATAAATTGTCGTGACTTTCAATGTTCGTTGGAATAAATAAACGTGAAATGTTCATGGATTAGTGACTAAGACGATGAACGGAAGGGATACCGAAGTTCATATGTGACAGTTTTGTTTATTATAAAAGGGAGTGTGATTCATTGAGTTTGGTGACAAAATGTGTCATTTTGGAGATTTGTTGTGGAATTGCTGAATTGATGGGGTTGAGGATGGGAAGTTAGGTTATGAAGTTTCATGTGCAGTTGGGATGGATAGAAGCTAATTTGTGTTTTTTGATATTTGGAGCTATTCTTTAGAGGATTTACCTTTGGAGCCTTATTTTTAGGACCTAGAATTGGACATGAATGATGTCAGATATATCCTACAAGGCACACGACATGGAGAAGGCAAAAATCATGTCCAAAAATGACATTTGCTTGATATTTCCGAATCAGACTCGACGCTGAAGTCATGTGACACTCAAATCTTCAAGGAACACTGCATTTCGTCTTTTCTACATCCCATGCCTGTCAACTAACCCCACTCTAAAGCTATTAACCTTTATGCGACCATAAAATCACCAAATCACTCCAAATCCACCATCTTCTTATTATTTTAAATAAAACTTTACTTAAAGCTCCAAGAATCAAATGAAAATCTCCACAATATGACTCAAAAACTTAATAAATTTCATTCCTTTTTTTATTTTAACTCATAAAACAAAAGAGTGTAAAAAAAAGACATAAAAAAAATCCTAAAGTGTACTTTATTTCATGTCCATGTCATCTAAATGCATCTTCCATATAAATTTCTTCTATTTTTCAAGTACTCACACAAATCAAGTGAACATGCAAGTGTAAAGGAGTTAAAAGAAAGGAGAACAAAAATGTTTTTTAATGCCAAAGCTTATGTCCTTGTGGGGAAATTGGTGAGGATGTTCTTGTAGGCTGGCTATTCGAAAAGGGACACGGTGTAGACAAGGCTGAACATCTCGTTTAGACTGACATGACTCTGGTCTGTAGCCGGATTCGCTATAACCTGGTTTAAGGCCAGAAATTCGGCTACATACTCATAGCCGGATTCGCTATTTTCATATATCTGACCTGCAACCGGATTATAGCGAATCTGGATACAGACCAGAATCATGTCGACCAGGAGCCAGAATTTTTGACTTTCTATGCGATGTGTCTTCCGAGTATGTGTCCAATAGAGCTAAGAGTGCTATACCAAGAAGGAAGGAGAGGGGATTTGAGGACTAAACCCCTAAAATACGCTTATGCCTCTAAATAAGCCTTATATTGGGTTTGTGACATTTGTGTAGATGTATCAACTGTCCAAACAAAGTGTGGTCATGAATGTCTTTACAGCAATAAGCATGCTATCTATACATTAATGACACACAGTAGACAAACATCGGTAGCCCGCACTAGACCACTATATCAACCAAAACTTTCATCTCATCAAGCCAAATCTCAAAAGAAACCTCCCAAAATCACCACAACAACTCAAAGAAGAAGACAAGCACCAAGAGAACGAACAAGAAGCTTCATAGCAGAAAGCTTTTTTATGTTTCCTCAAAGGATTATAAATTAAAGTGTTATGCGTCTTTAATATCAGACGCCATAAAAAAGAATAAACAAAAAATTATGTCCGCATGGGGGGAAGCCTGTCCTCTCCTCCCCGCTACTTACTTTTTTTTTCATTCCTTGCATTGGAGATAACTGGCATGGATATATAAAAAGGGATAAAAAAAACTGTACGTCGTCGACTAAAAAGTGTCTTTAATTGAAGGCAGTAAGGAGAACGAGAATCTAATAAAACTTTATTGTATACTTGACATCTCTCAAGCACTTTTGTACATACATACATATATATATTGTATCTAGAAGGAAGAAGCAGTTCCAACAACATTTGTCGAGTAAATAAATCTCATAGCTTCTTTTTCATCTCCTTTCAGTGGAATTTCAGTGTGAAGCACTTCATAATCGTAAAATGTAATGCTGCAATAGGGCGGAGATTTTTAATTCAATCTCTTTCTTTCTGCCATAGCCTGCCTAACTGTGCTCCGTTATTTTTTTTCTTCCTGAATGATATGAAACACTTTTTTGGGCTCTCACTGATGATGCTTCTCCGAATAAAAATGGATCTTCTTTTTTTTTGGTGCTTTTCCCCCTTTTTTCCAGCTTGTATTACTATAGATGTGTACTTTTTGAGCTCTTACCATCGTAATTTGCAGTACACAAGTTTTTAGCATAAATTTTGTTCCTCTTACTTACTCTTTTGGATTGGTGGGGAAGGTGGATGTGATGGAGTGGTGGAATTTGTGGTTATTTTGTAGGGTTTGGACAAAATTGCAGGAATCAGGCATAAATGGAGGATAACCTCGATCACTGATCTTTTGTAGGGTTCCTTCGTAATTCCAAGTTTGCAGCCTTTGACAAGCTATAGGGTAAAGTCGAAATCTGCAAGCCTACGCATCTAATACGCAGGAAATGCAGGTCTGTGGTTCTTTAACGAACCCAAATTAGAGACTAGGGTACAGAGAGGATACTAAGAGTATCCTGAGACTTGTTGCTCAGTGAATAAAATAACAATATCCAAGATTGAGAGATTTTTGAGATATTATTGAGTTAGGCTCCTTCCTCAAGAGTTACAAACAGCACAAATCGGTTAATCGATCCAAAATTCAACTCCAGGCAGGTCATCGTGACTCAAACTTGACCCCAGCTTTGGTATAAATCCAGTCTGCCCTAGTCCCTGAGTTTTGAATCCATTAACCAACTTGTCCTATTCGGATGAATTCCCTCCAAAATCCCCAAATCATTTCCAACCAATTTCCCAATCCTTTCCCCCCACTTATATCCTTCAAACATGAACTTCTTCTTGTATATCCTGTACAATTTCATACAATAGTAACATTGCTATGGTGAGAACGAAAACAGAATGTTCATGAAGAGAATAAGGAAGAAAAAAAACATCAAAAATGTTTCAAGCCGTCCATCACAAACAGAACATTAAAAGCCATAACTTCCGTAAAGCGTAATAATGGCTGGCATAGTGAGAACGTAAATTCATGACACAAAAAAAAAGGCTTTAAACAACTCTTTTTTTGGATGGGCTTTGGTAGTAAATTTAATTTCTATTTTTAGAAGTGAAATTGGGGCTGCATGGACGTAAAGTTATGGTCATTAAGAGTTCACTTTGTGGCTTCATTAAATCCTTAACAAGGTTCTGATTTTTGTATTTTCGCAGGAGGCTTTAATGCTTAAATTTGATTATTAAGGTAAATTCTCGAGATGCAGGCTGTCAAGCACCCATATTGAGTATCAAAGCCTCAATAAGCCCCTAGAAAATTGGAAGAAATCAATTTATTCATTTTAAAAAGTATCAAGTTTCAAGCTTTATAGCCTAAAATGATTGATTTTCTTCGGTTATCCAAGCCTACATTCATCCACTGCTAACAATGTCTTCCAGCTTCAAAAATAATTTGATCAAATATTTTTACAGCACTTGAAACAATTAGAATGAGATTTTCGAAAAAACTTATCCATCCTACATGCTTATTCTCGGAAATCCCATTGAGAAGTACAAAAATAAACATGAATGTTAAATTTTTCATTTCAAATTTGCAGAAGCCTACATCATATTTATGAGAATTAATGTTAGTCAGATAAAGTATCCTTAAAAAAAATGTAAATCCTTTAGTTTTGTATGCTCATAGTTAAATAAATCTACAAAATGTCTGACTTAATATAATTTTTTGGAAAAATGATTATTATTCATCAAAGAAAATCTACATATTTGTATAGGACAGACTAAGGACATCTATGTAAATTGTATTGTATTTATTGTGGACATTTATGTAAGGCAGGGGTGGGCAACCTTTTGTATTTTGAGGGACATCTTTTTGGTAAGCTCTGGACGAAGGCCCACATGTCATACGGTTCATACTTACTTACTTACTGGAACTATACTCTGACAAAATGCTCCCCATCTGACTCTATTGCTGGATACAATTCATGACATTTCCAAAAAATGTCCCACATCACAAAGCTTGCCCACCCACTGAAGTAAAGAGTTAACAAAACTAAAATTATTATATTTTCTGAATGTTCTCTATAAGGCACGTATGGCATGTCTAGCAATCTAAATGAGAATGTCAATGGCATTTTCACAGAAATATGCGTTAGAAAAGTTTATATGTAGTTTTGGATATGTGTCATTTGTGTATTTGTGGTGTAGTTTTTTGGATATTCCGAAAACTAAGGGACAGCTCGGACTGCTCGGACTACTCATAAATGGGGTTTGGTTAAGGAATATGAATTTAAGTTGTTATTCATTAGAATGCTGAAGAACTCATGGAAGGAGGGTCTTGAAAGTAATATGTAGTATTGTGCATACTTGTGGTCGAACTGTTAGCTTGTGATCCATGATCAACCTAAGATGTATCTGAAGTTGACACTATTGCTGTTTACCGTCCAAAGTAGTGTATAGACTTACATTTGGGAATGGGTAACAAGAAAGGGTAACAAAAAGGGTTCATGATATTGAGATTAGGTGACATTCACGAGATTTGTCGATGACAAGAAATTTTCTTATATTCCCAGTCGCGGTCTCGGTCTTGAGAACTGACCAAATTTGAGACTTGAGGAAACCTTAGTCAGATAGAGATAATTTGTAACAGAAGCACAATTTTATATGAAGTCGAGTCGACTCAGGTCAATCTTTTAATCGACTTCGAACTCTGATTCTAAGGACGTTCGAAAGCATGCTCCTACTTTGCATCCTTAAATGAATTTTCTCGGAATTTTCATTGTCTAACTCAGATTGACTCCCACCTTTTGAACTTAATTAGAGACCCGTCTCAAATACACTGCTTTTCAAAATTTCTACATTCTAGTCTGTAGGTGATTCAAAGCTTCATCTGCTCCAACTTAAATTTCATTGTTAATGTCCTTTTACACAAAAAAAGCTCACTTCACACTCTCCATACCAACCAAAGTTCATCCTAACATCTCTCCATACCCACATCTACAATACATTTTTTAGTTATTTCACAGTGGCTTCTTTATCAACAGCATAAAGAGTTAAACATCATATGAATGTACAATATAATAAAAGTAGCAAAAATATGGCCCCTTTTTCTCCGTCCATAAAATAAAAAAAAGAGTCTCTAAAGCTTCCAAGCTTCCATATTATCATAAGTTCCTCTCCCATACCATAAAACTGCTCTTTTAAGTCAAATAGAGAATGGAAGGGAATTTAAGCGATTTAATAATAAAAAAGTGAAACACAAAAAAAAATTGTTGTAATATTTACACAGCTATAAAGTTTTCTAAGCTTCATAGTCCCTCATACCCAATACACACACAATATGAAGCCCTTTTAAGGATATTGTTTGTAAAGTTTTGTCACATTTTAGTTTTTATTACTTAAATATTTTTATGCACAATTTCATATCAAGTTATGGGGGACATGAATTCATATGTTGTGTCGTAAAATTTGAAATTTAAATGACCGTTAAAATGAGGAGGCCTTTTTTTAATGGAAGGGATGAGCACAGTTGACATTGTTGGTCTTAATTTCTTAATTTTTGAAGGTATATCCTGATGAGATTGCATTGCTCTTGGTTGCTGATGTGTGAAACATGCAGAATTGAGATTTTTAAGGTGGAACTTCTTGAGTTTCAGTTGGAATTTCTGCTTATTTGAGGAGATTCTTTGTATGATTGGATGACTCTTGAGGTTTGTTGTGGTTTACTAAGGAAGCCATCTGCTGTATAATTGCCGGGACAGTGCTATACTTTTGGAAAGAGGCAAATTGATAGCAAAATCCCTTAATCCATCCGTCCATTAAAAAATGTTTAATTTTTCACATAAATTAATTAATTTCCAAACTAATGACTCAAAAGACGAATAATCAACTTAAAAGCACCATAAAGCTTTTTATTAAAACCCCGGAGTGTATTATTTAAGGGTTAAAATTCCATTAAAACCGTCTATAAAAGTCTTGCCTTCTTTCTTAGTTCCAGTCCGAAATTCAAATAAACCTTTTTAAAGTTTTAAGAACTGATTATAAATTTAGTAGCACTTACACAAAAAATTACTTTATCTACTCTAGACATGGCTATAAATTATTGTGATGACTTATTGACTTTACTGCTTGTCAAAGTAATAAACTAGAAATTGATTATTCATGTCGTAACTTTTGAACCAATTTTATAGACTGAAAAAAATGTTAAAAAATTGTGTTTTGGGAGATTTTTTGATGTTTGTAGACACGGATAGAGTCGAAATGTCTCTGAGAGTTAGAACATGTACATTAGACATATTATGACAATTTTTTAGCATCCCACATCCATTTGTAGAGGCACAGAAGCAAGAGAAGCTTAGTTGGCATCTCTATTGCTGACTTTACTGCTAGCTGCTCTTTGCCAATTTAATAAAATATGAAAATTTGAAAATTTAAAAAAAAAAAAATTTATAATTTTTAAAACAAAAAAAATTAAAATTTTGAATTTAAATAAATTTTAAAGTTAATTAAATTCAATAAATGTTAAAAGACTTTAATTTTGAAGAAAAAATACAAAAAAAATTTATTTTTTAACTAATTATATATTTTTCATCTTTATTAACATTATCTACTCTTAAATTCTATACAATAATTTGATTTTACAATTTTCATATAATTTTTTTTATAAAATGAATAAAAAACTTTCTCAATTTTTTTTTATCAAATTAAAATCTCATCCATCAATTCACTTGAATATAAAATAAGATAAACTTTCATAATTAGAACTGACAACATCAGCTCCACATTATTTAATGGCTCATTTCATCATGACCATAAATTGAGATTCACAAAATCCAAAAAAAAAATTATATTTCTTTCTATCTTTTAAATGAAAATAAAAAGTCTGTGGATAAATAGTTTATATTTTTTGTGAAAATGTTTTTAAATTGGAATTAATTTGTGGTTTTTTTGGGGGTTTGTTTTTTTAAATTAATTAATTTTTGTTTTTAAATAATTAAATTTTCATTTAAATTTTTAAAAAATATTCAAATTTTAATTATTTAAAAATTTCAATTTTAAAAATTAATTTTTTAAAAAAAATTTGAATTTTAATTGATTTAAAAATTTGAATTATTTGCTTTAAAAATTTGAATTTTTTAAATTTGAAAATTTGAATTCTTTTAAATTTAAAAAAAAATTTAAAATTTGAATTCTTTTAAATTTAAAAATTTGAATTCTTTTAAATTTAAAAATTTGAATTCTTTAAATTTAAAAATTTGAATTCATTTTTTAAAAATTTTTTTTTAAAATTTAAAAATTTGAATTTAAAAATTTTGAAACTTTTAAATTAAAATTTTAATTTTTTAAATTTAATTTAAAATTTAATTTATTTATTTTTTTAAAATTTAAATTTAAAATTTATTTTAAAAAATTAAAAAATTAAAATTTTTTTAATTTTTAAAATTAAGTCTCATAAATTTTGCATTTAATTAATACAGTCATGTATATCTACCCCAAAAAATTTTTAAAATATTTTCTAAAATTTAATTCATGTTAATTAACCAAAAAGAACCCTCAAAGGTCACAAACCTCCCCAAGTTCATCCCCAAAAGAACTCCATTTTCAAAACATATATTCCACAAAGAATCACAACATGAAAATTTATATGTCTGTATAGTTAATATTATTAACATTATAATCATTATCTTTAATGTATAATTTGCTCAATTAATTTCTACATATATGCTTTTCTCAACAATTTTTTCTTTTCTAAAATAAAATAAAATTAAAAAAAACTTTACAATTTTCCCTTTTTTTTTATTCATTTCACTGATTTCATTTTGTACTCTCGATTTCATCTTGAAACACAAAAAGAAAAGTTTTTCTAGTTTGAAATTTCTTATCTGTCTGTAAATGCGCATGCATGCATGTGTGTTGAATGTCTTTTTGTGAAAAAAAAAATTTTGGTCTTAATTCTTCAGGACAATAATGATAATAAAAAGGTCAAAGGGACCACCATGAGATGGAATGCCCATTTAGGGAGCTTAAAAGAAGTCTCATAAATGTCACATGAAAGTTTTTCCATTCATAGTTAATGTTTGAAGCTGTTTTGTGAAGGATGTTGAGCTGTACATTCGACGGTTTAGGTCAGTTAAGGTGTTACTACTGAAATTGTTCCTAAATTGAGTATTTCTGTGGAAATTCGATCTAAATTCCTCATAAATTCACAATTTAAGGTCACATGGTGCCATCAAAATATTTAAGGTTCCTCATCACATCCCCAAGAAATGCTTCACATCCCACCTTAACCCCCACTCAACTTCTATCAACAGAAACATTTTTTTGTCTCTTAAAACTTTTTTCCTCCTTCAGTCTTTTGCCTTTTTCTTCTTTCATTTAGAAGCCAAGACAACAATAGCAACAAAATTATGAAGAGACCACGAAGAAGAAAGGCAGGCAAGAAGGAAAAATAGAAATAATGAAAATGGCTTCAGCAAAAATATTTCAAAAAACTTTTTTTCTCAAAAAACATAAACAGACAGTAGCTAGCTGTATGTAAGCTGAGGGACAAACAGTGATGAACTAACTTTGTTGAATGACATTTTGAAGAAGAGTTGTTGGATGGAGAGAATGTGTCCCGAGTGGACAAAAGACCGTTAGGACTAATCATTTGCTTGACATTGCCTTGCTTTTGACTGGTTATAACAGATTATTGTCCACTTTGGTGTGAGTAGGATTGGCTCTCTGTGGCGTAGTGGTTTCATACTTGTGAATTTAATATTTATACGCCGATCCAGTGATCGTAGGTTCGAGACTTGTCACAAGAAGTTATTCATTTGTCCTTTTTTGAATCAAATGCACTACAAAATCGCCTATAAGTCTCATTATGCAGACTACAGACAGTAATGTTATCAAAAGAAGAATTCTGAACCTACTATTAAGTGTAAGTCTAGGTTTGAGTATGGTAGCAAGGCCAAGAATCGGGGTAAAGTGTTCTAAAGTGCTTAATAAGGGTTCAAGCTATAAAACTAGCTTTCATGCCCTTTTTTGCCAATTTAGATCAGTTCTTGTATGACCAATATCCTAAGATGTATGCTGGATGCAACCATAAGGCAGTAACTAAGCATAAATCTTAAGATTCATATCTTAAAATCATGAAAAATCGGATGAAATTTTTAATATTGATAATCAGTTTCTGGGGCGTATCCAGAGGGGGTTCCAACTTTTTTGGACTAAATTTTGCAAAATTTTGTTTTTCGAGACAAACCTAAACTCCAAATTCCAATTAGTCCCTCCTCTTGCTCCTCAAAATTGAAACATTAGGTACACCCCTGACCAGTTCCACAGGCACACTTCAAAAAGAAAAGTTTTTCAACATCAATGGCTTACATACAATTTTATTTTTTATGAATAGGACTAAATGAGAGAGTAAGTGAGTCTAAGAAAAAAGTATCTTTAAATATTTCAAGATGATTAAGAAGCCTTAACAATATACACAACAACAGAAATAAAGAATTTCTATTCAACATTTTTTCATCTTCTTCCATCCGCATATCAGTGACCATTAGAATATCCATTTGTGTGTCCATTTACAGCACTTGTGATTTTTCCATTATGGAAGCCATTCACTCCATTTGTGTGGACTTTAGCACAGCCATTGACTTGATGATGATGACGTTTATGATCGTTGTTGACCGTGTGTGCTGTTGTGATGGGAGTTTCGTCATTTCTTGCATTGATACGTTGTGCAATGGATGAAACGAGACCAGCTCCCTTTCCACTGCCATCTTCAGCTAACATCAAATGGAACTAAATGGGAAGGAAGAAGAAAAATTGAAAATAATAAATTTTTATATCTAATAAAAATGTCAATTTAGACAATCTTACTTCCTTCTCAGGTGCCAATTCCTTGATTAATTGCTTCATCCATCTCTTCAATCGTGGATGATGTTTATATACACTTCCATCAACAGCAATTGTTATGTCCTTTTCATTCATACGATTCAATAAGACAGCTGTGCAAATTGAGACGAGCAATGCAGCACGATATGATACCAATGCAGTCGCATATTGAATCAGCTTTATGTCATCCTCATCGTAATCCTCATTAAATTTATAATTGAATTTATCAAATACCTTGACAGTCATCGTATTAGATCCAGTTAATGCATCTCTAGAATGAGTTTTTAAAGGATATTTGAAATAAGAATATCAATTATCGTTTAGAACGGATGTTTCGTCGATGAGCTATTGTCATCAATAATCGATAACATTTTCTATTCTACTCAATGTATCATCATCAGTTGCTGTTGTGGATGTGACAATAATCGGATTGGTGTCATAAGTGTAACAATTGACAGAAAATAGACAAATTAGACAGGTGAAGAATGAATTGAATGGGTGGAGACGATTGTGAGTGACGAAGGCGCTTCCTATGGTCAGGTTGTTAGTCATGGAGTCAGGTCTAATCATTGAGGAAATAGTTTGGTACCCAAATTGTTGTTTTTTGTACCTTTTTAGACCAAAATTGAAAATTTAACTCAATAAGGTCAAATAAGGATCCAGTTCCTACTTCTACTCAATTATATTGGCTATGTCCCTAATATTGGGACCTAATAAATGGACGAACAGATGCTCTGACTATCTAACTTACAGGAAAGTCCCAATTTAACTCAAAACCAACTTCTACCTAGCAATACCATGACTGAACAGCCAACAACATGTCAAACTGCCCACAATCTCATTCTTCGAAACAAAAATCAAGTCAATGAACAAATTGACACCCAATACGACACGGAAGATGCCACTGATGACTTCTTGTTGAGCAATAGATAGAATAAAAAAAGGTCACCGGAAATGAGTGAAGAAAGGACAAATTTCCACTTACTCTTCAATATGTGACACATTGTCAGTGCCAAATTTCCATGGTGCTGGAAACAGTTCCTTTGATGCTTTTGAAAAGAGCAAACCCTTGTCAACTAAATCTCGTAGAACAACACGACATACCTATGATATTAAATATAGAAAAATTGTATGTGAATGGAATCAGAAATTCATGATGTAAATGTGTTCTATTGTTGTGCACTTACCTCACCCAAGTACTTTCCACTGATGTACTTTTCAAATCTATTGTGAATAAGCGTAAAATAGGAATGAAGGAAAAGAAATAAAAATATAATATTAGACATGAATAATAAGAGCTTTTTCATGCAATATTTTTTTTCTGTTTTATCTTCAAATCCGTGTGGGGAAATTGTGCTGGATTTAGGTATAACTGAGGCTTATCCAATGGAAGTGAAGCTGGGAGGGAGGATGGCGAGGCTTGACAGTTTTTTGTATGAAATTCTCCAATTTGCTGACCAAAATCTAAACAATTTGATTCTTCGAATTAGCTGCATATATCCTAGTCATCAGTCATATCCAACAGCTACCTGCAGCTACACTAAACCCAACATCTAATTCTACAATTTCCTACCAAAATCCCCCCAAGGAAATCTCAACATTTTCCAACAGTTAAGTGCAATCATAAGTAATAAGCATGAAAAAAATAGAACTCGAGAACAAGAGGAACTAGAGACGAATATGAAATGAAAGGGGGAATAAAAATTTCCTCTCTTAACCATTGCCTCCATTGTGATACAGCAATAATAACAGTAATGCTAGATGAATGAGAATGTGCTCTCATCTCATGCCTCATTGAGATACTTCTTGCGTGATTTTTTTGAAAGTAATGTTATGAAAAATTGGAGATGATGATTTAATCTTTGGATTAAGATTAGGGATGAGGGCTTAATGCAGCCTTTTATTAAGGATATAACAAGATATGCTTCAGGTTCTAGTCTGAATGTATTTAAATGCTATAAATTACAGCAGGATTCATAGGTTCAATTCCTAATGAAGTCCCTCAAAACTCTGAAGATCCTGAATACAAAGGTTCAAATCCCAATAAATCTAAAAGCAGCTTTGACGACCCTAACAGCCTTAAAATGCACAATTTTGCATCATCTTCCTCAAAATCAGACAATTCACAATCAGCACAACATTCAGTATATGTGCCATCTGATAGAAAATTGTTTGATGCATCCAGCCATCAATTGCACATTCACTTATGGATTTACATTATCCATTATTCCTCTACATTAAATTTTTTTTGAAGACGAACAGAAAACATGAATCAATAAAAATAACATTTACAGCACTTACGTAAAGCTATTCTTCAAAAGTGATCCATTGTCAACTTCTTTATCATATTCTGTACGAATAAAGTCAATTGTGCCTTTATCACCAAATGCACCCCATTCAATATCGATGATGACATGCTTTTCATTGTGTCTTTCACCTTCCCAATGTTGTACGCGCTCAGCACGTTCGAGAAATGCAGCATTTGATCCCGTTCCTAAAATCATACCAATACGTGTCTTTTTATCCAGTCTTGCACCTTCGACCTGTTTGTTTTAGGGGTGAAAATGAGAATGTTTGAGATTATTTGAATTTTTTGGGAGGTTGGTGATGATTTTGACAGGATTTTGGCACTGAATGTGAATATTTTAGGGGTATAGCAAGTGTGTTGCCATGAAAAGGGTATTTGTTCAGTAGACCACATCCTTCTCGTGCCAAAATAGTTCAAGATCATCCAATAATCCACAAAAATCAACAATACTCACCAAAGTTCCAGTTGTGTCATTTAAAATGCACAAAACTTCAATATTCTCCATTCCATGTTTCTTTAATGAATTTTGTAACAGCTCAACAACATCACGACCAACAACTGATGGACAATTGAATGATTTTGTCCATGTAACAAGCTCAGCTGAATGAAGACTATGTTGTTTCATTGGAAATGAGAATGTAAATCCCATTGGCATTTTTGAATCAATTGGTATTTCCTTTAATCCCATAAAGTCTTTAACACAATCAGCCAAATAGTCAAACAATTCAATGCCACAACCTAAACGTGCCTCATCAGAAATGTGATAAAATTTAAATTCTTCCTTTAAAATTTGTCCACGTGCGAGCTCAAGGAGAATAACACGAAAATTCGTTCCACCCAAGTCAAGTGCCAAAAAAGTACCTTCCTCGGTACCATCAGGTAATTCCGGAATATAAGTATTTTCCATTTGAAGTGATGATTTCTGTTCGCCCAATGCTGCTCGCATTTCATCTTTGAATGCCTCACCGACTCGATGAATTTGATCCTTGTTGAGGATTAATTTCCTCAAAAGCTCCTTCACCTGAATTCGTGCGAGAAAACAAAAAGAGCAGATTTTTTAGAGATCAGAAAAAGGTCACAATGGAAATAAAAAAAAAAATTATCGAAATGTCGCGTTTCAACCCTTTTTAATGCCTCAATGATGCCTTGTCAACTGATAAATGGAAATGAAACATCTCTATGTGTAACATTTGCCCTCATCAAAGTGTAATTAAGATAATTCCCATATGAACTTTTGCGATAACATTTTTGTTGGATGTGCCGCACCATATTTACTGCTGTGACTTTTTTTTACATATTTAAAACTTTTTTTTATGGTGAATGGGAATGAATAAAAGTAAAAATTATTAAATTTGCGTGTGTGTGTGTGTGTGTGCGTCTTCATGAATTTTAATGAAATATTGGAACTGAAAAATCAGAGATTTTATCCATCGTGATACGATAATGGATATAAAAGGGTCAGCAATTAAAAACATTTTGTATCATTTTTTGACATTTTGATGGGGATTTAGTCGGAAAGGTATGAAACGAGTTATGGAAATTTATAGATGCTTAGGATTAGGATGAGAATGGGCTTGGCTTGATGGAATTGATTGATATTCTGATTTTTTGATGGGAGTGTGGATTTTTTGGGGATTGTGAGGTTTAAATGGGGGTTGGAGAATTGATGGAATGGGGTTGTCGATAGCCAGTGCTGCATTAGGTATCAACCCAGCTTAAAATACTCTTTTGAGTATGCCTTGTGTTACTTTAGGTTTGTATAAGCGTGACTATGACAAACAGAGCTGTATCTGACCCTGGCAAGCATGTCCCCTTACTCAACAACCCCTAGTCCGAACAGTAAGCCACATCTGCTCTAGAAATTTGAATAATTATCAATCTCAGATCTAGAACTTTATTAATCAGAGATTATAGGCTCTGCCAATCCCTCAACTCAATTAATCCCCAATAAAATCGCATTTAAAAATTGATTACGACAGTATTGAACTCAAAAGACCTTCAAGAAGCGTCAATGCGGACATTTTTACTTATCACTACATCAGCTACATACAAAAAAACACCCGAATACAATGTGTGAAATGAGATTAATTTCGTGAAGCTCACGTTTTTATTGCAGTATCTTTTGCAATTTATTATTTACGCTGCTGAGTCTGAGAGACACAAAAAAATATAAAATCTTGATGACTTTTTTGTTTGTTTCGAAATGTGAATGAACATTTGGGATGAGCTGATGATGAAATGATTTTTGTTTAGCTAATGATTTTGTAAATATGGGGAACTGACAGTTGTTTTTCAGTTGTTTTGATAGGGTTGAATATATAGTAAATAATAAAGTACGTAAATCTATAGTAAGATGCACGTTGATTATTGCGTGAGATTGGCGATTGATTGATGTGAATATAAAGGCTTTTATGGGCGCATTCAGGAGGCTAACTCACTTCCTTTCCTTCCTTCCGAACCAACTCCTACCCTATCCCCTCCACTCTTACCACTCTATATGGAAAAGTCTCCAATTTTCTAGCGGTTTCGTGAAAAATTCCAACAATTTTCAAATGAGATCTGATCCTTGGATGATACAAGAAGGTCTGTAGACCATACCCATAGCTATATTCAGCTAATAATCATGCAATTGCCTTTATATTGTAACCAGACTAATCAGTCAAATAGTCAAAAATCTCAGATTTGTGCCAATTTGAGCCTTAAAGTCAAATAGATCAAAATTTTTTTATATTTTTCAACAACACCTCCATCAATTCCTCAAATTCTCAAAATAAGTTCGAGTAAAAAATCTCAAGCATCCCCCCATCCATTAACAATTCATCAAAAATTGTAACAAAATTTGTCAGCAATTTGTTGGAACAAAAAAAAATTTTTGATTCATTAATAATCGTTTCATTTTCTTCTTTCTTTAATAAAAAATATTGTGAGACAGAAATTGATTTTCTCCCCTTGAATTTCATAGGTATTGATCTGAAATTTGAAACAGCAAAACGACATTCGTGGCTTTATGACAGAAGATTAAATGATTGCAATTTTGTTTTAAAAAAAAAAGACTTTTTAATTTGACTTTGTTAAGGTTCAAATGACATCAAGTGTCAAAGTGGTAGAAAATTGAATTTGAGTGCTAAAGGCTCTGGGTTTGAATCCTAGTTCATGTCCAAAGATGTGAAAAAGATCAAAATACTCAAAAGCTGCTCAAAAATTATTTAAAATCGAGATGAAACTAAGTGTTTAAAATGTGGAGTTTGGTAAACTATTCGCCGACTTGGTGCCAGTTCCTGTCAATGCACATGAAGGAGAAAAGACAAGAAATCCAGTCATATCCGGTTCTAATCTCTAGGACACCGCTTTGTCGCCATATTAACGGAAAGACGAGAAGTTGCCATGATGGCACCAAATGGGCTGTTTTTGACCCATTTTTTACAGTTGTTGTCCTTGGAAAGTCCTCAATAATCCAAAAAACAATCACTTCTCCACCAACACACCCCCAAAAACCTTCCAGTCACCAACTTCCTCCATCAATTCTACCAACAAAAGAAGAAAAATAAAGTTTCCTCAGCAAAAATTCGTAATCATTGAACTTGACTTTCATTTAGACACAATAGAGCCAAACATCAATGGCAGAAGCAATAACGGTATTGAATAGGAAAAAGAAGCCAAAAAAAAAAATATTGTCAACAAACGAAAATGATGAAATGAATAGTGAATTTATGTAGGCATTTACAAGCATTACATAAAGCAATCAATCTGCCATTGGGAAATCAATGGCATATGAAAAAAAGAGAGAGCAAACATGATGATGATGAAAGGCACAAAATATACGAAGAATACTTTAAGCTTTTTAGGAACTGCCATCGTACTCTGTGTATTTGTGAGTGAAATTTAAAAGATTGATGATGTTATTATGGATGGTAAAATTTCGCGCATTGTTGTCGCTCCCACACTCAAAAAATGATGTACATGAACATTATTGATTTTGCATCGAAAATCATAAATAAATTTTGTTTTATGTATCATCAACACTCCCCCAACTGAGGCACAAAACATGTGTTGTCTTCATGTGTGATGTGCCTTTTGATTTTTTTTTATTAAATTTATTATCTGACTGCTTCTGTTTTTATGGCATAACTTTTGTTTATTCTCGTGGTGTGATGGATGAGGGTTGGGGGTAAGGTAATAAACTTCTTGTGTAAATGTGTGAATCTTTGAATTAATTTGAATTTTTTCGAGTGGAAAATTGCAGGAAAAGTTTCAAAATTCTGAAACAACTAGAGCTTTATGGCCTAATATCCTCACATCTTGGTTTGACCTTCAAACTCGAGACACTCCAATCCCAAACCTCCTTTAAATGTTTGGATTATGTCCAAAATATATGCTCTTCTTCTCCTGTTTATGTCCTCACTGTCTCTACACGTCCCCACTTCCTAACTGTACATGCCCTTATCAGTATGCTTTCTCGAAATCCCGGTCCCAATAAATTTTCGGAATCGAGATCGAATTGAAATTTTCGGGATACCGAGATTTTTCAGGATCGGGATATGCCGATAGCGAGAAAGCATACTTATCATCCTCCTCCCCTTTCCTCTTTGTACATGCCCTCACCCCTCCCTCCCTCTCTGTATATGTCTTAGCTGGCCAAATTATCACAAAGCCTTGAACAGATTATGATGATAATGATTGATCTAACTTCCACTGCTTATCTAGTTCTTTATTAGTTACTCAAAATTGCAATCTCAAAGCTAGAAGTCTAGTCAAATTTTA
The DNA here is from genome assembly GCF_022539635.2 of Chironomus tepperi. Lineage (NCBI taxonomy): Eukaryota > Metazoa > Arthropoda > Insecta > Diptera > Chironomidae > Chironomus > Chironomus tepperi. Next base: position 3,840,059 of record NW_027226457.1, read on the forward strand.
TCCCGAGCGGCACAAAAGATGAAAGCTTTATTAACACTAAATGGAAGCAGTTTCCAATTTGACGTCGATATAGCTCCCTTGGCTCAGCCTTCTTCATTTTAGTCGCTCGATTATATTACGTCAATTCGATTATTACAATACAAAATCAAAACAAAATCCGGTTTAAACCCCAAAAAACCCTTCAAAATCATTCAGCATTACTCTATCAATTTTGACTCTATTATTACTCATCAAACCACAAAATATTTAATCTATAACAAAGCAAGACAATATCAATTTTGCGACAATACCCGGACCTCATCTTGACCTCCTCAAGTTATCAGTCTATGTCAAATTATAAAATATTTTTTTAAATCCCCCAATCATAATTATTTCAAGACATATTACGTCTTTACATAAATTTTATTTAAATGTCGCATGGGACAGAAAAAAAATCAAAAAAAAAAGTATCTTTCAAGACATACTTATCATTTTTAATGTTATGGGTATTAGAAGTTGTACTGGAATGTACATCGTAAAAAGCTGTTATCGTCAACTTAATTGTTATTGTTATTAGCAACGATACATTTGTGGGACATAATCATATTTCAATAAATTTGTTTACTGTTACTTTATTATTTGAATGATAGCTTAGGACGTTGGGGATAATGTGGGAAATTATTGGATTGGGATTGAGTGGATGTATGGGGTGTAGTTGGAGATTTGGATAGTGAGGATTACTACTGTTGGGTCAATTCATATTTTGAAGAATTTTCTGGATGTTTGGTACTAAATTTGCAATTTTATTGGATTTTTGAGTCAAAATTCATCAAATTCTAACAAGATTCAACCAAATTGACCTATAGGATGCCTTTAAACTTAAAAAATGACTGATTTCTTACAAAATTTCACAAAAGCCTCACAAACTGCACTCAATTCAACCTTCAAAACCACTCGACCCCTACAAAAATCTTCCAATACCCCCAAAACTGCTCTCAAACCCCACAAAACCCACCTCTGCATTCCCATAAATTAACAACTTCCCTTATCTCCCCAAATAATATGATAAAACATCCAAAAAATTATTAACACGACAATATTGACTTTACGTATCGATAAACGGCTGTTGGCACAACGCGTACATTCCCATTCATGTATATCACAGTATTGACCTTGCTCTTGAAAAAAAGATGTAAAAAATATTATGAAAAAAAAAACTTTTTTTTGCGTCGTTTGATAAAATAAAAAGTGTGACATAGAATAATTAGTCTCGTGTGTGTGTGTGACACGCAAGTGGATTTTATTGACTTTTATACAGCTACGACTCCCATGTGATCTATTTTTAAAGTTTAAGATGTTAATTTTTGTTGATTTTTCTTTTCACGAAGTTTCTAAGCAATATTTTTGAGTATTTTTGGATTTTTCTAGAATTTTCTTGATTGTAGGATGAGTTTGAGGAAGAGACAGTGAGGATGTTGGAAATTTGATGAAGATTTGGGGAGTTTAGGGGGTCATGTATGGGATATGGCAGGGTATTCAGAGATTTATGCAATTTTCTAAATTTCAGGACAGCAAATCTACCAAAATTGTCTAAACTCTCCCAATATTCCATCCTTAAGCCACCAAACCTCCCCAAACCCATCAATCCTTCCTGACGTCAATCTACACCCCTCCACACCCTCAAAACTCAGACCCCCCTAACTATCAATCCTCAAACTATTAATTACAATTCTATTTTTATCATTATTCAAATATTTTGCTATATATTTCGTGTGTGCCTTAACAAACACAACTGTTACCCCATTTGCGTAAGCAAAATTCTTCACTATTTCTAAAATAAATCATAAAACTTTTCAGCTGATAATCAGAATCGAAACAAAGAAAGAGATTGTAATTAGAGGTGACCTTTTCAGGGCTCGTCTGAAAGTCAAAATGTTCTCGTCTTTCGATCCGTTTGAAGACGATTTTTGAGTTCGACCTTCAATGAAGCTTTTTATTATATTTTATTAAGTTCTAAAAATTTACCTTGAATTGAGGACAAAGAAATTTAATTTTTTGTGTTATGTAAGTGAAAATATTCAAGGTTTTGCCTTAATACGGCTGTTGTAATTATGTTTTTTGTTGGGTTGACTGAACAATCTTGAACTGTTCAAAGTACAATTAATATTGATTAATTTTGAGGGTCTCATGAATATGTTGTAACTTAATTGTGATGATAGATTTGTGCTTAATGAAATAATTGAAATTCTTTTTGGATTTGTTTTGAAAGTGAAATTAATGTTGTTTATGTTTTGAAGGGTTTTGGAGCTGATTAGCTGATTTTGCATGGATTTACTGAATGAAAAGAGGGATAGAACATGACAAATTTTAGCATTAGATTGACTCGGTTAATTGATACAAAATCCAGGATCAGATCGACGTATGCAGCTCTGACTTTGAGCCAGTTTCAATTCAAATCCGATCCTACAAGACTTCTGACTTGAGGCCGGATTCAACTTAAATTAAACACCAGAAGTAAGAGTTACACCGGCTTGGTGACATATTTTGGATCAATTACCTGACTTGTGCTAGTCGAGCTAAGATGCTTCATTCTAACTTAGTGCTAGATTCGGTTTAAGAGCTTTTTGGGGAATTTAGGGGTTTAATCTCAAAAAACTTTAGAAAGTTGAAAAATTTCGTACAAAATATCAAATTAGGAATAAGAAGGTGCGGTATTTGAACCTCTAGATGTAACCCTGATTCATTCTAACCTTGAAATCGCAGATGGTCGTAATATCCATTACATTAACAGCCATTTTCAGTCACTGAGGGAGGCCATGGATCACAGTTGAACGGTGCGGCCATCGAAGTAAATAAGTAAAACAGCCACTTTACTTCTGTCTCACAATTCTATATTCCATTTAAATCCATTATCAATATACACATTAATCACATAAACATGGATCAAAATGTCTCAGACATTCTCAGACATTCTTTTATATAGAACTAAAATACCAAAAAAATTTGCATAAGTTCGTCCATAAATCATGCAAACAAGTTACTTTGAACTTCCAACCATGACCTTGAACAATTTTTAGACTCTTTTTAAATACGTCAGATTATTTAACATCTATGAAAATATTTGCGAAAAAAATAGAAATTTTCACATGTGATCACCACATGTAGTCATATCTGATAAACATGCGAAAAATTTATTTTTAAACTTTTTTTTTGATAACTTTTTTTTCTGTGTTTTGTGCCTCTTCCGATTGGCGGCAAATTATGGCCTCACGAGAATCTTTTTTAATTGCATAATAATACAGTCAATAATCATTCACGTTTCAAGTTCGTGATATTAAGGATGAAGAAGTTCATCGGAATGAAAGTGAAATTTTTTTATTCATCACCTGATGATTATTTGAGGAATTTATTGAATTTTTAGAGGTGTGAATTATGTATGGGAGGTGTGAGGCATTTTGATGTAGAATTTTAAGGCTTCTTATCACACCTCGAAGATTCTTTAGATATTAAATTACCGGAAGACACATGATGTAGAAATGGGCAAAAATCTGGTTCCAGGTCATTGTGACTCTGTTCCAGGCTATATTCGATCAAATCCGACCTCAAGCCAGAGTCAAATAAACTTAGGATCGGAGAATCTGGTCACAGGGCAGCTTGACTATTGCTCCAGACAAAATTCGATGAAATCCGACTTCAAGCCAGAGTCAAGTCGATCTATGCTCGGAATATCTAGTCCCAGACTAGTGTGACTATGACTCTAGGCTAGATTCGATGAAATCAGACCTTCATCTTGAGTCAAATCCACCTAGGGTCAGAATATCCGATCTTAGACCACCGTGACTCTAGCTCCATACTAGATTCGATGGAATCCGATCTCAATGCAGAGTAGAGTTGACAAAGAGTCAGATTATCCAGTCTTAGACCACCATGATTCTGTTTTCAGACTAGATTCGATTACATTCGACCTTAACCCTAAGTCAAGTGGATCTAGAGCCGGATTCTCCCCCATTTCCACCCCATATACTTTCCGAGTTAAGCATACCAAATTTTTTGACACATGTACAGCATTAAATTTTAAAGAACAAAACTCTTTGTCAAGAAAGATGACGACTTGTTATAAAAATTTGTTTATTCTCTTAAGTGATATCAAAAAATTGCGTTGGAAAAAAATTGTGATGGAAAAATTTTTTATGAAGGATTTTCTTCTTAATTTCAATTATTTTGTCATCTTCTTGGCTAGATTTTGAGCCTCGTGTACTGTTTTGTGTTGAAAATTGTAAATAGCTGAATGAGAATGGCCATTGCTTTGATCGAAGAACGATCCCTGAGTAAGTACATGAAATACACACCTATCAGATATAGTACTCAGCACCTAGACACAGTACTGAGTAGCCAGACCCAGTACTCAGCACCCAGACACTGTACTTAGTAACTAGACTCAGTATTAAGTGTCCAAATACTGTACTCAATACTCAGACATGGTATTCAGTACCCAGACACGGTAATCAGTATTCGGACGCGATACTCTGTGCCCAGACTCGATATTCAGTTTCTAGACATGGTTCTCAGTTCCTAGACACAGTACTCAGTACCCAGAAGCGGTACTCAGTCCATATAAATATAGATTACAATATTATACCCAAAAAAATTATTAAAAAAAATTTACAGATTTTTAACAAATTTAATTTACGTAATTCCAAAAAAATCTTTTTTTTCATCCACAAAACGAACCCCAACATGAAAATTTTCCATTCAGCTTTTTTTTATTCAACTAATCATCATTAAGTTATCATCAACATCCACAGACCCTCCTCATATTTAGCCCCAAGACACTTTATTCTCTTTATTCATGAAAAAAAAAATCAACAAGCATTCAAAAAATTAAATTAAAAAGATTTTTTTTTTGCGTATATATCTTGAGAACAAAAGATGGATATAAGAAACATTTAAATTTATTATATTTTTTTACATAACCTTTTCATGCTTCCTATAAAGAAGTTTAAAGTAAACAGTTTTCCATTCAAGCAAAATGAAAATTGATCTTTAAAAAATTATTTATATAAACAGAGAAATTTACACACCCATATTTTCTCATCTATTTTTAATAAAGCACACGACTATAGAGTTAACGATAAAGACTGAAGAATGGGAGCGCATTGCTGAATGTTGAAAAAATTCTTTAAACTGCTTTTTATAAGGAAAATTGTTATTGCGTCGCGTTGAATCAATTGAATTTATATCGAGACATTACATTGAGAAATTTGAAAAATTGAAAAGAAATTTTATAAATATTGAAAATTGAAACATAAAGAAAAATTTCAATTTAAAAAAAAATTTAAAAAATAAGAATAAGAAAATTTAAAATGAAGAGAAATTTCAATTTGAAAAGAAAATTTAAAAAAATTTATAAATTGAAAAATTTTAAATTAAATTTGAATATTTTTAAGAATATCTTTATACAAAAATTCAAAAGAAAATTTTAAAATTTGATACGCCAATTTTAAAAATTTTGAAAATTTCAAAAAGTTTAAATTTTTGAAAAATTCAAAAATTTGAAATCTTTAAAAAAATTAGAAAAAATTAAAGTACTTTAATATTAAAATCTTCAAATTCAAATTTCAAACTTAAAATTTAAATTTAAATTTGAAAAATAAATTTTTAAAAACTCTTTAAAATTCAAAATTAAATTTAAAAGTTAGATTCCAAATAAATTTTTAAAATATCTTAAATAAAGTAAATCAACCTTGAATCGTATTTAAAAATCCTACAAATCCACAACATAACAGCTAAGATAATTCAAGAAATCTCAGCAAAATTTACTTATCTTCTTTGCTTTTTTCAAACATAATTTTCATTCTAATGGAGATAATCACATTTTATACGATTTTAATGCTTGAGAAAATTATCCGCCATGAATTTTCATACATATTTCAGATAAAATGAAAGCAATAAATTCTCATAAGTCTTTTTCTTCTTCCTCTCTACAACACTTAGTCTCTTATTCTCTAGCATACTATTATGATAATTGCTTATGTACACCTGTTATAATATTAATGACACAAACTGGTTTTTGCACCTAGTCGCTATCTTATATGTGAATTTATGTTGGTATGTTTATATCTGTGCTAGACAACCAGTTCATTTTACGATGTTATCCGAAAATGAGCTTGAATTAGTGACAATGTGGGGATAATTTGTTTTGATTTTTTAGAGGAACTGCGCAGATTTTTAACAGTTTTTTGTGCTGATTTTTTGGATTTTTTGCTGATTTTTTAGATTTTTAACCGTTTTTGATGCTGATTTTAGAGATTATTTGAGAGGTAGAGTCTAAATTGTCAGCCCAAATGCGTAACTTAAGTGTAATCTGACAGTCAATCAATCAATTCCCAATAATTAGTGTCAAAAATCACTCACAAAATGCTTACAAGGAACAACATTGACAGACGCATTATGAAATTTCAAAAACATCACGCATAAATACTTTATGTCAGATGCATGAATAGGAAATAGAAAGAGAAATGAAAACTGATACAGAAACATGAATACAATCCGGTTCTTGTGACGCATCGATGCAGTTACCTAGTTTATTTTTAAATAACTATGTTGCGTTATCTCGTTTAATGTTTCACTTTTATTTAAAAATTTGAATATTTGAATATTTTGTGTCATTTTGGTTTTGAATTCGTGATTGAATGTCTTTTTGATTTGTTGGAATTGATGGATATGTGAAGAATATTGAGATTGATGAGAATGATTTTTGAATAGATTGACAAACAATTTAAAATGTTGAGTTTTAAAGAAAATTAAACTTTTCATGAATTTTTAAAACTGAAAAATTTTATTAAACTTTTATGAAACTTTAAATAAAAAATTGAAATTTTAAAAATTAAAAATATTTGAAAATTAAAGAAATTGGAAATCACAAAAATTGAAAAATTTAAAATTCAAGTTAAAAATTTGATCATTTAAGTGATGAAAAACTCAATTTAAAATTTCAGTTAATTTAGAATTTCAAAAATTTAATTTAGAATTTGCAAATTTAAATATTGAAAATCTAATTAAAATCATATTTTCAAAAACTTGAAATTGCCATAATTTCGCAATTCTAGCACTTAAACTAACTCAAAATGACTGTAATTTAAACTCCAAACCTACAATTTAAAATACGGACAGTAATAAATATAAATATAACTTTAAACTTAATTCCTCTATATTTATATCACTTACAAAAATTCTTTTCTAATCACACTATAAAGTATGCTGAACATTTACTCACATAAACTATATAAGCTTCCAAATTACAACAATTTAGACGAAAAAAAAGAGAAAATTTACAAATGTGAGGTTTTATGACCGCGAGTCTATTTTCTATTTCATGTATTTACAGTAAATAATCACTTTTATGGATAGAATAATTTTTGTAATGTTTGCATTTTATTAAGAAAATGTTTTATTGTCTAGAAACTCTTTTTTTTGTGCCTTTAATTTTGCTTATTGTTATTTATGACTTTTGTCGTTCTTCATTTTATGGAAAAATTTTCATTTTTTATTACTTTATGTTCCCTTTCAAGTTGATTTCTTGTTCTTTTAAATATTTTCCCAAAATAACATTCTTTTGAGTTTGAGGAAATTTATGTCTGAATAGGGTTGGCAGTAACTACAAGATTGGATAGAAACTAAATTATTGTGGTTTATAACTATCGTCATAAAAAGATGAATTTAATCTTTGTGAATATATGTTAAGGAATTCATGTATGAAATTTTATGGACTTCCTGAAGAGTTTATATGAAATTACATTAAAATTCTTCCTTAAAAGCCTCTTAAAGGATGAAATTGCTGTTTAATGTAATCAAGATATTGTCCGGAAGGGACATATAGTCTATAAAAATTTTTAGAAACTAGATCAGAGCTGTCCATACTTTCTTGTGAACTGGCATGCCCGGATCCATGGAACTAATGGAAGGAAGCTGTCGATAGAGATAGTATTGGACTTGATATTGGTATTTGGCAGACGAAAGTCATCTTTAGGCGACATCTGGTTCACAATTGATCTGCATGACCAACAAAGTAAATCAGTAAGACACTCCCGAATAGCAACGGCATCAAATGGTCTAAAATCTCGTCCAGATCGACGTGACTTTGACCCCCATCCATATTCAAAAGAATTCGTCTTCAGGTCAGATTCAGTCGACCTATGACTGGATTTTCAACCATTTCAACGATTTGTGCTTTCTGTGAGACAGTTGGGACAACACTGATCTAGATTTATAATAATGGGTAAGAAGGAAGAGCAGTGCTGCCCAATAATGCAGCAAAGAGTGGACAATCTGATCCAAGGCCACAAGATTGCAAACTTTACTGACAACTTCTGCTTAAAACTTCTAGAAATTTTAAGAAACTTCATGAAAAATGTCAAATCATCTCCAAAAAACTGTATACTTCTTCATCTTTCATGTCTCCAAGTTCCAATTATCAATTTCAAAATGAATCATTTTGTTATTATTGCAAATCAATTAAGAAGTTTGTTCATTAAAAATTGTTTTTTGGAAGCTTCTTATCAAGCTCAAAATAAAACTCTCGAAAATTCCAATTAAGACAACTTTCAGACATAATAACATCCAATAAGTCTTAATTAAAAATTTCACTAAAGTCAACTCAAATTAATTAACTTATTTCAAATTGAAATTGACTTCCAGCACTGCTTTAAGTTTAAGAAATTCATCGTCATGACTATTCAAATAACTCTACATTCTAACGTCAATAACATGCACTAAACGATTGAGTACACATCATTAAAATGCAAGTCGTACGTGTCTTTAATTGCTAGTTTGTTGACCCTTTTCCTATGCTTTTGTATATTCCCAATAATGAATGTAATCACATTAATCTTAATTGCTCGTTAACCCTTTCAACTTGAAAATGCACTAATTCAATAAAATGAGATGGGATGCATAGAATGAATTGCGACTGCATTATCTTGTGATGGATGTGATGGGATTTATGTCTTGTGGGCAAGATTGTGGGTGAACATTGACAGGTATGGGGTGTGAAGGTGATTTTGAGTGATTTAATGGAACTAAACATTGTCTTAGAATCTAAGTTGATTAAGTCCTGATCAGTTCACTGTTCCTTCAGTCTTTATGACAAAATGAGGGATTTTTTGAACTGAAGGAGGCTCTGAGCCCCAACATGCCCCACCCCAGCCTGAATACTTCTCCATAATCACGCTCCTGGATAGATATGTGCTTGAAATTTGAGTAGGTATCAATTTTGGAACTAGATCTATGAAAATTAGAACTAGATAGTGCCAAACTGAAGGACTTGAACAACGCTGCATCAAAAACGACGTGCATAAGGCCTAAAACTATCAACTTAAGGATTCCTGACCTTTACTACCCAGCAATAACTAGTTAAAGCAATTATCCACTTTATCTCAAGTTTAACCAACTCATTGCTTCTCCAATTCCATCAAAACCCTCAAAGGATATCACAAATCATCTAATAATCATAAAAACTCAAAACATTATGCAACTAGAAATTTCTCAGTCATCATAATCTTCTCCATGAACGAGCCCACTAAGCCTCAATTTAAAGTCGACAATAAATAAATTTAAACCAATTCAAGTCACTTTAAACAAACTTTTTTATTTACCGTCGTGTGTATTTACCACACAATATTTTCTAGAGGCTCGTCCAATTGTCATAAAAGGCAATAAAGAGCTCATCTTTGAACCTTTTAAGCAAATTTAAAGATGATTATCAGTAATTCTTTTGAGTATAGAATGTTCTGTGAAAAGATTGTCTGGATAGAATACACAAATATTGTGAGAAAGTACTTTGATCCTGTTTTGTGTACAAGCAGTGTCGGGTGATTTATTTGATTGACTAAAACGTGTGTTACCGAGCAACAAACTTGTTTAGAAGATTTTTGACTGATTTTTAATGGGAAAATTGATGGAATTTAATGATGTTGATGTTATTTTGGATATAAAGTGGGTGTTGGCTTTATAAGGAGTTGATGTTTTGGTCCAATTAGAGCTTGATGAATAGATTATCCTAACAAGCTCCTTGTTTGTTTGGGTAAGGGAGCATGAGGGCGAAATTTCGAGTTTTAGAGCTCTTAAGTAGCTCAAAAATCCAACTCAGCTTCACCAAACCAGTATCAACTACCCAAAGTTCTAGTTCAAATCTGATTGACACCATAGATTGAGTAACTAACTCAATTTCAAAAATATGCGGCAATAAGATGCTCAATCACACGTAAACAGAGTTCAATTTGCTCTACAAACTATACAGCAATACGTCATGCGACTATTTTCAAGTTTAACTTAATAAATTCCTGATAATCAATGTACATTTTAATTCCTTGACATCTAACAGTATCTGTATCAGTTTCATAAAAAATCTTATTCATATCGCGTATCAAATTACATTAAAGATACATGCATCGACATAGTAAATAGATTGTAAGACGTGGAGGCTTGCTTGCTATTCTCATGCAAACACACAAGTTCTCTCTTTTCTTTTTATTTTTATTTAGTATTGCTACTTCTATTTACAGTGAATGTCTCTTACTGTCTATATTATACATAGCACATAAAAAATGTTGATTTAATGCAATTGCGCCATTCTATTCAATGATCTTTTTGACCTTAAAATAGGTCAGCATTATGCGCGACAGTCAAATGAAGTGAATTTTGTCCAATTAGAAGTGAATTTTTATTGCGCATACATTTTTTTGTGGGAAAATTGATGGGAGATTTAAGACATTAATAAAGAATAATGGGTTTAAGATGCGTCTGGTAATTGATGATACAAGTTTGGTATTGGTAAGTCATAAAAATGTCTGAAAGTTGGTTTAAATGGTCGATTGGAAAATTGTTGATTTAGATGTCAGTATGTGGTCTATAGAGGTGGCTTAAGGCGACATCTGAGGGAGGCTATGGATCATAATTGATATGTACGGCCAGCAAAGTACAGGAAGCAAGTAAGTATTCAAAGTAAGTGTTCGAATCCTATCTGAATTGGGCTTAAGAACAGGTTATATTGACTAGCTTTATCATATGTGCATATGATGCTATGCAGTTAGGTATGTAGCATCTGTTAAGGGTCGATCACTAACTGACAGTATGAGCAACAAACCCTAACATAAAAACGAGATGAACTGCATTTTTGGCCATAAAAGTGGATCAAAATCAGCCGTCACAGATTCATTAGGACAACTTCGCGTCTTACCCTCAAAACGGCTAAGTAGCGTTGCCCTACCAGATACGATGTGCTGCTCTAGGAGCTCAATATATCAAAGCCCATCATCCATCCATAAAGCTACAATAGAACTAATTCATAACCTCAAAAAATCCATCAAAATCCCCTCAAATACCCATTAAAATTAAAAATTGTGAAGATCAACTAAAAAATTTCCTGCCTATACAAAGTTTTAATTGAGTCTTAACTGGAATTAACACAAAATAATAATCACTATCTCTTATCAGATCCGAGCACATATATAGTTTTTAATGAACTTGATTATTCCTATGGAAATAAAACTAAACGTTAGCAATAAGCAAAAAAGGCGAGATAAGGCACGTCTAACAAAGACACTGAAAGCGTAAACAAGTAAATTGAGTTGAGACTGTTTATGTTGAAAAAAACGGGAGGCTCGTCTCAATAATAACAATCCACAAACTACTCGACAACGGAATATTATTTCAATTCATACAAATTGTTGGCAATTACGTAAAAAGGCAAAAACATCATCAGCAACAGCATCTCGTCAACATGAGCCGATTGAGGAACTGCGGCACGTAAATCTCATTTTGAGGTCAGTGAATGTGATCGTCATAATTCACTGTCAAATGATCGGTCAATTGGATATAAAAGTAAGTGACATGGAAAGGAAGGAGATGAGTGTTGTCAACAGTACAACATTATTATGACTGCCGTTTACTATGCATAAATAATATATTAATTCAAGTCATACATATATGATGAATAAGAAGTAGTGGACAGTTCATCATATGATTTACACTCCCATAATTTTTTTATTTATTCATGTGAGGATTAAATTTATATTTTTTTGAGGGTAAATACGGGGATAATTTACGCAGTTTGTCTGTGTTTACAAGTATGGAGATAATTTTTATGTTTATTTAATTTAATGCTTTGTTGATTTGATCTTTGGACTGTAATTAGATGCGGGTAAGTAATTTCTGGAATTAACGTCAATTGTATTGACATCCTGTTATGGATTTAAGCAATATTTAAGGCCATTTAAGGCAAGATTTCACAGATTGTGAACTGATTGGAGTCAAGATTCTGTCAAATGCATGCAGGATGTTTTCTTTAAGCTGCATGCTGATCTAGCTGATAAAGTATAATTTCGAATAACAGATCCTAAGTGGGGTTTGAACCCAATTCCTAAGATTTCCGGTACTATGCTCTTCCTACTGACTTATCGGGGGATTTTCGACTACTGCATCGCTTTTCGGCTACTGACAGGCTACTTGACTACTGATTCCATTACAGGAATCTCATTCCTACTCTACAAGTGGCCTAAAACACCCACAAATGGAGCTAGATGCTGTCTAAACTTTAGGTTTCAATTTCTAGTACCTTAACTGCTATAAAGCTAGTTTTTTAGCAATCTCTAGATAGAGAAAGTATTCTACTTAGTCCTAGCAAGCAGGAGAGAGCGATTAAGCCTGTTTATGTCCGTCAAAACTCTAAATTCTAACTCTATCTACCCAAAAAACCACTAAAATGCTCTCTTACTTATTTACTTCCTTACTGACACCATTCTCCGACTTGGAGCCTAAGTTATTACAAAATACCTTCCATCTGACTCTGTTACTGGCCACAAAGCTTGTACAAATTCTCTATTTTGACATCTAATTGACATTCCCGAAAAAATGCGCTCTAATCACCCTCATCCCATGCATTTCCTACTCATTTATCATTATGATCCGCACATTCATGTATTGAAGACTCGAGATATATTTACTCAATTTAAAAATTTTTTTTGAAAGCATCAAGAAAACGTGCCAGCATAGCAAGATGCTCGCTTCTGTATTTTCATCACGTGTCGTCTGAGAAAGCAACACACAAAATGTAAATAAAAACATCGTGCATGATTTTTTTTTTGTTTCTTCTAGTCAAAAAAAGGAACTAAGAAGAATAAAGGAAGAAAAAAAAATTACTAAAAATTCACTCGATGATTGCTCATCATTAGAGCTTCTACACTGTGCTGATTGTCCATACATGCATGTACATTTTTATAGATAATAATAAATAATCTCATTTACGATAACTATGTCTGTTGGCTATAAAACTTCTCCTTATCATAATTCTCTCTGCCTTCTCTTCACTTTGTTGCTTCTAATAAATGAATGAAAAAAAAATTCTTAAGACGGAGAAGAAGGCAAGAAGAAAACATAAAGTCATTTGTACTATCGCAAAAATCGATAAGCGATTTAGGTAATTGAGCTGTTATCACTAAAATATTTTTTTTATATTCATATTCACACCGTTTTTTGCTTGAGTCATCATAACATTGAATTAAGGCGCAAAATATGGATTGAAATTAGGACAAAAGTGAAGCTTCCCCTATCCGCGAGATTCCAAAATTTGTGTATTATTCAAGTCTACCCACGAGAGTAGTGGTTAAGACACTGTTGTTCAAACATTTTTGGGAAACGGCAAATCTTGGTAGTAAGCCACGATCAAAACCGAACACAGCATGCGGCAAATGACAGTTTGGGCAGCACTGATTAGAGTATCAGCTGCCAACATTAACAAGCCGAGTTCAATTTAAGGAAATTTAGTCAGATTCAAGTGTAAGGCAATAGAGCCCAAACTCAGGAAATTGCACGGCTCAGGGTATATCAATTCAGGAAGCCCAACAAACTTGGATGTGTTGAAAAGGACGCTAGAGTCCTCAATATCCCGAACTGGCAGAAGGTTTCGAAGGATAGAGCTTTCTTCAGACATTCCCTTTGCGGGGCAATGGGCCCTCGTGTGCCCCAGCCAAGGAAGTAAGTAAGTAAGCCCATCCACAATTTCTATGTCTCTTATCACAAGAAACCAAGTTAACCTGACTAAAACAGCGAAAAATTTACCATATACGACTTTACGTTCCCTTTGATAGACACGGAGTCGTTCTGTTGTTTTCTATTAGCAAGTTCACTGAACCCTAACTTAGGCTCGATTGGCATTCTACGATTGCTTTTGATAATTAAATTATTGTTTATGAAAATTTAATTTTTAAAGACATTCAACAAATCCAACCTAATTTCCATTGGTCATGAAGATCGTGATCCAAGTCATTAATAATATTTTATATAAAAAGCTCAATTGCTGTATAAAAGCTCAAAACATTGGCTTTCTTCTGTTGTTTAAAAAAGTTAATTGACAAAATAGCAAGCTTAAAGAATGAAAGTATCAAAATTATTCATATTATTGTGCTCAATAAGTGCTGTGTATTGTGGTGGTCCATCACGTTGCGAGCCATTCGTTAGTAATTTTCATGCATTTCAACAAGTTTGGACACATATGACTGAACTCTTTGAAAATCTAGTTTTAAGTAAGGATACATTTATATTCTGAAAAGGACAAGTCGGTTAATCGATCCATCCTGATTTATATCGAATCCGATACCTAATCAGCGTCATGTCGACCTGTGCCGGATTTTTGATGGGTTAACCGATTATTGTATTTTTTTTTTTTGAACGAAACCTCAAAACTTCTTGACTAAACATTTTTTAAATCAATTATTCACAGACGTTGCATCATCATATCCTATATTTACACCTGCCATCATCGGAGGTTTGGAATGCCGACTAAGCAGTGCCATTGAATTCCCTGCAGATGTAATAAGTCGTCTGTCTGGAGTCAATGCTAAAGAAGTAGTTGACATTATTAATGGAACTTCAACTCCTGATTTTGGATCAACACTTGACTGTGTTGGTGATGATCTTAATGACATGCAAAGGCGTATTTTTGCTATTTTTGAGCATCTGATTCCATATATGTGGGCTTCTCCTGAATGTAAGTTTTGGGGATATTTATGATGAAATCTTCTTTAATATTGGAATACTTTTAGCCACTCCAAATGACTGCGATGAAGTCTTTTCAAGAATCAAACCATTATTCTTATTTGGACCTGCTTTCAGCAAGCAATTAGGGGAAGTATTGAGATGTAAGTTTTTTGATCTTTTTGTTGAAATTTTGATTAATTTCTATTAATTTTCAGACAACAGAGAAAGCTATTCGTCCCTTGGAATTGAAGATTTATACCTTAATAACTTAATTCCACAAGCTCCATGTCTATTGTCATCTGTTAGCGAAGCATTTGGTGCTTTTTTGAACTGCAATGGCAGCATAGTTGCACAATATTTTTATGATGAAAGCATTGACCTTCCATTTCCATTCAGCTGTCTTGAGCCTGGCCTTAATGTTGTAAGGAGGAATGCTATTCAATGGTTTATTGATCTTTATAGCGGTAAAATTACATCATTTGATTTTCAAATTCCTAGCTAAATAATGATTTTGGTCGACATAAATGAAGAAGGTATTGCTATAGCTCCTTTAATTAACTAGAATCTGGCCTCTGTATTACTGCCTTTATTGGAGTCTTAAAAGTTTCATGGCTAATCCTTCTTCATTTGTGTCCTTTGGTAAATTAACTACTTTAAGCCAGTCAGACTAAAGTCGCTACCCTACTTTTTAGAAATTAACTGTTCCTTTACAAAAAATGTACATAATTCTCAAAATATTGAATAAAAATAAAAGTGAGAAAAACAAAATAAAATATTCAACACCTTATAAACTTATTGTTTATGGGACATAAATGGTCACGAGTATTGGAAAGTCGTGATTGGGTTAAATTCCAATTTTATGAAGTTTGAAGAATTTTTTAGAATTTTTGTCTTTAGGGCTTATCGCTCCCAAACAGACAAAGAGCATTCTAATGAGTATAGTCACATAATTGAGTATGCTTATTATCTGTTAAGGTCCGAGACTTCGTAAGTTTCAAATTACGTCAATCGAAGTTCGACATAATCGCCAGACTTTCTATTGCACGGTGTGAATATATCCACATCGGCATTCTAGCCCTTACACTACTTTTTACCAGAAATTGAAATAAAATGAAAATTCTTTCTTGTCTGAGCGGTACCACACAAAGACAGTTGATACCAACAAAACCTCAAATTGAGATTTTAAAGTGGAAAATTCTAGAGAAATTCTCAAGTATATGATAACAATTAAGAAGATTAGAGGTAAACTATGCTGTTTTGAATTACCAATTTGATTGATAAAGCATAATCAATCTCAAGTCAGAAGTAATGAAAAATTTATTGTCAATTTAATGACGAAATTTATAGAGGAACTGACACAATTTTCAGTGATATCGCGAATATTTACTGATAATCCATTGAATTTTGCCAGACTAAACTTGATTATTTGAGAAATTTTTACAGCACTTGAAGATACTGTTTAAAAATAGCTGCTTTATTGAACTATAAAAGAGAAATATTCAGACTTAATTGGGGATAATTGATAATCCTCTACCATTATCTTGGTAATTAGTTTATTGACAGGTGATACTTAGTGTAAGAGTTGATTGATTCTTTATTAGAAACGACCTTGCAATGACATTGAAGTGATCTGATGTTTTGGGGTAAAGTGTAAGGTCAAAGATAAGGATGTAAAATGTTGAATTGATGCATTTATAGCAAGGGACCATTCGGAAATTATGTAGATCTATAAGGAGGAAGGGGTTGCTAAACCCATAATAAGTAATGAAGGAGTGCTCTATACACATTTCTGAACAATCCCTAATGAATGTGATTTCAATCAGAATCCCAATCAATTGAGAAACATCAATTTGTAGCCCTGAGTACCCCTGAGTACCCCTGTGATCATGTGTCGTGTACCCTATCCGCAATTCTACCCCATCACTGCATAAGAAGTTTGATTCAAATTAAGTTACTTAATTCACCCAAAGCTTTCAAGCTCAATAAAATTGCATTTCACTGAATCTCGTCCATCTGATTATATTTAATCAAAAACTCAATTGCTGATCATCAAATCCCCTTCTCAGAAGATTAAAATAAAGCATCCCAAGTCGAATTATTGCTGAAAATTCACAATTCTATGAAATATTTTTCTCACAAAACATCTTCAAAATAGCTCCGAACCCTTTTATGTCTGTTGTTCAAATACTTCTACATAAGTACCTACATATGTTCATCCCCATACCGAAAGTACATCTCACATTACCCATCATGTTATGTACAAATTTTTGTTTAAAAATAAGAAGAAATAAGACTTTTTTTTTGATAAAAATTTCTTTTCATTATTAACATCATCTGTATTAAATAAAAGAAGGGGAACCGAGTGACATACATGGAGAAGTTGCCGACATGGAGCATTTGAGGCTTCGCTAAGCCTCTACTAATACCAAATCCGTCTGGCATCCATAAGACTGCCATAAACAGGCGATTCCCATTTGGTAACATTAAAAGAGGTTAAAGAAGCCTTAAAAGCTCCGTGGACACTTTAAGACACAACTCGACCCCTAGACGGACCACCCTTTAAAGTTCCTAGACGGACCACCCTTTAAAGTTCCTTAGCTGAGCCTTCTTTACTTATGTCCCTCGGGAGGAGATGAAAAAGTACGAGATATGACCTTCAAGTAACGAAAAGAATGGATGAGAAAAAAAGATGTGCTGGTTATGGATGATGAAAAGAAAAAAATACGAAGGATATAAACTCACTTATGTGATATGATAAGATGATGAAACTTTCATCGTTTTTTTCTTTTTTCGAGGATAATATGGACATTGTAATGATGATGATGATGATTAAGGTACTTTTTTCTACCTTTTCAGTTTCCACTTCTATAACTTCAATTTCCCACACTTGAGAGTCAATTTTATTTTTATGAAATAAAATGAAAATTTTTTTGCAGTGTCGGAATTTATAAAATTTTGCAGCAATCTCGCCTGATTACATTAATTATCGCAACATCAGATGTTTAAAAGTAATTTAATCAAATAAAAAAAAATGAGAAGTCACGTTTCTTGTCAGACTTTATTTTGATTTGTATAGTGTGTCGAGATAGACATGACGCTTAATGTGTTATGACAACAAGTTCAGTCCTGTCCTTAAAAAAAATTATATATAAAGTCTTGTAAGACATGATTATATTCTTTCTTTTTTTGTTAATGTAGATGGATACTATGATGAAATTTGCACAATTTATTGCTAAGAATGTTTTTGAGGATATACTGTGGAATTTTGTTATCAATTTCTACTATTACTCGACCATTTCATTCGAATTTACTATCATAGTATATTTCAGACACCACATTGCGACGGTGACAAGTGATAAAGAGCTAGACATCTATTGACGTGCCAGCGTGGTGCCAAGAGTCAGATATTATCGTAAAAATTGCAATTTTCTTCCAATTCTTTGAATTTTAAAAGGTTGAATAGTGTCTGAACCAGAATTGGCAATAATCTGTTTTGGACTGGAGTCTGCAGTTCAGGAGAGATACCCTGGCATTTTTTTCAGAGGGGCCTCCAAAGTAGAGGCGCTTTCTTGAACAAATGGAGTGTAGACTTGGTGTAGACTTCCCAGAGAGTTCCGAATTTAGATCTAAACCTTGCAGCATAGGAACGTCACACCTTCAATTTTTAACAATATTGATATTTTATGAGGAACTGACTTAATTCTGACTCTGAATCTGACCAAATGCCAAGTATATGTCTCTTTTAGCACTTTCTGATACCGCTTAATACACCTCTAACGACCAAGCTGTCTATGTTATATTAAAGGATAGATCAAAAGGTTATCTACACAACCTTGCCGTCTGAAAGACAGTCTTACAATCAGTCTAGGTACAAAAAACATCCAATTAAGGATTAAATATGATAAGCCACCCAGTCAACTGACAACTCACATATTCACCAAAATGAGCGCCAATAAAATTGGGCATGCTCATTTTTGTGGGCATGCTGAGGATACTCTTAAACATACTCCTTATCTGCTCAGGTCAATCTCAATTAATTCCCAACAAATCAACAAACAGCTAGATCTGTGCTAATAATTTGATTAGCTTTCAATTTAAGATCCAGATTTTTGTGGATTAAAGCAAGACTCAGAACAACAATATCAAATTGATTAGATCGCATTTTTAGATTCATGAAAATTGCCTTATTAACAAGTTTCGAACAGCTGAATTAATGCGTAGAAAAACTTGAGAATTTGCCATATGATATTGATATATTGGCTATTTTGCGTGATAAATTAACTGGTTTGAACTGGTTTACACTAGATATAGGAAATACAGCAAATTTCACTCATAAAAAGGCAATCTACATCACAAATTGCAGTTTTCAGTGCTACATATTCCAGTCTATACCTCTATGATCTAACTAAGCGAGCCCCTTTCTAATCAAATCATCACAAATCTCAATTAATTTACATTTAAACATCTATTTCCTCTCAATTCCTTTAGAATATGACATAAAATAGTTAAGTAATCAATAAATCTTAACTAGACTGTCGTCTGTCATTATTTCCCATCCATAAAAATCATAAATTCCCGCCAACAGCATCAAATGTTCACAAAACTTCACACAAAAGTCACAGCACTAAAGGGAGGATGAACTTCTTCATGTGTCCCATGTCATGATACACAATATAATTCCTATCCGGCATTAGAAGTAAGAGGCCAAAAAAAAATTCTAAACATCATGATTAAGCATTGTATTCTTTATGTCCTTATAATAAAAGGGATATTTTAAGGCTTTAAACGCCCACAATGAATGGATATGCCTAATAACTTCTTATGGGAATTAATTTTTTTTTTTTCTTGTCTTACGTCCCTTAGCGGAATTTTTCCTTTTTTTGTTGGATATAAAGCAGTTGTGGGCAACCTTTATTGTGCTGCGGCACATCTTAGTGATAAGCATTGACGGCTTATGGTTCATGGGATATTCAAGAATTTTTGGCAGTTCGCGGCATTTAAGGTTGTCGACTACTGAATATTAAGGCATAAATTGTACTTACAAGTGTCGCTCTTTGTGCATCTTTTAACTTCAAGTCCTCAACTTTATAATTTCCTTCTTGATTGTTGATCGTAATCCCACACATTTTAATGCTTTGCCTTAATTGTTCACTTCCTTTCTTTATTTTTCACTAATTGTTTCGCGTAGTCACTTGTAGCTTAATTGTGCATAAAAAAAAGTTTCCTTCAATTTTTCAACGACTTTTTAAGGTTCCTAACTATTGCGGCGTATTATGTAAATTTGAGTAATTTTTAAGTTCAACAGGTTTTTTCTTGTCAATAATCTTTAGACACAGTCCACTCCCGGATTGAAAAAATTTTTTTCTACTTCCACTAAAATATATAAATTGAAATTCTACTTGTTGAATCGCCGAAGGCTTGAATGAAACTGAATTAAATAGTTTCTTTGCAGTGTTGTCTTATTAAACTAGTCACTCCGTTTTTTTCGTTTGTCGTAACTCTCTACGCTCTCACGCTCACTCTGTTACTCATGTCTCAATGTGTATATTTAATCTAATACCGCATTCGTAGTGTGTATTGATACATAAGTTCAATACTTACTGACTTTTTTTATTTTATTTCTTTTCTTTTCGTTTGTCAACGATATGATTATGTTGTGAGGTATGGTAAGTTGGGGAGTTGGATGGCAGTTTGTCTGGGCTGTTGTTGACTTAAAATAGAGTATGTCTACTTAATTGCGGCCCTACTCAAATTTAGCCTCAAAATTTTCAGAATGAATCTTAAAATTGTCAAAAATCTCAGATTTGACCTTAAAAATCTCAAGATAAATCTCAAAATTGTCAGATTTGAGATCAAAATTCTCAGATCAAATCTCAAAATTCTCGGATCAAATCTCGAAATTCTCAGATTTGACCTCAAAATTCTCAGTTCAAATCTCAAAATTCTCAAATTTGACCTCAAAATTCTCAGTTCAAATCTCACAATTCTCAGTTCAAATCTCAAAATTCTCAGATTTGACCTTAAAATTCTCAGATTTGATATCAGAATTCTCATTAATTTTGTCATTTCCTACCTCAAAATTCTCAAATGCGCCTTATCTCCATCAACCAAGTCCCATCATTTTACCCACATTTCTTCTATCCTATCATTCAAAAATACAGTAAAAATGTAAAGAAAGAAGAGAGAAAAAAATAAGAAAAAAAAGTATATAGGCAGTGATCTATGTGTGGTGTTGCATAAAAAAGTTACCAAAAAAATGTACGACACAAAGATACGACAATAAAAAAAAATACACGATGATAAGTTCGACGCAGATGTTTTATGTATTTATAGAGCCATTTAAATCACATGTTGTTGTGACTCTCAACTCGACCGGTGAATGATAAGTTTATGTATTTCTCTTTCTCAGTTTTCTATTTTATGGATAAATCTAGAATAATTTGTCTAATGTGAATTGTGCATAGCTAACGACTCAAGAGCATGCTTTTCGATGACATGTACATAAGGTTGATGCAGTGGTGGGCAACCTGTGTGTCGTGGCACATCTTGATCACCGAAACTGCACACGACATACGGTTCATGGAAGTTCCTAGCAATTTTGGGCAACACATCAGTGTGCCGCATCACACAGGTTGCCCACCACTGCCTTAATAGAAGAGAATTTGTGATTCATTTCCAAAATGCTTCTACTTTTATCTATGTACTCAGACACTTTTGGAACCGGGAAGTTTGTTCAATGTTTACTTAAACTTTTCTTGATATGTATATGCTTAGTAAATTTTTTGAGTGACTGCTTAGAAATATTTTACATAAAAAATTGCTGCGCATAGCTGAATTTTTCTTCTAATCAACATTTTTGAGGTGTAGGTGAATGAAGTGAGCAATATTATTGTTTATTTTGGCTCATAATTCACATGTGAAGCATACAGCAGTATTGTTTCCGTACAAATAGTTAAAGATATATAAATATCTAAGAGAAGATAATAAATAACAAGATTTGGGCTAAATATAGCACATCTAACAGAAAAGTAATTAAAATTGGAAATTGAAGGTCATCTGCTCAAGTTACGGGTGATATTAAGAGTATATACTCATTTTGGGATGTAAATTGATCAGTTTATCAATAATTGATGAGTTAATTTTGTGGTGTGATTAAGATTATGTTGAATTTTATGCAGGCACTCACATCTGATCGCCATAAATCATGAAAAGTATATATCAATATGATTAATTTCTTATTATTTGCCCTGATGTTTAGTATGGCTTATTGTGTCTTTTTATAGAATCAATAGGATTTCTTGGGTAATTGGGGAAAACGAAGTCTGAGTCCGAAGCTGACAAAATGTCAAGTGTATACTTTCTCGTGGTATTTCCTGATACCGCTACTGTCGACCGAGATATGTGCCAGGATAAGTGCACTAAAGAATAGAGTAAAAAACTATCTAAAGCACATTGTCTGAAGGGTGGAACCCCTATAATCATACTAAGAATGGTAAGGCTTACAACTGACCAAATCCGAAATCAAGTTGTTCAAAGAAAGCAACTTATAGACTTCGTGGTGAAAGATTAGAGCATAAATACTTATATACTTATTAGTCTGGCATTAAAAATCCATTGGGATCAATAGCATCCCGCAGATGTTGCATAAAGTTGGCTCTTTATTTGCCATTCGTCTGCGAATTTAAAATACCAAGTTCAATACTGATCCAATCTATCAATACCAAGACCACACATTAACTGACAAAATACATACCTT
Organism: Chironomus tepperi; assembly: GCF_022539635.2. Lineage (NCBI taxonomy): Eukaryota > Metazoa > Arthropoda > Insecta > Diptera > Chironomidae > Chironomus > Chironomus tepperi. Next base: position 3,862,827 of record NW_027226457.1, read on the forward strand.
ATTGCTTGAATAAACAAATGTAGATGTATTTTTTCAAAAACATCTTTGACAGCTTCAGCTTCACACAACATTCCTTAATTTGTCATGTATTGAAATAAAGTTCAGGTAGGTACAAAAATTTGAACATATTTGTTGTTCTATAAATTGAAAAAATACCTAATTGTGTAAAAAATATTTCCAAGCATACTGTGACAAATTTAAAGAATTTAAGTAAATAAACAAAAAAGTAGAAAAGTGAAGACAAAATATTTACAAAATTGTTGGTCAAAATTGGGAATAATTCACAAATGACGTCTACTGTCAAGTATGCTTTCTCGCTATCGGGATCTTAATCGGGATATCCCGGGAAATAACGATCCCGAAAATTTATCGGAGCCGGGATTTAGAGAAAGCATACTGTCAAGTTCTCTAGGATAACACAAATTGATTAATCGATCGAAAATCCAACCCGAGGTTGGTGTGACTCTGACCTTGGCCCTGATCGACGTGATTCCGGATTTTATTTAAACCCGACATGATGCCAGAGTCACACCGGCTTAGTGCTACTTGGATCTTATTGTGTTTAGGAACCTTTTAACGTACGGAAACAAAATTCAACAGCAATTGCCAAAAAGTTTGCCTTTAGAAAAGCCTTAAGAAAGTACATGTGATATCAACTTAGCTGCCCTAGGGTATAATATTGTTCAAAACTATCAATTCCATGGTCTGGATACTGAAATAAAATGTTTAAATCCAAGTACACCCAAATATTCATCATTTATCAAAATCCTCAAAGCTGTTGCTTAAATTGCTCAACTTGTGCTCAACCTAATCAATTACCATAATTCACACTCATCCAGCCATCAAATTACATTTCAATTCTTCAAAACAAATTCACCAAAAAAAGCCTCCCCGAAAGAAGCTAAAAAAAAGTTCTTAATCTTAACATCATGTGTTAATGTTTGCATATCTATACGCACATTACCATAATCATCATTATCATTCGCATTTTACAAATCTTATGCTCCATACGATGCCGTTTTTCTATTCAATTTTTCATCGTACATAGGAAAAAAAAATCATAAATTAATTCAACAGAGATTGTGATTTATTGCTGCTCGTGTTCGTCATAAAAAAAAGAAATCATATCATCTGAGTTTTTCATAAAATATCATCGCATTATCATCATAAATGAGGATTTACGATGAGAAATTTTCCAGAAGTTTCATATTTAATTATGAATGCTAGAAATTCGATATATATTTTCATACTTGTTGTATGCTCTTTTCCGACATGAGTGTTGAGGACATCAACATTGAGTGGCAGGAAGTTGAATGGATATGTGATAGTTTCAGTTTTGTTGCATGACATGTTGACTGTGATTTGATAGTTGCTGGTTAATGTTTATGATTGAACTAGTTTTGTTATCAAGACAATCCTTTGACACAACGCAAGTAGGCTAGAATCTCACGTTTTTTTCAACGCTGTGTACTGTACTGAGCGGGGCACTGAATGACTTTACAGTAGTAACGCCTCAAATTTGCAATTAGCGCGCTAGTTTTGAGACACGTGAGTTAAGCTTATGTTTATTCTGAATTTTATTACTATTGTCATTAAATGATAGATTAAGATTTACTGATATGGATTCACTAGAGTGTAGACGGGATGGAAATCGAGGTATCCCAGGATTGCATCAACCTCGAGAATTTGCCAAAGTCTACTGATCACTGTTGAAGAATCAGAAGCGAAATGTTTTTAATTATTAATCAATCTACGAATTGCATCAATTCTGACCTGTATGAGACTCGAACCTAGACTACACGAGTTTCAGGTGGACTGTACTATCTTTTCCATATGACGTAGTACTGTAGAATGCTAAATATTAATCAAACGTAACCAGACATACGTAATTCTGAAGTTAGGACGGATTCAATAATTTCCGGTCTGGAACCTACAACTAGCCATATCTTTAAAGCTTGAATCGTCAATCCTAGTTCACTGATTCATAAAACTCATCATACATCCATGCTTTAATAAATCCTATGACGAACTAGTCACAAACTTCATGTTTACCACAAAATGCTCTTTATTCCCTAAACGTGGACTAATGTTTACCTTATCATCAAATTAAATTGTGCCTTATTCACTTGGCGTCAATACAACGTAGGTTAATTAAACCGTAAAAGAACATCGCAATTAATCTGTTAATAATTGTTGTTTATTACTTTCCAATTAAGTGGAATTGAAGTCAACGTCAACGTTATAGTTTCGCAATTAAAAAGAGATCAAATATTATTTTGTAAATAGTCAGCTGCGTTACGTAAAGGAAAGTGTTTTATTTTTGATGTGCATATTGAAAATATTGCGATTTTTAATATGAAAAAAAGTAAATAATTAAAGCTGCAATTATATTTTTTATAGGAAGTGCCAGTTTAAAATAATATTTATAGAGAATTGGAAAATTTCCTGTGATATTGAGAGGATTAAGTGGATTATGCACTTAATTTTTGATGCACAATTTTAAAATTGAAAGCTTTAAATGATGAATTAATTATGTATGGCTAGGGATGGTCACTTGTTTGAAAATAAGTGCTGGGATTGTTCAAATATTGGCTCTATATTCGAATAGAACAAGTTGGGTTATTGATCCGAAATCTGACAACAAGTCGGCGTGACTCTGGCATGTTAAACTGGATTAGAGACTAAGCCTGAGTACAGAAAGTCACGATTTTTTAATTATCACTACAAAATGCCTGTCTACGCCTCTAGATTGTAGTGAATCTGCTTTGTAGGACTCCCTCAAGCCTCCTTCTCGTCCCTTGATGACGTAGTAATCATAGTAATGCTTTTGAGAACTAGAACACATCAAACATGACAACATCCTTACACCCCTAATAACCCCACAAAATGTTTAAAAATTAATAAAATTAATATAATAATATTTTTAGTAATGACAAACACTTTTTCATGACTGTCAATGAAATGCGTCACGAACAATATGAAAAATATTTACCGTCATAAGCTAATCATTATCACAGCAGTTTCATGTTTATGGAGATCGATGAGTTCAAAGTATGTAGCTTTGGTGACGTTGTGTCAATGGATTATTCCAATTATTAGCCGGATTGACTATTAATTTGATGAAATTTGTCATTTATTGTTGGGTATGGATTTATTTTTTGAATGTGTTGCTGGAATGAAAATACTGATATGATTTAACTGTACAGAATAAAATTCCCTTTCTGGGGTAGGGGAGTATGTAAATTTTTTCGTACAGATCACTAGAAAGGACTTCCTATCTCTAGATTCCTCACTTAATTACTTGATTCGTTGCCAATATGGATTAATTATGATTCATGACTGATAGATGACAGGTGATATCTATGGGAGGTCTATTTTCCATTTGCCAATTCTCGATTCCAAACGAAATACTCTCTCAATCGACAGACTTTACACTTACTAAGAGTAAATTCCAATTAGTTGCCAACACTGGCAAATTAAGGGTAATTTACAATATTCTTTAAATTCATTCATTTCAGCAAGACACTCCAAAAATTAAAAAAATTTTTAACAGTTGCTTCCAAAAACTTTTCATTGAAGCACTTAACAAAATAAATAACAGCAGTTTGTGGAACCATATTTGTTGTTGAAAATTATGATTTCAATTAAAGTGAAAATCTCACAACAAAAAAAAATTTTAATCATAAAAAAAATTTGTGGAAGCATAAAAAGCACTTAAAGCCATTCAAAAGATGAGCAGCATGAGCATAAAGTTACAGAAAAAAATATTTTTTTCCATCGCACAACAAAAAAATAAATCCGAAAAACTGTTTACATTTTGAATGTGTTTGTTGCTTCCGCCATCCCCTTCATCAAATGCGCGTACGAGATGAAACAATGTTGTGAAGCTTTTTTTTCATTAAATTTTATTTCCTGAAAGGGAGTTTATGGTACGTTTGGGTATTTTCAATACGGAAGTATGAATAGAATATTATTTTTTAAAAAATACATATTTGTTCTTTTTAAATATTAAGGCACGAGATATTTTTTTTAATAATTTTTCATGAACTTTTCGATGTCAGAATATTCAGATATAGAATGTAAAGCGATTAATAGAAGAAGTTTGGATATAGGAGGAAACTTCTGTGTTTATCACAGATTTATTTAGTTCCTTATGATGAATTTTAGGTCTAATAACACTGTCGGACAGATTTAGGGACAAGTAGTTGGACAGACTGATGAAAAAAACGACAAATAGATTGATGGACATGCTGTCGGACAGTTTGACTGACGGACAGATTGACGGACAGACTAACGGACAAACTGACGAACAAGCTGTCGGACATACTGACGAACAAGCTGTCGGACAAACGGACGGACAGATTGACGACAAGACTGACGGACAGACTGACGGACAAGCTGTCGGACAGACTGACTGACAAACAGACAGACAGATTGACGTACAGACTGACGGACAAGACTGAGGGACAAACTATCGGACACATTTACGGACTAACTGACGGACAGACTGGCAGGCAGACTGATGGATAATACATAATACACTAATACATAGACTGTCGGACAAATTGATGGACAAATTAACGGACAGACTGACGGACAAGCAGTCGGAAAAATTGAATGATAGACAGACTGACGGACAAAAGATGACGGACAGACTAATGACGGACAATTGTAGTCGGACAGACTGACGGACTTTTGGACTACAGACTGACAATTCGAACAGACTTAACAGATACAAAAATTGACATAGAGCTGCATAACAAGCCCTAATTGCCATAATCTCGCACAAATTCCATCTAAGGACCAAAAAAATAATTCAGTTTTGTATCTGGCATGTATAAAAAATCCTCGAAAAAGCTCAAATGACGACAACAACAACTGCTCGCACATTAAAAAGAAGCAAAAATATCTCTAATGAGCATCCTCATATCATTTGAATGGAGAAATAAAAAATAAGAATATGAATGAAAATGTAAAAAAAAGAAGGAAGAGCGGGAAATTTTTTTTAATCTACATTATAATGTTACATGCTGTACTCAAAAGATGAGAAAAATGTCAAAAAGTTTTTCATTCCTTCGCTTCTTTGTAGATTAATTTTATAGTACGAATACGACGTAATTTTGTATGTAACTTTTTATTTTTCGCTTTACATGACTGTATGTCCTTGAGTTATAATGATGTTGAGTGAATTTGGAGATGTTTTTGGATTAGAGGCTTAGAAAGGTGTGCCTGGAATTGAATTTAACGGCTAAATTGCTGAATCAACAGTCAAGGCACTTTAAAGGAACAATCAAGTCTATTTCGCTAATATTCAATAAGCATACTCATCTAAATGAATGTGTCCATTAGTATGCTCAACCTATACAATTCAGCATGTGAAATAAATCCTACTCATGAGTATCGAATAGCACAAATCGGTTGATCGATCAAAAATCCGGTTCCAGGCCAGTGTGACTCTGGCTTAGTACCGAATTCGACTTAAATCCGACACCAGACCATCATGACTCTGCCATGGTGCCAGATTTTGGATCGATTAACCGATTTGTGCTATTTAAGAGCCATGCATGTTCTGATTAAGGGCTCGAATTTGAGTTTGGCTTACTAGGTAGCCTAAAGTCCAGAGCCTGAAGTCAAGCCGTCAATTAACAACCCTATATTAACTCAAAACTAAGAATTAATCCCTAACTTGCTCCAAATTTTCATACTCGTACATCCTCAATCTCATTCAACCCCTCTTCCATCTCATCATCAACAGCAACAGCCACTACAATGCGAGAAAAAATAGAACAAAAGAGAAGTAAAAAAAAATAAAAAAATTCTCGTTCTGTTCTAATGAATGTAAATGTAATTAAAGGAAATGCTTGTTCCATAGAACAATTTATAGCGAAAATTTCAAGATCAGATGACATAGAACGAGTAAATGAACGCGAGATATGAACAAATGATAATGAGTAAATGAGTAAGTAACAATAATTAGAATTGCTGGCATGAATGAAAATGTTTTTTAATGCATAATTCATCTACACATATTTCTTTATCCATAATTGTTTCTTGTATGCTTGACATACACGTGTGATATATGTAGCAGCAGCGAGGGAGGAAATTAGAAAGTAAATGAGAATGAACAAGAGCTTCTTGACTTATATTTACTGAATATCTTGAATTCACCTTTAATTTTTAGGGGATTGAAAAGGGTTGGTTGGAAAAATTGGGTATTGGGGATATAACTGGTAAAATTAATCAGAGGATCTAAGGAACAACAGTTGGAATTACCCAAAACTAATCAGGGTACGATGTCTTTGATGAAAGGTACTGTATAGGAACACCTCAGGCACGGTAAAGAGGTTCACTTGGTATAGGTAAGTAGTATACCTGTACCGTACCAATATTACATAAATGATGCGTTATTAGTGTCCCAATGGCGCAATGCATGTATACTCCTATACCATACCAGGTGTCACACCCTTATGCCATACCAGAAGTGTACCTGTCCTGAACCGTACCCTAAAATACCATACCACTACCGGAAAAACACCCCCAATATCCATACCAACTTGATAACAACCTTATACCTCAACAAACCCAATCTATTCCCTCCCCTTCCTCAACATCAACCTCAAACCAATCTAGTTACTGCAAATATCCATTCATTCCTTCATAATAAAAACTGCAAGAAAAAAACGAAAACGTGCTTAAAATGTTACAAATTTTTACAACTTACAATAAACAACTTTGATGAAAAACAAAATATTATTGAGCAATAAACATCCAGTTGATGTTGCTGTAAAATTTATTATTTTGAACATAATCGTCAACAGAAATCATTACAAGATAATAACTTTCTAATAACAGCATTTTTGCTTGATGGTTTTTTATAGACGGGTTGTAATGTGGACGGAAGTTTTCGTTTGATGTTGATTGCTACTGTGATTATGTTTGGATGGGGAAAAGGGGTGCAAACCCTTGATTCATTGATTCTGAAACTTGGATGGCACGTGTGGTAGTTTTGTCACACACGGTGTTGTCATGTCACACACACAGTGTTGTCTTGTCAAACACAGTTTTGTCTTGTCACACCCGGTGTTGCTATGTCACACACGATGTTTTCATGTCACACACGGTTTTGTCATGTCACACTCGGTGTTGTCCATAGCAAGAGTGATTCTGTCGTGAAGCCGGATTTCACGTGAGTCACTTCGTCCTGTGTCTTGCCTATGTCGTGTTCCTTTCGAGTCACTTTTTAACTAGAATCGCAAAATTTTGCATCACTTAACTTTGTGCGCCACATTTGAGATTGCATTGCATGTCACGTACCACATTGCATACTTTGAGCATCAATGCCTTTACTCCAAGTCAAGCAACATCCAAAATCATGTTAAATGTCCTGAAAAACATTATATCAACTGAAATTAAACATCAAATTCAGCACTAAATTTACCATAATTTTCCCACATTTAATCCAATTGTACTAACTTCCTACCAAACCGTTTAATCCTCAAGCACATATTAATTCCCCTCAATGATGCCAAAATCCCCATAAATATCAACAAGTTCAAGTATATCAAGTTCCACTTCCATAATTTCCCATTAAATCTAATCTGATAAAATTCAAAAGAATGCGTGAAATTCAACCATTACTTTCGGACATTACAGAACCTAAAAAAATTATTTTGTGTAAATTTTATATCATAAAAATGAAATTTTGTATTATAAATAATCTGCGGTGCTGTCGAGTTTCCTCCTTCTATTTTTGGTCCTTAAGATTATTATCGTTATTATGCGAAATGAATAAATCTGTTACGTTTTCTTGATTTCATTTTGTATATTTTAATGCTTAAAGCATTAGAATCAAATAAACATGCGATGAAAAAAAATAAAAAATATTAATAAACATCAAGTAAGGAAGGCATGGTGGGGTGAAGTGTTTAGAGCGCATTTTTTGGGTTAATAGTCTGTTTACTTATTATGTAACGCTCTTAGTGGGGAGGATGTTGAGAATTTGATCCGAAGAAGGAGGAAGTTTGTTCTTTATTGATCAAGCAGTCCACATAGAGTAGGTCAGTGTAATGGTTTCCCAGAGGCAAAGCCAGGAAGTCAAGGCTCCCAAGATGGAGAGAGAAGGGGTACCAAACACCGACTTAGAGCCTTGATTACTACAAAATGACTTCCACCTTACTCTATTGCTACCCACATCACAAAGCTTGAAGAAAATTTCTGTTCTTACATGACGTGGGATGGGGTGTGAGCAGGATAGGAGGGAGCACAGATTGCCCTTAAGCATCAAATCAGAAGAAACCAGCACATCTCATTAAGAACCTTCCTCCACCATCCATTATCCGAAAAAAAGTCTAAATTTAATTTAATCCACAACAAACATTTGAAAAATCCAGCTCAAAATATTTGTCAAGAATACTCGTCTAACTAAGCGTAAATTTACACGAGGCTATTTACATCTTATGTACAAACAAGACAACACAAGCGTACCTTTTACAATAAAAAAAAGTTTTTGCTAAAAACGGAACTGAAGGCCAACATTTATCCCCTCATACAAAATGATCTACGTAACGAATCATAATAATGTGAAATTTTTTACTCTAATGTTAAGCCATACATATGATTATTATTGTTATGATGATGATGTCGGCTATTGTAATACTTTTATTTTGCTGCTTTATTCCTTCCCATTTTGAACATAAATTCTCGGATCATAAAAAGAAAATTTGTTGATGCTTAAAATTTAAATACAAAGTACTTAATTATTTTTTTTCGAGGATGGTCAAGAGTAAGTCCTTAATGGGACCGTATCATGGGAGTGTACAAGTTCTATGGGATGTAGACATTTAGGTTTGATTATGAATAAAAGTCATGGGACAGTGGTTTGAGCAACGATGTAAGTTTGAGATTGACATTGAAAACTGACGGAAGTTGTCTAAAGATAGAAGCAGTTTTACATGAACTTCCAGGTGTAACTAGGCATACATGTAGTTTTTCAGATGAACTTCCACGTGTAACAAGATATTCATCTAGACTTTGCATGAACTTCCACGTGTAACTAGGTACTTATCTAGTTTTTGCATGAACTTCCACGTGTAACTAGGTACTCATCTAGCTTTTGCATGAACTTCCACGTGTTACTAGGTACTTATCTAGCTTTTGCATCAACTTCCACGTGTTCCTAGGTACTCATCTAGCTTTTGCATGAACTTCCACGTGTAACTAGGTACTCATCTAGCTTATTCATCAACTTCCACGTGTAACTAGGTATTCATCTAACCTTTCCATTTGGGCATACTGTAAGGTAGGTACAGAGCGCTGATAAGGAAGTCATTCATAAATACATCATGGCAACAGTCAACAAAACAGACAATAAGATCGTTGCTGCACTCAAAATTAATTGGAAATGACATGATTATTGACCTAGCCGAATTAAATTAAATGTAATTCAATAACAAGCAATTACTTGGTTCTTAGAATCACACTTACCAATATCAAGCACAAATCAAATTATTTTCAGAAATCACAGACCAGCACAAAGACGACATTGATGATATATATTGAACCAAACATCGTGTCTCGACATTAAAGTCACAATTTAATATTTATAAAGCACATGCAACTGACTCATTTTCCTTATTGATAAGATCACTCACATTATATAGCTTCACATGTTTTGATTTGATTGGTGCTTGCCTTCAAAATCTCCATTAATATCAGCTTAAAGCTAGATTAATTTCCGTTTATTTCGACTGGCAAGCACATAAGCTAGACGAGCTTGATAAACAGTCTATTGATGTGAACTTGGGAGGTGAATTGAGGGAAGGGATGTGGGGTTTGGATTGGGGATGCTTCTTTGTTCACTAATGATGTCTTTAGGAGGTACATGGAGTACAAAAGGCAAGCTATACCGGCATGAGACCGGCTTTTCTGCACTATGTGCATTTCGAGGACTTCTGACCACACTCCTAATGTAAATACTACAGGAAGCTGGCTCATCCACTCCAAAATAGGAAGTAATAATACCCAACTCATGTGAGATGCAGCTATGAATAGAAAATTATAGGAAAAAGGTATTAAAAACTTTCAGCGTCGAACAGCTTAAAAGGTGAAAATTGCTTCTACTTCGCAGAAAATCAGCTTAAAAATTTTGCACTGCCGAACGCTTGACATTCGTGCTTCATAATACCTATTGCTACTCAACACATAGAATGAATTGTTATGCTCTAAGCTTAATGAACTTTATATTTGCATTAATGAGTGGTATATGCATGTTCGTGGGGTTATTGACTGCTTCACAGTAGTCAAACATCCATAAATCCTCAATCAACATACAGCATAACCTAAAAAGAGCAAATTTACATTCATCAAAATGATTGTAAGGTCCGAAGCGATGATGAACTTTATCATGCAGTAAAATAGATACAAAACTTTTTATTAGTGTCGCTTTACATAGATCTGAGCATTTAGATGAGCATTCATTTCCATTAAGTAAGAGGTAGAATGACACACACACAAAAAAAGTCAGTAAACATGCAAGATAAAGTAAATGAAATGTGCAGAAAGCTTCAAAAGGATGTAAAATAAAACTAAAAAGTACACAATTAAGGATCGTAATTAGTAATCTTGCATATGCAAGCTTATTTAATTTCATCCCTTTAAACTTTTAAATGAACAGTTTTACAGCAAAAAGTAAACACAATTGACAAATAAAACTTTGTGTTTGGTGTTTCAAGAGCAACTCATGGATGAGCATGTGGGTGGACTGAGCAGCAATAAAAAGTGATTCGGGTTATTTTGTTGCAATGTAAAATGGAAGTTTGGCTTCATAAAATTTTTGTAAAACTTTTTGTAATAAAAGAATTTTATGAATTTTTCGAACAAATTCAATAGCTGATTCAGTGGATATTTAATTAATGTTTCAACAATTTTAAACTTTACTTTTGTGGGAAGAGATTATTTATTAAAGATAGAGTAGCATTACCGAGCGACACATTGCGGCAATGACAGTCTTGTGGTAGTCACATGGCTGCTGTCCTATGAACATGGCATGGCAATTTTTAGCAACTGTCACATGGTAAACGTGTCGCAACTACATGACACTGATACATCGCAACTACATGGCAACCACATGAGTGCCACATTGACGTCCTATCACAACTACATGACACTGCAACATGTTTGCCATGTCACAACCACATAGTTTCCATATCACAACCACATGGTTTCCATGTCACATCCACATGGTTGCCATGTCACAACTACATGGTTGACACTGCCACATGGTTGCCATGTCACAACTACATGACACTGCCACATCGATGTCACATCACAACCACATGACACTTATAGCCTTATAGAACTGTCACATAGAAACTTCATGATTCTGTAACATGGCACACATACGACTGCTTCCTGACACTAATGTGCCGCTCGAGATTTACACTTTATACAGGAGTTGTTGAAGCTTTAAATAATGAGGTTCCAAAATAAAGATCAGTTATTATTTGAACAATATTGCTCTTAAGAAAATCTAGACTATCTTGAACGCAACTGAATGGATATGGAAGAACAATGCTCTCATCATAAAAATATTGTGTGACTATACTGCCATCGCTGTTTAGAATAGAACCTAATCCAGTTCCGACAACATTATGTATACAGGGAATTTGTGTGATTAGGTCTTGAATGAATATATCCTCTATTCCACTTTGTATGAAGCTTAGTTTGTTGCCTGAAATGTGGTAAATTGACAGATATGGTCAATAAGAGGAATATCAAGATACTTACGTTGTAGTAGCTCCCCAACTAGATTAAGGACAGTATTGTAGTATCCGAATAAGGGTTCGATTCTTGAAATTACTTCTGTGCAGTTATTTGGAGTAGCTTAAAGTAGACAAACATTGTAAAATTTGATGTTTAACATGATGATGACTTAGGGAATGGTCGAAAGTTACGTAATGACACAAATAGATCGTTGCGTAACTTCCAACTGTTCCCCAACAGACAGCCATACAATCATCTTCCACACTTACTTTCTGGCTGTATTGAACTCTCCAAAAACGGAAGTACATCATCAAATAAAGTCAAAATACGTTGCTCTATGTAAGCTATTTCAGTTTTAACACAGTCAAATTCAGGAACTGAGGCTAATGAACCGTTAAGCGTATTATAATTAACTTGAAAAATACGGCTTATTGCATCTGTAGCATATTGAATTGCTCCTTTTTGCTGACATTCCAAACTTAACTCGAGAGCAGGTGTGAGTATTGGATATACTGATAAGATTTCTGTAGAATATTAAGGGAATTAGATGATTGATCATTGACCTTGAAGGCAAAGACCTAAGACGACCAAGTCAAGTCCACTTTAAGGTCTACTAAAGCACTAAATGTCAAGTCACAAAATTCCACGTATCCTTACTTATAACAAAATCTTCATAGTCGTCAACATAGTTAAACCATGCTTGTTGAAATGCATGAAAATTACTAACGTATGGCTCACAAGGTGACGGTCCACCACAAAACACAGTCCTTATTGAAAACAATAAAATGATTTTTAATACTTCCATTTTTTTAAGCTTATTCTTTTGTCAACTATATTCGGCAAGTAACTCAAGATATCAGCTTGATAGGTGTCTTTTATTTAAAATATAAATAATGACTTTATCACGAATATGTCAGCAAATAGAAAAATAAAACAGGTCCAACTATATCAATAAGGGGAAGACAACTTGGTTACCCGAAAAGGGAAGATTTTATCAATAACTGGCAAACTTAGTAATTCAAATGTAGTTTAATGAGGGTTCAGACCTTAAGATCTCATATGATTTAGTAGACCTACCGTTAATTCTTAGTGAAAAAAGAACTACTCATTTGACGACATTATTGTCTGTAGCCTACAAAGTGAAGCTGTGAGCTCCATTTCCAGTTCTTATGATTCGAAAAAGGACAATTAATGAATTTCTCCTGCCGAGACTCGAACTCACGATAGCTGAGTCGATGTGCAATGATTAAAGACCGGATAATGGAGCCACTAAGCCACCAACTCATAGCAACTTACTCTAAATTATTATAATTTAAGTAATTTTCCCCCTGCTGGTTAAATGTCAATAAAAACTTAATATTTTAGTATTAAATCGTTGAAAGTAATAAATGTGTTTTTAAAATTATAATTCACAGTAGCGTATCCAGGGGACAAAAACCATAATTCAACAATTTATTTAAGATTCAATATTGCAACTTGACATTGCCTAATACCAACCAGAGACGCTAGAGACCTAAATATCTCAAACTGACAGAATTTATCGAAAGATAGAGCTGTCTACAGACGCTCTCCAAACACGGCAATGAGCCTCTGTGCCTAAAAACCAAGGAAGTAAGAAGTATGTCAGCACCAACCCAATTCTAGCCTGAAAACGGAATTTTACTACTGCTGCTTTCCGGGATATTGTATCCTTATCGCATCGTGTTTATTAAAAAGAGCTTTAAGTGCATTGCTAGATACTTTTAAAAACACAGTCGAAATAGTCAATAAAACTTCAAATAAATATTTTATTTGCCTAGTCATTCAAGTCATTCAATTCACAATAATTACACGTATATACGAAATATTCAGAATATTTAAAAAATGTTCATTTAAAGCCTCAAATTGATGTGTTTATAAATAAAAAGTAATTCGTATTAAAGTTTTTGACGCCAATGTCTTATCACGAGTTTTAAATAAAAAAAAGAAGGCAAATGATAATAAAAATATAAATCAAGTCTAGGTTGAGTCTGGAAAATGATTATTTATTTACTATTAAATTGAACCATGTAAAATTGGCAATTTCAGCATCTTTAATACTATTTAATTGGGGCAGGGGGTATGGATAGAGAAGGCAATTCTTATATGTGCTAGAGCAGTAATGGACAACCTTGTATTTTTTGCGGCACAACTTGGTTGAAAGCCTTGACCGAAACCACACACAACATACAGTTCATGGCATTTCTAAAAATAATTGGCAGCACATACATTGCTCAGTGGTGAGCTTTCATTTGTTAATTACATACCGATCCCATCCCCATCTTCCTCTATTCCTCTGAGAACAACCTCCAAGTAGCTTCTGATCCAAACCCCCAAAAACCTCTTCTAACTCCTCCCCTGTCCAATCTACTAATCCATATCAAATAATCAAATAATACTACAATTCATTGTCACGACTCCTCATTTTGCACATAAACTTGACCCATATTCATATTCAGTTGCGAATTTCAGAGCTGTAAAAAAAATCAAACACAACGTGACCTTATTTATTGACAGGAAAAAAATAAATCAAAATACGAAAAAAAGTGTATGTAAATTGGAAGTAAATTGTAAAAAAATTTCCAGGCCTTTTGAGTCTGTTTTGACTAAGGGGCTGTAGCTGGCGGAGTGTCTGGTGGAAAAATTCAGATTTTTGATGGATGAAACTGGGAATTTTAAGTAAGGAGGGGACTCGGAACTTCAATGAAGCCATTGATAGAACTAAGTTACATTGTCGAATGGCCCAAATCAGTTAGTCGATCTAAAATCCAGCCTCAGACCTGGCTAAGTGTTGAAATCGATCTGAATTCGATATCATAACAGAGTCTTTCCACCTAGAGTAGGCCAGGGTGGCCTAGGGTGGCCTAAGATTGACCTAAAGTGGACGGAGGTAGCATGACTCTGGCATGGTGCTGGATTTCGAATCGATTAATTGATTCTTGGTATTCTTGATTATAATAGTGTAAAATACAATTAAATCGAGGTAAGGAAGTTGGTTTTTGTCTCGTATAGCCCTAGGAAATTGGAAATTTCATCCAGTACGGGACCCCCCGGCTGGATACTCCCTGAATTTCACTAATTGACCTCCTAAAAGTAGTTTTTTAAATTATTCTACTTCAATTCATATAAAGAAGATCCCCAAAAAACAGCGATTCAACCCCAAAATTCCTCTCATACTCAAAATAGTGACTTAATCATCTCATACCTTAACCTACAAGGTAAAACAGCAAAAAAAAATTGATCACAACATAAAACAATGATTTATTTTTATTGCAAACACAAACTTTTATTCTCCTTCCGATGTAGGAAGTTACAGTTTTTTTATATACGTTCTAGGGTAGGTCAAGTACATAAAATTTTTCCACAGTTATTGATGTCGCTTTGGGGGAAAATACAGCACGCAAAAAAAAGTAGCTTTTCCACAAAACAAAACACCAAAAAATCAATAAAAGAATTGCAATCAGCATTTGTCATTCTCACAAAATCCGCTTTAATAATTCACGATGATGACAATCGACATTAAATGCTATGGATTATCGCTAAAACATTGTCATACCAGATGTTTCTGGTCAGTTTAAAGTTGACTCATATTGCCTAAAATTATCACCGGTCGTGTGTGTACGACTGATTAGGTTATCAGTCGCGTTCATTCAATAAAGGCGTGATTGGCTCATTGAGCAAAAAATAGAAAATATTTAAAATCATGTTGCATGTCGCGTACTTCTTCCATCGTCTGATTATGATGTAACTTTATTCGAGTCAGGTCATTAACTCGACCCATTGAAATATAAATTTATTAAAATTATCACCTTAAAATGGGGAAAAATTAATTAAATCAGGCGAGATTTTAAGTAACACGTACACAAAAAAAATGTGCCGTCGAGAGAAGTCAAAGTTTTAAGTTATGAGCTGCCGTTGGCAACTTTTTTAAGGCTTTTTTTGTGCACGTTAATCAGGATTGAGTTTGGGGAATTGTTTGGGATGAGTGTGGGTTTGAGAAGCATAAGAGGATGTAATTAGTTGAGTTTGAGAATTTAAGATCTAGAATTAACGGGTTAGGTTCAAATTTTGAACTTTAAATTCAATTTTTGAACCTCAAGTTCAATTTTTGATCCTCAAGTTCAATTTTTCATTTTCAAGTTCAATTTGTTGAACTTCAAGTTCAATTTTTGATCTTCAATTTCAATTTTTTATCTTAAAGTTTAATTTTCTGATCTTCAAGTTCAATTTTTGACCTTCAAGTTCAATTTTTTGGACTTCAAGTTCAATTTTTGATCTTCAAGTTCAATTTTTGATCTTCAAGTTCAATTTTTGATCTTCAAATTCAATTTTTTGATCTTCAAGTTCAATTTTTTGATCTTCAAGTTCAATTTTTGGACTTCAACTTCAGTTTTTGATCTTCAAGTTCAATTTTTGATCTTCAAGTTCAATTTTTTGAACCAAAATTAAGTTTTTGAGACTTTTATTTCAATTTTTAATTTAAATTCAATTTATGATCTAATATTTCAATTTCTAAGACACTCAGCCATTCCAAACAGCCCAAATTCCTCCCAAACCATAAAAAAGTCAACGAAAATTATTTTTGTGCTTACAAAAAGTCCTTGGAATTATAATTTCCTACTAAAAGACGGAATTTTTCATTTTCTCAATAATTCTATGGCACTATATAGATTATAAATGAAAATTTATTGACTATGCTTGCAGAAAAGTACTTTGTAAGTGCTTTTTTGTTCTGATTTCTCGCTCTATCTCTATCTCACTCTCCCCATCTCTGCATAGTTTTATTGAAAACTTTCATACAATGCTTTTGGCCTAGGATGAGAATTTTTCTGAGAAATTATGGGCTGTTGACTGTGTTATGGAAGTTATAAGGATAAATGAAAGGTTATGATGACTAAAGATGGTATAAATTATGCAATTTTCATGTTGCTGTGCAGCATCAGTTAATCCCTAAAATTCTAAAACTCAATTTAATCCTAAAATAATTTTACGGCAGTTCCGCATCACTTCATAAAAATGCCCTAAAGTCGTTAACTTTTTGGAACAATTTTTTACTGTTTTTTGGCACATTGGGATTTTTTACGGTACATCCAATATTCGTTATTGAATCAACTATACATTTTAGATATAAATCTAGGTCATATAGCTTTGGTGCTGATAGAATCACCAATAAAATCAACAAAAACTAAGCAAAAATTCATCTTTATCCACAACAGTAAATGCCTAAAATCTGTTGCAAGTAAACAGCAATGGAGGAAGTTGTGTTTACGCAAAGCATCAAATCTTGATTAACGTACGGCAATCAACAGCTGCTTTAGTCAGAATCTGAATAAAAAAAAGTGTTTGCTGTTGGAAACAAAATTAATTCGAGGAATAAAAGCTGCAGGATTTGATAGATTAAATTTTGTTGGTTCTGTTTCTTTTTTGGGGATCCTTGTGAAGGAATTGGATGAATTTGGCTAAATTGTTGAATTTGCTCAAAATTGTTGAATTTGTCCAAAATTGTTGAATTTGCTCAAAATTGTTGAATTTGCCCAAAATTGTTGAATTTGTCCAAAATTGTTGAATTTGCCCAAAATTGTTGAATTTGCCCAAAATTGTTGAATTTGCCCAAAACTGTTGAATTTGAACAAAATCGTTGAATTTGTCCAAAATTGTTGAATTTGCCCAAAATTGTTGAATTTGCCCAAAATTATTGAATTTGCACAAAATTGTTGAATTTGAACAAAATCGTTGAATTTGTCTGAAATTATCAAATTAGTCCAAAATCGTTGAATTTGCCCAAAATTGTTGAATTTGCCCAAAATCCTTAAATTTGCCCAAAATCCTTAAAAATTCATCATAATGACAAATTTCCTTTTAAAAAGCCAGCAATGAAAGGCAAGGCTTATTCTGTAATCACAAGACGAAAATTACATTCTGTGACTTATCTCTATCTCTCGTGCATCTCATTTAAATTGTAATTGCTATATGTGTACATAGAATGTATCTATTTATGAGCAAAAGTATCGTGCATGAAGAATCTAAATAGCTTAATTAACATCCATTTAACGTCAATGTAAACACATACACACATACACACATACACGCACGCACGTTCTGTAATTTTGTCGCATAGGAATTTGAGTCTTGTAATTAGGATTTATACTAGAATTGAAGTATTCTTTGTTGTTGTTGTTGTAGGGGTTCTTGAGTTTCTGGGAAATTGTGCTTGGGGACTGTTCACTTGTTACGTCACAGTCTTAGAGGGTGGATGGGGTGAGTCAAGGCTCTGTTACCAAGGGGGGGAGGGGGTCCAAAAGTCGATTATTTGCGGACAGGGATCATAAGTGACCTAACCCTTTGTACAGTTAAGTTTCTGTACCTTAAATCCAAAATTTCCACAAATATCCCCAAAACATCTCTCAACCTTCCACTTTCTAATTAAAAATTCCCCCTAAATCCAATTCCGACCCTCTCACATCTCCTTCTAATTCCAAAATAAAATTAGATAATACAGCATATTCAAATGACATTGCCTGAATGTTGTACCATTTGTCGCACTTATGCAACATGTGTGTACGTCATATTGTGTCAAAAAAAAAAATATTCACAAAAGCTTTCCCTCCTCATAAAAAATTTATTTTCACATAAATATTCATCCTTAACCTACATACCGTTCTCTCCAATTTATGTGTGTGTTTATTCAAGGTTGTCAAAAAAATTAAATTAATGTGAAAATAATCGGATTTTTTTTTTGTTTCGTTCATGCTGAGATGCATAAGGATGTTTGGGGGGGATGATGATGATGTGGAATTAGTGAAAGGGCACACAGAAACGATGTCACGTGCAGTGGCAAGCAAAAAAGGTCAAACTCATTTGTTCATTAGATTCATAAAATGTGCTTACATATGCATAAAAAAATCTGTTACAAATGAGAAGACAAAATGACTTGAGGAACTGGAAATTCACTTCTTATTAGCTGCAGAAGCTAGAAATGACGTATTCAGCTGGAATGATTTAGGTTCATTGACATCCAGAGTTGCGTTAGGGTGATTTGTGGTTACTTACTTACTTACTTTGCTGGGGCGCACGAGGGCCCATTGCCGCGCGTAGGGAATGTCTGAAGACAGCTCTATCCTTCGAAACCTTCTGCCAGTTCGGGATATTAAGGACTAAGTTCGGGATTTGTGGTTAGTGATAGTTTAATGAGTGATGGTGCAATAGATCTCTGAATTCAGAAGACCTACAGCTTGTAGAGAGATCAGAATCACTTGTTTGAAGGCATTATTGACTTTAGCCTACAAATGGAGGCTGTGAGCTGCGTTTTTAGTGCAAATGACTCAAAAAAGGGCAAGTTAAAAATTGTTCCTGCCAAGTCTCGAACCCATGATCGCTGGATTGGTCTTGCAATAGGTATCAAAGCTCTAAGCTACTCCACCACCGAGCCATTTCAACTCAAAAAGAGTATTATGGATAAAATCGATTAAACTTACTCAAATCCTTCATCCCCTGACCTTCTTCTTCCTATTAATCTCCCTTTCCTTTCAAAATCATCCTTATAATGTTCTGTGAATGATATGGAAAAAATTTATTTACACTCAGCTTTAAGAATAACCCAAAAATTACCCAATATATTCGAGATGTGCGAACTCGTGCGGATAGAATGATGATGACCATGATGACTTTCTCTCGATTTCCATGCCACGATAATAATGAAAAAAAAAAATTCAAAAATGTCTCACAATTCAGATGGCCAAATTGCCATATAATTTAATCCAGCTCACGACTCCTTTTATGGTCTTTGAGCATTTTCATTCATTTTTATGTATGTGAACATGAATGGCAAGTCGTGAAGGTCACTGTAATCGGTAATGATAAAATTTTATGTCATGGACTTCTCATGATGATCCACAGTAAAGTGAGAGAAGAAATGAAATTATTTCCAATGTCTTGAATTAATCCACGTAGATTAATAAAAGTTTCTTGGACGATTATTTTTAATTCGATAGATTAAAAAAAATTGTTCTGGTCAGGATTAAAAAATTTTGCAATAAAATGTTCGGACATTGAAGTTGATGAAATTTTTTTGTGTATGTGCTACGTGCTACGATGTGTCGATTATTCATCTTTATTCGAGCATATAGCGAAAGTTTTAGGGATCATTGGACTTATGTATGGTGAGGATTGTAGAATGGAGAGGCTATTGGGGTATATTGTGTATTGATGCATAAGAGTTGAGGTGGATAGGTGGATGGAGGGTTAGATAGTGCAGATATGAGGCATGTAGACCTAGTATTGTGAAGCAGGGACGAGGTCAGAAAAAAGCGAATTTTGATCCAAATCTTTCTTTCCTAATTTTGCTCCTGTAGAGGATATAGAGCCATACTTTGAGTTTGTAGGCACTTTGAGGCTTGAATCACAAATGCAATGTCATTTTTCTGAGACTATTCAGTCCTCAAACTCTACATAACCTCAAAATTCCTTCCAAAAAACCTCTGCCATGTATTATTCCTCCCTTCCACTCATCGTCATCCCAAAAAGTCATCACACTTCATCCTTAAAAACATTCATTCATATTTATTTCTTTAAAGTCAACAGGCCCACTGATGAGCAACATAAAAAGCACAACCAGGGAAATGTGAGAAATGTAATAAAATTTTTTTTTTTATATTTTCTGAAATGAAAATGGGCAACATGAGAATGTAAAGAGTAAATGAGCGAGAAAGAGATGGATACTAAGTATCTAAGTGGATGAACGAGGGAAACTTGAAAGGAAGAGCGAAAAAAAAATTATTTATGATGCCAGTAAATGTTTATTTTTGTACTAACAAGCGACAGTGGATCTTGTGAGAATTTTGGGAGGATGTTGGTGGATTTGGGGTAATGGATGAGGGTAGGAGGGTATCTGGGGGACAACTCTCTGATCCTCATAGGTTAGGATTCGATCCCAGTGAATGAGAATACTCGGATTTGAGTGCTTAGTCACTGTCCTATTCACGATAGTTCGATAAAGGTTGTGCCTTATCATGATATAGACACCCGCTTGAGGATGTAGTGAGAAACCATTCAGGACATAGATATAGGTGAGGTTTGAGTAACAAAACTCCCCTGGACAACATGAATATCGAACCCAACAATCCTTAGGTATCAACAGCAATGATGGACATCCTGCGTACCGCGGAACACTAGTGTGCCATCAAAAATGTTTGGAAATGCCATGATCCGTATGACTTGTTGGGTATTAGCCGAGACTTAGCACCAAGAAGGAAGCTGTCGATAGAGACAGCATTGCATTTGGTATTGGCAATTGGCAGGCGGAAGCCGGCGATATAACCAGCTTTAGGCGACATTTGAGGAAGGCCATGGATCACAATTGATCTGTACGGCCATCGAAGTAAGTAAGTAGTACCAAGGTGTACATTGAAATCAAAATGCTGCTCATCACTGCTCTACAGTCAGAACCTCAATCTCCATTCCCCCTCATTCCATCCATCAACCTTCAAAATTCTCCCAAACATCCTCACAAGGAACCTCTTCAAAGCATCTTGCGTACTGCGATAATTTAATTGGCAGTAATGAGGCTTTGTTGTGTCGTATTTCAAGTAAAATTTTCACTGCCTTTTTCGAGTATAATTTCTTTTTTTGTTACTGTAAATTTACATTTCACATTAAATTACCGTGATGATGACACTTAAGGTTTTAAATTGGCAATGAAAAGATGGTGGATTTGCAACTTCTGCCAATTTAAAGACATCCTTGAATTGGCCGATCAAAGAGCTTCGATAAATATGACTTCGACCCACAAACATACAAATTTAGTGATGCTGAATGGCACATTAAGTAAACATCCTCATGATATGTAAATGTATGTTTGTATTCGACATCCTTTTACAGAATGTTGATGTCCTCATCCTCATTCTCTTACGGTCTCACACCATTAAGTACATTAAATATGAGCATACGAGCATAGAGACAGAAAATTGTTGAGTGACAAAAACCACAAAAAGCTCCGTTAACCATCATATTTGTTGTGTGTGTCTGTGTGCCTGTGTCTTCTTTGTAGCTACCCCAAAAATGTCTATTGGAAAAGTGACAACAACAAAAAAAAGGCATTGGATATGAGATGAGACGACTATCAAGGGGTGGATCTGATATTTATGACAGCTACTGTCACTTTATATATTTTTATGCTTTAAACAATTTTCTCGGTAGATTTCCATACACCGGAAAAGGGTGATGATGTTGAAAATTTTGTGATATTATGGTGGTTCCTTTAAGAATGTATTGTGTACTTTATTTGTGGAATTTAATATGAGGGTAAGTAAGTAAATTATTTGAAAATTAATTTAAATGCTTTAATAGATGAAATGAGATGGATTTTTGATGTTGGAGGATATTTGAAGGATCAAATGCTGCCTGTGTCATATGACTCATATGACTCATATGCTTACCCATTTGCCAATATGAGAGTAATCCCTCTGTGGTCCAGAGGATACGAAATAGAACGAAAACATATTAATCTCTATTTTTTGAGGTTCGATTCTCATCAGACGCCTGTTTCTTGGTTTACACCTGTACTTAACACTTCAGGTAGACGTACCCTTTACCAGTATCTCAACTCCAAGGGCAGGAGTAGGCCTGGCTTTCTCGGTATGCGATTCTATCCTTAGGGGTAGTTGATTAATTACGTAAAGGTTTTAGAGATGTCGTTACAGAGGGCTAAGATACCAACGAGGTTAATTTTAAGCGGTACGAAATATGTGAACTGTGCTCTTTACTCTTGGAATATACCCCATGATATACTCTCGGACAAGAACATACATAGTCGAAAACTCACTTGAATTCAACTCGAGAGAGTTCTGACCTCAAAAACCCTTCCCTGGCTTCACCCCTGCCTTCATATAAGTGTCCTATGAACCCACCCATAATGCTGTTTATTACTGATGGATTAAGCATCAAGCAGTAGACGCTAACGTAAAACAGCACCGCAAATCATAATTACCGATCAACTGCACCCACACGTCAATGTCCGGTGAATATATCTCAATATTTTTTAGAGGTTTCCCATTGACATCATGTCCGAAACATAATTTTCATTTACAATTTAAGCAGTGCTTTTCTGTTTAATTGCAGACCAGAATAAAAATTACTGTCATCCTTCGAAATATCAACAACAATAAAAAAAAGGCGAGAAGACCAGACAGTCCAGTAATATGAAATTTTATTTAATGAGACCGAAGAGTAATTAACAGGATCTATAAATAATTCCCCAACAACTGTGTTAATTAGATTTACTGGTTTTGATGAAATACCCACTGTGAATAATGTTGGACAGTACAATAGCATAGTAATAATCATCATGTATGAAGTGAATTTTTCCATACACTGACTATATATGGATGTACATAAATGAAAACTCATTACGCAGTTAACATTCGTTCACATTGATTACCTCAAACTGTTTTTCATATGGCTTAATAGCTTTTTTTTCCTACACACTCAAAACACATCGACACTCTCGGATATATTCTGGATAAATATTATGCATACTTAAAGCTAATAACAATTTATGTACATACATATGTATGTGAATACTAGCTTTTAGTCGCTGTGAAAATGGACATGAAAATTATGGATTTAAGTGATTTATGAGATTAAGTTTGGGGGGAGATGAAATGGATTATTGCTGGTGAATTGGTGGTGCTTAAGATGAATAATTGAATGTTTTAAGACTACAAGCATCCTTGGAGTTGGAAATTTGAATTTAGGCTTTAATATCTTAGCAGACAAAACTGTTACTGTTGCTGTAACCATGTTCTTATGGATGTGGAGCTTAGGGTACAACAGTAGGCTTGTCATGTGGCTCTGTTGCTGGCTCAGTCACCTGATGATTTGTCATAAATGACGTTTTGCTTTTTTCCAACTCTGCACAGTTGCTTGGCCCAGGGTATACAATTGCAATGTACTTAGTCACAATTTGTGAGTCATGAATGCACAAACCGAGTTTATGTGACTAGAAACAGCGAAAAAGCACCCAAATCCGACTATACTTTCCAAGAAATCGAACCTGGATCGTCAACTCCGCCACTGCTGTCTTTATTATTTCATCACTGTTCTGTGGCAAATAGCTGTTGGAGATCCTGGTCGCCGTATCCATTGTAGATTCCAGCAAAGAGCGTTATACCAAACTTGTGATTCTGTCCCAGAATTCTTCATTCAAAGTATATGTCCTATCCAGCCGTCCTTTCTCAATTCTAACTGACAATCAACTCATCTTTATGAGTATACTCATTAGCATGCTCCGTGCCTATTCGGACAAATCTCACAGCCACCAACCTCACATCCTAAATCCCAATAACACCTCACAGAACTCCTTTAAAACCTCCAAACCACAGGGAAAAATTAAGCAGTACATTTAGCATCATTATTGCCAATCAATATCACTTAAACTTAACATCCAAACCAACCTTATCGCTTAAGTACACATCAATGCAAATTTATATAATAACATGAATATTTTATCGCTTATTTTGAGTGTTAGCTCATGGCATTTGGCATCCCTCCACTTATGATTACACGATGTACATCAATGCAATTTATTTAAAATGCTTCAAAATGTGAAAAACTTTTCATTTTTTTTGGAAAAGCGAGGAACACGCAAAAGCAATTTAGTGTATTAGATCGAGGAACCTTCAAAATTGCCTTTTTTCCCCTTTTTCAGCTAATTTATTTTGTAGCATTTTGGCAGGGCGCATCTCTGCTGTACATCGAGGAATGGAAGTACATGTTTGAATTGAGGTTAACTGGTTTCAAGGATACTGCAATGAAATTTGATTACATGCCAGGATTTTTCGTCTCTCTATTCCTTTTTACTTTTTAGTAAGGATATGCATGAGAAGCACTTTCCATCTTTCGGGAGGAAATGTGGAGGATTTGAGACAGGGTTGGAGAGCTGGGATGACTGTCTGTCTGACTGTGTCTCTGTCTGACTGTGTCTCTGTCTGACTGTGTCTCTGTCTGACTGTGCCTGTCTGGCTGTCTGCAACTGTCGCTCCAACTGTTGTTCTGACTGTTTTTCTGTCTGAATGTGTCTCTGTCTGACTGTATCTGTCTGATTGTGTCAGTCTAACTGTGTCTGCCATGTCTGACTGTGCCTGTATGACTGTGTCTGTCTGACTGTGACTGTGTCTGACTGTGTCTGTCTGATTGTCACTCTGACTGTCTGGCTGTCTGATTGTCACCCTGCAACTGTCGCTTCAACTGTTGTTCTGTTTTTCACTGTAACTGTCGTGCCAACTGTCACTGCAACTGTCGCTCCAACTGTTGTTCCAACTGTCTGTCAAAATTGCAACTCTGGATGGACTTAAAAATTCCTCCATTCTTAACATTAAAATAAATCCTCAACTGCTCATCATTCGAGATGTGCCTGATTTATGCTGCAAAAGTTGAGTTTTAAAAAATAAATTCATGCTGTTATGCATGAAGGAAATTTATTGTGGATGATTATGTTGATGATGATGATGCAGATGAAAATTTAAAGGCAATTTTTCCATTAAAATTACATAGATTAAATATTTTTTTTGTGCGATTTTTTTATGAAGCACAGCAGGATGTAAAATTGGATTTTTCAATAAAAAATTTTATAAAATTTCATGTCACATGCATCAAAGAGTAGAAAATGACTCACTGCGAGCTCACTGATTGAAATTTTTTTTTTGTAGTCTTTGTTAAGGACTTTAAACAACAGCAAAAGCAGTCGCTGGCGATATTTCAATTTATGTCAACATTCAGACACTTTTTGTTCTTTAGAAAGCCAAAACTGAAATGCAGCCAAAAAAATAAAAAGCCGCGACTTTCGTTCCAGACAACAATCTTTCATAAGTTATTGTACTTTACAAAGTAAACACATTCAATTTAGCAAGGACATGCTGAACATTTACATTATGCTTTTTATAAAGTTTTTGCCAAGCATCCACAACATCATTCAATATTAAGTAAATTCTCGCTCAAAATGTTGCCAAACAATATCATTAGATGCTGAAATTTTCTTATAAGCCCTAAAGAATACTTTAGCCTTATTGCTATTCCATTCACACAATCTCTCATATTCACCTTTAACATCTCAAATCGGCCCTCAAAAACTTCATCAAAATCTTCGATGACAACAAAAAAGTTTTTTTTTTTTGGTTCTCGGCTCCTCCTCTAATTTTTTATGGACAGACACTATCAAGTTGACTGTGTCGAGAGAGGAAACGAGAAGAAAGTCAAACAAGAAGTTTATTTTTTCGAAAAGATAGAAGATGATTTTTGGTTGGATTTTGGGGATGGGGGCTGTATATGGCGCATTCTGGGAATGAATCGGGGTTGGAGGTTAGAATGGGGTCAATATGGATCGGGGTTGGTTAATGTAGGTCGATGTGGGCCAGTAAAGGTCAATGAAGGTCAAGAAAAGACAGTAAGTTGTAAGAAAAAAGGCAATGATTCTAGAAACTGTTGAGCAGAGGATTGGTTGGTTAATGTAGGTCGATCGGGGTCAAAAAGTCAGTAACTTGTAAGAACAAAGGGGATGGGCCTGGAAACTGTTGAGCAGAGCTTGAAAATGACTCAGATTTTGGATTGAAGTTGGCTTTAAGCTCTAAATCGTTCTGGTCCAATCTGTCATCCTAATATCAATAATCCTTCCAAAATTCCACTATTAAACTCAAACGACTAAGGGTCTATTCACTTATTACGTAACGTAACGTAGCACGTGTTTCAAGCGTGATCTTCAAGTCCGCCCCGCCTCTCCGTCTCAAGAGCCTCTGTCCGTCTCAAGGTCTCTCTACCCGTCTCAAGTCCGCCCCGTCTCAAGGTCTCTCTACCCGTCTCAAGGTCTCTCTACCCGTCTCAAGGTCTCTCTACCCGTCTCAAGGTCTCTCTACCCGTCTCAAGGTCTCTCCACCCGTCTCAAGGTCTCTCCACCCGTCTCAAGGCCTCTCTATTCATCTCAAGGTCTCTCCACCCGTCTCAAGGCCTCTCTACTCATCTCAAGGCCTCCCCGTCCCCCGTTACATAACAAGTGAACAACCCCCATACACAAAAAAGCATCAAAAGACACTTAACATCGACGTCCTTAAGAAAAAGAACCTTTTTTCAATTTTATTTTTTTTTTTTGTGGATCTTTCATGCCAAATTGGCAATGAGATATTTTGTCATAAATTTAAGTGCTTAGTGGTGCTTGAGATTATTGATTTGATGCTTTATAGACCCATAAAGTTCTTCAACATGCTAAGCATCGCTCGTTAATTTTTTGTTCCTTTTTTTGTTGAAAATTGAATAAAGAATCCTTGAAGTCTCCACCGTTCCATGACTGATGAAATTTTTTTGGATGTTGTTGTTGTTGTTGATTTAGTCTGAAGATTTTCGTCTACCCTATTGTCTCACCTATTCAGCATCGGGGGGAGACGTTGAAAATGTTGTTTTCGGATAAAATAAACAACATTTCCATTCTTGTGCGTGAATGTTAATTAAATTTCTGTCTCAAAACACTTTGGCTTCCTACCAAGACAGAGTAAATTTTATGCTTGTCTTCAGCATCGTTGTGTCATTGTTCTGCAAATGCTTTACAATCTACTGACTTTAAGTGAATGGAAAAGGAAGTTGAGAATAAAAATAAGAATTAAAGTTGAAAAATGCTCAATTTAAAGGCTGTTTTGGAGCTGAATGACGATGTTTTGCTTTGGCTTGAAGCTACTCAACTTTTGGCAATTTTGCGTGGGTTATTGTTTATATTTTTGAAAAATGGCTATTAAAGCGGCATGAATTTTTGTGTGATGCGTCATTGTGGGATCATATTGAAGGTGTAGGTAGTCATAAGGAAGTCTAGAGTTGACAGGACTTTGGGAAGACCCTCCCAATTAGGGTACCAATTGGGGTCATGCTCTGAAGCATCACCACTCTGATTTAAACTTGATTGTCACTAAAGACTATCTTTATCTAGACTAAATTGGTCTTTAATCAGCTAGTTAGTGACAATGTTATCCCTAAGAGGCAAATACCGTCCGTTTATGGTACAGAAAGACCACTATGGTACCTAAAAGTAGTCTCTTTGCCTGTTGGGTTTAGTTAGGTAGTATAAAGTGACAAATAAGATTGAACCAGAATGAACAGGACTCAGAGCAGGACTCCATTGGTACCCAAATTGATAGGAACCTCCAAAAGTCCTGCCAACTCTTGATTACACCGTCAGTGGCTTCTCTCTTTGCCATGACCGCCTTACATTTGTCATTTGCTAGTAAAAGCAGTTACTGGTCGTGGGTTTATGATGACTAGAAGCATAGCTAGAAATTCTATTAACAATTGAATTATTTTTGATAATCCCTGGCAACATAATGTGAGTCTCCATAGGATTTATCCTTCAAATTAACCAAATCATTTTACATGACCTTTAAAATGTAATACATACCACACGATACGATAACCCCAAAGCACAGCTATCCATGTGACCAAAACTAACAGATATTATCCTTCCCACACTCATCAAACTTCCTTATACTAACAACACCTCCTTATGATATAAATCGATGATTCTCATCAAACTATTTGCTTAATAATCCTCACACAGCCACATAATTGCATATCCACTTCATCGACAGATATTGACAGTTTGAAGTATCAAGTTCATAAAGTAAATTGCAAGATCATCTTACAGGCAGGAAGTTATCAATTAAATGACTCATAACTTTATTTATTTTACGACATCAGATAATTGAAAATTAATTTTATTTGAAAATTTTTTTTTAAACAATTTTCTCTTCATTTTCATCATCTTGAATTTCAATTAAGGAAATTGGAAAATGGATTGAATGAGGAAGATAATTTATTTAGTTTGATTTTTTAAGGAACTGATTTGTTGACTTTTAGTTCGAGTGATTGGAAGGGGTGGGGACTTTGGGGTGTCATTTAAGGTTGAGTTTTGGGAATTTCATGGATGAAGGACAGAAGGGACAGAATAGACACAGAAGAGACACAGAAGTGACATAGAAGAGACACAGAAGAGATACAGAAGAGACACAAAACAGATACAGAAGAGACACAGTAGAGACACAGAAGAGACACAGAAGAGATACAGAAGAGACACAGAAGAGACACTGGAGAGACACAGAAGAGACACAGTAGAGACACAGAAGAGACACAGAAGAGACACAGAAGAGACACAAAAGAGACACAGAAGAGACACAGTAGAGACACAGAAGAGACACAGAAGAGACACAGAAGAGACACAGTAGAGACACAGAAGAGACACAGAAGAGATACAGAAGAGACACAGAAGAGACACTGGAGAGACACAGTAGAGACACAGAAGAGACACAAAAGAGACACAGAAGAGACACAGTAGAGACACAGTAGAGACACAGAAGAGACACAGAAGAGACACAGAAGAGACACAGAAGAGACACAGAAGAGACACAGTAGAGACACAGAAGAGACACAGAAGAGACACAGAAGAGACACAGAAGAGACACAGTAGAGAGACAGAAGAGACACAGAAGAGAGACACAAGGTACATAAGAGACAGAGGCAGTCATAACTTACAATCCATTGAGGTTCTAACCCTAATCGAGGATATTAACATCAATCATAAAGTTAAGCAACAAAATCCAAGAATCAATTAAAAGTATTAATTCTTATTATTGCTACATCTCCAAGAAGTCATCATTTATGTACTGCAAAGTCAACCATCTACCTGTGCCTTACTCAACAACTCTTCGTTAAGATGAAAAAGTTCAAGATTTTCTTCTCCTTCTTGAAGTAAGAAGAAGTATGAATAAAGCTCGCAAGCGGAAAGAGGAGCCTTGAGCATGAAAATTTTTATATTTTCATAATTTTTTCCCAACCAAAACTTACTTTTTGCAGCACAAAAAAAAATATTTTTCTCTCGAGTCAGATGAAAAAAAAAAGCTTTTTACATAATTAAAAATTGTTTGCAGCATAAAGCTCACTCAACAACATTTTAACAATTTTTTTAAGCAACAAAACTGTGAATAGGAATGAGTTTTTTTTTTCAATTATTTAAATTTGTATATGAAATTCAATTTATGAGAATGAAAGTAAGGATTTGAATTACATTGCATGGATCAAAATGTGACATTTAAGTGCAAGGTAGAATTTTTGTGGATTGAATTAAGGTGTAAGGGGTGAAATGGGAATTATTGGGAATTTCAATATTGTCATTAAGTGCTTTAGATGCACTCAGTTCTCTAGTTCCACTCAGTCGTCGTGATCTACAACATGTTTAGTGATCTATTAATTCATTTAGAATACTAAGTTAACTTTTATGCTTTTCTTCGTTGGTCTTAGAGATCAATTGTAATTCAAGACCTTCCATAGATGTAGCTGATTACTACTTGCCAATTTTCAATTCCAAGTGCAATATTATCTCGATCGACAGTTTCCTTCCATGATTTTTTGGACTAAATTAACCAAAAACCCATAAAATCATGAATGTTTTGTCAAATTCTTTAATTCAATGATCTAATAGATACCACAGAGCAGTGGTGGACAACCTAAAATCCGTGGTACACTGATGGACTACGAAAAATCTCAAGCGTGTAGCAAAAATGAATCTGAATGTGCCGAGTCACTAAAAAAGATTGCCCAGCAATCCACTAGATTACTATAGTTCATAATATATCCTAAATTCTCAAAACTAAGGTTGTTTGCTCAATTTTAGAATAGGGAACGGAAATGACCTTCGGGAACGGTAATATTCCCTTTTGATAATTTTTTGAGCAACGGTCCGTTCCCGTTCCCCGGAATTTCCGGTAAAATTCCCGTTTTTGGAAACCCTATCCTAGAACACTGATCCATCGATCGTCACTTAATAAGATAGTGGAAAAGGGGTGAGGAGGAGAGAGGGTGCGGTTGTTTAAAATTTTATTCCTGAATGCATCCTGGCTCATGATTTTATTACAAATCGTTACGTCAGGGGGATGGGGGTCTAAAATTGTCATTTTAAGCGTTACATAGCATCCAAATATTCCCTCATCCAGAAATTTCAAAGCAACGACTTCTCCATAAACCCAAACATTCAAGCATAATAAGATTAAACATTAAGTGAAATGTATAAATATGAATATATTTATTAATAACAGTTTTAACATGTTAAAATAACAAAAAAAATATAATGAAAGTTAATTACATGTAATAACGAGGATATGAGTGAAAAGCATAAATGGAAAGATCAAAAGCATTATATTTCCACTACTGTTTGCCATTAGCATTCAGTTGGTTTCCTACTGTGTGTGAATATGAATGTATTTGTACATGTCTAAAGCAAATATGTAACTGACAAAATAATATTCATCAGCAAAAGGATTTAAGTTGATGAGATAAAAAAAATTATATTTAATGTAGAAAAATGGGTTAAGTTTTATAAATTTACTGAGGTGAAGGATTCTGTGTTGGAAATAGTATGCATGATTTAAAGTGAAATTTAAGTTAATTGAAATTCTAGAAAATTTAAAAAATTCTTCTATTAAGCATCAGGAATCACGCGTGGCGTGAATAAACAAAATGTTTGAATGTAGAAAAATAATTGATTTTCAATTTATGTCTCAAAGGGTTTGAATGCAAGTGACGCCTACAAATGCATTTTGGGTGCATAGGGTAAGGATTCAAGGGTGGGGAATCTTCAATTTTCCAGGGTTTTTCAAGATAAAAATCACAAAATTCACTAAATGTAGATGTTCAATAAAAAAAGCATAAATCCTCCAAATCACCAAACCCTCCATCCCCCTCATCGCTTCCCATACGCCTTCCATACGCTTCTTCTCCCCCTCATCCTTTTTTGATTACTCCATGAAATCGCAAGAAAGGCAGAACTCCGTTTGGACCACAAACAGAAACCTATTCAATCGCTTTACTAACACCTTAGGTTTGAATCTCAATTTTACATTAACCTATAAAATTATACGTGTTAATTGCTAGGGATTGGCAGGACATGTATACAGAAGTCCAAGTGTTGCCACAATTCTGGAACCCCAGTAACAACTGCAGACTTTGTTGATGGCGAGCAATCCCGAAAAATTCCGAAAAATTCCTCGATTTGATGCGTTAAAAAGGACGCTAGAGTCCTTAATATCTCGAATCAGGATCTAGAAGGTTTCGAAGGATAGAGCTGACTTTATACATTCCCTACGCGCGGCAATTAACCTTCGTGCGCTCCAGCCAAGAAAGCAAGTTAGTATAAACCAGTCGTCCTCCCATTGACAAACCTCATCTCCAAACCATCCCCAAGAGCAAACAAAAGAAAGTGTGAAAGTGGGCGTGAATCGGAACTCTCACAAAATAGGAACGCGTGTAATTCAGAATTTTAATTAAAAAAAAAATTCTCATAGAAAATAAAAATTTGTTCTCTCACTCTCTCAATTCCTTTACATATTCACGACAGCATGAAAATCACACGACAAATAAATGTCGACGTTTACACTCAACTGCTTTTTATTGAATTTTCGCGGTACACACATCCAAGCACACACACATTAAGAATTTATTACTTTTAAATGTAAATTTTTCTCTTTTTTTTGTTGTTCCTCCTCGTTCCTACATAAACGTGACATAAATTTATTTTTTGTTTTGTACAATAAAAGCCATATTTATATTTATAAACCATAGCCATACCGTAAAGGTGGATGTGAAGGATGTTTTTATTGTTACCGCACAATTTTCCGTGTAAATGGTTAAATAAAAAAGAATTTTTTTTTTTTGGCTGTCGCCGACGTCAAAAGTCGACATGACAAAGATATTTATTGAAGTTTTGTGCGAAGAAGCTTGAAAATGGCTATAAAAAGATGTTAAGCACAACAGATATTTTTGTAACGTGACGAAGAAGAGTAGATTCTTGGTAAATTCTTGATGTTCGAGGACATTCGATGGTCGCTTTTTCTTGGAAGAGATTCTCTTTTTTCTCGCTTTCGCTGTTTGATGTCGAGAAGAATCTTGAAGCTTACAATCGAGTAAACAAGCACAAATGATGATTTAATACCTGAAATTAAATTGGATGGAATAATTTGAATTAAAATGGAATCTTAATGAGATTGGACTATAATTTGATTATTTAAGAGAAGATCCCTTTCCGTCCGGTCAATGGGGAAAAGCCACTGACCTACTGTCAGTCTGACTTTCTCGTGGTATTCCTTGTTACCACTAACCATCGCTGTCTATTGTGCATGCCAAAGAATTAATTAAAAGCTCATCCAAGCATTGATTGAAACTGACAGCTCCAAAATCTGAATGGGAATGATAAGCTTTACTCAACCTACCATCTCCGAGCCCAGCATGTAAAATAAAAGCATCAGAATTTCACCTTTCTCCGCTATCTGTAAGCAACCAACGACCTCAAATCGATAGCTAATCCCGAGTCCTAAAAGCTGTGATACTTACTTACTCACTTCGTACAGATCAATTGCGATTCATGACCTCCCTAAGACATCTCCTTAAGCTGACTCTAACAGTGGCTTCCATGCTTCAAATACCGGTAACAAATGTAATATTATCACTATCGACAGCTTCTCTCCATGAGTGCTTGGGGATTTCTCGTCCTCTTATGTGATAATCGACCATATTAGTCAGAGGCGTATCCAGTAGGAGAGTTATCATCAAAGCCCTCATTTGGCTTTATCGCTGGAATTTATCTGCCAATATCGATACAAACTCTATCATCTGCTTTTCTTCATGAACCCTTCGGTCTCCTTCGAGCTCTTTTGTAATCGTCGACCATATTGGAAGGAGAAGGGGGGCTGGGGATTCCAGAAAGGAGGTAATCGTCAAACTCCTCCTTTTTGAACAATATC
Organism: Chironomus tepperi; assembly: GCF_022539635.2. Lineage (NCBI taxonomy): Eukaryota > Metazoa > Arthropoda > Insecta > Diptera > Chironomidae > Chironomus > Chironomus tepperi. The sequence goes on from NW_027226457.1 coordinate 3,896,420, forward strand.
CCTCATTTTACTAGAATTTTTCGCTGAAAATATTACCTCAATCCAATGCAAAGTGCTGATTTTCTTATTAACCCACAGCAATCACCTTTACCAGCATTATAGCCAAGATCAAGTTTCAATTCATGATGCCTGCTCTTTCTGCAAACTTTTTCAATAACTTTCTCATCATCGTAGTTTAAAATTCACGTCGATAATTCATTTATTATTTAAATAATTGATTTTAAAGGTCCTGAAAGCTCTCACAAAACTTTCATCTTCATTAATTTTTAAGGAACACAAAAAAAAACAGCCATTGAAAATTAATTTATTTGCCTTCTCATTACGATGAGATTTTCAAGCGCTAGGAAAAAAATATTTATTAAGGAGGAACTGCTTTGAATTTATAATGAATTATCAAGATGGTTTTAAAAAAAGAAACTCTTTCCTGCTTACAATTCCCCATTATCCAAGAAGAAATGAGAACGAGGAAGAAGAAGATGAAATTTATGGCATCACTTTGCGTGATGTGGAACTCTTTGTTACAATTTTATTTTCGGCACAAAATTTTATTTCATTTTTTTTTTATTTTATGTATGAGAAGAGGTTTTATAATTTCGGTGGGATGTTAATTTGGGGTTGGAAGTGAATGAATTTATTAAAATTTGAGAAAATAAAAAGGATTTTAAAAATTGAGAAACCAAAACCACCACCGATCCATATAACTAGAATTTTTAATTTTTTTTTTAAATATTTAATTATTTTTTGTAAAAAATTCAAATTTTAAAAAGAAAAAATTAAAAAAAAAGAAATTTTAAATAAAAAAATATTTTTGAATTTCTGAAATTTCAAAATTAGAAACATTTAAAATTTTTTTTCTGCGGCGAAAAAAAAACTTGAAAAAAACAGATTTTTAAATTTTCATAAATTATGAATGTTTTTAAATTTTTAAATTTTTTTTAGAAATTATGGACCTTTCAAATTTTCATTTTCAGTTTCAAATTAATTAATTTAGATGAATAATAAATCTGTTAAAATTAAAATATTAAAAAGTCATTAAAATTGTCTTAAATTTTGGATTTTTGTATTTTTAAAATGGAATATTAAAAAAAAAAGTTTTAAATTCTCCAAATTTTTCAAAAAAAATATATTTTACAAATTTTTAAAAAATTTAATTTTTATGAATATTTAAAATTTTTAGTTTTTTTTTCTAAAATATAAAATATCTAAAATGTTATTTAACTTTTTAAAAATTAATTATTTTTTAAAATTATTTTTCTGTTTTAATGTTTTAAAATATTGAATTTTTTCAATTTTTTAAAAATCGTTATTTTTAATTTTTAAAAAGATTGAATTTTTTTTTTTTAAATTTAATTTTTTGAAATTAATTATTTTATTTTATAAAACATTTATTTTTTGTAGAAATTTTTAATTTTTTTAAAAAAATTTAAATTCAATAATTTTTTAAAAGCTAATTTTTTCTAAATAGTTAGACGATTTAAAATTTTACAAATTTTTTTTAAAAAAAAAATTAAAATTTTACAAATATTTTAAAATTTGAATTTTTAAAATTTTTTTTTTAAAATCCTCCAAACATTTCCAACCGCAACCTTCATTCTAGTAAAAACAACAATCGACAAAAATGATTTTTTTATTACTCATATTGCGCCATACAGAATGCGAAAATATATTAATTAAAATAATTATAATTAATGATCATTTCATTTGGTATATTGCTTCATTATACACTTTATGTATATGATCTATAAAATTAACGACACAGAAACTTTCTAAGTATAATTTATGAGCTTTTTTCTTCAAGAAAAGTAAATTTTCACGACGTGGAAAATTCTTGGAAAACTTTATAAATTAATTTTGGCAGGCATGACAAAGTCAAAAGGAGTGAAAATTATTCACTTTTGTGCTATGGCTTATTAGCTTCTTGCTTGATTTTTAAATTTAATTTTTCTAACCTCAAAAAAAAAATTTTTTTTTTTTTATTTGAATTTTCTAACCTCAAAAATTTTTTTTAATTTGAACTTTTCTAAGAAAATTTAAATATCAAATTCCTTAATCAGACATAAAAGTTCCAACTGTAAAAAAATGCAAAGCATTAACAATGAACCTTAATTTCAACCAAAGTTCACAATTTACCATTCAAAAATGAATAAATTTAATTTCACCATCCGCAAAAAAAAAGTGAATAATTTAATATTCTTAATGAGCAGCGATGAATTCTCTTCTGGAACAGAAATTATCAAGTTGAAATTCTGCTTAATTTTAATTAATTTTTTCCCATGGCTGAATCTTTTTTTCTCCTTTTTTTTTTGTTCTTCAACCGTTTTTGAACTTTGTTGCAATATATTTTAAGCATTTTAACTTCTTGAGCTGCTTCTTTCGAGATGGAACATTTACACTAAAATAATATAAATTGTACATTTGATGATAGTTCAGCTTGTTCTTGTGGAAATGATTATAGTTTTGGTCGGTGGTCTGGTTGGGGAGTTTTAGTGGAAGTCAAGTAATGGAATTGTGAACTTTTTGGATTGGATAGTACTTGTGGTTTTTATTAAGCAATTGGTTTCTGAACTATGGAGTGTAAAAGCTTAATAAAAGCAGTATAAGCAGAACGGACAGTGCAATGATCTGTATTGGATTGGTCAGTTGTTTAATAATAGTCACTGGACTGAATGACAAGGGTCCAATCTCAGGTAATATCTATGCTTCCTAGCTTGTTCTAGTTGTTCAACTAGGTCTATGTGGATGACCATCTTTGAATAAAATTAGAAGGAAGACTAATTGTAGGGACGTATCCAGATGAGGATTTGTGATTCAATCCCACCCTACCTCCATCCAAGCTTACTTCTCCTCTATCCTAGCCTTCTTTCTAGGGTTTGGCAAATATTCACATATATTCGCATAAAATATACGATTTCGAATACGATTTTGCCCAACCCTTCTTCCTTCACTCCATCCTAGCCCACTCTCCCCATCACCCTTCTCTCCATCCTAGACAACCTTAATTTAGGTCAAAATTCGTCTTCATCAATTCATTAATTTTCTGGGTTTTTTGCGATTCATATATCGTCATACTATTTCCTCCGTTAATTCAGTATAGCCACACTGTATTATAAAAGGATACAGCTATTCCATGCCGTATTGGTGCCATAGAAATTGGCTCCAATTACAGATTGAGAAGCACTTGTTTAAAGTCTACTATTTAGCGCCCATTCTTGACTATATCAGCAAAAAAGAGATTTGGAGACGAACCCCCATTAAATGATGCCCAGTAATAGCACCGACATAGAACAATGTTGAATCACGAGTCAGGAATAATGTCGGTTGAGACCAGAATTGGCAGAATTTCGGGTATCAGACTCCATTGGTCTTCAAACGGACTTAAACTCCATTGGACTCCAAAATAAAGTAAATTCGGACCTCACTACAGTCGAACTCCGGAATTTAGTCCTTTCAACTCGATTTTTGATACAAAAGGACAATCCTATGAGTGCCTGATCCTTGCCAAAGCACTCACAACTCCATTTCAAAAATTAAAATTAAATAAATTACAAACTCACATGCCTTAATAACACGTAAATACAGTTCATAAATTCCATTATCACATCAGCTACATTATTACAACCACAAAATTAATCTAGTACTTCCTCGTCATGCTCAACGGCCAATAACTCTATTTTATATAAATATTTCTTTTACGATTATGCCCTTTCTTGCGGAATCTTAATGCATAAATTGTGTTTCCTTTTTTTTCATTTTCATTATCTATTTCCATCTCTACTCCCCCAGCATATCCCCCCCTTAAGTACAATGCAATGTGGTTGAATGATAGTAACGAGTAATAATGTTACACTATATACTATTGTTGTGATTCTTAAGAGAGTTTCATGCTTTAAAAATATATATTATTATACAATATACAACATACAGCATGAATGTGGTACAAAAAAAAACGAGAAGTTTCTTAGATGATAAGAAGAAGTAAAAAGATGGCAAGTGTATTAAGAGATGCATCACTAGGATTTATATTACAAACAAATGCATTTTCATTTTACAACCCAACTAAGATGGAGTTGGAACTAAATCCCTTAATAAGGGGATGATAACATTTAATTAATTAATTATTTATGTGAGTCATGAGAAATTGAAAATTGTTACTTTGATGCTGCTTAAAAATTAATGCCCTTTTTTTGGAAAATGGGAAAGGCTTTGGTGATGGGAATTTTTAAGTTGAAGGATTTTATAATTTATGAATTTTAATTTTTGATGAGGATTAAGAAGGATTGAAATTTTGAGGGGAGAATAGTTTGAAAATTGGGGGTGTTATTGGATGAAGTACTTAATTTTTTGGTAAGGGCGCAGGCTCTCATGTTGCTCATTCCAACAACATCACTCATGAACCGTTCTTATACATCTCTCACTTTGCCTAATTCTTTGTTTCTGCCATTAAACTGACTACACCTAAAAGTAAAATTTCTAAACTTCCGAAAAATCTGATGGAAGGGATTCGAACTCGGAAGTTCAAAATCAACACCAATTTTCATGACGCTTGTGAGTTCAACCTTTTGCTTTGTGTTCAAGTTTTGAAAATCAACTTTCGTGAAATTTTCTGAGCCAAATGTTAAGTGACGCTAATACACCCGGTAGTACTGTACAGCTCCGCATCTGATGTTTTTGAAAGGAAGATCATGATAGTTTCCCATGGACCAAAGAAGGAAGGCAGTGTATTCAAAAACAGGAGTAAAGCAGAATCGTATCAGCTTGACACAATTTTGTTCACAATTGATCTCTACGGCTAGAGTAGTAAGTACGTCACCCCTGTTTCTCGATGGCTTCTCTATTATATGAGACATACTGCTAGTTCGAGATCATAGATGCTCTTTGCACTGTTTTTTCTACAGATCTGAATTTGATACTTTAACTGGGGATATTTGGCATACTACAGTGAGACCCTCATCTACATATTATGAGAAGGAATCGAACTTACGTCTCTACATTAATCAATTGAATAACCATCCTACTAATTTATAAGAATTTGCTCCACACCCAACTAAAATCATCAATACTAAAGTTACCCACACCTTGCCAGCTTTTTCCGCAATATTCACATAAGTATCTACACAAGTGCATCCTCTGACAGCATCCTGAAAAGAGAATGAAAACAGAAAAAGAAAACTCAAAAAAATGCAATGAATAGTTTAAGTGAAATGCATTGCATTATTATATATCCTCATTTATTGTTAAATTTATTTGATGCTTTAATTGCGCCTTGCATTTTAAAAATTAATAAATTAAGAAGCTTTTAAGGATGGAAAGGATGAAGATGAAATGGAAACAAAAATAAGGAAAAGATTTTGAATGCAAAAAAGCAATTATTTGCTTGTTGTTTTGGTGTTATTGCAAGCTGCAAAGATAGTAAAAATTTCAATTTAATGAAACCACCACGAAAACCAATTTTCAAGTTGGATGGAAATGGGGGAATAAGCGAGAAATTATTTTGTTTAAATGCGGTAGTTTGAAGGTTTTTATGGTTCTTGTTGAATCTATTTAGGTCAATATTGGAATAGAAAGCTTAGAACAAGTAATTCGATTTTTAATTTTTAACGTTTGGATACAGTTTAGTCTTTTTTTTTGGACGTTAAGCTATAATGAAGCTTTTTCTTGACGTTCAGCTTCAGTTAAGTCTCAATTGTTGATGCTCAGTCTAAAAGTCTCAAATATCGCGCAAAGCCTTGAAATTTCATGTTCAATCTTAGCCAAGTTTCAATTTTTGACGCTCAGCCTTAGTCAAGTCTCAAATATCCCACACAGCCATAGTCAAGTCTCAATAGGTAACGCTCAGTCTTAGTCAAGTTTCAACAGTTGACACTCAGTGTTAGTCAAGTCTCAATTGTTGACGCTCAGCCTTAGTCAAGTCTCAAATATAAAGCTCAGCCTTAGTCAAGTCTCTAATATCACGCTCAGCTTTAGTTGACGCTTAGCTTTAGTCGTATATCAAAAGTTGACACTCAGCCTTAGTCAAGTGTCAACTGTGTAAGCTCAGTCTTAGTCAAGTCCCAATTGTAGACTTTCAATCTTAGTCAAATCTCAATTGCTGACGCTCAGCTTTAGTCAAGTCTCAACAGTTGATACTCAGCCTTAGTCAAGTCTCAAATATCACGCTCAGCTTTAGTCAAATCTCAAATGTTGACGCTCAGCTCTATTCAGGTCTTAACAATTGACGCTTAGCCTTAGACAACTCTCAATTGTTGATGCTCAACGTTAGTTGAGTCTCAATTTTTAACGCTCAGCCTTGGTTAAATCTCAACTGTTGACGTTCAGCTTAAGGATCAACTTGAGTAGAATCACAATTATTTGTCATCACAATGGTGCATTATCTCAAATTTAAATAAGCGCAAATTCCTTTTCATTCTACTTGACAGCCGCATTATAATGCTCTAGAAAGAATAAGTTAAGGAACAATAATAAAAAAAAGAAACTACAATATTTTTCCTGCATTATTTCCTTTCTATACATATCTTTCCCTCCATTTGTAAAGTAATTCCGCTATGCAGTAATTTAAAGTGTGTATAAAATATACCTGGACAGCATGATAAGACAACGAACAGGCTGTAAACAATAGACAATATACAAACAATACAGTTATGTAGTGGATGTGGATGGAGATGAAGATAGAGAAATGGAAATATTGTATATAAAAAAATTGTGAAGTAGAGACGAAGAGGAAGGCAGGAAAAGCAAGTGTAGCACTTTCTACAATTCCACGTTATCAGAATTTCTATAACGGATAGTAAATGACATTAATTTTAAAGCAACGGGAAATCTATTGTGTGAAATGAGCATGTATATGTTTATATTGTAAAGGGAAACAGACTAGAAATGAGAGAAACGATGGAGTTAGCGATTACATGCAGGAAAGATCGGAAGACATAATTCATAAGTGTACAATACATGAGCATTAATAGAGACACAAAACTCACACAGCATAAGTACTTTCGTTTTTGAGAGGTTCTATATGGGGAAGTAGGGGGATGTTTTGTAAATGTTTAGGGAAGTGGTGGGCAACCTTTCATTTTTTGGGAGCATACATTGGTCGTAAGCCTTGATCGATAATGAATAAAGCATACCGCTTGGCTTGCACGGCACACAGGATAGTATTTCCAACATTTTTTGGCTGCACTAATGTGCCGTGGTCCACAGGTTGCTCATCACTGGTTTAGGGGGTCATGTGCTTGTGATACCAAAAGGAGCAGTAGAGTGATGATGATTAGAGTAATTAGATACCATTTGGATCCTCTTCATGGCATTTTAAGATCGAAAGAAGCAACGATTACTTGGCCCAAAGCATTCATGGAAGGAATCTGTAGATAGGGATAAGACTTGGATAAGACTGCATTGGATTTAAGATCCTGGCAAACAGTAGGCATCAAGACAGCTTCAGACGACATTTAAGGATCATGGTGACATGGATGACAATTCTGTACAGTCCAGTCTAAGAAGTTAGTATGTAAGACAAATCGTTGATTTAGCAATGCCAATCAGGCACATGATGCTGCTAAGTTACTCCACGTATGCTCCAATGAGAAGGCTCTTTCTCAAGCTTCAAAGCACGATCTTTTGAGCTTTTTGTTCCTCTCTGGAGTAACCGTCGGTAGCATACCTGATATTCCTCTCAACAAGGTACATCCTTGCTTGCCAGCTTATTACACACTGGCTGTCCAAGTCGAACAATGTCCATGTCATCGACAGATCTAATCAGCTGAATCAATTCCTTGAAAATCTTACAGATCAATTGTGATCCATGACTTCCCTACAGGAGTCGCCTGAAACTGCTCTATCGCTGGCTTCTACTTGCCAATTTCCGATACCAAGTGCAATACTTTCTCTATCGACAGCTTCTTTCCAAGAGTTCTTTGGACGTCCACGGCTCTTTTGCCGTCCAAAAAGTCAGCTTTGAAGAAAAATCCCCATCCTTAATCACTTGAGAACCCCCAAATAAATGTTACAATAAAAATTAAGCACAATTTCTCTATAAAATCAACCTACCTAGCTGAAAATATTAGATTAAAATATATAAAGTCTTCATTTACCGTAAAACAAAATTTAATGCACACACTTGATTCTCACACTTTTGTGTTCCATTATCGGTACCAAAAAAGCATGAGGAGGATGATACATATTGTCAGAGGAGATGGAGGTACATCACATCCATAAAGTCTTAGATACTATGTTATTTGTTCAAGGTGCAGAAAGTAAACCACAAAAGATTGGCAAACAGCATGTGGGTTTTAAGTAAATACACACTATTAAATTGATTATTTGTGAAGGAAGGAAGAAGAAGGAACCAAATTTTACCTCAAAGGATTTTCGGTAAAGATAATAGAATTGAAAAGGCAATATTAGGTATAGATAAATTACCACTCATTCCAGTTCCCATATTTTCATTAATGAGGAAACCACCACCAACACCCGCCCTTATTCTCACACATACAGCACAGCACAAGAATATTCAAGACTTCCTTTTCGTCTTTTGAGTCTAAAATAAATAAAAATTTTATAAAGAGGTACTTTTGAATACATAATCATCTACTGCTGCTTATTTTGCAATCTTCAATTTCACTTCTTGGGAGATTTTCAAGCATGAATCTGTCTCTTTGTTTTGTGGATAAGTGGAAATAAAACAAATGTTGTATTGAGGATATATCCTTAAATGTAAATAAATTAATATCACATCAATCTCTTGATTTTGGTGAATGAAATCTAATATGATTGTAGGATTTGAACTTGGGCATGAGATCATTTTTGGAACTTTAAATGATTTTAAAGCATTTTGGGTATTTAAAGTGCTGCAGCAAATGGATTTAAAGCGGATTTGACACCAAGTCAGATTCACACTGACCTGGAACTGGGCAGGATTTGACAGAATTTGAATCAGTCCTAGGCCAGAATCATCCGATCCAGGAGCTACAACGTGTGCTTTCCGTGTAAGTTGTGCCACTAATGATTCAGGCACCCCAAAAGTCCAGAACTGTACTTACTGTCTAAATTTGGTTCAATGCTCTACACTATGTGCTTTCCAAGTATCTTGTGTTGCTCATGGGTCAGATAATTCAAAGGACCAGTTACATACTAGTCCATTAAGTCCAGTAAATACTTTAATTCCAGCAAATACAGTAATTCTAGTAAGTCCAGTAAGTCCAGTTAATCCAGTAAGTCCAATATGTACAGTAAGTCCAATAAGTCCAGTAAGTACAGTAAATCCAGTAAGTCCAGTAAGTACAGTAAATCCAGTAAGTCCAGTAAGTACAGTAGGTCGAATATATCCAGTAAGTCCAGTATGTCCAATAAGTACAGTTAGTCCAGTAAGGACAGCAAATCCAGTAAGTCCAATAAGTCCAGTAAGTACAGTAAATCCAGTAAGTCCACTAAGAACAGTAAGTCCAGTAAGTCCAGTAAGCACAGTAAATTCAGTAAGTAAGTACAGTAAGCAATCCAGGAGTTCCAATCGACTTGTGACTTGGCACATGGGCAGCTTACCTTGGGTGCCTAGTAAGTCTACATGTGACGTCTTCAAGTGCTTCAAATCCAAATTCCTCGCAATAAAATGTGCATCAATTATGTTTTCAACCATGTTTCCATAGGAATTCCAATCGACTTGTGACTTGGCACATACAGTTACCTTGGGTGCCTATGATAACAACTCAGATCTGTTTGAGTCTTTCCATACATAATGTCAACCCCTACTTCCTAAAGGGAACTCTGTTTCAAAAATGTTTAATATCAGTGATTGGCCTTTTAACAATTTGTTCAACTGGAAGTAGAAGTGTCGGAAGTGACCTGGCATGAAAATCAAATGCATGCATCCTGAAATCGGCAATAAAATCCTGAACATCCTTTAATTATGTTTTTAATTTCCGTTCCTTTATTTTAAATCCATAACTTTTTAAACTTAATACCTTTTAATTTTTCCATCGTTCCATCTCTATGTCTGCACATCAACACTTCATCATGTTCCACTTCCAAGATAATTCCTTAAAAATTATGGAATTAAATTCCATTCAAATCCATCCAAGCACTAAGTGCTATTGTACCTGATGCATCATTACTATTATTGATTCCATTAATCCGCAGTTATGTACTCTATCGCTCTCTTTATCTGTTTGAGTCTTTCCATGACATAATGAGACAAATTGCCAACTTCCTTCATCAAGAATTTCAGGAACTCTGTTTCATTTGCAAAATGTTTAATATCAGTGATTGGCCTTTTAACAATTTGAATTTTACGGAGTTCAACTGGAAGTAGAAGTGTCGGAAGTGACCTGGCATGATAAATAAGAATTGACTGTAAATGTTTGAGGTTTGTCAGTTCCTTAATTTTTCCATTATCTTCACATGCTATGACTAATCTCTTGACATTCGGGAACTTATCATTCCATGTCATATTTCTGTAGTTTCTGACAACAATAAAGTGCAGTTCCTCAACTAAAGGCATTGGTTTGAATGTTGGATTGACGCTGGTAAGGACAACTTTCTTCATATTTGGGAATGTCCTGAGATGATTAAGGACATCTTCACAAAAATGATTCGTTTCTGTTTTATTTATAAGGTTTACTTCCTTTAAGGTTTCACGGTGAATGTTGAGGAAGGTCTTGAAGCTCTCAACTTTATATTCACAATAATTTGTCACCGTAAGTTTCTCTAAACGGAACTCAGCCTCATTAAGTTCTCCATCATCGAACATCGGATAGTCATAATGCATGCAGTTAGTCGTAAATTCTGTAAGCATCGTCTGTCGCTGTAGGAATGCAAATAAAAACGGCAACTCGTCATCCTCGGGCATTACTGTATTTACGATCAATTTTTTCGTCTGTGATTGTAAGAAGATCATCAGAATCTTCCTGTCGCAGTTCAGGTACAGCGTGTCAAGATTTAAAGTTGGAAAGTGACCGTAAAAAATGCGTTTATCTTCAGGTCTAACGTATAGTCTATCCAACCTTAAATGCTTTAAATTTGGAAGTTTATTAAATGTTATTCTCATACATTCCAATGTTATGTTGATGTCCTTTAGTTCCAAAAAATTCAAATAATCACAATTCAGACGAAATATTCTTCCTTTTTGTTTCATCTGTGTGTTATGGACGCGGATATGAGAATATTTTCTAGTTCCATTCCATTGTTCGGTTATTGACTTTTTATCCTTTGACAGTATAATTGAGAGTTTCTCCACAAGCTTCCTGTTGTTGCTGATGGCATCGTTGAAGTATCTGCAGACTAGTGTTAAGTTAAGAAGGTCTCGCTTGCTGCACTTTGAGAATACTTCCATGATGATATCAAATGGAAGTTCTAGGAAGTTAAGTTGATTATCCATTTCCGTTGCTGTTTTGATATTCTATTGATGATTTATTGTTAATTAATTGATGTCCTATATGCTTGAGACTAGATAATGATAAGAATGGCTTATATACTCTAAACTGTGGTTTTATTTTGTGGATCAGGTAGATCCAACATGTTGAGATTGTTGCCAAACTTTTATGTTTTGGTACCTGTTATTGCCTAACTATCATAAAGTTTAGGTAGACAGATATGTATTATTTTTTTTTAAATGCTGGGAAGGACTCAGACAATAGAGACGTTATTGATGCTAATTATGTGTGTATTTAATCCCAAAATTTGTGGATAAAAATACGTTAAAACTAGTCATTAACTGGACATTCGCGTGCCAAATAACTAGTTATAACGTATTTTTGGACAGTCGAGAAAATTTCATAACGTCTGTCTGAATATTGAAAATGTTTTAATGCTGAATAAATCAGGTAAAAGCTTCTCTAAAATTTCTGAGAAGTCAAGATGAATCTTTGAATAAATTAAATGCTATTTCCAGAGTTTTCTGTGTAATAAAATCAATAAATTAATTGATAAAACATTGGCAATAGGAAGTAATATTCCTGGGATCAATTCTAGGTCATACAAATTTAGTTGGAAGCTTTTATCAATTTAGCCACGCAGCTTCACGGATTAAAATTCAGAGTTTGTGTGATATTTGCATCTGTTCATGCATAGTATGCATTAAAATCAAACATTAATTCAATGTTTTCATCAAATGTTCAATGTTTTTTGATGTAACTCAATTTTACGTACGTTATTTTTTGACGTAACTTAATTTTACGTACGTTTTTTTTGACGTTACTCAATTTAAACTAAATTTTACGTACGTTATTTTAGCGTAATTCAATTTTACGTACGTTATTTTTTGACGTAACTCAATTTTACGTACGTTATTTTTTGACGTAACTTAATTTTACGTACGTTTTTTTTTTTTACTCAATTTAAACTAAATTTTACGTACGTTATTTTAGCGTAATTCAATTTTACGTACGTTATTTTTTGACGTAACTCAATTTTACGTACGATTTTTGACGTAACTCAATTTTACGTACGTTTTTTAAGGTAACTCAAATTTACGTACTTTATTTTTTGACGTAACTCAATTTTACGTACGTTACTTTTTGACGTAACTCAATTTTACGTACGTTATTTTTTGACGTAATTTTATTTTACGTACGATTTTAACATGCATTTTTGACGTAACTTAATTTTACGTACGTTATTTTTTAACGAAACTCAAAATAACGTACGTTATTTTTTGAACGTAAGATTTACGTAAAAGATTTTCAAATGTATAACATGTTATTTGGAACTTATTGAAGCAAACCCAGTGTCTTTGAAAGCTGTATTTCTAGAAATACATACTAATCAAGCTGTAAACTTGAAAACTTAATTCAAAATCTTAACAAATCACAAAAAAATTGTAATTTAAAAGCAACTGCAAGCACAACTACATTTACCTACTAGCATCAAGTCAAGCAAACAAACAAGCAATTGAATTTCCAAACAAAAGCACATAAAATGAAAAGAAAAACGACTAAAACTTTTGATTGTTCTTGTTTTTCAGAGATTTTTGTGGCTCAAAAACATTCCAAAAGAAGGGAAAAAAGTCATACAAAAGTAAAAAAGTTTTGTCCACAGGAAATAAAAAGCTTTTTTTTTTCTTTTATGCTTTCTCAATTTCATTTCATTTGACATGAGTCTTTTGAGAAATTTATTGAATCATATGATTAAATGTGACGCTTCATATGATTTACGTCCCGCAGGCATCGATATGGAATGAATGAATATCAAATGGAAAATAATTTATATTTTTCTTTTTTCTTATTTTATTTTGTGAATCTCAGAAAGGAATTACTTTCCGACTGTGCACAGCATATTAATTGTAAATACTGAAAATGCTGAAAGCAATTTTTCCTTTTTCCATTCAAATATTTAATCGAGATTTTTTATTTTACTGTGGATAATATTTAGAAAATCTGATGATAGAATAGCGAAAGGGCATCCACCAACAGAACCAGCATTTAAACATGAAAGTGTAGTGAAATGGATTGATTAATGGGATTTAATATGCGAATAAATTTTGTGGTTTTATTCAATGATAATATTGATACTTTGTGTTGGATTTGATGGTCGATGTTGCTGATGTATTTGAATTTTTTGGGGGTGGAAGGGGATGGGGGTGTGAGGGGGTCAAAGTCAAGGTTAGAACATGAATTTTCATCAAAATATCTATAGTTTGCCTTAGTTTAAGTAGTGCTGTTTTCGATTTAAGTTTAGACAGTGAAAATGCGTCAATAGCCTAAATGGTAGAGCATTGGCCTTACGTCCCAAAGGTCTTCTGTTCAATCCCAGGTCATGTCTAATTATCAAAGCTCATATTTGCATTTTTTTTTTTTGCTCTAGTTTAGAAGCTTAGTTCGATAGTTGGGTCCAGTTCTGATGTTTCTGGCACAAAATGTGACTATACTGCTAGATTTACAAGTATATCCTAGTATTTGGATGGTTTTCTTTGTGAAATCACGCGCATACGAATTGTAACTGGATGTATATTGCAGCGTTTATTAAGACTTATGTGGTATTTGTGTCCTTAGAGTGTGCGCATGAGTGTCCAGAGCTTGCAAGTTTGTGACCTTGTAGTGTGCAGAGCTTGCAAGTTCGTGACCTTGCAGTGTGCAGAGCTTGCAAGTGATTCAGATCCCCGCAAAAAATCGAACATAATAAGTAAAACGACCCCTTCCAAAACCAGCAAGCTACTGATTGGAGAGGCTCTAACGGACTATTTTGCCACATCCACAAGCTTCTCCTCCTACCTACGAATCTGACTGCCAACCACTTCTCCGAATTCACACTCCAAGTACTAACCAGCAACAGCCAAGTCCCCAACCACAAATCACTAACTTTTGTCCAGATTAACTAAAAACTTTACACAAAAATCTTTCAAAAACTTTTCATCGAAATGCGCTAAAAATAAATTCCATAAATTTCTTATATTATGTACAGCATAAGAATAAAAAGGAACTCAAGAATTTCTCGCCGTTCGATATTCAAACAATTTTTAAAACATTTTACTCTAAACTTTATTCATTGCATTTGAGTTTCATCCAATTTCTCTTTTACAGCATGATGGGAAATGGAGCTTTGTTGGCAAAGCAGAACGTGATGATGTGTTTTGAGAATTGAAATCGAGAAGAAGTACAAAAAAGAGAAGAACTTTAAAATTGTAGATACGAATTAAGGGATTTAAGCTAAACATTGTGTAAAGAAAGTTTTCTTTCATGTTCTGGTGCTGTGTGGGTGATGAAAAGTTTCGGACAGAAGCAATTGTTTCTTGATACAGTTTTGGATTTTATGCTCTAAAAATGAATATTTAAGTTAATAATTTCAATGTACATGTTTGGTTTGTGTTGATTTTGCTGTTGGGTTGGATTAATCGGAATAGCTGGAGTGGGGCAAAGTAGGGGAAGGTGAGGAGCTTCCAAATGGAGCCTTGTATAACCCGGGTACAGCTCTCCGGTGTTGAATTGCATATATAACTAGACATATTGACAGTATTGGTGTTGAACTGTATCTCAGCAATAATTTTGAGCAGTGGGATATTCAGGGGGATGGGAGGATAATTTTTGGGTATAGAGCTTCCAAATGAAGTCCTGTATAGCCCGGATGGGGCTCTCCGTTGGTGAAATTGCATAAAGTAGGAGATGTATTGACAATCTTGGTATTTCATAATATCTCAGCAATAATATTGATCAGTAGGGTATTCAGATGGTGAAAGGAGGGTGTTAGGGGGTCAAACCCAACCCAGCCCAGCCCCTTCATCTTTTATTTTGAACAAATTTACTCAATTTACAAAACATTTCACTAAAAAGTTCTCTAACCCATGAATCCCTCAAACAATCCCCCTTCCCTTCCAATCCCTTCCCCTACCCCAACCCCAGAGCAGCTTTTGTTAATTTTCCATAAATGCCTTGAACATTCATCATGGATCTTACTCAGAAAAATCAACTTAAAGCCCTTAAACGACTATAAATCCGATTAAATATCAATTTTCTGCTCCAATATCCAGATTAACAACATAAATACAATTCCGTGGAAATTTGTATTGTATTTATTACTATTAATATCCATAAGTTTAATTAACATGAATTCTTAGAAAAAATTCAAATCCCAAAAACAAGATTACTTGACATGCTTTACACTATGATTCTGTTTAATTATAATTAAAATGTCGATTAATAATGTTTAGGTATTTTATAGGTCTATAAATAAACAAAAATATGTTGGCATGTAGAATTTATATGTGGGTTTCATGTAACTTGGACGTAATGTGGGACAGGGTTGGGGATGTAAGCATTTTGGGAGTCTAATTGTTAAGTTATTTAAGTGGCTTAAACGTTTGGTTGTTGATAAAGACAGTATTGTACTTAATATTGGTAATAAGCAGACGGAAGTCATTGATAGAGCTAGCTTAGAGCTTCAAAATCTAACACGGACTAAACTGGATCAGCTGATCAAGGTTCGAATCTTGTTATAGTAGATTGCTTCATTCTGACTTATGAAACAGAAATATATTCACTGATCCTTAAGTATGTGTCTATTTTCGATCAATTTATTCTAGTATGTTACAATTTTGGATACTCTGACTACCCAGACACTTAATCTGATCCATATTAACCCTCAAAACTCCTGATTAACATTAATACGTTCCAAAATACATGCTAAACTTAGCTCACTAACTACCCACTGCAATCCATAAATTACAAGCTCCATCCATCACCAGCACCTGTAACTCCAACACTGCCAAGCATCGCATCACAGCACAACAAATCAATTCATTACATTTGTACGTAAATATCCCCCGAACCAAACAACAGGAAAACAAAACAAAAAAAAAGTTTTTTACATCCCACAACTAATTTATTGCACCACCGGGACAAATTGACCTGTGGATAAACAGCCATTAACTGTGTAAATTAAACTAAATCTAGTCGTCTCTTTGTACACAAGAAAGGTAGATAATATAATCATTATGATTCATATAATTACCGTCATTTTTCAAATTTACATGTTCATTTCTATATTAAATGTGATTGCGGGTGTAAAGGACAAATAAAGGATTGTCGTGTCTGTGTAAATTGTAATTTTTTTTTTTAAATCATTAGAGACGCTTGAAGGCAATAAAGTGCCTTGATATTTGCATAAAAATTGTCAATGACTAACTGTACACGCTTTGAATAATAACCGATTTTAAACTTCTACAGCCAGCAAAAAAAGACGAGCTTATATCAATTTAAAATGTTCATTTCTAAAATCTCACTATACACAAGCGTTACATCCATTCTATGGAATTTTCATTTCCACTATCGTTCGTTTGGGATTACAACTTATATGTACTTTAGGGATTGCCTATATAAAATAAAGAAACATCCATTATTTTACAAGCAACAAGGAAATAGCTGGTGGAGATGAGGTTAGTGGATGTTGAATAAGGCGCACTTTTTGACTGTTTTATTGTCAGAGTTAAGGCTCAAAAGAATTGAAGTTTGAAAAATAACGGTCAAAAAAAATTTGAAAATTAACGATCAAAAAATATTTAAAACTTTAGAAGGTTTAGAAATATTTGAAAAATAACAGTTAAAAAATATTTAAAATTCAACGGTTTTGAAAATTTTGAAAAATAACGACCAAAAAATATTTGAAAATTAAGAATTTAGAAGAAGCAATAACAAGTACATGATAGACATACAGGCAGACAAATCAGACACAAACTTCCACCTTCCAATTCCCAACAGCATTCAAAACTACAGAAAATCTTTTCAAAATTCTACACTATAGCTCTATTCATCCATAAACATTATGTAAGATTCCCATAGTTCCCAACTTTTGCACCATCACACCATCTCCCTATATTCCCCCTTACATCGGAAAAACTTTTGTAAGAAATTTTTAATGCCACATGTTACATGCAAGAATCTTAAAAACAACAGAAAAGAAGCATCAATGGATTATTTTAATCAGATTACAAAGCATCATTTGCATCGTTGTTTCTCATTTCTTGTGAACTTAAATGAACTTTTTAGTTTGTGGAATGTTTCTTGCTACTGCCAACAAATGCGACTCGTGAGGATAGACACAACAGTTTGATGCTTTCCACATCATACCCAACAAACAAAAAAAGTTATGAGCATAAGCAGACAGCTACAATTTGTTTCTGCAACAAAAAAAAAACTAAGTGCGACTGATTGATGTGCGTTTTTGTATTGAAAATATATTGCGACAGTTCGCGACCTCGGGATAGGATGATAAACAAGAGAAGACTGATTGATTGAAGAATACGCGACTAATCTGCTGGATATAGTAATGTCTGACATTTGATTTTGTGTATTTTTGGTTAAATATTATGATTGAGGACATATTTGGAAGCTTTAGGAAGCTATAGGTTCAGCATGTGATGGAAGAGCATTAGGACATGTCGAATTCAATGAGCTTTGACTCAAAAGAACTCTTGGAAGAGAGCTGTCGATAGAAATAGTATTGCAATTGGTATCGGAAATTGACAAGTGGAAGCCAGTGATAGAGCCAGCTTCAGGCGACTCCTATGGGAATTCATGGATCACAATTGATCTGTCCGACCAGCGAAGTAAGTAAGTAAGTAAGTTGACTCCAAAGCTATCTCAAGTAACGTCCTTGGTCATGAAAATTGCAATTACGCTTTCCATTTTGTCAGCATCTATATTATAAACACCCAATTCTTTGACTGATACAAGAACGGAAGCCATGTGAAGATATTTTGTGAAGCCATTTTGTGAAGCCATGTGAAGCCGAAAATTGAGGGGTATCAGGGGGAATGTGGGTGTAATGTGATGTCACATGAAGCTATATGAAGCTGAAAATTCTGAAGATGGGGCGCCACGGGCACTCCCGATACTCTGGTTTTTAATAATGAATAACTAAGACTGATGGTGAGTTTCGAACTTATGACTATACGAAGGATTTCATTACAGATTTACAGACTGTTTCTTATCAACTCGGCCATATGGCAGAGTTCCGATCATATTTGCCAAACGGCAGTATGTTAACCAAAAGGTCTGCAATTTGGGATAATCCCGGGATATATATATCGATCCTGACAATCCATATCCTGAATAGCCCAAATCGGTTGATTGATCAAAAATTCCCATTCGGTTAAAATCCGACTCAATTTCAGAGTCACGACGGTATAGAAAGGATCATCTGACTTTTGCTGTTTTGGAATTAAGTTCCACTATCGATAAATTAAAGGAACATCAATTAAATCATCCCTTAATCCTTAAAAATTGAAAGTCAACCATCAGCTTTAATTCCTCAACCATCTTACACAGTGCACTTAATCTGCACAATTTAAAGACTCAAATTCATCAAAATAACAAAAAAAAAGCCACAAAATATCCAAGAAATCATTCAACCATCCAGCAAAACAGAGCACTAACGATGATTTCAGCACTAAATTTTCATGAAACAAAACTACTTATAGAAATAAAAAATGTGATGAATTTTCCTGAACTTTTGTCATTGCCTTTTTTTGTCTTATTTTCATGACAGCCCCCAACTCATTCAGCTTTCTTGAGCATAGTAAGAATAAGACACGAATGAGAGGAGAAGGAAAAAAAAATCCCAACCAACTATTTTGTAATATTTGTAAGCAAAATGAAAGAAATAATCTGCTTACATCAGCATGAAGGGTATAAAAAACTAAAAAAAAAAGTAGAATAAAAATGAAAAGCTTCATTCACATTTTTAATGAAGCGACAAAAACTTTAAGATTTGCATACGAATTACAATTTCAACAGCAAAACGACACATTGTGAAATAAAAGAACGATGCAGAAGCAATGGAGAATAGAGGAGTAAAGAAGTGGAGATGAAATATACTTGAAAAAAGAACTCGTTCAATCTTTATAATGAGAATAGTGGAGTTAACAAAAAATAAGTAAGAAAGGCATGGTGAGTTGGTGTATAAGGCGCATTTTTGGGGGTCCTTTTGTTATTTTTCAAGGAAAATTAGTAACAAGGGTGGGGAAAACTGAGGATTACCCCGGGGCGCTACAATTGCACGAAGTAAAATTGCAAAAAGCAGTCTTTAAATGTTTAATGGATACTAAAAAATGTTCAAACTTACATTAACTGCTGTTTTAAATCATTTACCCCGGGGCGCAAAAAGGCCCCCTCCCATACTACTTGATACTTAGTGCTAAACATAAAAAACTCATCACCATACCCAAAGTGAACCAAAACCCTACCACATTCCACCATTAAAAATATTTCCCACACAGAATAGTGGTTTGTTGCGCGACATCAAGGAGGATTGTGGTGCTAAATGGATAGATGAATGTATAAATGCATAGAGAACGAGTTCTCATATTTCAGCATATAAATCTGAGAAAAAAATACACATTCATTTATATCACAGCAGTATCTCCACCATTTCTATGTGTGTATGCATAATAATAATATAATATAAATAATACGATTCATTATCATTTTACTTGCACTCATACACACACACACATGAGAAGAATGTGTCGTCGCTAGGACAATATGTAAGTAAGTGAAAGATGAAGAAGCTAGGCGAGTAATAGCAAGGAATATCAAGCGAGACGTGTATTTTCTTTCACAACTTAATAAATTAATGTTCTCACATACATTGTTGATGTGAATAAAAGACTAAAAGGAAAAGTGATCGAGGACATTGGTGATGAATGGATGTAGAGGAATGCGGCGCATAGAAAATTACAGTAAAGTTGAAATCCATGAAAAAACTACATCATTGACCTTGGATCAAATTTCATTTTTCCATGGAAATTCCCACCTCCTCGCCGGGAGAGGAATGCGGCACATACAAAGTGGCACTGAACTAACTCCAAAGCTGAAATCGATGAATAAATTGCATCATTGACCTTGGATCAAATCTCATTTTTCCATGGAAATTCCCACCTCCTCGCGGGTAGAGGAATACGGCACATATAAAGTGGCACTGAACTAACTCTAAAGCTGAAATCGATGAATAAATTGCATCATTGACCTTGGATCAAATCTCATTTTTCCATGGAAATTCCCACCTCGCGAGTAGAGGAATGCGGCATATACAAAATGGCTCTGGACTAACTCTAAAGCTGAAATCAATGAAAAAATTGCATCATTGACATTGGATCAAATCTCATTTTCTCATGGACATCCTCACCTCGTGTTTTCAAATGCAAATTTTACTACGAAAATCTAATTTTAGAATTGATATTAAGCATGCATCTTGTAGAACTAGTCGGAGCAAACACATTTCTACCATTTTGACACTCCAGATTCAATACTGACACTAGCCAAAAGCGCTAAAATATCTCTTCATAAAAATTTGTACTTTAATTTCATTTACGCTCTCTTCCATCAAATGTTGACAGTGAAACTCAATTAACAACAATGGCTTAATGAAAAACAAGCAACTAAGGAAGATGAAGGGCGTTTTTGTGGATGGGAGAAAATTCGAAGAACAGCAAAATAAAGAATTTTAATAAGAAGAAGTACTCTATGTCAGTCTTTCACCTATCTTTAATGGATTAGCACAATATTTTTGTCTTCTTGGTCGTAATGGCATCAAAGCTGCTTTAGCCTGGAAAAAAAAATAATTTTAATTCAACAACATTCATGACATAATGCGTTACATAATTAATGAACAGTACGTCTCAAAATAACTGACATGACTTGGCGTTTCTCTCTGCTTTTCACTTCCTCTCATTTTTGTGTTTTTTGTGCTCCTGTGCGTTGGCTGTGCGGGCCACTTGCTGTTTGTACAATTCACATATACAGTCGAGAGTTGTATCATTAAAAATAAATTAAATTTTTATCAATCAGACTTGAAATTTAATTATCTGATTAATTTATATCTGAAGGACAATGTTGGAAGTGGACTCAATGAGGCTATTGAGATGTGAATTTTGTTTAATTAATTTTTTTCAGAATGGATACTTGAACAATTTTATCAATATGAAAAAAAGTCTGAATTTGACCACTGTAATTATGTAGAGCTAGCATTCCCACCTACTAGAGTATATACCCAACAATTACAAAAACCATTCATCATCAAGCAACAAAATTAATTCATAAACGTGCCTCAAGCATAGAAATTAAAGTCTTAAAATAGCTGTTATAAATTTTAATACCCTTAACGAAAGCACTCAATTTTTATATTCTTGAAGTCTATTTCAGGTATGTATTTTTTTTATTATTAAGACATAGCTCAGCACACAAGCTTGTAAATCAATTTGAATTTCACCTTCATTCATCCTCCCCATTTCTTGTGCTGTTGATTAATTTCCTTCATAATTAAATTATAATGAAATCCAGACAATGCCCTGATTTATTCCTCGAGTCATATTATTTATAGTGTATAACAATTTTTCATTCCTTCATGACAATTAAATGAGAGATTAGGAGTTGGGACTCATGCCAATTTTCATTAGTATTTTGATTCTGTTTCATTAATAAATGATGAAGAATTTTAGGAAGATTACGGAAAATAATTGGGGTTACAGGGATCTGTGATTTAAGATACTATACCTTGAACACAGAGTTGACATTTGATTGGCATGCAAGCAGATATAATCGGCAAAACTACGCCGAATCACGGCTACAGCAGGGTAGCATCGATGGCACCTTCCGCTGGCTCCTACCGATTGAACCTTCACGAACATAACTACCAAAATTAGTAAATGTTTTAATCAATGGAATTGTGACTAAAGTTCTTAATACTTAATGAATTGCTGTTCAAATCCTCAAATTATCAATCCCAAATTTGTCAAAGAAGTGCCTTTAGAAAGGTGTCCATGTAGTTATCATGGAAGGCCTACCTGTAAGACTATGGATACATCTTATGCTTAGACACTAGTTTTGTCTCGACAAGCATATCGATCCTGCACTACCGAACAACATTGTTTAGAAAGGAGTAGTAAAAGCTAAGCATTTACTGCAATGAATTGGATACGATTGCCGAGACTTCAAAGTACAATTTTTCACAGCATAGCGAGAAAGTGACTCGAACCCACGTCCTGTTAATCATATGTCAAGTGCTTTTACTTACTGAGCTACCGGAAGTTGCTGGAGAGTGTGACAAAATACTCACTTAAAATATGACTCTATTTTCTCTATACCCGAACAGACAAATTTTGTAGCATGCTCATGAATATGCTTACAAAATTGAGCATCAATTATATTGATTCAGAATACTCATAAGTACGCTCATTTAGATGAATATGCTCATTGTCTGTTAGAGATATAATGTCCATTGTACAGTGTTTATTGTTCTATTAGAGCAAGACACAAATTCCAACAAATGTTTCAATTTGAACTTTATTTCAGCTAAAGTATTGTAATTACCATCATTTGTAGGATCATCAGATAATATGCTCCCAATAGTCTTGATCAATGCAAAAAACTCAAATGTACTATCTTCATATCAACACCTAATTCAACCAAATATCCTCCAATTTCAACTAATCTCTCTAATTCTCATGATCATTACACTGAAGCATACACCCCTAGACCCAAGAATTGCAACAAAAAAGTGAATATATAAATATACCAAGAGTAATAATCATATACAGCAAAATACAATTCTTAATACATTTTTATTGAAGCGTCTACTGATAGATATATAACGACTTCATTAACAAGTACTTTTTCATTATTAAGCATCGTTGAAAGTTTCTAAGCTAGCTGCAAAAAAAGAACATAGACAGTGAGAACAACAGCGAAAAAAAATAAATAAAAATACGAAATGGAATGCTGAAAAGAAGATATAATCATAAATATAAATCATTTTTTGAATAAATCATGTTTGTGGCTAGCATAAGCTTCTTCTGCTATATATTAATCCCTCGGATTTAACGTATTTTTTTCGGTAAGCAAGTGCCTAGCAAAACATATTATTGTCTCATAAAAATTTTCATTTCAACACAAAAAAAAGGCAGCAAATGAAAATAATAAAACCAATCCTCAATCCGCTATTGTGCCCCACATTCTCACAATTTTTACCCCCTCTTAACCAACATTCGACATACAAATTCACAATTCATTCCGTTATAACGATGTGTCTTTTATCATATGTGAAACATGCAATGGCAATATACTTCAATAAGCACGAAATTCAAAGCTCATTATGACGCTTTAACGCTCCTTCATGATTTCTTGCGATTGAATCGGTTGCTGCTGTTTCAAGTTTCCTCATCGTTGATGTTTGGGAGAATCTAGTTGAGCGTTTTATATTACAGTTTAATTGGTACTTTTGAAGGATTGAAATCAGACTGCTTGTTGATATTGACATGAGTAGGTAGTTTTGATTCAGCAGAACTGTATTGAGGAATTTGAAGATGGATGAGAAAAACAAAATGGCGGACAATTTTCAAATAAATCAATTTATAGCACATTTAAGCAAGAATCTTTGATAAAATGCATCAATAATCAACTTTTGCCAACTTTTTTAATGACTTAAAGTCATTTCCATGTTTAATTAAATCATCCCTTAAAAGAAATCATCAAAAAACTTTTCGAAGTGGAGAAAAAACCGTGGTCGTCGCCAAAATTGATTTTTTCATAAAAACTAAGCTTTTATTATCAAACATTTCATATTTTAATGACTTCCAACGCTTTGAACTCATAAAGTCATTGAAATACCTCATTTCCACCATTTTTTACTCTTTTGAGTTAGAAACTTTCAAGCATCATTGTCTCAGTCATTGCCTTCTTTTAGTTTTCTTGATGAATGTCTGCCAATTTATTCTTTTTTTTTTCGCTTCCCATCCTTCTTATTTTCTCATTCTTTCCACTTTATCTCATTCGTTTAAATTCATTCATTTCATTTTACAATTGTAAATGGCTGTTTCTCCTACTCAGTGACATTCCATGATGAAATGGGTTGAATATCAACACTTGGGTATAATTTTTTTTTAAATGACTCTCATCCAAGTGTGAGAATATTTTGTAAATATTTCTCAACTCTTTCTCATCGCTGATAAATTCAACTTAAAGTTGAGTGATTTTGAGATGAAAAATATGAGAAAGAAATGCCAAGTGACGAGAAATATTGTTATGTAGAATAATAAAGATAGAATAATTGCATTATCAGCAACAATGAAACAAAAAAGAATGGAAGAGAAATTTCATTCATTGCAAAAGAAAAATGATTTGATTTTATGATTCATAAGATACTAGCTGAAAAAGAGAGTTTTGAGTTGAGGATGAATTGTTAATGAATCTGATTAAAGCATTATGTGCATTTTGCTGAGATTCAAATTGTTGTTAGAGTGTCTCGGTGGCCGAATAAATAAGATAGACTTCTTAAATTATTGTTCACAAATCCAGAAGTCATGGGTTCGAATCCCATAGAGTTTTTAAAAATTATCCTCCAGTCGTTTTTTACTTTTTTTTTCAGCATCAATCCATCAATAAATTAAACCAAAACTATACTTCATACCAAATCACAACCTTTCCTCAAACAATTCCTACCAATCTCCTACTCCACCCCAAGTTCTCAGAAAATTCACCACAATCTCCATCAAATTGCATGACTAATTCTTTTTTTTTGTTTTCTTCCTTCGATGAATATAAAATGTTTGGTATCAAAGCTTGAGGGAGCTTATCAAAGTCCATCGAAGCTCAAGAATAATACCAAAAGTGTTTCTCAATGTCTGCTTATGGATTCTGAACAAAATTCCTAAATCATCAAAGCTTGAAAGCAGCTTATCATTCCCTTATGGGGAAGATTGAGGATGTTTTTGGTTTTTACTAGGATTCGAACCTTTGTCAACTATTGGAATCTTGCAGACTCGAATACAAATTGCCTCTAAACCAACCTAACCTCAAATTCAGGTCAATCATATCTAACAAAATCCTCATAAGGATCTTTATCCTCAACATCACATGAGAAATGGATAATAAAGAAATCTGTTATGTCATTGCAAATATCAGTAAAGCATTCTTTCATAAACATTTACTATTGATGCATGTGTACAAGACATGACACGATAAAAAATGAAATGAGAACGAAAATACCGAAAAAAAAGGATATTAAAGGATATGATTCAAAAAGGAAAATAAGAAAGACAAAGGATTTTTTAACGTGACTAGACAGAGAAGATGTATGGATCTGTAAAAGAAGAATGGAAAGAGTTTGATGACATCGAGAAGTGCTCATTTTTGGTGAGGATTTGAGGGTGCTGTTTAATTTAGTAGAGATGATAATCTAGAAGATTCGAACCTTAGCCTCAATCTTAAATATTTTTGTATGAAATCATATACTTCACAAGAGAAAGTTTCTATTTTTTGAGAATATTTGTATGAAATCTTATACTTCACAAGAAAATTATTCTTCTTTTTGAGAATATTTGCATGAAATCTTATACTTCACAAGAGAAATTTTCTAATTTTTCATAGAATTTTGAATAAAATTATATACTTCACAAGAGATTGCAGCGAGTGATTATCTCGACTCTTATCGACTTCTAGTTTCAAATTCAAAGACATTATCCACATTGCCTACAATCATTAAATAAATTGACTTAATCCGATGACTTTCATATCCACATAACCTCCAAAAATCTCTGACAAACTATCCCCAAAGGATTCAAAGCTAGAAACAAAGCAAAAATTCATCCTACAAATTATCTGATTATTTTAATCATGCCGAGTATTTTTTATGCTCTACATAACCGTTGATATTCTAATTTTAATTCCGCTTCTATTATTCTATCTGCCTCTCAACAGTGAAACTTTTAAGCATATTCACATAGTTTTGTGATATATTTTTTTGAATTTTTATGTGACAAAGAAGGGAAGTATTTTTAACTTTGATACTGTGCTCTCTCTGTGCCTGTACATGAAACATTCATATCATATTTGTCTATCATTATTATCGTCGTTGGTGGCCTTTGACGGTGGCCGTAGATATAAGGCATTGCAAGTTTCTGTGATAATGTACAATTTTAATTATAGTTGAACATTTTTTTATTAGACATGAATAGTTGTGATGCTAGATGTATAGTGAGGATTGAATATTAAATTTGGTGGAAAATCTCAACTTTATGAGTTAAAGTTTGGATATCCTTTTTGAAAATTGCTTGAATATTTTGAATGGAAGGTCAACTTAAACTCGATGTTGACTTGAGTCAAGTCGATGTCAACTTGAGTCAAGTCGATCCTTACTTGAGTCAAGTCGATCCTTACTTGAGTCAAGTCGATCCTTACTTGAGTCAAGTCAATCCTTACTTGAGTCAAGTCGATCCTTACTTGAGTAAAGTCAATCCTTACTTGAGTCACTTGAGTCAAGTCAAACCTTACTTGAGTAAAGTCAATCCTTACTTGAGTAAAGTCGATCCTTACTTGAGTCAAGTCGATGTAAACTTGGATTATTCAATAATTACCGAATCAACTCCTTAGCTCAACAAATAGCCTCAACCTCCACATCCCCAAAGCAATTGCATCTCATACATACAAATCGAGTCACTAAAGCATCAATCTCAGATTCACATGTAACATCTTTTTTGTGTTCTCATGTCCAATTCAGATTTTATTGGCTGAATCAATTTTCATCTAAAAATAAATTTCAGCACCAAGAAGAATAAGAAGACCGATCAAAAAAAAAGTTTTTTTTTTGTGGAAATTCAATAAAGAATAAAGACAATGATACAGAACAAGCTATGTCCCTTCCAAATTCATTTAATGTCAATGAACAGAAAATAACAAAAGACGAAATTTTTGTCATGTCTTCTTAGCTCTATTTTTGGGAACTAATCTTATTATCTGCTTCTTGTCACTTTGTTGTTGAAAAATGTTGGTCATGTGATGCTACTCATGTGGAAAATGTAGGTTGAGGGGTTGCTATTTTTAAAATTTAATGGATGTAACATCATTAATATTTGAGGAGTTTTAGTTCCAAGAATACATATATTGTAAAGATATGGGGATGTTTATATATAAAATGATGATAGGGGTATATCCATTTATGGTGTTTGACTCTTGAGCAGTGATGGACAACCTGTGTACCTTCAACGGCACACTAGTGTACCGTCAAAAAATGAGGCAAATACCATAAGCCGTATGCAGTGAGTGGTTTCAGTCGAAGCTAACGACCAAGGTGTGCCGTAAAAAATAAAAAGTTGTCCACCACTGCCCTAGAGAGTAGCAAAAGCTTCATTTGTAATCCAAATATAACTTTTATGATTGATTTTGCCTACTTTATGTCGATTGTGACACTTTGGCAAGTGAGGGTGTATCTAGTAGCATAAGAAGAGTGGGTAAAATAAGCATTTACCCCGGGGCGCTCCGACTTGAATGGAGTAAAACTAGCAAATTACACCTAAGCAGCATATTGAAGTCGCTAGAGCACCATGAAGGCTGTTATCGATCAAGCTGAACATGGAAAATCAAAGGGTAAGGGTAGGTCATTTGAAATTTTACCCCGGGGCGCCCAAATCTTCTCTATGTCAATAAGGGTGTCTGAGTTTTTGCTGCATTTTTTCAATTTTTAAATCAATTTTAAACTAAATTCAATGAAATTTATTGAATTTCATACAAAAATGATAAACCAAATCTGCGTCATAGCCTAGAACAGTCCAACTTTATGGACATCCTTCGAATAAAAAGATGACGAAAATATTTTTTAAGAAATGTCTTTTTCATAAATTCCATCGAGAATACCAAAAAATTTCTTCAAGCTTAACATTTTTTCAGTTAAGAAAAAAATTAATATCCAAATGGTAACAACATGAATTCTAGTGCCAATGCTGTATAAAATTGTTGCAGAGCAACCAATAAGCTGCTTACTCAATTTTCATGCCTACCTATATACTTTTTTTACCAATATTTTTAGATACCTTTTTTTTGAAGAAAGCAAATGTTGAACTGTAAACAAAAATTGAAACTAGGAAACTGAAATTTAATCTGCAAATTTCTATAGTAACTCCTCCATAAGTCTGTAGGCATGTACAACATTTTTTAAATTAAGGATCGATTTTTGCTGTTATTTTTCATTGTGTACCTAATGTTGAATGTTAATTCAGTAAAAGGAATCAATTAAATTTTGGAAAATTTGGAATGGAATGCATTGTCAAAAATGTGGCGTAGAAACAGTCATGAGCAGCATGACGTGGTCGCTTGGGTACTGTAACGACGATAAAAGTCGATGATGTCTTAATGTCTACATAGCGGCTCAAAAATCAGAACCTTACTGCCAAATCTCCCCATAAGTTATACACAACTGGACAAAAACCCAAACCTCCTTGCTAAGTACCCCCCTCACCCTAGGCTTGCCCCAGGCACACAATTTGGTCACGAGGATGATGTTGCATGGGCAATATGTGAAAGTTCGTTGATGACTCTACGGAATTGCCTACCAAAATGCTCATTTGGGTAATGCAAGGATAATGTTACGTCGGCAAGACGTGGTGATGCCCTGGTGGGTACGCAACGAGATGACTTTCCCAACCTCTTTGCTAACTCTCCTCTCCTGAGCTGCACAATGTGGTTGCTAAGGGGCTGTTACGTCGACTAAATGTGATGGGTTTCCGTTACTTGGCCGAATCCAAACAGCATTCCCAAATACCTCCGAGGTACACAATCTGGTTACTTGGATGATGTTGCGTTAATAATATTTGATAGCGATCCGTAGCTCTTCCAAAAGAGCTATGCAAAATTCCCCCTCTCGAGCCACTCAATGTGGTCTTTAGAGTGTTGTTATCTAGACATGATGTGGTGGTGCTCTGACAGCTAGCTGATCTACGTAACTGGACAAAAAATCGGAATCTTCTTGCCAAACTCAACCACCATACCCATTCCATCCACCCCTTCCATTTATCCATTTGCACACAATTTGGTTGTAAAGGTGCTGCTACGACGACCTAATGGCTACGTAATTGAACAAAACAGGCATCCTCCATGACCCATGTTCTTCCAAAAATCAGGAACCCGCTTCTGAATTGAATCATTCCACCTTATTACTTTCCCTCTTAGTTACTAGCCTACCATCCCAATATCAATAACAGCACCCAAACAAATCCCATCAAAATAATAAAACAATTCCCACATCCCATATTAAATCATCCAGAAAACCCCAAAATAAAGCAACAACAAAAAATTTTCACTTCCATTTCAAACTGCGCTCTTACTGACCCACCTCACATGAAGGATTCCTTCTTTTAATTTATTACCCATTAAATTGAAATCCATTGCTCACTCAGTAATCTTTACTCAATGAACTGTTTTGTGTGTGTGTGTGTATGTCTGTCCTCACTGTGTGTTCCCTTTGCCTCTATCAGATACAATTTATGGATGTGCCATAATAGAAAGATTCGAATTGTATTCATTTATATTATAAAACAAAAAAAAGAAGAGGAGATAGAAAGCATCAAAAGCAATGACAATGACGATGAGTAAAAGGGACGAAAAAGGGAAGGTAGGAATGGGTATGGGAGGCAATGTATGTCAACGAAAACAAAACAAATGATTGCATTATCAATGGAAGTAAGAAGTAAGAAAATAAAGGATTGAAAAGTGTCATGACTGTATTGGTAAGTCTGTGACTGTATAGAGTCACATTCCATAGGAAATTGGAAGCTTTAGTTCCATTCGAACTTCCAGTTTTATCATCATCCCTTTTAAATGATTAAAGTCTATTCAACTCTGGACCACATTCCATGCTGCTTTTTTTTCTTCACTTCCAACTTGCTTAACATGCAGGAAGCACCTTCCATGCCTGGAAATCATTTTCGAATGAAAATTTCATTTGTAATGATTTTTCTGTACGGAGCAAAATGAAAAAAACTTTTTCAGTCGTGATTCTTTCGTGCTTCCCGCATGTACGGATTTGTGGATGTATTTTATCGAGTCGCGTGAGGAACCTTTTTTTTTTTATTTCTAATGGATTGTGAATCTTAAAAAATTAATCAAAAAATACAGCCCCAAAAAATAAATAGCGGGGCAATAGTGGAATGTAAAGGAATGGAATAGCTTACGATTAAATAAATTAAATATTCATAATCGCGTGTGCAGGAATAGAAATAAATAACATAAAAAATGAGTCACATAAATGAATCAATCATTTCGTCGCGTGGAATGGACGGACTTTAATGCTTTTATTTCTGTGTGTGAATTTAATGGAAAAATAATAAAAAAAAAGAATCAAGTTCCTTAAATATTAAGCATAAAGTGAACGATACGGATATACAAAGGAAAATATTTTGATTTTTTAAAGTTCAAGTAAGGATGGAAAAAAATAACATAAAGGTCTTGTGAGACGGTGAAATGAGAGGAGATTATAATGTGGAAAGAATAACACAGCATAAAAAATGTTTGGAATGCTGTTAAAGCTTAAAGACATGAAAATATATTCTCGGAGAAATTTTTGTCAGATTTAATCTTGAATTTTTAAGCACAATCCATATTGTATGTGCTTAGTCCATATATATATTTGTGGATGTGGAATGAATAATATAGTGGGTACCGGATGGACTTTTTTGGGAATTGGAATAAATCATGATTTTTTTTTTGTTGAGGATTTTTTTTAAAGGGTTGCTTCCGAAAATCATGAAATGTGTTGGAGGATGTTTTGGAGTGTAGTTACTTATTTACTGCCTTTGCTGGCTGTACAGATCTACTGTGATTCATGGTCTCTCTTAGTTGGTGTCTGAAGCTGGCTCTATCGCTGGCTATACATTGACAATTGCCAATACCAATTTATTGAAATTAAGAACATCCAATTATGAACAGTCCTTAGTGTTTAAGTGTTAACGTGTTGAATTCTAAGATAATGAAGCTTTAATGGCATTTTAAGAAGGAAATTTGAGCAGTTTGAATTAATTAGAGCTCAAAATCCACCAGAATTTCATATGAAAGTCGAGTTGATTCAATTCCACATTTTCATTCAAAGTCTGAGTCGATTGTGAGTTGTGGACTTAAGAAAACTAGGATTTGGGCAAGAACTGCAAGTTTTGGATGAGACTTAAAGATATCTAAAGACTGAAGACTTAAGCTTCAGAAGCTTTTTGTCCAAATCAGTGTTGTCTAAAATGAGTGCTGTCTAAATGTCCTGGTGTATAGGTTCCATAGTAGGGTTGGGCAAATATTCGAATATAATCGAAAACGATTTTGCCCAACCCTAGTCCATAGGCCTGCAGTATTCGGTTGTACCATATAGTTATTCATCTAATGCTTCCAGTCTTAGTTTTTTGTGAGCAGGCTTGCAATTTTGGACGAACTCTAGTTTTTAAAAATGCCATGAATTGCATGCTATATGTGGTTTCGGTCGTGACTTGCAATCAAGGTTGACCTGACATGAAACAATTCAGACAACACTGGTCTCAGTGGACGAATAAATGTTAGAACTAGGCTACAACTTGACATTGACTTGCTATTCGAATTTTTCTTTGAAAATGAAATTTCGAGAATTTTGAGTTTTGAACTCCAAAACAAGTCTTTCTATAGTTCAAATCCAAAAACAACACACTTAACCCTTTCCTATAACTACATACTTAATTTAACATGTGCTGAAAAACAAATGAATTATAAGAAATATTACTTTACAAACTTATTGAGAAATTATGAGAAAATTACCGCATCGAAAAGTTATATGATAACATTTAATTGCCTTAGTTTATCAACTTATGTATCATATTACTTCCATAATATTCAAAATATTTGTAAACACAGAAATTGGAGCTTTTCTTAAAACTTAAACTTGTCATAATATCAAATTTCCAAAAATAAATCGTTTCGAACTTTTTGAAGATTTTAAAGGATTAAAGTTTTTTGGAAAATTATTGTTTAAAAAAATAAGATTTATATTCAAATTTTTGGATTTTTGAAAATTAAACTATTTTAAAAAAAAAATAATTTTTTGAAGATAATTTTAAAAAAAAAACAAATTAAAATTAAAACTATTTTTAAAAATTTAAATTGGATATTTTTGAAAATTAAAATTAATTTGCATAAAAAAATTTAAAAGGCTCTGAAATATTTAAAAATTTAAAGTTTAAACGATTTCTACAATAGAATTTCCGAATTTAAATTTCTAAATTTCTGAATTTAAAAAATTAAAAATCAAAAATTTAAAATATTAAATTTTAATCAATTTTAACAAAAAAAAATATAAAAATTCAAATTATAATTCAGTTTTGCATCAAAAAATTAAGTACAATTATAAACTAAATCTAATAGATTTATGAGAATCGAACTCTTAAACCTTAAAATATCATTAATTTAAACAATGATGTACTGTAGACATGTTTACTAAGCTATAACATAATCTGTATGGACTCAATTTGGATATAGGTGTATTTAAAGGTTTGGTTACTAAAGATTGTTCATGTTTAGTCAATTTTAAGCCTTGCTGAGTGTAAAGGTTCAATTTTTCAACATTTTCGGACTATTTTTTGGGATTTTGGAGTCAAAAATTAAAGAATTTTACAGTTTCTGCTCCCATTTGGTACCTGAAGTTAATTATAGACAACACAAATTAACTAAATTTATAACAAAATCAGCTTAACCACTCCAAAATATCCAACAATAACCTCATCTACACTTCCATCCAATATCCTCAATTTAAATATTAATAATAAATCCTCAAGAGTCCAAATTTTATAGTAAAATGAAGTTTTCTCGTCCAAAATCAAACCTTTTTCGACAAGCCTCAGTTATCAAATGATACACATAATAAGGAAGCAAAACATGTCAAGGAAATGAAATTATCAAGAGGATAGAGAGAAAAAATCCTTCACAATCACACATCCATCCTGAAACATGTCAAAATTCCTTTCAAAAATGTGTGAAATAAATTTTTCCATCCTCACATTAAAGCTCACTTCCATCATCGTCATTTGCTTCCCCATTGCAAATGATAGATAAAAAAAAATTTGTGAATGTTGCGTATGAGAATGCCAGTTGGGTGGAGGTGGAGCTGGATGGGAGGAAAATGAGTCAATAAAAAGGGATTTTTCCATCCTCCTTTACATACTTCTCCACGATTCATCCATAAAATATTCAAATTATATGCCTCACAGTGTTAGTTCCGATGTCGCCGAAAATAAAGACTTGTCTCACTCTCTCTTTCATTCATTCATTCAATTATGAGACGAAGACGGAAAGAAAAAGCAATTGTTGGAAGTTGATAAAGTTTAGAAGATGTGTGTGTCGTGTGTCTTATATTCGCTGTATAATTCACTCCATATTCTTCCTTCTATTCTTCTCCAATTTCATCATCGTCATCTGAATATTGTGTTATTCAATGTCTATGCCTACATACATTACTGTTAGAAGATTTTGGCTCTAGAAGTCCTTGAGGAAGTTTTGGGAGGATTTTTGTTGATTTTTAAGGAAGAATTGAGATTGTAGTGCTGAATTAGAATCTAAATATGGATAAATGCATCTTGTGCATCTTGTTGTGCTTTATTTCTACTATTTGGTATCAGAAATGGTCAATTGAAAGCCTTTCCATCCTGAACATGATTGTGGGGCTGCCACACTTCAGACAAGATGGGTTAGATAAGGTTTAAGTCGTAATTATCCCGGCATTTAGCTCAGACGTCAGTAATGTGTAATTAGGGATATCAAGGGATACCATGAGAAGGTCTACTTGACATTTGGTCAGCTACCAGGTGAAATACATCTGTGATTTGGACAAAATGTCTCTGAAGTCAATCAAGGGATCATAAAACAGTTCCCAGAGTTGGTAGGAATTTGGGAATCCGGACTTCAATGGAAGCACCTCCAATTTGGTGCCCAGCCAACTCTGGCTTGAACTACATTCTAGAAATTTGTGGAATAGAGGCTAAATCTCCTACAAAATAAATTAAATTGAATAACTCACAAAAACCTTCAAAAGCATCCAACACTTTACCACCCAAAATAATCTCAAGGAACTTAACATCATTAAACCTCTCCTTTTATTCGTGGGTGTAAAGATGCTTATTTGATTGATTTTGAATGACGATGAAGAAAATGGAAAGAATTTTCGTAATAAAAAAAAATAAATCATTTAATTTGAATCAATTAATTTTTATGATTCGATGAATTTTAAGCGATTAAAATAATTGATTTTTATTCAGAAGAGAAATTTGAATATGTTAATGCATGTTTGAATCGGAAGAAATACATTATTGAGAGAGATATACTTGATTTAATTACGTAGTTCTGTGATGTTGAATTCATGTTTTTTCGATCAATTGGATGGATGCTTTTTGATGCATTTTATTGGGGAATATGCAGTATATTGAGGTAAAGGACTTAATTAGCACTAGCATGTAACATATGCTATGCTGACTTGCTTCATAAAAAAATATGGACTTAAACTTTTTAGAACTGAAATATCCAAAGCTTCACGTTAAATGAGTCTCAAGACTAAATAAAAGTCAAATGAGTGAGTGTAGGGCTAGACAGCAGTACTGAGCTGACTCTACAGTGTATAGGGGGGATCCAGAACTACTTCTTTGAGGACAATATTGCCTTTAGACTACCAAGAAAGACTATAAGTCGCGTTTCTAGTGCGTATAATTCGAAAAAGGACATATGAAAATTGTCCCATGCCAAGTCTCGAACCCATGATCACTGGAGTCGGTAGAACAATCATTAAGTCGCGAAAAACGAAACCAATCGGCCACCAAGCCACTTCAACATGCTTAATAAAACTTGATATTTCTCTGTGTCATTCTTATTGCAATTAAGGACAAGATACCTAATAGTGCCCAAGGTACCCACTAAGCTAGTCTATATCACCTCAATAACTCTTTAATGGACAAATATGAATTAGAACGAACATATAGAATCCTCAAAACCCCTTTTCTACCCACCAGCACATCCATCAGCATCTAAATTGTCCCATTTCCTAAACGTCTACAAAGTTTCCATAATTTCTTCAATTTAATTTTAACTCAATAATCCCAAATCTGCTCACCAACATCAAAAGAGAGAACCGTAATCTCCATCATAAATCCACATTAAGATTCCGTCGCCCTAGCCATGTCAAAAGAAATTATTTGACGCGAATTTCATGAGCAAAAACTGTCATCACAAAAAAAGTCCCCTTCCATCACTAAAAAGCACAAAAATGTCAAAGTTCAGTCAGTACCGCAAGTCTCTCTTTTCATTCCGTGATATTTTCCAACTTTCAACCTTCAATCCCTACATGTGCCTTTTTAATAATAATGTATATAATTTTGTGATATCGAGAGCTTGAAGAAAAAAAAGCAGCATAAAATATATTATACTCGATAATGGATATTTGTGACAAGGGTGTTGTTCTCTCTCTCTCCTTACAATCATCATTAATTCCACTGACTTACGATTTTTTTTTTTCTATGCTGCCTTTTTTTCCTCATCTCTTCTTTAAAAAGGAATAGATGGCAGTTATGAATCTACTTGGTAGAAAATAATTTTGTTATTTTTATTTACTTTCCGATTCATTTGAAAAAAGGGAACAAGAATTGGAATTGATGAGGACTTGAAAGGAATTGGATATATTTTTTTGGTATTGTATAATGGAAAAAAATGAATATATTGTTGGGAATTTATAAGCAATTGAGTGGGTTGGATGTGTTGGGAAAATTAGGAATGTTTGGTTATTGAATGCTGCAAGGAGCTTCCTTCAGCTATGAGGAATAGTGCTTTAATACAGCGATGTAGACCTTAAACATTCCATAAGTTTCAGTCAGTGATTAACTGAGCAAAAAAAAATTTAAAAATTACTGTTGTAATCGACTTTTCACAATTTATAATTCCAAAGGATTTGAACCCACAACTTCCAAAAATTCTCAATAATTTCAAAATTCAATTTTCAATTTAAATTCAAATTTGACTAAATAAAGCTCAATTCCTACAAAATAAAATAAAACAGCAAATAAGGAAGCCATCTTCCCACTCTAACAACCACTTCCCTCCTATCCATTCCAATTATCAACAAACTCATGATATCTAAAATGAAATGATATAACAAAAGAAATGAAACTTTTTTATCAAATAATAAAATATGAAAAGGAACATTAAGTTTTTGGGGAAAATGTCTTTGGTATATATGAGAGAACTGTGCACCATCTTGATAATATTCAATCAAATATCATAAATTTCTTATGAATAGACGCACATACACACATTTCTCGGTCTATTATTAATTTTTTTTTTGTGAATTTTTCCCGAGGGGAAATTGAGAAGTTAAGTTGTTTTTTGGGGGAGATTATTGAAGTGGAATGCTGATTTTTTGGGGAATTGGTTATGTTGTTGGAGTAAATGATAGTTGAGATTAGAAAATTGAAATTGTGCTGTAGATTAGAGTCAATTTAGGACTTTTTATTAAATTTTTTGGCACTTTTTTCCTAATTTTATGAATTTTTTTTGCTGAGGGTGGGTTTGAATCCTAAAACTCATAAGTCGCTATGCTTTTGTTGTAGGGCCTTCTGCTGACAATTGGCTTCATTTTGTTTAATAATGCTATATTAAGGACTATAGTTGGAAAGAAGCAAGTTTGGAGGGGGTGTGCCTAGGATTGAAATTCGTAGCCTGAAAGTGATTCTAATGAGCTTGTGAACCTCTAATAAACCTGACAAAATTACTCCAAGGATCCACATTTATCCACTCTCATTTCCCATCCCATTAAATTCTCATACATAGTCGTCTAAAATAATTTCTTCCATTTTCATTATAGCATGTGAACAGACAGTCTATACCAATATCTACTAAACACACATATATATATCATAATCAGTATAGAATATCCCAAATAGTGTGTTGAGACTCATAATTATCTTCTAAACAAAAGAAGGAGCAAAAAAGGAAAAGTAAAAAAGAAGGCAAGCAACAGCGAGTGTTTTGTGGATCGAAGCAAAAACCAATTAAATTAGTGAAAATTAATGAAAGCGTTCGGCACCCGACACAATAAACTACCAGTCACTATAGCATATGTGCATGTGTTGTGGTAATTAAAGCCTCCTGTGGTGATTGTGGATTTTATAAAGAAGAAATAAATAAATAAAGTGTAAAAAAGTATCAAAGAAGGAGGTTCCTTCGTAGCTGTTAAGTGAAAAATACAATTAATGAATCTCAAAATGTTTTCTTAATTAAATATGTGTGAAACGCTATTTTCTGGCATATAATAACAAAAAAAAGAAGTAAATTACGGAATATAAAAAGAATTAATCGTGGAAATCAACAAGTTTTAAAGTTATTTGAAGGTGAATTTTTAGCGCATTTTTTGAACCATTTAAGATTAATTTGGTGATGATGAGAAGATTAGAAATTGAATATATTGGAAGTAAGGGACTTACAGCGAATTAGAAGCTAGAATATTGAATTAATGAAATTAAAAATTAGGGCAAAAAAAAAAAATAATTCCATCCAATCGTACTTTACTGTGTTGACAACATTAGGAATTGAACCCTTAAGACTTTTGTAATTTTTAACTTTTGTCACATTTTAATGATGAATGATGACTTATTCTTTAACTTAAGCAACGAACTAAGTCAGAGGTGGGTGACCTGTGTGTTTCCAACATGGCCATGAATCGTATGTCATGTTCAGCTTCTGTAGAGGCTTGCGACTAAGGTGTGGCTTGAAAAATAAAATATTGCTCAACAATCAGCTAGCTTCCAGATAATTCAATTTATTGCTCTATATTTTATGATCGGTTCCATTTAGCCAAATTCTTAAAAGTCCATGAGATATTTAGAGGGCATAGAAGCACAAAGTCGGCTGAATTTAATGTCAGTCCAATAAATCAGAACTAAAGAGCTATGACACTCTGTATGAACTATCAGGGGCGCTCCTCTCTCCCTAAGAGCTTTATATAATAAGGGAACGACCCCTAAGATCAACCATCATATCCAAGTCAAATTCCCAACCAAAACTTCTCTCTTCATTCACCAAAAAATCCTCAAACCCCGAAAAATGCGCTAGAAATGATAATAAAAAGTATGTTTATTTTTTGTATCTCTTTAGGAAGTGCTGTATAATGGCACACATGGTGAACATAAGATCCAAAGCTTCAACATTCACACACTATATGTAATTTTAGTCAGTTCCGTTACACTCTCATACCTACCATACGAGAGAATATTGAATAAGATAATATTGTTGTTCGTTCTCACATTTATTCCATTTTAACGAATATCATCAGGCAGTTCCTTAATGCCATTTACAAGTTTTTCTCTTCAATATCAAAATATAAAATAGAATTGTTATTGTGTCTCGCGTAAGCAACAACAGCAAAAAAAAAGGTAGTGGAAATTATGTGCGTTTTATGCTTTTTTAATGAATGGATAAAGAAGCTTATGTACATGGATCAACGTGATGTGATTGTTCCCGTAAACTTGATTACATTCTTGTCAGAATAAAGGAATTAGTGCTCTCATCACATATAAATGTACCTCAGAAAATTAAGGTCAAAAGAAGTTTGAACAATTATTCAGTTAAACGTGATTCTCGAAACATGTGTCAGAAAAGTGAGAAATAAATAATAAAATCTGTTCTTGTCTCTTGTCACATAAAAAAAATAAATAAGAGTGAGTTGGCCCCCGCACATATAAAATTAAATAAAAGGATGAGAAATAAAAAAAGTTGTTCGTGTTTAATCTAAAAAGTTTTATTTGAGCAGATGAAAAAATAAATAAAATAAAAAAATTGTTCAGTGTAGAATTTCATCATTAGGAGATAAAATAAAAGTATTAAAATAAATGTAAGTATAATGAGATTACAAGATAAGTCTGCCTACGCAATGTGTGTGAATTTTACGATTTTAAAATTGTGAAAATGTATGCATGTTGATTTCTCATCTTGTTCATATGAATTAAATCAATTCTAAATCACTGGAGTAGATTATTATGGAAATAATTTAATTGGGAAAAAAGTTAATATTCAAATTGAAATTCTGTTGAGTTTTAATAAATGTTCAAATTGGTTTAATAAGAATTTCTCTAATAATTCAGAGTTCGAATCTCAAAGATTGATGAAGATTTCTAAATTCATGTTAAAAAAGTGTACACCGTCACTCAAATTATTTTTTTCCAATTTTTTAAATTTTTCCATAAAATATTAAACTTCCAGTTGGACACTGGAACTGAACACCTTCCTCACTCTGACTGCTAAGCAAAAAACAAAATTGAAACAAAAATTTAAAAAAAAATTTACTCTAATAAATTATCAATAAGAATTCTCCGAAATCCTTAAAAAATCTAGGAATTGAACCTTTACTAGTTGATTAATAATTTTATCTTTCATTGCCATCAGTAATCATTTCTTATGCTTAATTTAACAAAAGAACATTATTAACTACAACTTAAATTTATTGACCTTTATTATCATACCTTAACTGACAAAGAGTGTGCTTTAATGATGCAAAAGGCCAATTTGGTACCTTAAAAGTGCTCTCTTTACTTTATTGCGTACCAACAGTTCCCAATAGTTAAAATCATCCATTCAATCCTAATGAATCCATTTAAATTTCTCAAAACTTCCATCCCAAGCACCAAGCATCACTTAAAAAATCACAATAATTATTTTTATTCATAATGAGTTCCATTAAAATTTATTATATTGTTGTCATAACAGCCATAAATTAAA
Source organism: Chironomus tepperi (assembly GCF_022539635.2). Taxonomy (NCBI): domain Eukaryota; kingdom Metazoa; phylum Arthropoda; class Insecta; order Diptera; family Chironomidae; genus Chironomus; species Chironomus tepperi. The sequence continues at coordinate 3,936,412 of NW_027226457.1, forward strand.
ATATCTCAAGTTGTTTTGCCACGTTGGAAATCTTACGAGCAGCAATGTCCAACAATGAAACCAAGACCATAAATAATGTGCGGATTTAAGTTTTTGCGTGTCGTCTGTTGAATGCCATTTAAAGGAATTCACACATTCTCATCATAACAAATATCAATAGACGGAGAGTTGGTTGGTACCCATAAAGTCATTCCAACGATATGTCGCATAAAATATTCTAAACTATAGATCAAATTGAAGCTCTTTAGAAGCCTCGGATGGCATATATCATTTAAATTACCATCTATTTAGATAACATCGGTGCTGTTAATGAGTATTTCTGCTCATCGTACGATAAAGCATTTACGAAACAGATGGAATGAGAAGAAATCTCATCCAATATACACTGTTATTATGCTTTCCTAGAGACCGAATGAGAAGCAAACAAGTTTCGATTAAATTTTCAATTTGTCAAATGCGGCAATGCTGAAAGATTAATGATTATCAATTTTTGTATACTTTTTTTATGTGGAGGATGTTCAGGAGGGACTTGAGCTTACTTTGAATATTATTTTGGAGTAAAAAAGACTTTAGGAACCAAAAAAATAAAGATTTGGAAGTGATGGTTGTCAATTTATAGATTAATCGTATCAGAATATATAGTAAGTCATAGCAGAGATGAAGCTGAAGATGATAGGGAACTTGATGATATTTTGTAGGAATTTATTTTTGTAACTTAAATACTGGATTTTGCTGAAGAAATTAAAGAAGTATAAATGAGTAATTTGAGTTTTATTGAATTTTAACGGGTTCGAATCTCAAAAGTCAAAGTAATTGTTAAATTTGTTTTTAAACATTTTTATTTTTTGTTCCTATTTTTTGACCCCAATTTTTCTATATTGCTCAAATCCATATGCAGCACCTCCCCCTTATACATATCCTCACTACACCCCTAACCATCTCCCAAAACTATTCACTTCAAAAACAGTTTTCGATCAAAATATCACCAATAAAAAACACTCCCATCCATTATCTACATACATTGGGTGTAGTCACTCGATGATCAATTTTCAAGCATGTAATTACCTTTTCGATTTTTCACCATCAATCGATGTCGTATCAAAGGAATTTTCATTAGTGGCAGTTTTGTCTGTGATTTTTCTTCTTCTTACACATTTTTTCCACCTCTTTTGTATCCATTTTTCATCGCCTACTGCTGTTCATTCTATTCTCATCACATTCACGTATTTATTCTGTACGAGAGAGCACAAAAAAAACTAGATAGATGGATATAAAAAAAATAATTCAATGACTCTAGAAAGAAAGTATGAGGCACACACAAATAGACGTGTGTACAATCTGGAATGTCCAAGCTAGTAATTTCCTTTTATCAAGTGATGCCCATAAAATTAGAAAAAATAAATCAATAGTCTTCTTTGTCATTCTCCATGCTACTTTCGGTTTGATACGCAAGAGTAAGCAAAGACATCAATCTGAATTTTGCAGGAAGAATGGAAAATTATTTTCAATAGAGGCAGAAGAAAGTTTGGATTTGAGGATAAGTGAATTTTATGGAGCGCATTTTTGTGGGTGTTTTTAGTTTGAGGATGAGTTTAGATTAGTGCTGAGTTCCGTTTAAGAACAAGCTCAGTTTAAGAACAAGTCCAGTTTAAGGACAAGTTCAGTTTAAGAACAAATTCAGTTTAAGGACCAGTTCAGCTTGAGGAAATGTTCAGTTTATGGACAAGTCCAGTTTAAGAACAAGTTTAATTTAAAGTTAAGTTCAGTTTAAGGATGAGTTCAGTTTAAGAACAGGTTCAGTTAGAGGACAAGTTCTATTTTAGGACAAGTTTAATTTTCGAACATGTGCAAGTTTGATTTAGTGACAATTGCAGTTTAAAGATAAGTTCAGTTAAAGAACAAGTTTATTTAAAGGACAAGCTCAGTTTAAGAACAAGCTCAACTTAAGAACAAGCTCAGTTTAGAAACAAGTTTAGTGAAAGGATAAGTTCAGTTCAAGAACAAGTTCCGTTTGAGGACAAGTTCAGTTTAAGGACAATTTCAGTTCAAGGACAAGTTCAGTTTAAGGACAAGTTTAGTTTAAGCATAAGTTTAGTTTGAGGATAAAATTAGCTTGAAGACAAATTTAAGTTTAAAGATCAGATCAGTTTAAGGATATGTCCAGTTTATGGACAAGCTATACCAAATTGCTACTCCAAAAACTCCCAACTTACTATCCAAAACATCCAACAATCCCCTCAAAATACACTTAAACCAAAGCAAATAACAAAATCAAAATCTATAGTGAAAGTGATTTTCAACTATCAAATTTATATCGGTTGAGATGAGGAAAGGCATTGAGTAGAAGAAAGAAAATAAAAAAGCAAACTTTTGCCATTCTTTGTCAAGTCTCTTTTTTGATAGAAAATGAAGATAAATTCTTCACAATTTAAAGTTAAATGACTTTCAAGTTGTTCCTTTAATGGCTAACCGATTTTTCCTCATAATTGAATGTCAGTGCTTTTTTGTTGATGAATAGTTGAGCATGAACATCTCTTCCCCTCTTTTATGTCTACATGTATGTCTATAAAACTTGATAGCAGCACAAACATGTCAAGCTGCCAAGCAATTTTCTTTCGATATTTATTTTTATTTTTTTTTTTTTTTTCAATTTTTCGCCTCTCCTGAAAAGATTTATTTAAGATAGGATAGACTTCCTTTTTCAATTTCATGTACTCTATCACATATATCACAACATAGAGGCTTCCAGTCATGAGTAAAAATCGGCAACTGTCAGATGACTGAAAAAAAAGTGGCAAAACAGAATAAGTAGAAGAATCTAAAATTGGATTTTCAGAGGCTTTAGAGAGCTTTTCGTGATATTATAGCTTTTAAAAGTACAGAACTAGAGTCGTTTCCTTTATCCTGCTTTGTTCTGAAACTATAAGAAGATTTCTTTTTGATTAATGACTGATAAAATTGCTTGGATGTGTGTGAGGGGAAGAAACTTATTGGATTCAATGGTATTGGGAGATAAATGCGATTGATTAAGAATTCTGAGATTATAATGGGATTTGAAGTTTGTAAATTGAATTAAAGTTAGTGTGGCAAAAAGCTGACAAGGAAAAAGGGTCGGAAATGATCAGATGACCATATCCACAGCTGTTAAAATGCTCAGCTAATTAAAGACAGCTGTTAAAACGGACAGCTTGAAAAACGTTCAGCTAGAGAAATGCATAGTCATGAACGCACAGACGAAAAAATGCAAAGCCTGAAAAACAAATTTAGAAACGCATAGCCATAAACGCACAGCTGATAAACGTACAGTTGGTAAAACGCACAGCCTGAAAAACATTCAGCTAAAAAAATGCATAGCCATGAACGTACAGCCTGAAAAGCGTTCAGCTAGAGAAACGCACAGCTGATAAAACAGCTGATAAAACGCTCAGCTGGTAAAATGCACAGCTTGAACTTGAATACGTTCAGCTAGAGAAACGCATAGCCATAAACGCACAGCCTAAAAAACGCCCAGCTTGAAAAACGTTCAGCTTTAAAATACCAAATTTTCAGTTTCATTTCCTTTAAGCTCCTTCAATACCACAAATTCCACAAAACTGTCAAAAAAGACTCGATATATCTGACAACGTACAGCCTTAAAAACGCACAGCCTGGAAAGTGCACAGCTTTAAATACCAAATTTACATTTCATTTCCCCTAAGCTCCTACAACCCCACAAATCTCCCTCAAAACTGCCAAAAAAAGACTCAACAAACCTAAACTGCAGTTAACATGCATTGCTTTTATGAGACAATAACCTACAATAGAGCACACAAAAGCACATCAAAGCTGTGCATAGACAAGAAGAAAAAAATACTTTCGGCCATAAAAAAAAAGTTCATAAAAAGTTTTTTACAAGTTTTGGAGATAAATAATATTGAATAGGATAGAAGTATGTCTTCTTCATGATCATCATCATCATTTCATCGTCGTTCTACCTCGACAACCATCATCATATTGTCATGTGAGGAAAGAAGATAAATAGACATGAACATGAAGTTGAGAGGCTTTTATTTTTGCATTAAAAGAATCTTAATCTCAATAGGAACAGAAGTGGAATAAAGGAACAAACTTTTAATGTTATCATTATTATTCCTACACGTAGTTGCACGCATCGTTGATAACGGAAATGCCTTCATACCATGTGCCGAAGGTCGATATGGAAACGTATTCGTCAAGTTTGTCGGATAAGGCATGGAACTGCCATGTTATTTATTAATATCATTCACTTTCTAACATAAAAATTGAGACATAAAAATTGATGGGCTTCATATCGATTTTTATTTTTTTTACTCTCCTTAAATTCACTCACTTTTAGCATGCCATATTTCGTACAATGGTAATAACTTTGTTTCCACTGTGCTACATTTTACGCAGACTTGTACCTTTCATTGATTGAGCTTTAAGTGTACTATAACAATTTTCTGAGAATTTTGTACGACTCACGTGATGTGTGTAGTCGTGGATATTAGAAATTATTGAGTTAAGTGGGTGTGTGCTGATTGTTGACTTCTTGGAAGTCCTTTAGTGATTAAAAAAAGAAAAAAAAATCAAAAAATGCAATAAAAAAAGTGGGATTTAGATGGGATTCGAACCCGCACCTTCAAAATGCAAAAATTTTCAATGAAAAATCCGCTATCGTTGTCAATCGGCTACCAAGACACTTGAAAAAATATGAACATTAGACGCATATGAATCATCAATTTTGTAACATACAAACTAGGTCTCCTTATCCCTATTGCTCCCTCAAATCCCTTCCAAATAAAAATCAGAATAAAATCGAATCTCCAACCCCATAAATCCAACAAAATGCATCAAAACATTTTATCAAAAGAACATAAATAAATTTCAAACTGCTTTTTATAGCATTCAACCATGTTTTTGAGTCTTTATTTAAAGAAAAAAAAAAGTCACAAAGTGTCCTTCTGTAAAAAATTGCCATAGTAAACCATTATTTTCCTTTCTCCATTTCCCGCACTCGTTTCTCATCATCGAGTCGAGCCAGATGAGAAACGACAAAGTTATTTACAACTTTTTTTTGTTCACAGAGTCATTTACTACACATTTACTTATTTATTTATGTGCTTTACGTTTTTCATTCCACGAAAATTGAATTAGTCTACAGCAACAACAACAAAAATATAAAAAGTATTTAGCTTTTATGTAAACAATAAAAAAATAAATTTAGCGAGTGATTAAAATGATAGTTAATTAACTTATAGAGGCGGAAAAAAGCGGAATAGAAAAGTTTTTTGCGTCCTCATTTAATAGCTGCAAAAGTTTTTGCTTTTTTTTATTTTATTAAATGAAAATGGAATTAATGAGGAAATATTTCCGAGTAATGAAGTCACTTGGAATGATTGATAATTACTATGCGAATTTTTATGTTAATTAGCTATTAAGTTAAGGTGCTGGAAATATTGAGTGATGTTGTTTATGAGAATTTTTTAATGTTTTTTGAGTTTAATGAGCTGTGAGCTGTGATTGTGGATTTTATGAATGATATTGAGTAATTATTTGGAATAATTATGATTTAATTGGCAAGGATACAAGAAACTGTTGTCGACTAGGCTATGCATCAACAATCTGGAATGGAAAATAGGGGATTCTGGCATCTAAATTTTAAAATCCTTAATAATCTAGTTTATGTCTGCCATAAAGGCCATCACTGATAGATTGACGCTAGCCAATCCCTTCAATTTCTAAGTCCCAGCCTAGGATTGAGCTAAGTTCGAATCCTATCAAATCTAAAGATTGTATATGGAATTAATCACATGACCTAAACGTACTAATTAACACAAACTAGTCAAGTGGTAGGGCTAGACCTGCAGTTATTCATAAGTCATCTATTGTCCAGTTTGCAAGTTCGATTCCTATCGAATCAACGTGGCTTTATATAAAGTCAAATTAAGCCAATTAAACAACCATCGCAATGGTTAAGCAATAGCTGTATTCAGAGAAGACAGCAACTTAAGAATTCTAAGTCATCTCTGCTCCTATAGCACAAGTTCGAATCCCATAAAATTCAATGACTCTATATAGAGTCAAATTATGCCAAATTAAATAATTACCAATATTGTTAAGCAGTAGCTTTAGACAGAGAAGACAGTAACTTTAGAGTTCTAAATCCATCCTTCCTTCTCTGGCCTAAGTTCGATTCCCACCAAATCCAATGATTCTATCAATAGTGCATCTATAAACGATTCAATAATCAACTAAATTAAGCATCTATATCATCAACTCATAAGAAGCTCTTGAATACCAAATTAAATCTTAAATTCCACTTCCAATTTAATCATATCCAACATCTTACAAACTTTTCTATCCTCGATTGCGTCATTAAAACTCAATCCAACTCCATAACCTTGTACAATATGCATGCATCCCAGAAATTTCTATTAGAATATGCCATAAATTAACTCCACAATGTATATACCAATTTCCTTCATTTCCCTCCCAGTCATTCAAAAACTTGTTCTTGTAAATCACAACAGCCATCCATTCCCCGCAATCTAAAGTGACCTAAATTAAAAAAACAAATTAAATTTGCGCTAAAAAATTAACGAAAACTTATCTAAGATGCTTGAATATTCATCTTTTTTATATCTATACAGCACAACACAAAGTTTATCTAACGAAGCTCATATTAGTTGATGAAACTTTATCCTTCCTATTTATTTTAACTTACAGCAGCTTCTTTTTACAACCACTCGACATTAAAAGTTTTCTTGATTTTTTTGTTATTGTTGTTGCTTAATTATTATCATCGCTGATTGTTCAGAATGACTTTTCATTGAATTACATCCACATATAGACAAGAGCCAGAAATGTCATTAAAACTTTTTATTTTAATGACTTGTAACTCTGATATCAATAGCGTGATTCCTTTCATGTGCTATGCTGTATGGGATAAATATTTTATTATATATTGTGATTAGTATTAAGCGGGATTTTTATTATTGTGCCTTAATATTAGGAATGGGAAGCAGGATCAATAAAAGTAAGGAAGAGTGATTTAAGAGGTAAATGAAATTGCTGAAGCAGCAATAGAAATAAGGGGAAAGAAAGTAATTTTATCCAAAAAAAATATATATAAGGTTATGTACGGGAGTATATACATGAATCAGGATAAACTTTAGCTTTAGGGTTAAAGAGTTGATACAGGATGAAATGAGTGAATAATTACATAAAGTTTTTTCTTGAACTTAACTTTTATGGAAGTCGATAAATATCGATTGAGTCGTGGAGTTGTGATGAGTTTGGGAAGGGGAAGGGGGAAGGTGGGATTTAGTTGGATTTGGTGCTGAAAATAGAACATAGAGGAATGCTATATATTGGAATGTATCTTACTAAATTATCGATTTTTGGTTACATTCGCTTCTTTTTATTTTACTAAATTACCTTTTGACCCCTTAAATCTCAATCTACGGACATCCACCACCTAAGAGAATAAATTAAGAAAAACTAGGTAAAAAGCGGCCCTATGCTTGACTCGGTCCCATTCTTGATTCGGTCCCATTTTTAATTCGGACCCATTCTTGACTCGGTCCCATTCTTGACTCAGGAACATGCTTGACTCAGTCCCATTCTTGATTCAGTTCCATTCTTGACTCGGTCCCATAGTTGCTTGACTCGATCTCTTTCTTGACTTGATCCCCAGCTTGATTCGGTCCCATGCTTGATTCGGCCCCAGGCTTGAATCTGACTCATACTTGATTCGGTCTCATGATTGACTCTGTCCCATGCTTGACTTGGTCTCATCCTTGATTCCGTCTCAGGATTGATTTGGTCCCATGCTTGACTGGATTCTATGCTTAACTCGATCTCATGCTTGACTCGATCCCACGCTTGACTCGATCTCATGCATGACTCAGTTCCATGCTCGACTCGATCCCATGTATGATTCAGCCCCATACTTGACTCGGTTCCATGCTTACTTCACTAACTATAGATATCAATTGTGTTCCATGAAGTGCCTTAGATGACGCCTCAAGCTGACTATATCGATAGCTACCGATTGTCGATTACCGATTCACCAATACCAAATCTATTGCTGTCCAAATCCTATTATCAGACAAGTATTATCCAACAAATCATCCACACATCCTCTTCCCTCAAATTCAGTATCAATTCCAAAAATTAATTAAACTCAAATAGACTGTTCAATGATTTCCTGGAAGGGAGTCAAAGGTTGTATCATTAGATTCTATAAATAACATAAAGGAAATCCATTCCACACACATCAAGAAACATTTAACTGCCTTGTGCAGCCACAAAAAAAATAAAATAAAATATCAATGAGGACAGAAAATATTTAAGGGAAAAATGAAGCGATAGAGAAGTTTGGCTGAAAATCATTAAAATACAATTTTGACGACAATTTTATTCCATTGATCCTCCCACATTGCCTTCAAATTGATTCTCTGCTTTTTATTCGACTTTTATAACTCCAAATTTATGCTCTATTGCTTTAAGGGCTTTTCCTATTGTTTGCCTTGTGTACTGAGTCAAAGCAGCATACACACACACACACACACAATGTGGATCACGATAAGACAGCTTAAGCGGCAGTTCTCTTGTTCCTCGAAAAAAGATTGATTTCCTTGGATATAAGGCGGAGAAGAAAGGCGCAATGTAATGAAATCCAAAAAAACCTTCTTCAATCATGCCGACACTAAAGCTATGATATCGGAATCCGTATCCCTTCTTTAATCCTATTCACAGGCTAGTCGCTGAAATGTTGAAAGAGGATACAAAGCATTAATAGATGGGAATAAAAGAAGGAATGAATATTCAGTTTGGATGGGGGTTGTTTTGGATGTGATGTTGGGTAGTGGGGTGTCTGGGCAGACTGGAATCTGGGTATCGAGCCGAGTCATGTATAGACGAAGCTGCTAGAGCGAGAGTAAGGCCCCTGTGGCCGAATGGTTAAGCTACAGTCTGGAAAATCTATCTCACTCTTTTATGAGAACGTGGGTTCAATTCCCACCAGAGACCGATCTCTGTGGTCGAATGGATAGGTGACAGACCGGAAATCTGTATCAATGTTTTGTTAGCAATTGGGTTCGATTCCCACCAGAGACCGATCTCTAGTCACTATATTTGCACATTGCTTTCGCGTTTTAGGAGGTAAAGGGATAAAGACAGGGTATGGCATGGTCTAGGGTAAGGCTTTGGCTGCTCATTCCTTGCTGTTTATGCTAGGCACTAAATTGATTGATTTTTGATTTTTTTCTACCGGAACCAGCAAAAGTAATTGAATTTTGGACTGATTACCCTAGTGCACCGCCCTATTGTTGCGCCTAACACCCTTCCACCCCTTGATGTCCCTCTTCAATGCCTCAATAGACGTCATTAATGACTAACCCCACTCCTATACCCAACTCTTCATCTTCAATTCACACTGTTCTCCTATACAACTAAACATCATCCCATCTTCAATGAAAGCAAAAAAAAGAAATTCCATCGCCATCCAGCTGTGCATGAAAGAAAAGCGTCTTTAGTTTAATTTTCAACAGTGAAATAATTTTTTACGATTATGTTCTGTTGTTTCATGAAAGCAAAATGAGATTTTCTTGTTCTTTTCGATGCTGTGCTCACCCTACTTTTGAATTTAATTTTAGCGTCTTTTTAACAGTGATATGAGTTGTGGGTTGCTTTGTTTTTGATTTTTGCCATCATTGTAGATGAGCTTTACGTTCGAAAAAAAAAGTTTTTTAATTTGTTGCTTGATGAGGAAGAAATTGTGGCTGGAAAGTTTTTGATATGAAGAAGTTAAAGGTGGAGGGTGGGAAACTATGCTTTGGCATATGTGTAAAAAGTAGTTTAAAACTGTATTTACAGTGAATATAACTGCAAGGAATAGCTGCTTGCTAACTTTATCTAACAGCTTCAATCAAAAAAGTTTGGAAATTCAACTTGAAAATGCGAATTTTAAGGGAAAAACTTTTTGAAGTGGCAAGGGGAAAAAACTACGCCAATTTTTTTTTCTTTGTATTTTCAAGTAAGAAACCTCAATTCTACTTCCATTCCACTATAAACTGCTTCCCCAACCCCAAAAACGATCAAAGTTATGAATCCAGCAATTCACGCTCAATACCCCGGGATTAAATTGTCAACGCATTTAAATCAAACGATTCCTTTTATTTGGAATGCGTGAAAAGAAAGATTTTAATGAAGTCTGAAGATGGCACTTCTTTATGTGTAATGAAATGTCTCTAAAAAAGCCGAAATAAAAATGAGAGAATAAAATGCCTAAAATGTCAAGGCTTTTGCACTGTATATGGAGGAAGGAGGAAGTTTAGTGATATCTTTAAAGAGGAGCAAAAAAGTTAATGTTGCGGAAATGAGATTTGAACTTATCAACTTTAAGGTTAGGAATAGAATTTTTTGTGAGCAATGAAGTGACGAGATTCGATAGATGGATGTTAAATCGTGTACAGAGTATATGATACATCACGTACGAAAATCATTCAGCACCTACGATTTACAGTTAATATATAAACAAAAGATCGTGGGTGACGTGTAAGCTATAAGCATAAATTGCCTAAATTCCCAACAGCACTTCATGACTTTTAGTTCCAACTGACTTAATCCCACTCAAAAATTTTTGTCATAAAGTTGCCAATCACAGACATCATAAATTGGGTCTCTCAAGAATTACCATGATCAACCATTGCAGCTGTACGCCCTTTTTCTGTCAAGCTATTCCTATTCCTAATAAAAGCGTTCAAATACATAAACATGCACAAAAAATAAAATAAATCGTGACCATGGTTACAGCAAGTAATTATTTTCGTATCAAATATTCGTTTTTTCATTATCATTCTTACTTTTTTATGATGTGGCATTGGAGCTGTCAATGAATTGAGGACACAGAAAAAAAAATATGCAAAATTTCTTGTTGTTGAAGGTTTTTTGATTTAGATTTGATTACTGTTGGTAATAAAATTTGGATTTATTAGCGCTGGATGTTGAGGAGAAGTTTTTGGAGGTTTTGTGGATTAGAGGAAATATACTTGAAAGTTGTTGAATTGTCGGACGGAACTTTTTTGAATTAATTGGTAGAATTTGTTGAGTTGGAAAAATCAGAAAGACATATTGAGGTTGTTGAGGCACAAAAGGCTGGATTGTTTACAATGTAATTTTAAGACCGAATTGTGATAATTTAGCAATTTTAGATTGAAATCAGTTAATTTTACAATTTAACGGCTTTTTCAAATTTAAAATTTCATAGTTGCATACCCTTTCTCCACTTCAAAAAGTTTTTGGCTTTAAAAATGGAAATAAAGACTCAATATGCTCTAAAATGTCATCCATATGCTCAAAAAAGTTGGCAAAAGTTATTCCAAATCAGTCCTTATGTCTATAAATCCATAAATTCTCAACAAATGCTCAATATTAAATTAAAAAGGGGTCACAACTACGCATTTCCCAATAAAATCAAAGCATTCAAAAGAAATCTCAAGAAAAGTCCTAAAATTTCTATTCGTCAATAGAAAAAAAAATCAATTTTCAAGCCCATTCAACAGAATTGCTCTTATCGTGCAATATCTCTATACAGACACAAAACAAATCACAATGGCAATAGTCCTCTATCGAAAGCAATTTTCAAAAAAACAGCCTCCATTGAATTAAACGTATCTAAATGTTTTTAAAGTCATCTTAAGCGTCCCAAAAGGGGCGCAAAAAATTTTTGCACAACAATGAGTCAGTCGAAACATGAAACAGAGACGATAATCTACTTTAATGCCATCATTCTGAAAATGTCGATATAATGTAACATCGAGCCATAAATAATGCTTGAAAATACAAAATAGAAATAAATTACGGTAATGTTCGGAGCAACAAAAGCAGGAATTGGCAGAATAAAAGGGGGGAAAAGTGAAGAGTGAGCAGCGGCACTGATGAATGGATGAAAACAACAAAAATAAGAATTTGAGTTTCACATAAAAGCTGTCGAGGACTTTTTCTTGTTATTTTCCATTTCCATCTCCTTACTTACAGCATTCTCAACATGTCAACGTCAGCACAATAAACAGACAGGTACCAACACACAAAAATCTATGTACAAAAGAGATTGTATTGCGTAAGAGCTTTAATTCATTTTAATGTATAAGGATGTCGCCCCACTGACTTTGTGCCTAAACATAAAGGAAGAGATTCTCATTTTTTGAAGGGGATTTCATTGCATTTGCTCGACTGCTTATTGAGATATCTCTCAGTTTCCTGCCTTTGTTGCTCCTTGTTGTGATTAAATTCTATTACATGATTTTAAATACCTTCATTCATGTCAATATTAAGCCCTATAACACGTTAGCTCTGTGCTCGCTATTTCTTTTGAAAAAATTATACTCGAAATTCATTCTTTTGCGTTTTTTCATTGTCATGCAGCCGTGTGTATTTCGAGTTGATTTGTTAAATGGGAGGATGTGTTAGCTTGAATTTGTGGATGGTGATGAAAATTGAATTAGAAAGCAGTTAGGGATGATGGGATTTGATGACATATGTGCACCCCCATCCACCTATTCATATCAATATTCCATTATTGATGATCTAGGGATTGTTATTATCAGAACAAAGGTGTGTAGTCCTCAATATCCAGCCTCTCTCTGCAGCCTCTCTCTGCAGCCTCAGCTAATATCTTAGGAATGGTGGGCACTTATTGAACTTTTACTCCGGGGCGCCCATAGACCAATAAAAGCAACTATTTATCACCTTCTACTTGCTCTTCCTAACTTATCCATTTGTTTTACTCCAATATACACCTCTCAACCCCACAGACCCCCTCATCCTTTCAACATATTATACGAAAGATGGGGGCTTATTGCTGTTTTACCCCGGGGCGCCTAGAGGCCTCGCTAAGCAACTATTTATCACCTTTACCTTGCTAACGTACTCACTATTTCTACTCCATAGTATACCCCTCAACTCCACTAATCCCTCGTCCCTTCGCTTTTTCACTTCCTTTGCTCCAAAATATGCGCCATATTCCATCAACCATACATGCCATTCAAACTTGATCCTTACCTTTTCATTTCCTCAACAATTTATTTTCCCTCATATATTTTCAGCCATTTCAAAAGCAGAATTGAACGCAAAAAAAAATATCATACATATTGCGTATATGACGGCGAAATAAAATATTATTTTTCATAAAAGGCAGATCAGACAGTCTAAGTTGTGTAAAGCCTCTCATTCACTATCTCTCACTGAGCAACAAAAAAAGAAATTCTTCCTTTTTTCGAAGAAGGAAAAAAAAAGTTTTGCGATAACATCGTTTAGAGTGCTAAGGCTCTTTTATGATCTTGGCATACGGAAGCGAATGAATTGAAGGAAAAGCAAGGAAAAAAAAGTGTGAGATGAAGAAGAAGCAAAAAAAGATTTCATCAACAAAAGTGGTAGGATATTAAAGTACAGTTTATGAGATGCTTGATAAGAATTATTGCATTTAAGAATGTGGAATTATAATAAGAGGAGGAATCTCCACTGATGAAAAATGCCTTGAGGTAATGAATTTTTAATGCCTTACCGCGATGATGATAATGTTGATGATGATCATTAAATTTATGTCATGCAGGAGTCGGAGTCAATGTCGGTCATAAAATTAATTTTAAATCGTTTAAATTGACATTGGATAACATAATGTGATGGAGATGTATATGGATGTGCTGGATTTTAGAATGCTTTCAAGCTTGACTCACTTTTTGGAATAATGACTCAATTATAACCCTAAATTCAATTTTAAGTACGAAACTTCCAAAAAATATCAAATCAAAATTTTCAAACCACGTGGTCTCCACCTCGAAAAGTTTTTCGTCCATAACTTTTGACCGATCAAATAATTTTCAACAATTTCTTCACATTTTAACAATAAAAAGTGGCAAAAGTGAATCGCCATTCACAAAAATCCCAAAACTCAATTATTAACAAAATAATTGACATAACCTCAAAAACCATCAAACCTATAAAAGCACAAAAAATCAACTGCACTTAACTAAATTATCTTCATCATAAATAACACGACAACGAGATAATATTTTTCCATCACATTTTCCGTCTAATCGCCATCACGTTTCAGCATTATACACGTGGGATTGATAATTATATTTGCATCCACCTGACTGACACATTTGTGACAGTAAATGCTTTTATACTACATTAATCATCGAAAGTGCTCTCGCATATTGAATTTATGTTTTCTTTTTCCTCCCATCGACGACCCCTCACATACGTCTATGTCTCTATTCCTCAATATATTACGTACATATATTTTTTTCTGCAATTTTCATTTTATTGTGTATGAAGGATACACTTGAATGTTCTCATAATATATTACATCGATAAATTGAAACATGGCAAAACAAGTTAGTATGATGGGTGGGGTATAAAGGAACTCTGATAATCAATACTTGGACTATATGCTATGTTACCTTATATGTATGATTCTAATTCAAATCCATGCATGTATATTTTCACATATTACATACATTGAAATGGTTCATCATCCTCATCGTCAGCAATACGTGCAATATATTTTCTTGCTATATATGGAACAAATTAAAAATAAATTTGTTAGGAAAAAGCATATCCTTTCAGGTTTTTTATTCCATCATGTATGTGTATTCTTGACATTGGCATGGAATTAGATATCAAAAAGGATCAAGAAGAAAAATAGTTTTTAGAACTAGATGTTTCATGTTTTTTTGTGGAACCTTTGATGATGGATTTAGAATGGATGTGGTCAGATTAGTGCTGAATTAATGATATTTTGAGTATTATGTCATGATAATGCATGGCATGTGCTAGGCGTTTAGGTTGTTGAGACAATAATAGCTATTAGTAAGGCTAACCATTAAGATTCTGATGTGGAACCACAGCTCAACATCCTCTAAAGCTCCTTTTTGTCAAAACATCCCATCCATTTGCTTATACCTTTAAGCTGCTGTCAAATATTACAAATTTACATCAAAAACAGACAAAAGCACCTGAAAATGGCAATATTAAATTACAGCCTACATAATTTCCAAAATTTCTAATAATAATTCAGACAAAGCTCACAATCAAGTCAAGATACATAACATCAAGGCTAATTTTGAGTGTCGCTTGGTTACTCAAATGTATTTACGTCAATCAAAATAGTGACAAACATGTTTGTCGCAGCTACAATGGATTGGTCATGTATAGTAGGTCATTAGGCGAATGGCAGTTTAAGGAATGAAGGTTCTTCAAGCAACTGGACTTAAACCTCGACTCATAGTTTGTAATGGGATTCGAACCACTCCTTAGACAATATTACTGTCTTTAGCCTACAAATTAAGGCTTTAAGCCGCGTTTATAGTGCATAAGATCCCAAAAAGGACATGCGAAAATTGTCCCATGCCAAGTCTCGAACCCATGACCGCTTGGTCAGTGTTCAATTATTAAAAGTCCAAGAATAAAGTCACTACGCCACTGAGTCACTTCGACTCACAAGTCAGTAAGTGGATACTTTTGGATTATTACCTTAAGTATCTGAACAACAATCCAGACAGTCTTCAAAGACCTTAAATCTTCCTCAAATTATTCTCAACTCTCCAAAAATTCCTACAGCTTCCCCAAATATATCCACAATTTTCCAAAACTAAACAGTTTTATTCAGCATCAACATTCACGTTTTTAACCTTCGACTTACCAAAAATATAATATCAGATCTCATCCATTAGCAGCAGCAACAAAAAAAAAATAAAATTCATGAAGTTCCTCTTCTTTTATGTTGTTTTTTCGTCCTGTTCTGAGAAGGCTGAAACTTTTATGTAATGAAATTCGTTGCCATTTATCTCATTAATTTGCAATTATAGCAAATAAATCTGTGTTTGGAGAATTTGGAAATTAGGAGGATATATAAATAAGGTATTTGGTGTATTTTAGGTGATTTTATGTTGATAAAGAATGATGGGAATTGTAGTTTGAATTGCTATGGATTTAGACCTGGGAAGGGGATGGGGTGCTGAATCTATGCTGGTTTTCACGCCAGCTTATCGACATGGAGCAGATTCTAATTCATGTCGGAACTGTTCCTGGATTCCAAGACTCAGAACGATATCTACATTGAGAAGATTTTCATTCACGTCAGAGGTGCTTCTAGATTGAGCCAAGATTCAGAATCATGTGCTTAATGGGCATACTATATTTACTGCCCTGAAATTCAACCATAATATCGTCATAGCATGTGTTAAGTGGATGGAGTTGAATCAATAATTACTTAAACATAGACATTACATATATGGGGATAATGTTCAAATTAGCTTATGTAACTCAATGACCAAATGGTTCAAGTACTTGGTCAGGAATCAAAATCATCTAGTTCAAGGTGTCTTGTGTTCGAATCCTATTATAATTTCAATTCCATATATAGCTTCTCTCTTAAAAGCTTTCATCATACTAAGTCCAGAGCCTTATTTAGCAATGTGCAAGATCTTTGGTAATGTTGAGGAAGAAATCACACTGGACCGTCCAGAGATTGCTGATTATATCAAGGACATAGTAGTCTTATAGTAGAACAGCTAAGATGAACAATTACTTACTTATTTCCTTGTCTGTGTCATACGTGGGCCCATTGTCTACTCTTGATAACGTCTAAATCCGGCTCTATCCATCGAGAAGTTCCTGCCAATTCAGAATGTTAAGGACATTTTCGTCCTTTTCTATTTAGACATGTTTTAGTCTTCCTCGAGACCTTTTGACGATCCCCAAACTATTTCCCAATCTTTAAGCACCCAAAGTCCAACAATTTGCCAAACTCCCCATCCCCTGACTCAGCAACAAATAAAACAGAAAAACAAACCAATTCAATATTATCGATTCCATCAACAAATTTTTTGTATCCACTAAATAATAATCGGGCAAATGATAACAAGAAGAAGAAGAAAGGCACTATCGTCATTGAAAAAGGAACGTGTTAACATGTCAAAGATATGTGTAAGCACATGCAACTTGAATATGTCGAATCTATTTATAAGGTATAAATAATATATATCCATACATACTTTTTTATGAACATCATCATCGATGTCGTTATAGTCAATAGAATAAATAGAAAAAAAGTACGAACTAAATTGCAATCCCTTTGGCATATTTAATATATGGATGGATATGTTCATGAGAGACACACATGTAGGTAGCATCAGAAAAAAAATTCTTTCGTGCGATCCAATAAATTATTATTATGTATGCTTTCGAACTTTAGAACGTGACTACTAGTAAATTGTATATTGGGCAATTTTTGTTATTGAAGACATGAAGCAATTTTGTGAAAATGATCATTGAATGAAATTTATGTTGTACGCTTTAGTGGAACTAGCATTTAACTAAAAATGAAATGCTGTTAATGCTTGTTGCTGGACGGTAGCTGTGTTTGGGATGGTTTTAATTAAATGATAGATGAGATGATAGATTGGCTCAAAAATACATTGTTGATACACAATACGCATTGAAATGGACTCGTTTATGGTTGGATGTTGACTTTAGTCATTATGTGGATTGCTTGTGCTGTTTTAGACTTGTTTGAAGTTGGCAGAGCATTAGGTTTGATGTTAAATGACTTATTTTGGCAAATTTATGACTTTTGAGTAGTTTATTGGGCTTTACTGGGCTATAATTGAGGTATTTTGGCCTTTAAGTCCTACATCGACCATCCATCCACTTCAGAGAGCCTCACAGCTTCCAATACACCCAATAACCTCTCGAATGTAAATTATACCAGCCAAAGACCTCTCCAGAGCTCATCCAAGACTATCCATCCACTTCAGAGAGCCTCACAGCTTCCAATCCACCCAATAACCTCTCAAATGTAAATTATACAAGCCAACGACCCCTCAAGAGCTCATCCAAGCCCCCAAAAAGGTCATAAATATCCCCCAGCCTCCATAAACCACACCTTAACTTCCCACAAGTCCATAACTTCCAGAGGAAAATTTACAATCAACACAAAATGAGATCGTATACTTGCCCATGAAAAATAGCACTCGAAGGAAGGCAATTTCCACACAGAATTTTCCACATTCGTTACTTGCTTCTTTTTTGTTTTAATGCTGTTGTTTACATTTCGTGCATGTACACGTATTCTTTCTTTTTTCATTTAGAGAGAGTTGGGCAACAAAAAAAAAGTAAAACAAATAAAATACGAAATGGAAATACAATAAAGAATGAAATCAATTCGGAAATCATGAAGATTAAAGTTTGTCCATGAGTGAGTATGAATGGTGCTTTATATGGTTGTGATATTGTGGATATATCAATGGGGTCAATAGGATGTTGTGTGATGGTGTTAAGTTTGAATGGTGAGAAGCTTTTTGAAATTAACGGTTTTTTGATTTTTGAAATTTTTAACTTTCAAAGGAATGAATTTCAAATTTCAAAAAACCTTTAAAAATTCAAATTTATAAAAACCGTTAAAAATTTCAAATTTCAAAAAACCGTTAAAAATTCAAATTTCTAAAAACCGTTAAAAACTCAAATGTCTAAAAACCGTTAAAATTTCAAATGTCTAAAAACCATTAAAAATTCAAATTTCTAAAAACCGTTAAAAATTCATTTTTTTCTAAGAACTTCTTGAAGGCTACAAACTCAGCTTCGGTTAAAAATACCTTCGCATGTTCATCTTCATCTTCATCCACAGTTGTAAATTCCACATAGAATCGTTGCGTATTTATTTACCTTCATGTGCTGAATATATTTTGATATTTATGATGTACGTGTGGTCAAATGTATCTTTTTATACGTATTGTTGTGGATTGAGTTCTCGGAAAAAAGGAACTTAAGGTAGACTTAGACAGCTTTTCTCTCGAAACTTTCCAAATTGTTGAGTTATCTCAATAGATTGATGGATTTTCGGGGTTCAATTTGATGTCAAAAAGTTTTCGAGTAATGGGTGCTCCAGTCAATTCTTCATAGCATCCCAATATGATGAAATAAAATGGACAGCAATTTTGTAAATTAAATTATAAAATTCACTTCCGAGTAGAGGAAGCGCACGATGGTCTTTTAACTTAAGCAAATAATCCCTAAATTAAGATTAACTGTAGCTACATTTTTTGCATTATTAATTGATCTTTGCATAAGGCTTTGTTGTTGGAACTGTGGCTAAACTCTCCATTTTTTTGGGGTTACTAAAAAAAAGGCATGCTGAGAAATGCAAACGCAAGCAAATGAGCGGAATAATTGTGAATATTAGGCATGTAAACCTCCTTTTTTTTGGGGCAAGTTCCATTAAAATGAATGAAAATTTAATTTAACAAAATATTTATATGTTATTTTTGGGTGCAAAAAATTAATTAAAGTTAATTTTCAATTTTTGTATTTTTGAGATTCTAGGAAGGACGAGATGGATGGGGGTGGATAGCTTTTATGAGATAGAATCATGTTCAATGAGCTGTGACATTTTGAATTCTCATTTTTGTTTTATTCTTTATGATTCTTAGAAGCCAATTATATGCTTTTGTATCTATTTTGGTAGATGAGAATGCATGGAGGCGTAGTTAAGGCAGGCAAGGAGGAAAGGGGTGTGTACAGGTGTTCAAAGGTCCCTCATTTTGGAAAGAACTCTTCAATTTTCTGGATTTTAGGTGCAATCCATACAAAAGCTACCAATCCCCTTCCCATCTCCCTCTCTCTCTCGTCTCCCTCTTCAATTCCCAAGAAATCCTTCAATTAGCAATTTAGTTCAATTCAGTTCAATTTATCATGATTTTTTAAGATGCTTCCACTGAAACATAGCATCAAAACCTGAATCCAATTTGTACATCAAACCCCTTGCCATACGTCATAACATTCCATTGCATTTGAATCTTTGATGTTTGATGTTAAAGCAACTGCTCGCTCAAATAAATTAGACACCACATTCAAACGACCTCCGAACGACCTTACTAGAAATTTCCACAAATATCTACCGATAACCAGCTTTACATCTTCAATTTCATGACATAAAAAGAAAATTTCAAAACCTGAACTCAAATAAAACTTTTTTTTCTTTTTAACTTAATGAATCTGTAGTCGCCACACGGATTAAGCATCTTATGAACAGGTGGCAAGTAAAGCTCAATTGATGAGCGAAAAAAACTGTGTTTATTTTGTCGACTTCAATTAAGAATCTTCATTAATCTTCAAAAAAAGAAGCTTCTTCTTCCTTTCTATTTGCGTTCTTCTTTGGCATCGCTGAAATGCTGATGAAAATTCTTCTCCTTTTATGCTTGATTCTTCTTACATTTTCAGAGAGATTAAAGTAATTTATGTGATGATGCTTGGAGATGTTTTAAAGATGCACAGCTTCTGTGAATGAACATTGTTGCTTGATAAGATGTAGGAGGTAAAATAGAAATTTTTTTGAGAAATAATGCTTGAGTTTATTGAAGGTTTTTAGCTTGTTTGGGAGGATGTTTATTGATCAAAGATTGAGCAATGGATATGACGTATGGCAGGGGTGGAGGACATGATGGAGGGATGGTGGGATTTAAGGTTTTGAGGCTATTTTATCAAAAAATCATGATAAATTGAACTAAATTGAACTAAATTGCTAATTGAGGGGAAATCTCTCTCCCATTTTTCTTAGTCCTGTGACAGGTAAGAACCTTACAAATTCTTGGTAATTTGTATGGTTTTGTAAGAAAACCATAGACAAAAACCGTACAAATTCTTGATAATTAGTATGGTTTTTCTTACAAATTCTTGAAAATTTGTGTGGTTTTGTAAGAAAAACCATACAAATTACCAAGAATTTGTAAGGTTTTTGTCTGTCACAGGCACCTGTTTTGCAACTCTGAAAGACTATATAGCAATTTACGAAATGTCTGAAATTTTCTTAGAAAATATAGACACTATATATACCTTTGAGTGATGCTCTCGAACTCAAGATCAAACACATAGTCTTCTCTAAAAATAGTTTGAACTTCAATGGATGCAATTGGGATGCAATCTACAATTTACAATTTAATATGTCTTGATTGAGATCAATTTTCTTCAAATTATGCTGCAATTCTGTCTGTACAAATAATATTTTCAATAAATTTCATCCCAATCATCTTGATATGTAGTTCCAATCTTTGTACCTTTTGAGACAATTTGAAGAGTAGAATGAAGAATATTTCAGCTGTATATTTAATTTATTAAGTTCAAAATTTTAAAATTGAGCATCTTTTTTTGAAGAAGCCTTGAAATAAGAGCTTTTATTGAAGACGATTGGACGTTTCTATGGAAATTATTGAGGAAAATTAATTGAAAAGTCTGATTGATTTTGGAAAGAGAATGTTCTTCCCTTAAGGGTTCAGGATCGAGGATGGGAAAATGATGGGGGTGGGGAGAAGGTATAGGTTGTCAACCTCTACCACCCTTTTTGGAGTTAGGTCTTCAATTTTCTTAAGTTTTTCGTGAAAAAAGTCCCAAAATCCTGGCAACGCTCTTGGTAAGAATTGCAAGGGAGTGGGGAAGGGGGACATAACCTACAAAAATCCCAATTTTCCAACTTTATTCCAACAAATTTATTTATTTTCTTCCTCAAAAATTTCTATTGAATTTTACAGTCCAAAATCTAAAATTAAACAAATTTAAATTAATTTTTTTTTTGTCTAAATCAGGTCTAATCCATAAGATTTCCATAATAGATTACTGCTTTCTAAATTTTCCAATTTATTCGAAAAAATAAATAATATTTTTGGAACTTGAATGGGAAAGAAGAAGTAAACTGAAGATAAAGTTTTTTACGCGTGAGTTTTTTTTTTCTCATTAAATTGTTTTTCTTTTGGCGGGAATGGAAAAATAATACAAATATATTTGAAATTATGCAGGAAAGTAAAGTAATCTAGGTTAAGGTTGGTAATAAGCGCATTTTGAGGTTATTTTGTCAAATTTTGAGGTTATTTTGTCAAATTTTGAGGTTATTTTGTCAAATTTTGAGGTTATTTTGTCAAATTTTGAGGTTATTTTGTCAAATTTTGAGGTTATTTTGTCAAATTTTGAGGTTATTGTGTCAAATTTTAGGTTATTTTTATCAAATTTTGGAGTTATTTTGAGGTTAATTTATTGAATTATGAGGTTATTCTGTCCATTTTTAGGTTATTTTGTCAAATTTTTATGAAGTCAAATTTTGAGGTTATTTTGTCAAAATGTGAGATTATATGCTCAAATTTAGAGGTTATTTTGCCAAATTTTGAGGTTATTTTGAGGTTGTCAAATTCTAAGGTTATGTTGACAAAAGTTGAGATTATATTCCCCAAATTCAGACAAATGTAAAACAAACAAGACAATCTTCCCACAAATCTCAACTCAAGAGCACGTGAAGCATACCACAAACTTATTATATGTATGTTCTATCCCCATGGTTAATGCTAATATTTATAGCTCACAAGACTCTTTATTTCTCCTCTCTTTTCACAGCCTTTTGCACACACACAAAAAAAAAGTATGCCAAACGCATCTCTTATTCTTAAAATCGTATTTACGATTTAATTTATTTTCATTCTTGGAAATATTTGGCGCTTCTGCTATTTGAGCATACATAATATACACAGATACAGCTGTGCGTTTTGTAATTTATTTGAAAAGATATCAAAATTTTTTCTAACAATTTTTTTGTCTTCTTTGTATTTGATTTGCCATTTTTTTCCTACTTTTTGTGGCTCCATTATTGCCATATATAGGAAGAAAAAAAATATATTTTAAGCTTCAAATTTCCATTTTTTGACTGCGCATTGAATTTATTCTTTTATTTGGTAGGGACTCATAAGTGATGGAAATTGGATGTTGAGGGCAAAATTGGTACAAAGTAAGGAAAGATGTGGCATGGGAGTAGCCAGAAAATTAGGGAGGAGGGAGGGAAGGGTGGTTTGGGGTAGTGAAACCTAAAAATTTAGGGGTATTTGGACTTTTTTCATGAAAAATCCCTAAAAATTAAAGAACTTTGTCCCAAGTGAGTGAAAAGCCTGTGTAGGACTCGAACCAACGTCCTACGGTTTCCGGTCGCATGCTCCTACCACTGAGCTACCGGTGACTTTTATGGAACATGACAAAAAGCACAATTAAATCTTCTTTCTCTTTCCTGGGACTCGAAACCCACGTCCCGATTTTGGGTTACATGCTCTTGCCACTGAGCTACCAGGAACTGTTAGGGAGCGCGACAAAAAGCACAATTGAACCTTCTTTTTCTACCCAGTGCTCAGCTCTAGTCGTTATATTGGACCAAAGCACAAATCCAGGAATAAAAGTAGTGATATTTTGAGTGCTAATGGCTCATTCGGCAATGCCTGTAACATGACTCAGAGGACAAAAGAGTCACAAAACTCTCTTCAACTCAACCGCAAAACTAGTTCCAAAGCCGGAAAAATATAACGAGGCAGTTCTCATGTAAATTAAAATTGAACTATATACATAAGTAAAGTTTGAAACATTTTTTTAACAATGGCATAGAAAATTGCAGATTATATAAACTTTTTTTTCATCTCAAGGCTGCTACTGCTGCTTATACAACAAAAATAGCTGTTCCATTTTTCGCTGAACGAGCGCTTTTGCAGTAATTGTGAAACTTAATTAAAATGTTTTTTTTTTTATTCTGCTCCCTTATTTTCTTGTCTCATTTCAGCGTGGAATAACAATGCATGGAAATGGAAAATTATGTTGCAAGTGAAATAATTAACGTTTCAGGATATTTTTTTAGTTTATTCTTGTATGAAATTTTGCTTAAAACAAAAGGAAATTTGTATATTTTTTTGAAATTTTTTTTGTCTCAATTGTGAGGATGAAGGTTGTTTAAGTTCAACAAAAAGTTCAGTAATAAGTTTTCTGATTACTCTTTTCATTTTAATTTTCCTTGCAATTAGCTCAGATTTGCTTTAGATGGATGAAAACTTCAATAAAAGTTGAGATTTCCGCCATTTTGTTTTGATTTTGGGTGGGAATAGAAAAATGGGGAAGCGAAGGTTGACGTAATGTATGTCAACCGATTTGTGCCACTTTTTTACATGAAATAAGCAACTTTAATCAACTCTGTCATTTTTATAGTTCAAAATATGTCCAAAAAACTTTTTGAGGTGAGAAAAGTCCGCCATTTTGTTTTCTGACCACTTTTTTTTAATTTAAATGGATGAAAATTTGAATTTTGTGTTGTTTTTGGATGGAAATGAATAAAATTAAGCCGTACAAGCTGATAATATTTATGTTAATCAATTTGTGCCACTTTTTTGCATAATATAAGTAACTTTAAACAGCTCTATCAACTTTTGTGTGCAAAATAAATTCAAAAAACTTTTCAAGGTGAGAAAAAGTTCGCCATTTTAATTTTCGACCACATGATTGACTTTGTATGAATTAAAAATTCTGTTAATGATAAGATTTCCGCCATTTTGTTTTGGATTTTGATGAAAATAGAAGAAGTGAGGAAGCAAATGTTGATGATATGTATGTCAATCTATTTGTGCCACTTTTTTACATAGAATAGTCAAATTTCATCAATTTTCTATTTGTTTAGTTGAAATTATGTCCAAAAAACTTTTCGAAGTGAGAAAATAGTCCGCCATTTTGATTTTCAACCACATTTTCTAAATACAACAGCTCAATAACTTGTTAGCTTGCAAAATTAATTACTCAAAAACTTGAAAAATCCATCTTTAAGTCAACAGGACTTGAACGGAAATTAAATTTCTTATCTCGTTCCTTAAAATTTTCCAACTATTTTACCCACAGTAGCAACAAGCAATATTAAAAACTTTTCTCATATCCATTTTCAATTTTCCACAAGAATTTTTGATGTTTTTACAAACAAAATTCATTCGATTATATCCAACACATGTGAAGTTTATCCTCACGCCTTTTCTCATTCTCATTGCTGTTGGCCCTTTAAAATTCAATTCATGTTGTACATCGATTTTTGAAATCCTTATTATTATAATAACATGTAACACTTGCAATACATTCGAATTACATTCCAATGTACAAAACAAGTCGGAATGAGAATAATAAAAAAAAGAAGGAACTACACAAGTATTCATTTTATGGCAATATAATGACCCTCAATGTTTCCTTATTCTCTCACACAATTTTGTATTATTATTGTGCATGGTTTGTTGCTACATGTTAATATTGCACAAACAAATAAGGCATAGACATCATCATCGTCATCATCGATAATAGTGAAAATTATAATAAACAATTCAATAACAATAATCTTTGGATGTGCACATATGTACGTACATGCATGATACATTTTCATATATGTTGCATTATGGTCGGCAAAATTTAAATAAAGGATATTTCACATTCATTAATTAATTATAAATATACATACATATAAAACCATTGATGCGTACTTATTTTTGCAGCTGATACACAGCCCCAAAAAAATTATTTTTAATGAGGTCAAATGCACGCAAAATATTTCGCAGTATCAAATATTCAAGGAGGGGGTAAATGACAGACAAAAAAATGGAAGGATTTTTTCATGAATTTTAGATAGCTTTCAGTGTGCTTCCATTTCTGTCCGATTTATGAATTTTTTATGAGGCACGGAAATGTTTTCTAAAGAAATAAACTGTGAGAATTTCAATAATTGAGGTCTAGTTGGGTAGGTTGTTGAGAACTTTGGTGCTATTTTTGGATCAGATGTGTAATTTTAGTTGTTAAAGCTCATTAGTACTAGATAGGTCAGTGGTGGACTACCTTTTATTTATTTTGTGGTTCATAATTGTGGTGATAAGCTTCGATCAAAACCACATACGTGTCGCTGTGCTCAGGTTACCCACCACTAAACTATTTCTAAACTAGTATTGATTAGGGTTCGACAGTTGCATGTAAATTCTTGCACTTGCATGCAGTACTTGCAAACAGTATTCTCATACTTGCATGCAATTGTCCAACCCTAGTATTTAATCCTGACTGACATATTAATGGACACACAAATAAACACACAAGCTGATAAATTTATAGTCTGGTGAATAAAAAGACAAACAGAACTAAAGTCAGATTGAGAACAAGACAAAGGCATGTATCCAGAAGGAATGGAGGGTGAAGGGGGAGGGGTAGGAGTTGGAATGATCAAACCCCAGTCATTTTTTGAACAAAATTCATCATTTTATTAGAATTTTTAGTTACAAAATTTAGCAATCCTCCCACTTCTAAGACGTTGAATTTAGAATTGACAGTATTTGAACCGGCGATCTTCGAGTTAGGGATCGTTCGAAAACAATTACGTAACACTTAGGGAGGGATAGAATTCACAATATTGGTTCATTAAGTTGCTACAAAGCGTTACAATGAAGGAAAGGAGTTGTATGACAGATAGACAGCTAGGAAGAAAGTCAGTTAGACAGACAGACAGTTAGACAGACAGTTAGACAGTTCAGACAGTTCAGACCGTTCAGACAGTTCAGACAGTTCAGACAGTTCAGACAGTTAGACAGAGTTAGGCATACAGACAGGCAAACAGACAGGCTAACAGTTTGACAGACAGATAGTTAGACAGCCAGACAGACATAATATTAGATACATAGACAGTTAGTCAGACAGACAAGCAAACATACATACAAACGATTAATGGATTCACTAATTTCCTCATCAGGCTCAATTCATTAGAAATTCTATCAATTATTTTAAATGACCAAAAACTTCCAAAATCATCATGTAAAATTCATCAATCAAGAGGCCTTAAAAAATAAAATTATTCAATTTCAATTTGTGCAGACACCTCCCATGTCATCCATTAATGAATAATTTCAGCAACTCAACAAAAAAAAAAAGAAAAAATTTATTTCATTTAGTCGTGACTGAAAATTGAGTTAATTTTATTCAAAAACAGCAGAAAGAACTTCCAACATGAAACTATTTCAGCCATGCAAATTTAATTTATTAACAAAAAAATGTATATAAAATTAATGATGAGAGGGAAGTATGTGTTTGTGTGTGCCATTCAGCACAGGCTTAACAGCATTGATGCTTTTTTTCTCATTAGCATTAAATTAATTTTCATCCATAAAATATTCAAATTATGTTATGAAAAAATATATCTCATTTAATGTCAAAGCTTATGCAATTCAATTCAATTCAATGCTGATGATTTGTTAGAAAAACCTTCATTATGTGAAATGGGAGGTGATCTCTCGGTGCATACACACAATTTGGTTCACCGAGAACCAAAAAAAAAATAATATTATTCGTAATTCAATGAGCTGACAACTTTTTGACATCAATTAATTTTATTGCACATTTGAGTGTGTCTGTTTGTGTGTTATGCGGGTGTAGATGTTGAGTATGGGACACATTTGAGGTTATGGATTCAAACGCATTTGAATAATGGGGATTTTTGATGAGAATTTTAATAAGTTACAGAAATCCTAAAACTGTAGAGTAAATTGTGCAGCTTTAAGCATGATTTTAGAAATAGAGGAATAAAGCTTCAAACAAGCATAGTTTAATCTAGTCAAGAACAATTTTGACTTTAAAATCCTCTCAAAAGCAAAGTTTGGCAGCGTTTTCTGAGAAAAAATGCATTTTTACTCTTATATACTGAACGTAACTTATGAATGAACCCCAATTCTCATTTTTGCCACTTTTTTACATAATTAAGCACAAACTCTGCATCAAAATATGCTTTAGCCTTCAAAATATTCAAGAAAAACTTTTCGAGGTGAGAAAAAATCCGCCATTTTGTTTATCATTTTATGTCCGCCATATTGAACGCAACTTATTAATGAACCCCAGAGCATATTTTTGCCACTTTTTTACATAACTAAGCACAAACTCTGCATTAAAATGTTCTTTAACCTTCAAAATAATCAAGAAAAACTTTTTGAGGTGAGAAAAAATCCGCCATTTTGTTTTTCACTTTTTGCTCGCCAAATAATTTATCAAAAATTGTTAAAAAAATTGAATTTAAACATTCTAAAACGCAATATTAAACATTAAAGAATCAATTGAATTTCCTAAAATTAAATTATTTGGTAAAATAATTGAAAAATCCACCTCATTAATGATATTGATTGTCTATTCAACATAAAAACATGACAGTTCAATTAATCAGCCTCATTACTTCCCCATCCCCAAAGCCACATCACAATAATGGAACTATCAAAAACTACTTTTATCATGAAAATATATTTAAATTTTTCCCATCAAAAACACAATAGAAAACCAATTTTATTCAAATTAAATGTGACAATTCCTGTTACTATTTTCAATAAATTTCGCATCAAAAAGTTTATTAATTAATTTTTCCCAATCGAAATAAATTAACATGTTGCAAGCTGTTGAAAATTTTTCGCTCCTGACTAAATAAAATGTATGGATAAATGAAATAAGAGTTTGTGGAAGCCCCGGAGTGTGCTACATTGAATCCATAAAATTACGCCATGTGTGTAAAATGTGTACGCATCGACAGGTTAATGATTATGTTCCTTCATTGTTACTTTACTTTATCATTAACATGACTCATTCATGGTTGCGTAAAAGGATGTTATTGGTTCCTTGGGAGTATTTTGGGATTGAAGTAGGGGGAAGTGAATGAGATTTGGAGGATTTTTTGAGTGAGTCTTAAAATTTGTGCTTCAAAGCATTCAAAATTGTTCAAAAATTCAAAAAACATTCATTAAAACATTCAAAACTGTTCAAAAACATTTAAAAACATTCAAAAATTCGAAAAAATTCAAAAATTTACAAAACATTGAAATTTTTAAAAACATTCAAATTTTCAAAAATTATTGAAAAATTCAAAAACATTCAAAAATTCAAAAAAAAAAAAAAAAAAAAAACATTCAAAAAATTCAAAAACATTCAAAATTGATCCATTCGATAAAACATTCGATAATTCGAAACATCCAAAAACACAAAAAAAATCACAAATTTCTAAAACATTCGAAAGTTCAAAAACATTTGAAAGTTGAAAAACATTAGAAAACATTCGAAAACATTCAAAAAGCATTCGAAAACATTAAAATCTTTTATTTCACAAATTTAACTTGAAAAAAGGATTTTGAACTTCAACATCCTTTAACTAAAATCTACCAAAATTCTCCAAAGGATCATAAACGTCGGAAAATTTCCTTGACATTATGCTAATGTTCTATATTCACTTACATCAACCACATAAATGCTTTCACATACACTCACATAAGTTTTCCTTCCTCTATCTAATCACAATAATGGCAAAAAGTTTAAAGTCTTTTAGACGAAAAAAGCCTTCGAGACATGAAAGTTTTCAGCAAACTGTAAGCTTTACTTTATCATAATGAATAAATGTAAATTTAATGACACACCAAGCCTGAAAAATTATTATTTTCCCATTCAAACCTTCTCTCCCGACTCATTATAAATAGCGTCAAATTATTATTTGCGTATTTGTTTGTATTATTAAGCACACGACAAAAGGAATTAAGTCGTTTTTAATTTTTCAAATCGTGATAAAGAATTGTTTGCCTTTTTCAACCTTCTGGTAAAAGTTTTCATGTAAGCTGATACTTTTTTTTTGAGAATTTATTTTGTAAAGCTTTGTAAATTGAGATAAAAAGGTAAAAAGTTTAGCGAGCTTTTCTAGAGTTGGGAGATGAATTTTGAAGCAAAAAAGAAGAATATCAATAAGTCATCTCCGGATAATTTGATTTAGTAATCTTTGGGATTCGAACCACTAATTTAATACAAATTTATATTACAATTCACAGACTTTGTGTAACTGACATAGCAAAATCTTGAATAGTTGTCTGTGTTGTCCATAAAATATTGGAAGTATGTTACTTAATTTGAATCAGGAGCATATAAAATGCTATCATTGGATCGACATCAGGTGAGGAAGGATGAACAACACTATTTGAAAAAATCAATCACATCTTTTACACATTCCTTGAATCTCATTATAAACCCAACTTACTTACTAACTTTGGTGGCCATACAGATTCATTGTGATTCATAACCTCCCTCACTTGGTTCTCTTAGCTTGTGCCTAAAGATGGGAATTTGCTATGCCAACGAACCTTGATTTAATCAGCCCATCGTTTGACTCCGTCTCACTATAGGGCTTAGATTGACGGTCTCCACCGCGTGTAGGTATATGGTGGAGTTAAGCTAAGAGTGAGGAACCCAATAAGTCATTTCAAATATTGGATATAAATTTCAACATAACAATTGTCAAACCAATATCCTTTTTTTCGCTGCAAATTAACTCTTGTATCCAAAATGTGATTTATTAATTCAACTCAGAAATAACAAAAAAATTGTCGAAGGTTCAAATCCTATTAAATTCAAAATGTGGGAAATTCACATGTATCTTTTAGAGCTCTTATTCCATTTTTTTGCAAATTTATTCCTCATTACACCCAAAACCCGCTACTCCACATCATCCTCCAACGACATTCCATCCTTGACTTCATTTAAGTTTGCAACACAAATAAATTTTAATGAATTTTTGTGAGCCACAAAGATTAAAATTAAATTTTTTTTTTATATCTTCTTTTATTTATATGGATTCATATTTCGGGTATTCAGCATTGCTTCTTATTGTTTTAAAGTTTATGTCTGTATATCTGTGAGATGCGAGGATGTGATCCCTTTGGCTTAACAATGAATAGCAGATAAAAAGAGGAGAGAAAAAAAAAAAACTTTTCTTTCTGTCATTTTTTGGAAGTAAATTTTTAGCAGAAAGATAGACAATAAATTAAGATCATTGTATGCTTAAATGGAAAACTCTTTCCATTTTTGTGTGGCTTTAAAAAAAAGGCTATAAAAGTTGTGAAACATAAAATTTATCTGAATTTTTTTCATCTTTTGTAGATGAAATTTTGTGTGTGTATTTTTGGAATCAGCAAGATATGTTCATGTAAAATTAATGGACATAATGAAATGTTTTATGTTTATGGATATGAAATAATTTAATGTAAGAGGGGGTAGTCAGGGATGGGTATTGGGGGGTCAATGTCCTTACTATACTCCAATATGGATCTATAAACTTAATATAAGGGAAGTAGTAGCCAGTCCCCAGATCTCTTCTTCCGTCAACATCTCCCCAATACAGTCTTGATTACTCCCTGCTTGATTACTCTTGGTTTTGGGGTTCCAACTCAGCCCCTCGACACTCCTGAATACTCCTTACTTACTATTCTTGGTATTGGGGTTCCAACTCAGCCCCTCGACACTCCTGAATACTCCCTACTTACTACTCTTGGTTTTGGGGTTCCAACCCATCCCCTCGACACTCCTGAATACTCCCTACTTAGTACTCTTGGTTTTGGGGGTCCAAATCATCCCCTCGATACTCCTGAATACTCCCTACTTAGAACTCTTGGTTTTGGGGTTCCAACTCATCCCCTCGATACTCCTGAATACTCCCTACTTAGAACTCTTGGTTTTGAGGTCCCAACTCAGCCCCTCGACACTCCTGAATACACCCTACTAGATTTTGAGAGTCTTACTCTCTTCCTGATTATTCCCTGCTTGTTATGTAACACTCTGAGGAGAACAAGAAGGATATTTTGATGCAAGAATGAAGGAGGATCAAAAAGTCAAAAATAGTTATGCTACACAAAATGAGGAATCATAACTAACTATACAAAAACATTTATTTTAATAAATTCTATTCATAAAACTATATTTCTCATAAAAGCCATAAAGGCATAATATGAGAAGAATGGGTTAAGGAACAAGACAATGTTAATGAATATAAAGCAGGATGAATGTGGGCTGTGAGAACTTTTTGACATGAACCTAATCAATGGTTTTAATAAAATTTTAATTGAATTTTTTCATTTCCAGAACAAATTTCATCAAGCCTAGACAATTTATGCTGTATGTATGTAAATGTATACAAATCAATGTCAAATGAGGAGGAAGAAAATGAGCAACTAGGTGGAGAATAGGCATTAAAAACAGAAGTAAAGAAGTTGAAGAAAATTCATTTTTTTGGAACCAAAAAAGCTTAAAAGGCAGCAAAATCAATCATGTTTATGAAATTGCCACTCGTTGTGTATAATCTCATCATAATCCTCAATATTTTCGCAAAAGTGACGAATGCTGTTCATGCGGATATCTTTAAGAATGTTCGACTTGGAACGAGAATTGTACAGACACGTTTCGGACGACTGCAGGGCATCGTGCTGCCCCTCGACAATTTTAAATTCCTTAAACCTGTTGAGGCATTTTTGGCCGTACCGTACGCAACACCGCCAACGAAAAGTAATCGGTGAGTCATTCCGCATTTTTTATATTTTTTCTTCTTATAAGGTACGATAAAGATGTTCTTTATGTCAATGACGACGATGATTTCATGACCTTCGTTAAATAATTGGATGATATTTTCATCCAAATCTTTAGAATTTGTTTTAAAGTTGAGGATTTCTTGGGGAAATGGTAAGGTATGGAACTTTTTGGTGGACTTTTTTTGTTGTCATGCTGAATTTCTAGTTTTAAAAATGGTTTGAAATGTGATTGAGAGGGGAAATTAATGGAAAAAGTGATACTTAATGCAGATATCTAACTTAATTGGAGACAGGAGGTGCTGTGTTCTAGTGCCGCTCTCAGAATTTGTCAAATACTAGTCCAGTCCTTCTATTACTTCCGTCTAAAGTTCCATTTTAGTTTTCCGTCATAAACTGCTGTTCCTAAGAAGCTAAAGGATCTAAACTTCTGAATAATCACTAGTCTGGTGGTTGGATTCAAACCGGATTCAACACCGACTTTTATGACATGCACCAGGCTGGTGATGGGATTTGAACCCGTTAGTCCAAATTCAACACTGACAACTTTCATGACCCATTGTTAGCTGTGGTGATGGGATTCAAACCCGGGAATCCAAATTTGACTCCAACCTTCATGAACTGCACTAAGCTAATGGTGGGATTTGAACCCAGGAGTCCGAATTCAATAACAAATTTCAAGATCCCCACACTCAGCTGGGGTCCCGAGAGTCCAAATTACACACCAAATCTCATCTCCTGTACTTTGGTTATTGATGAGATTTGAACCTGGGAATCCAATTTCAACAGAAACCTTCAAGATCCATCATCTTTCCAACGGAGCTATCAAGCCACTTTAGCTTCTTAAATTAGTGCCAACTAACACTTTTATACATACTAAACCTACTGAATCCAACTATTAAATCCAAATTAAATTTTCAACAACTCAACGCATTTCTCAGTTTATTAATTATTAATTTAATAATTTTCACTTGATAAAGCTGAGTAAGCTAATGTAAATGAATGCCGTATGAAATATGATAGTGTCAATCTAACCTAGTTTCATTTGTAATTTCATTGATGTTTACTCAGAATGTGAAAAAAGAATTCACTGAAATGGAAATAAATGTGTCAATATTTATAGTGAAAATATTAATTGGATTTCTTTTGATTGGAATGAGACAAGGGGATTGAAGCTTTTGAGTCAAATTCAAATTTGAATAAAATTCAATATTTTTAGAATTTTAAAATTCAAATTTTTGAAAATTAAAAAATTCAAATTTTTTAAAATTTATAATTTCGAAATTTTTCAAAATTTAAAAATTCAAATTTTTAAAAATTGAAAATTTTAAATTTTTTTAAAATTGTAAAAATTTAAATTTTTTAAAATTCAAAATTTTTCAAAATTGAGATATTCAAATTTTTAAAAAATTCAAAATTTAATTTTTTAAAATTTACAAAATTCAAAATTTAGAAAATTCAAATCTTTAAAAATTAAATTTTTTTAAAACTATTTTAAAGTTATAAAATTCAAATTTTTTAAAATTGAAAAAAATCCAAAATTTTTGGAATTTAAAATTTAAAATTTTTGAAAATTAAAAAATTCAAATTTTTTCAAGATTTAATTTTTTTTAAATTTAAAAAATTCAAAATTTTGAAAATTTTATTTTTTTTTTAAATTTAAATTTTATGAAGTTTCAAATTTTTAAATTTTTTAAAAAAGTTTAATATTTTAGAAAATTGAAAAAAATTAAAATCCCATAAAATTCAAAAGACATTCCTTTCCCATACACAAGACTAATTTCAATTCCACCACAATAATCAACTCGACACGAAAGAAAGTTCCCCAAAACTTTGAAGGCAAGTCATAATTTTCTTTGTGATTATTCATTGTCGTTAATCACAGGAAAGGTAGTGAGAAGATTTTTAAGGCTTTTATCGCTTTTTGTGTTCACGCACAATAAATTATGTGCTATAAATAAAACAAATTTTAGTTTTTCCATAAAAAAATAATTTTTTCATGAGAAAATTTCTATAAGTTTTTCATGTCTTCTTGTGGCTTGAATATGGAAATGAGTTTGAAATCCTTTCATTAATATTTTCTTGGGTAAAACTTTAGTTTTTTCATTTCTATAAATTGAAGGGACTCTTAATGATCACAGGTCATCAACATTTTTTGGGGATAGAAAATTGAAAATTTTCTCAGCATATACAAAAATGGTTTGGAAAGTTTTAATAGTTGCTGTGCTTTTTAGACCGAATATTAATGCCTTTGGGTTGGGGTTTCTGTCCAATTTTGGATGAGAATGTTTTGAGGTTAAGGGACGTTTTGATTATGGAATGGCTACGACATTGAATTAATTAATTAGATATTTGTTAAAGGTTTGCATTTAATCAGCTTCAAAAAATTCAAATTAAAACTTTTTATAAATTTCAAATTTTAACGGTTCTGAAAAACTTAAATTTTAACGGTTCTGAAAAATTCAAATTTTAACGGTTCTGAAAAATTCAAATGTTAACAGTTTTGAAATATTCAAATTTTAACGGTTTTTAAAATTTCAAATTCTAACGGTTCTGAAAAATTCAAATTTCAAACAACTCAATTTATTCAGTTCCACAAAGTTATAAGATACAACTTTTAACTCTCCTTTTCTCACTCAATTTATATACAATTGAAAAACTTTAAAATCACCCGAGAACAAAAAAATAGTCATCTAGACCATTTCATGCTCTAAAATCCCCAAACACAGCAAAAGCTTTTAAAAGCTTAATGCATGCAAAATGGAAGCTGAAAAAAAAGAATTTTAGAGACACAAAGATTGAAAAAAAAATATCATTAAGATATGTGTAGCAGAGATTTGCGATAATCTTATCAGCTTGTATGGTATTGAATTTTCGGACGCTTTATCTTTGTTAATGGAAAATGGCAGTGATAATGCTTTGAGTTAAGGACAATTAGAAGAAGACTTCTTGTAGACATTATGGCATTGAATTTTTGAGTATTTGCCAACTAATTGGAAAATTTCATAATCATTGACATTGGATTAAATTGATTTTTTCATGGACCGTCCACCTCGAGTTTTTTAATGCTTATATCTAGCAAGCCATGATGATTTTTGAAATCCTTTAAATTGATTCTTGTTCAAAAAATGTGAGCAAGTAAGTTTTAATAAATTTCGACCGTATCTATAAGATACATAACCTAAAAAAATGCAAATTCTAAGTTTCTGATCTAATCCTAATTTCATCAACTGAAACCTCTAAAGTTGTTACTGCAAAAAGTATATAAAATATATTTAAATCCCCTTAATAAAATCCCTAGTGAAAAAGTCAATAAAATTTACTACAAGTCAGTAAGATCCTATAAATTGTGCTAAGCTTATTACGTCAAGAAGTCAATTCTACCTTTAGATATTTCCATCATCTCAAATTAGATACCCACCTTCTCCAATTTCAGCAACAGTTTTCATCCTCCAACTAGCATAAATAAGACAAATTTACCATAAAAAATCGAAAAAAAAGGCTCAACCGTAGCAGATAAACTTTATTGAAGTCTTGCAGAAGCTCTTTTCGAAAATGAGCTTATTTTTTTTAAGGAATTTTCATTTTGCGTTGTTTTTATTTATTAGAATTTTTTATTGGCGTTTTGGGGTTTTTTTCATATTCTTTATGATAATTTGATGCGCTCATGTTTTCCGGTTTTTACTGCACTGCTTCTTATTATTCTAGCAATTTTCATTCATTTGGATCTTATGTTATTAAAGGATGTATGGGAAAAAGCGCAGTTTTTGGGGGTACTAAATGGATGAAATCAGAGCTGCCAAATAGACACTTGTCGCCTGTGATAGGCATCTGTCATACGTCTGTGATAGGCACCTGTCATACGCCTGTGTCAGGCGCTTGTTTTGCAACTTCTCTTAATGAAATGACTGTCAACTAGAATTGGGGTCGTTCATTTATTACGTGACGCTCTTAAGTAGGTGGGGGAGTCAAAAATCAATTTTTTGCATTACGTAATAAGTGAACGACCCGTTTCGTTGCCAATCTGATCAAAAGTCACAATTTTCTAAGAATCTATTGAAATTTGTATGAAATTATATACTTCACAAGTGACAACAGAAAAAAATTCCATTCAAATTAATTTTAATCAGCTTTTATTGAGCCGGAGCGAACTCAAGTCGACTTCGAACTCTAGATTTATTGATCTGAGAAGAAGGATGAATTAATACTGTTGTAATAATAGACCTTTGTCCAAGAAAATCAAAAAAAAAAAATAAAGAAGACGTAAATAACAACAACATCACTAAATTCATAGGAATCGAACCTCTTTCAGAATCATTTCAAATTTGCATTTTATCAACAATTTGAATCATTTGATGGAAAATTTGACATTATTATCTATATTAAGATGATTAGGAACCTATGCAATTAGAAATGGAGCCTCGACGAGCTATTTCGTTACTTAATGGAGCAATATTAGATTTCATTCTTACTTACTTACTTCACTGGTCATACAGATCAGCTGTGATTCATGGCAATTCTCAGTTGACGTCAAAAACTAGCTGTATTGCTTGCTGCTCTTTGGCAATTGCAAATACCAAGTGCTAAATTGTCTCTATCAACAGCCTTCTTCCAAGGATTCTTAGACCGCCCTCGTGCTCTATTGCTATCTAAAGGTTAACAAAACATTAAAGGCACCAGACAAAAATACACAAGATTCTTAATCTTAGTATTGAGTAAATTCACTTACTTACTTACTAACTTACTGGAATCATGCTCTGGCTTGGAGCCTAGGTTATTACAAAAGGCCTCCCATCCCTGACTCTGTTACTGGCCATATCAAAATTTGAGTAAATTCACCTTAGCAGCCAATTAGCTGACTGCCTATTGTTCATTGCAGTCAAAAAATTCAGGACAAAGAGACAAAATAAAATTTCCATATCCTGCACGAATCTCCTTAAAAGCTATCAAAATTGTTCTCATAGCAAAAAGGAATTTATTAAAGGCAGCAAAAAAAAAGACGAGAATGGGAAGAAATTTCTTCAATATTGCGAACCTCATAAATTTTAAATTGTCTTGCAATATTCAAAACATTTACCTTTCCTATCGCTCACGACATTAATGCTGATGGAGATAAAATTGAAAAACATTATATTTTTTTATGCTTAATGGGAATAAAAATCGATATGTTCAGAGAATTTAATTCTGTTGGATTCACATTATTTATTCAATATTAAAAAATATTGATTTAGGTACAAAAGTTTTGTTCAGCTTGTGCTAAATGGCAAAGCATTTTGGCAAAACTTCCTTCAAATAAATTTCTAATTGATTGTTTCGAATTTTCATTCCGAGGAAGTAATTTATAGTCAGAATGTAAATGAAAATTTAATTAAATTATTCGGAGATTCTTAATGAGACTGAATTTTCAGGAAATTTGGAATGCTGTGAGATGCTTGAAATATTATTAGACAGTTAGGTAATTTTTTATACACAAATGTAAGGCTCTGTTGTTGAAAGATGATGATGTAAGCAGCTTAGAGGTTTTTTGCGAAATTTGAAATAAAAAATATGAAGAAAATTCTTGGAAAATTGTTTTTAAAAGCATTTGTTGAGGAGCCAAAAATATGTAAAATGAGAGGAAAATGTCATTGAGTGAGGGAATTTGATTTGATTGTTCTGAGCTCCTTTGGGAATATTCTGCAATTATGTAATGCTTAAAAGGTGCGGGGTTTAAAATCTTGCAACGAAGCACACATTTTGAGTCATTATTTTGTTGGAAAGAGTTGCTATGGGAAGCTAGGATGCTCAAACGCTATCCACAGAGATGCGTAGTCACATTCTTAGTAAGAAGGCATTCGCTTGCCATCAGTCAGCTACAATATTGTCATCATTGACTTCTTTCTTAGAGTTCTTTTACCACTTGCATGATCACTTTCCATTTCCTTAGTAGAGACTTGAAGATCTTACTTAATCGACATTTTCAGCTCGATTTTAGGAGCATGTTGTCGTGTATGTCTAACAATTGTAACGACATTGTTCGAATTCTTATCATATGAACAACATTATACATACATCATGAACATGAGAGAATGGTTTCTTATGGGAATCGAACCCACGTTCTCACATAGGATAGATACAGATATCAGGTCTCTTGTCTAACCACTCGGTCACTGAGGTCTTACTCTAACACTGACAGATTCGGGTATATATTGCTTTATACTCAAGATTACACTTTATTCTGATATTCAGGATCTCTGCTTTGAAGAGCTTTCTTCCACAAAATGACTATATTGGACACAATGGTGTCTGTAAAGTGCCTGAAGAGTTCCAAACTGTCAAAAAATTCATTTTAGATCCCAAAAAATCAAAAAAAGCTCAAAAATCTTAAAATCATCTTCAAACTTCCAACTTTCTGGCCGTACAGTTCAATTGTAATCCATGAGCTTCTATAAATGTCGCTTAAAATTAACTCTATCGCTGTCTATTTCTTGCCATTTCCCAATTTCAAGTGCAAAACTCTCTCAATCGACAGCTTCCATCCATGAGCTCATCAGACGCCCACGTGAATCTCCCCAAAGACACACACAAAAGAAAAATATTTTCTCAACTCATAGAGCCGAAAAAAAAGAAATCGATAAGTTCAAAAATTTCCATAAAAAAGTAGGAGCAAAAAAAATTTCCATTAAACAATTTGAATAAAGTTCACGAGCAGCACAGAACGAGCAACAAAAGACACAAAAACAAAGTTTATGTTGAATGAATAATAATTTATGAGCTTACAACTCTTATGTAACATCAATGACGTCATAGTTTCCATCAGAGTTGCAAAACAGCCTTTGGCAGGCAAAAACCGTACAAATTCTTGACAATTTGTAAGAATTTTAATACAAAGCCGTACAAATTCTTGATAATTTATATGGTTTTGTAAGAAAAACCTTACAAATGTTCAAGAATTTGTACGGTTTTTGCCTGTTTTCCAACTCTGCTTGCCATTTATGAGCAAGTTTCAAATTTCAAAGGAACTTGACTTTTTCTCATTTCTTGCTGCCTCATTCACGATGACAGTCAAATTGTAAAATTTTAGTGTTATTGAAAAATCCCCAAACAGAAAAAATGAAGCTATAGGCAGGCAATAACTGTAAAAATTGAGATAGAAAAAAAAGTGAATCCATTAAAGTAAATGCTTTAAATTCCGTAAATAACGCTTTGCCTTATCAGCATCCGATTATCATTTCATGCCATTTTCAGGCTAAATAATCCCATCATGAGGATTATAATCTCTCTTATTCATGCATTTTTATTTTATTTTTTTTTTTTTACGGTAGAATTGGTTTTGCGATGATACATGTAAGGATGTGGATGTTGGTGAGGATTAAAAATAATAAAGTTTTTGGAATTTTAAGGTTGGAAAATTAAGCATGAAAATGGAAAAAGTATTGAAAAAAACGGCAAAAATAGAAATATATTGGAATTGCTTCGGAGAATTTAATAATGAATTTTTTAGGATTTGAACCTTGACTTTTGACTCAAATTCTCTTTTTTTTGCCTGTAGCAACTTTAACTCTTTACTTTTGTACAGCAAGTTTTCAAAAATATATTTCAGTCATTCTTAAAATTTCAAATTTTGAATATTTATGGCACCTGAGCCTGTTGTAGTATTGGCACAGTGACATGGAGGTTCCTTGACTGCTCGTTTGTATCATTTTGACATCAATTGTAGCTTTTAAATCAATATTAGCTGTTAAAATTGACATGATCTCCCTTTGGGTCGTTTATGCCAAAAACTAGACCAAACCTCTCCAACCCCTTGTTACTAAGGGTTACCTATGACGAGACCGAGACCGAAACTACTCGAGAAAACGAGAATTAGTCGCGATTTAGGCTTCGGAAACGTAATAAATGAACGACATCCTACTCGTCTACTTCCCAATCACCTAAACAAATCAGCTCCAATGATCCATCCATAAGCAACTCTCAATTCACGATGACAGGAACAAAAATCGACAGCTTAGTTAACAAATTGGGATTTTTAAAAATTCAATGCCTATAAATTTGTATCAATATCCTGAATAGCATTTACTTTGTCCACCTCAAACCCCTCTCTATTCCACTGTATACGCTGATGTTCATACTTTTATTATTGTTATTTTTCACAAAAAAAAAAAAGTTGTTGTTTGCGGATCATATCGCATATAACAAACAAATTAAATCCAATTCTTGCTGGCCGGAAATTAATTGAAATACATAAAAGCAATTAGTATGTAAAACAACAATAACAACAAGTAAGAATAATGTTTGTTTTGTTAAATTTTAATTTCGATACATTTTATTGGATGGACGATGTGATGGTGCTGGTTGTTTGATGCTGATAGGCTTTAAGGGGACTTTTGGGAATTTTTGGAAAGGAAATTTGAGCTTTTTTGGTTAAATTTTGAGTGTTTTTGACCTATTTAGACTCAAAGTGACTCTCATGGACTCCTTGGACCCATCTGAACCTTCCTGGACTCATTTGAATCTTCCTAGATTAGCTTAGACCTTCCTGGACTTTTCTGGAGTCACTTAGACCTCCCTGGTCCTATTTAAACCATTTTGGATCCCAATAGACCCCCTTAGACGCATTTAGATCCCCTTGAAATCCTTTGGACCACCCTGGACCCACCTGTATCCATCTGAACCTCTCTTGACTCACTTGGATCTTCCTAGATTAGCTTGGACATTCCTGGACTTTTCTAGACCCACTAAACCTCCCTGGTCCTATTTAAACCACCCTGGACCCCAATAGACCCCCTCAGACGCACTTAGATCGCCCTGGATCCTCTTGGTTCACCTTGGACTCACCTGGATCCATGGCCTCACTTGAACCCTTCGTACCCACCTGTGATCTCTCATTCTAAATACCCATTCTCCTCAATTTTGACACCCCAACCCCTTAACTCTCACAAAAAAGACACAATTTATAATCTTAATATCCCATCTTACTTCCTCCATTCCTGCCTTAATTGCAAGCACTAAAGCATAAAATCTCTGCAATTATCCATTAACTGAGACTCCCATTTTTCTCACAAAAAATTGTTCCTCCTTTTTTTTGGCATGTGTGCGTACACAAACCTAGTTTCAATTATCTCCATACCTGGGCAACAATGAATTATTTTTAGTAAGCAACAGCAACAAAAAAAAGTAATGAGAAGGAAAATTTTCATATCCCTTTATTTTCATTTAAAGCTATAAACAGGCAAAGCAGGGCAAATATTATTATAGCGGGAATATAATGCGATAAGATGCCAAAGGAATGAAATAATGATGAAAAGTAAGGCACAGAAATATATTTGCAGAGATGGAAATAAAAATAAATTTCAATGGCACAATTCAGTGCTGAGAGTAAGGAAGGAATATGGGCCAATACGGAAAAAAGGAGAATTTATTAGAAGGAAATAAAGCTATGAATGCTCATGGTATATGAACTTATTTTTGGGTAGGGATGAAGAGTTGTAGGCATGTGAATGGATGTGTGGATTTTGGTTTGAATTGTTTGTTGCTGGATTTTTTAGTGCTGGGAATTGGGTTGGACGTTTTTGGGGAATTTCCCCACTTTTCTCGGTATTGTCCCACTTTGTGTGTCTACCTGTCTGTCTTTTGGTTCTGTTCGCGGTCACGAATGACCATGTCTATACTAGTATCATGCTTTGGTAATCCCTAGAACCCGAGAATGTTGGTGTCCAATCTGTCATTGTCCACTTTGATCCTGACTCTCTATGTCTGCCTCAGTTCCATTTGTGTTCTATTCCATCTCTGTCCTATTCCTGTCTCTGTCTCGTCTTTGCCTTTATTTCGTCTCTTTTGACTCTGATCAGTCTTAGTCTGACCGTCTCTATCCAGTCTCTGTATCAGCATCCTTTATATCTCTGCTCCATCATTTTCATTGTCTTATGCTTTGTTTCCGTTTCTGCTCTTCATCGATCACGTCTTTGTGTCTGCCTTGATTCTGTCTACTTCTGCCCAGTTCCTGTATATGACTCTAGTTCTGTCCCATTACTATCTTTTTCTATGTCATGGCTCAGTCTTTGTCCTTTCTGGCTCTGTTTTGTCTCAGTCTCTATCAGCAACTAGTTAAAGGCACGTCACATGCTTAATTCCAAGAAATTATGTCCAGTCGGCTAATATCCCTTAGATCTATCTTTCAATCAACCCCAACATCCGTCCAGAATTACAAATTAAGCTTAAAATTCAGCTTCGAATTCCTCCCCAAGGCATCATGGATATCCTCCCCAAGGATCCAATCAGCTAATATCCTTTAGATCAATAAAGTCAACCTTAATATCCCTCCAAAATTACAAATTAAGCCTAAATTCCTCCTCCAGCTACCAAAATTCCCATCAACTTCCCATCCCCTGAATTCCCTACCCAAGCTCACTGCCAGTACTGAATATAAACAGCCTTAAAAATAATATTTTTTTCACACATTCAAAACTGATTCAAACATTCACATTAGATCCTGTTACTGTTGAAAATGAAATTCCATGTCAGCCTATCTACAATGTACGGTACGTACATACACAATGCCTTGAACAAACTTTCTTTATGATTATTGTGAGACAAATTTATGACATCACACAGCCGAGGAAGTAGCACAGAAAGCGGCATGAAAATATTGTTTTTTCCGATTTCCTTTTTTTGTTCCTTCATTCCTCGTACACATCTCCAATGTGAATTTTCAAGCAAATACTTTTATTGCCTTATATACAATTTAATATTGTGAATGGAATAAAGGACCTTTTTCCTTAGTCTCTATCATATGCATGTACATTCTTTTCCTGTGTATGTACATTAGGTGAAATGCTCAAATAATGTATTTTTCAGTGTACTTATTGCTGATTATTTCTTGGGATGGAGAAGTGGAGTTTTAAGTAAGGTTGAGAGGATTTGTGAGGAAATCTGGGTCATGTAGACATTAGAGTTCACTAAAAGGCAGTTATTGTGAGATGTTGAGCCAATTATTGGAGCAGGGTGAAGAAGGTTTTGGGGTCAAACCCCATAATTTCCTCGATTTGAACAATATTCTTTAATTTTCTAGAATTTCTGAATACAAAATCTTTAAATTTAACTTTAAATCCCTGGCAATACCTTTTAATTTAGTCTGCCAGGTGCAAATCTACAATAACTATGAGTCAAGTATTAATCGACAGTCAAAAAATCCATAAAATGAAGATTCTGTAAGTTCGAT
Source organism: Chironomus tepperi (assembly GCF_022539635.2). Taxonomy (NCBI): domain Eukaryota; kingdom Metazoa; phylum Arthropoda; class Insecta; order Diptera; family Chironomidae; genus Chironomus; species Chironomus tepperi. Next base: position 3,979,840 of record NW_027226457.1, read on the forward strand.
TCTATATAAATTCTAATCTATTGACATTTTATCATGCGACGGCATAAGTTCGATTCCTATTGACACCTAAGAAGGCCCCTAGTGAGAATCGAACCCGCAAAAAAGCAGAGCTCGCAGTTGACTGAGAATGAACTCTAATTCCAATGTTGGAACTTAAAAAGCTCATTCATCGCTGTCTCAAAACTCACCTACAAACTGTTTAAAGTAGATTAAGTTACAGTTCCTATTTATATACTAGATTGTGGCTGTCTCAAAAACGACCGTTAATTTTTTTTTCAAAAAAATATTTTTATGTCGTTAAAATTCAAATTTTTTTTGACCGTTACTTTTACTTTTCTTCGTAACGGAAATTTTTATTTCAAAATAAGTTGAGTTCGAAATTTTTGAATTTTTCGACAATCTAATGTCGAAAAACTAGAATTTGAAACGGTTCCACTCTGCATCGCTATTTCACAATAAGTTCGTTTCCTATTGATATCTAAGAAGACCCACTCTACATCACTATTTCACAACAACCTGCAAACTGCTAAAAGTAGCCTTAGTTGCAGTTCCTATTTATATTCCATTATTATTACTATCATGTCCACCAAAACTAAAATCATCGCGTCCATTCCATAAATACCTCCGAAATTCCACATCTAATCTCTCCATCCCCGACACAAAAATCATATCCATCCTTAACTATACATTCTCGTCTCGCTTTTTTTCCCCGATTTCAAATCTCATCCCAATACATCATCCAGCACATGCAGAACAATAAGATTATTTTTTACAAACAAATGTGTACATTTTCGTGCAGCTCACGACACAATCATGCGAGATTATCGCAAGCCAAATAAATATATTATTTGAATATATATACCTGTGCACGTGTGGATTCTTCTTCTTTTACGCCATGCCTTCATACAGAGTTGCAAAACAGGCACCAGTGACAGGCAAAAACCGTACAAATTCTTGATAATTTATATGGTTTTGTAAGAAAAACCTTACAAATTATCAAGAATTTGTACGGTTTTTGTCTGTCACAGGTGCCTGTTTTGCAACTCTGCCTTCATACATATTTTGTTCATCACACCTTTGTCATTGTTATGCTCATATATTTTGTTATACTTTATTTTTATTTCCCTATTTGCCGTTGCTGCATGCATGAATGAGAACATAATATTTTTTTTTTCGGTATATGCTTCTCGTCGGCAGCCACATAGCGGACATGAAAGATATTTTTCATTCTCACCTTTCCAAAAAAAAAAAGCACAGATGAAGTGCTGGCTTGGGATGCTTGCAGCACAGGAATTTTTGCGGGAATCTAAATTTAGTGTATTTTATTTTAATGAGCTGAGGATGATGTGTGACGGTGAAATTTTACGGGTAGCAACAATTTATGTGTAGGTGTGGGGGAAGTGAGGATGCCTTAAATAAATTTGTTTTTTGTTGATATGGCAAATAAAGCAATTTTCTTAAGATTTTCCTTTGATGTGGCATCATATTGAGATGAACGATGGATGCATGAGAAAATTTATGATTTTTTTTTATATTTTGAAGGCACAAGCTTGTTATTGATATTCTGTGACAGCGAGATTATTACTTTTTGATTTGTCCTGTGGTGAGGAGACTTTTTGAGAGATTCTTATGGGTAATTTTGAGATTATTTGGGTTTTTGTGAGTACTTAAGGAGGTGTAAAGGCAGTTTTGGTATCTTAAAGTGATGAAACCTTAAGTGGCATAGACTGTGGATGCATAAAATTGACATACGTTGGAGTAGACAGCATGTCTAGGTTATAATTTAACATTTCACGGTAGGATCCACAAAAGTCAAGATTATAACAAGGACACATAGTCTTTTACAGACTGTCCTACTCAGGATACACTCAACAATTAGACAATGTACGGTAAATTTGGATATGGCAACTAAATTGAGCAAATCATGAAGTCTAAAATCGATCAAATCCAAACTTTGAAGCTAAAAAAGTCCAAATTTCTAGATCTATTGATGAAAACCTTCCACAATTGAGATTTGAACCCAGAGCAGCTTGATATGCTATTCAAACTTGGTCTTCATTTCATTATTCTTGATAATCTTGCCATAAATCCATGTTTTTAGACTAATACAGCTTAACCAACATTCAATCACATTCCCGAGTAATTCAATACTGTCAGTGATGTATGGTTTACAGGAACATATTCAAAGAGCGTGCACTAAAGAGCAGAGTAAGTTGAGAGTAATGCTTTAAATCATGCTCATCTAGTGTATTTAAGGTGAACAAACTCTCGAGGATACGCTCTTTGCATGTTAGGGATATTAACTCCAATAGCATAAATCGATTAATTAATCCAAAATTCGACATTAGGTTGACGTGTCTCTGGTATGGTGTGCGAGTGTGACTCAGTTTAAATCTGGCATCATATCCGAGTCACGCCGTTCTGGAACTAGATTTTCGACCGATTAATCGATTTGATCGTATAGAGACCGCAGTCTGAGTTAACCTCAAAATTGACTAGAATCCTTCGAATCCTTCAAACTCATCATTCTCAATGTTCCATGTCTTATGATACGTTCCTGACTCTACCTTTCGATTCACATAGTTACACATCACATGGCTGAAAATCCTTCTTCATTATTATTAACTTGCTCATGTTATTCAGGTAATGTCACATGACAATTGAATCTGGGTCATGTGTTTTACAGGCATATGCTTATCAAGTGGTTTCAACCTGTCATTGTTCAATATTATCCCTAACATTTGAAACTTAATTATATACTTGAATGCCTCCATAAAATCACAGTTGATCAGCAAACTTCCCTAAACTCACCTCCATGAAAATTCCATGGAATCAAAACTTTCAGCATAATAATGCTGCATAAACATACCTTAAAATATCAGTAACTTTTCAAAAAAGATACAGGAACCTGAAAGCAATTCATGAATATTTAATGAATCAAAATAAAATTCCGAGAATTCGCGCATCCTCTAACACCATTTCTCATACCCGACATTCCTTAAATTCTTAAGTCTCCCCAAGGACACACTTCCTGATGTTATATGACATCATAAAGTCATGTAATTTAATGATTCATATTTTTGGATATTATGCTCATCAGATGTTTTATTTATGCTTATTTAAAGGAAGGCAAATATATGTTTAACGTCAATATTTTCTTGGGTATGTAGAAGAAGCTATAAACAGAACCTACAAATTTGTGCAATTCATTGAAAATATTATAACGTTTACCGTAAAATCGGTTTGTTGATGTCTAATTATGTGGAAGAAATTTCTCCATTGAAGATAAAGTCTTCGCCGGGGGGATGTGTAGGATGTGCTTTAAAGAAAACTTTAATGGAAGTTTTGAAAGGTTTTTGGATGTGATTTGCATGTGATTATGTAGTTTTTAAGTGATGAGGGGGGTATTGGCTGTTAAGCTGTTCGATGATCTCATAGCACTTATATTCTTGGGTCATATACACCACATAGCTTCCTGAACTTGGGCTTAAAATTTCCCGAAGTAGGATCTCGACTAGATCTCGACTCAGAAACCAAGACTGATATTGAGACTATAAGGGAATTTCCCAAGCTACCTACTCCATGAGCCGGAATCTGAGTATACACCTACCCTACACTACAACTTGATGTCTACCCTAAGGTGTTCCCTACATTTATTGCATATTTGTACGTATACCTTATGTTTTGAGGTCTTTGGCACATAATGTGTCAGTATTTGGACGGCTTTCCTTACGAAATCTTGCACACACGAATTGTAACTAGGTACATTGCAGGGTACATCAGGTCTTATGACGTACTCGTGTCTTTGTAATGTGCAGAGCTTGCAAGTGGTTCGGATCAAACTTTAAACTGTAGGTCTAAAGGGTGTGGTTCAACAGATTTAAATCGCAGTGCCTCCAGCTCATAAGGCTCGGCCCTTCAAGTACACCTTAGAGCCCTTAGAGTACCCTTATATACGTACACCTTAGAATATCACACCTTAAGGTATTCACCAAGTGTAGGAGAAGGTGTTTACTGAGAAACCGGACCCAGCTACTCTCAATTTGGATGCTACAGTACTCGACAATGCTCAGGCTTACGGATATGAGTACATTCCTCTGAGTATATTTCAAGACATACACTAGAAGCTAGCTATAGAGGTGTATATTCAAAACTAGAGTTATAAGAATTTTTAGATCATGTTTGAGGTTCGAATCTCATCTTTCAATCAATTTTATCATTCAAAAGGTTGCATACAATCCACGACAACATTAAAGATTCGAACCTTAGCCCTTCAACCCATTTTATCATTGAGACTGTCGCATATAATTATCTATATTATAAACACCCAATTCCTTTGCTGATACAAGAACGGAAGCCATGTGAAGCCATTTTGTGAAGCCATGTGAAGCTCAAGTAATACATAAAGATGGTGCCGATAAGAACACCTTTCGAAATTGAGCCTCACAGTCAACCTCATCGAGTCATGCACACGCTCTTTATCCATTATGATAATAAACACGTCCACTTACACGATGTCTACTAATTACATCCAATTTAACCACATTTAATCCAAACACCAATCAAATAGCTTTAATCTAGCCTTAGCTTCTCATAATCATAATATTCCAAGTTGTAAAATATACTTTTAATGATAAAAATCCTTAAATATTCATAAAGTCATCACATTAATCCATAGAACGATGAAAAAAATGTGTAAAAAGTTATATCGTCTCATTCCTCCCCAGCTATGCTGTCCATGTATGTATGACAAGTTAAATTTTAGTGTATGTCTGTCATACTTAATGAGCTGTACAGCTTAATATGTTTAATGATCACAGCCTTACGCACAATTTTATCATTTGTCCATGCTTTACTTCCTTTTATTGTTTTTTGTCACATTTTCAGTGCCTTCTTTTTTTTTGTCTTATGACCTACACTTCCGTTATTGTTTGTAGCTGTCGGTCGTCCCTTTTTTTTTTACTCCAACAGCTACATACATGATAGCTTCTTATCGCCAGGCATGAAAAAAAAGAATTTTTTTTATGATCATTATGAGAATTTCTCATGCACACGAGAAGGCGGAAGTTTTTTTTTTGTGCTCCTTCGTGATACTTGATATCATACTGGAATTGTCTGTGAACGGTGAATACAACTGTCATTGTTGGTGCCTTTATCATGATATACATGAATATTAAATGTGATGAGTTTTCCATGTAATTTATTTTTACTACTTGTTCAGCAATCCATGGGCACATTTTTCTGAGAACTGATGGAGTGGCTGATGGTGAGGCTTATAGTTTGGAATTTGGGTCTATCGGGGACTTTGGGGATTTTGTTTTGAACTTTTGGTTCAATATTGGTATTTTTTAACCAGTTTTTGAACTTGAAGTTCAACTTTTTGAGCTTAAGGTACAATTTTTTGAATTTAAATTCAATTTTTGAACTTGAGGTTCAATTTTTGAACTTAAGGTTCAATTTTTGAACTTGAGGTTCAATTTTTGAACTTAAGGTTCAATTTTTGAACTTGAAATTCAATTTTTGAATTTGAGGATCAATTTTTGAACTTGAGATTCAATTTTTGAATTTAGAGTTCAACTTTTTGAACTTCAAGTTCAATTTTTGAACTTTAGGTTTGACTTTTTAAACTTGTGGCTCAATTTTTGAGCTTAAGGTTCAATTTTTTAACTTACAGTTCAATTTTTGAACTAGCGGTTTAATTTTTGAACTTAAGATTTGACTTTTTGAACTTTAGATTCAAATTTTGAATTTCAGGCTCAAGTTTTTGAACTTAAGATTCAATTTTTGAACTTAAAGTTCAATTTTTGAACTTAATTTTGTTTAATTTTTAACTAAAATCTACAAAATTGCAATTTTCTTTCTAGTACACAGCTCAATTTAAAGAATATCTCGTCCTTTTTTCGTGTCACATTCTAACCTTGAACAGAAAACTCTCAGGATGAATTTAGATGACATGATGATGACGATATTACGTCATAGTCCATGATAATATTTTCGCTAAATTAAAAAATTCTTCTTCATATTTTTTTCATCACCCAAAAAAGTACATGAATAAAAAAGAGGAAATTCCTCTCGTCATTCATGAGTCACGGACATCAACAAAAAAAGGCTCTCTTTTTGGATACAAAAATCATTTCCAATAAATTTTCAATCTATATGAAAAACATACAAATGAAATATGTCATTGTACACGACCCACATTTACCATTCTTTCTCAATTTTATATATCCTTTATCCACATGTCATGGCTTACACTCTCTATGCCTCTATCTCTTTCTCACTCTCTTTCATACTTTGGTCATTTTTTGAGGTAGAATTTTTAGTAGGTATTTTGTTTTGTGTATTGTCATCATGTCCAAACATAAAATGCTTACATGACACTTGAGCAAAATTAATATTTTCAATCAAAATAAAAACATTTATCAATCGATGATAATAAAATGGCAAGTAGGAAATTGATTTTGAGGAGGTTCATGGATGTTGAGAAGTTAAGTGATGAATATTAGGTCGAAATTTGAGCTTTAAGCTTCGAAACCGTTAAAATTGAATTTAAATTGAAAATTGAACCTGAATTCTAGTTCAAAAGATTAGACTAAAGTTCAAAAGTTGACCTTCAAGTTCAAAAAATTGATCTTCAAATTCAAAAAGTTGACCTTCAAGTTCAAAAATTGAACCTCAAGTTCAAAAAGTTGATCTTCAAGTTCAAAAAGTTGATCTTCAAGTTCAAAAGGTTGATCTTCAAGTTCAAAAAGTTGATCCTCAAGTTCAAAAAGTTGATCTTCAAGTTCAAAAATTGAACCTCAAGTTCAAAAAGTTGATCTTCAAGATCAAAAAGTTGATCTTTAAGTTCAGAAATTGAACCTAGAGTTCAAAAAGTTGATCTTCAAGTTCAAAAATTGAACCTCAAGTTCAAAAATTGAACCTCAAGTTCAAAAAGTTGATCCTCAAGTTCAAAAATTGAACCTCAAGTTCAAAAAGTTGATCCTCAAGTTCAAAAATTGAACCTCAAGTTCAAAAATTGAACTTCTAGCTTCAATTTGAAAACTCAAAAGCATTCAAATCTTAGTAGATGTCCACATTTATCAATGCAATGCATTACTCATCCAAATCGACTATTTACAGTCCAATTTAAAAGATTTATTGACACTTATTAAAGCTCACATTTCGACTATAAAAAAGAGATTTTTTCCAAAAAAAAAGTTGTGGATATAAATCAACTATTTAAAGTCAATTTGACATTTAATTGGTAACAATAAGACTCAAATGGAAGTAGAGCAATGAGACTAAAAATCAATACATTTCACAAGCCCATTTTTTACATCAATCAAGCTGAACTCGATATTTTAAGGTTCGAAAAAAAAATTGCAATTCCTCGTTCTGTTTGTTCATCTCCTCTCATGCATTTAAACAACAATTTTTACATCGAAAATCAATCAATTGTCATGGTGTAGAGCATGAAAGCAATAATGGAAATAATTTTTAACCCAAATAACAAAACAGCTCACAAACACATCTCGGATGTTAAATCTTTTCCTTTTCGTTGTTGTTGCTGCAACTGCTGCTCATTCTGTTTATATTTACTAGGTGACACGTAGAATAAAGACTGAGGAAAAAATGCAATAAACGTTTTTAAAAATTCATTACTTTTATGAACGTGATTGCTTCAAACTCTCTCCTTGCTTTGCTAACATAACACATTCGTCGGTGCCAAACGAAGGTGTGGGTGATGATGATGATGAGGATGATAAAAAATATTATTTCCTGGTTGTTAGGAACAGTCATAAGTAAATCGGTGTACTTGTTTGGAAGAGATGGAAATTTTAAAGGTCTTGTTCTTGGGAAATGGGATTGAATGTCCTTGTGGGATGTTTGAGAGAATTTTCATAAGAAAATCTGCTAGAATTTTCTTTTGGGAAATCTGCTAGAATTTTCATTTGGGAAATCTACTAGAATTTTCTTTGGGGAAAACTGCCAGAATTTTCTTTGGGGAAAACTGCTAGAATTTTCATTGGGAAATCTGCTAGAATTTTCTTTGGAAAATCTGCTAGAATTTTCATTGGAAAATCTGCTAGAATTTTCTTTTGGGAAATCTGCTAGAATTTTCTTTTGGAAAATCTGCTAGAATTTTCTTTTGGGAAATCTGCTAGAATTTTCTTTAGGAAATTTGCTAGAATTTTCTTTGGGAAAACTGCTAGAATTTTCCTTGGGAAATCTGCTAGAATTTTCATTGGGAAATCTGGGAAATCTGCTAGAATTTTCAAAATTTAGGGAAATCTGCTAGAAAAAAATCTGCTAGAATTTTCTTTTGGGAAATCTGCTAGAATTTTCTTTGGAAAATCTGCTAGAATTTTCTTTGGGAAATCTGCTAGAATTTTCATTGGGAAATCTGCTAGAATTTTTTTTGGGAAATCTGCTAGGGAAATCTGCTAGAATTTTCTTTTCTGCTAGAATTTTCTTTTGGGAAATCTGCTAGAATTTTCTTTTGGGAAATCTGCTAGAATTTTCTTTTGGGAAATCTGCTAGAATTTTCTTTTGGGAAATCTGCTATAATTTTCATTTGGAAAATCTGCTAGAATTTTCCAAAATCACCTCAAGGACACCAGAAGCAACTCAAACAGAAGCATATTTCACCATCACAAGCTTGCTCGTTCCGTTCCAATAAAGAAAAAAGAAAAGATATTTAATAATGTCATTTTTACTATAGTCGCCATTTCGGAATTGCACTTTTATTAATTAAATTTTTCATTCACTTCTGCCCCAACATTTATTCTGCATGTATTCTCGAGTCTCATTGAATATCCATCGGAAATAAATTAAATTGTTCTAAAGCTTGTAAAGAAAATTAAAAAAAAAATAACAACCGAGACGTTATCAATGATTTATATGGCAATTTTACTCTACAACAATCCTTTTCCTTACTGCGAAAGTCCATAAATAATAAAATGGAAATGAATATTTTGTACTAGAGTCGCTGCTGCCGGCTTTTTCGGCATGTAAATTCTTCGCTAAGATAAAAATAATAATAAAAAGTTTCTTTTTATTTCGGTCGTCGACATGAACAGAACAAAAAAAATCAATTCCTTTTTGTGCTCATCGATTTTCATTTCTGAGTCTTGCGACTACCCTCAATAATTTTTTCGAAATTTCGAGATTCTTTTGACATTTTATTTTTATGGGAATCAGCAAGGTTAATATAACGGAGGTTGTCCTAGGATGGAGAAAATGACTTTTTTTCATCGATAACTCAAATTTGTTTTGCGAATTTAAATCTTGTGCCATTTGAATGATTTAGATTTTTTGCCGTGGATTCGATGAGTTTTCGGTTCAATTATCGCATGGAAATTTTGAAAAAAGTTTGAAAGGACATTGAATTGCAAATGAGATTGTCTTAGTCGCTTTATGTGACAGTTGTTCAAGGGAATTTAAGAGAATTTGACTACGTAGAGCAGTGATGCGCAACCTGTGAGTCACGGCACTCTTTCATACATTTTAAAGAATTGCAGGGATTGTACAGTTTCAGCCGAGGTTTACCACCAAGGTGTGAAGGTGAGTAGGTGTCAAGAGAGGAGTGGGTGTCATAGGAGGAGTGGGTGTCATAGGAGGAGTGGGTGTCATAGGAGGAGTGGGTGTCATAGGAGGAGTGGGTGTCATAGGAGGAGTGGGTGTCATAGGAGGAGTGGGTGTCATAGGAGGAGTGGATGCTAAAGGAGGAATGGGTGTCAAGAGGGGTTTAGGGTGTCAAGTGGGGAGTGGGTGTCAAGGGAGGATTGGGTGTCAAGGGAGGAGTGAGTGTCATAGTGGGAGTCGGTGTCAAAGGAGGAGTGGATGGCAAGGGAAAGTTTAAGCATCAATAGTAATTGGTTACCTGGAGCATCATGTATTCCAGTATTGCCCAGCATGGTGTATCCATGTGTCGCTTAGCATTGTGTATCCCACCACTACCTGACCACTACTGCTACCCACACCCAAGTTCAACTCTAAACTCGACAATTTCATCACAAATTTTCCATCACCTCACCATCTAATCTAATCTTCCTGTAAACTCATTAATTCATCGCAAATGAGCAACACCTTTCACCATCATCTTAAGTGCATGCAGTTCAAATAGCTCAAAGAACTTCTTTTTGACTCATTTTAGCATAAATTGAGCGAACAGAAAAACTTTTCCATTTTTCACAAAAAAAGTCTCAATTTGTCGTTCTGTTGCCTCAAAGCAGACATCAACGCACACACAAGTACACATTGAGTTTGTGTCTCTATGAGACTTGGCTGAATGAAACCTCGTGAGTTGAGGGTGAAATTTTGTGGATGTCTTGTGCACGAGAAAGTTTATTTTATGAATATCCAATTTCTGGTTGTTGGTGTCGGGACACACATTGGATATGTGTATGTGGATGTATATTTGAAATTAAGCTACAAAAGCTATGTGATGTAATTTGAGCAACATTGTAATCTGAGTTGCTTTTTACACGCAACTGATGCATGAAAAATTATTTCATATATTATTTAAGAGAATTTTACAGTTCACTGGAACTGAATGTGTATATCATAGGAAGTATGGACAAAATTGAATATTTATTAAGCTATGAAAATGTCCTGAAAAAGTTGTAATAAAATTGGATTGAAAAATTTGCATGACAATTGAAATTCTTTTGTCATGCTAAATAATTGTTCCTTACTTTTCAATTGATCTGTTGAATTTCGGTAGGTAGCTATGATACATAAAGTTTTTGAAGCAAATTTAAAGCTTTTAGACCGAAAACAAAGCTTTTAAAGCAAATTCAGAGTTTTTAGGGCGAATTCAAAGCTTTCAGAGCAAATTCAAAGCTGTTAAAGCCAATTCAAAGCTTTTAGGGCGAATTCAAAGCCGTTAGAGCTAATCTATAGTTTTTAGATTGAAATTGCAGCTTTTAGAGTAAATTTAAAGCTTTTAGGATGAATTCAAAGATTTTAGAGCAAAATCAAAGCTTTTAGAGCAAATTCGAAGCAGTTAGAGCGAATACAAAGCTTTTAGAGGGAGTTAAAAGTATTTAGGGCGAATTCAAAGCTTTAAAAGCGAAATCAAAGCTTTTAGAGCGAATTCAAAGCTTTCAAAGCGAATTCGAAGCTTTCAGAGCGAATTCAAAACTTTTGGAACAAGCCATTAGCCTTTTATTCATGAAAATGTTAACAACATAGATAAATTAACACGAACTCCCATATTACCCCCATTAAAGACTATTATAGACTTTAATGTACACAAATGACTTCATATTCTTCTTTATTCCATTTTCTTCCCTCCAATCGCCTTCATCTTCATATTTTATCGGCATAATAATGCATTACACAATCCACCATAATAAAAATCAAAACAAATTTTCCACATAAATACAAGAAATCTCTCTAAATGATACCAAGACACGACCTTCCAAACTGTCTAATGTGTTTGGCTCCGTTCGAATAGCAACAACAAAGTAAAAAGTTTTTCTTTTTCTTGACTTTTCTTTTGGGTCTTCAAATTTTTTTTTTTTTTCTACTCATTTGGTTTGGCCTGTGCACGGAATCACGTCATGTTATGATCATTGAACGAAACTATTTATATAATCAAATAAGAAGAAATATTCAAGCAAGTGGACAGAAATTACTATGGTGATGAGGGAGTTGGGGTGGAAATTGGATGGATCCGGGCACATAAATTAGGAATTTTAATGCACATAACCTCAAAAAGTTTTGTATTTTTTATTCTGTGTGAAAAGTTTAGAATTTTCCTCAATTTGTGAGAGGAAGTTAGGGTAAAAATTGAATGGATCCGGATCTATAAAGATACATAACCTCAAAAAAATTTCTGTTTTTGTGTCAAAAGTTCACAATATTACTAAACTTTATAGGAAAGTTATAGTAAAAATTGGATGGATCCGGATTTCCAGAGACACATAACCTCAAAAATCTTGCACTTTTGTACCAAAAACTTGCCAAAAGCTCAAAATTTGAACCAAATTGAGTAATTTTTGGCATTTCCAAAAGTGGATCTATCACATTTTCACTCCAGCTCACTCATATGTGCTCTTAATGTCACACAAAAAACTGAATACCCCAAAACAACAGCAAAAACTTGCAAAATTCACACATTATAACACAAAATTATGCCTTTATACTTAGACAGAATAAAAATGGCACTTTGATAAAAAAGGAAACAAGAGGACCGAATACTGGAACTAAGAAAAAATATAAAGACAGAACATTCCGAATGTGGAATCATAAAAATTAATCGAAAAAGTTTTTAAATTTAGCAAGGAAATAATATAAAAGGCATCAGGCTCGTCCTTTTATGCCCTCGATGTTCCAATTTTACTTTGTTTTTCTTTTTGGATACAATTGCTCCTGCTTATTGTTGTTGTGGGCTTGTTCTTATTATTGTTTGTTGAAAGGCAGAATGTGGAGGAAATGAGAAATAAAAGGCATTTTGTAATAAATAAATTGGCCGAAAATAAATTATGAGTTGTGGTAGGTTTGGTGAGTTTGGGGGGAATGTGAAGCATTTTTGAAAAATTGCATTGAAATTCAAATTTTCAAGAACCGTTAAATTTTGAATTTTTGAAAGCCGTTAAATTTTGAATTTTTAAAAATCGTTAAATTTTGAATTTTCAAATTCAATAAGATTCAAATTTTTAAAAACCGTTAAAATTCAAATTTTCAAAAACCGTTAAAATTCAAATTTTCAAAAACCGTTAAAATTTGAATCTTCAAAATCCGTTAAAATTCAAATCTCTAAAAACCGTTAAATCTCAAAATTTTCCCAATTGACACCAGCCAAATCACAAAAAGCTCTGCATTTCCTCTCCAATTAATTACACACGAAAAGGCTCGCAACAAAAAGAATAAAGAAGAGTAAATTCCAACATAAACCACTTTTCATCCAAACAATGGCCTCAAACATAAAAATGTTTTATGGAAAAAGTGTAATTTGTAAATTGGACGAAAATAAAAGTGAGAGAGAGACTGAGGATACATTTACTCATCGCATGATATTTATACGAGTCATGAGCAATTTTTTCCTCATATTTATCCAAGCCACAATATCACCAGCCACCATCCAAAAAAATAATGTATATACATTCGAATTATAAACATGAGGAGGATAAAGTAAAGAAAAAGTTGTTGCGAGATAAAGTTTTGACCAATTTATTTTTATTACTATTTTGAACTAAAAGCTGCATGCATCTCTTTGTAGTTAGGCTTGACCCTTGACTAAAAAGGGGTTTGAATTTTCAAAAACCGTTAAAATTTGAATTTTTGGAGAACATCAAAATTTGAATTTTTAAAAGTCGTTAAAATTTGAATTTTTGAAAAACTTTAAAATTCAAATTTTTAAAAACCGTTAAAATTTAAAATCTGGAAAAATTTTGAATGTTTGAAAATTTGAATTTTGAGAAACCGTTAAAATTTGAATTTTATATTATATTTAAAAATTCGAGCGTATTCATGAGGGACTTCCCTCAACACATACACAGCATCAATTTAAAAAAATCACTTATTATCCATGACTCAGTATCCAAATGAGCTTTTGTGTCAACAATAAAAAATCTTTTTTCTTTCCTTCTTTTTCCATTTCGTGTGCCTTAAGGTCGACCGCTAGTGTGAGGAAATTATTAGCATGGCGTTGAAAATGCCGTTCTACAAATTTATATTTTTTTTCTTTCCTTGTATTTCTTTTTCTGTGACTAATAAATTGTCCAATTTAAATTCAAACTTTTTTTTATGGAGGAAATAAAAAACAATTTTTTGTTATTCTTGAAAGTTACGACAAAAAAGGTCCCTTGTGCACATGGATTATTAGCAGCGAGGGGGCTACAGCTGCGAGAAGGTGGAGAGGGAAAAAATGATTAAAAGTTAAAATTGGAATGGATGAAGCGCAGTCTTATGATCCCTGGTATTTAAAATTCCCCTTCAGTAAATGTAATAAATGTTAAATGAAAATTCTTTTAAATGATATAGCAGCTGTTCGGAACTTAATGGCTTTCTTTAAGTTCAATGAAGTATTTTTAGATAACGAATAAGTTTCCAAAGTGGTATCTGAGGAGCTTAACATTGAACAGCAAACATTTATTGAAAACCACTTCAATTAATTTTAACGACTTTTTCGAAATTCAAATTAAATTCAAAACACGTGTTTTTGTCACCTCGAAAAGTTTTTTGTGATTTTATCGACTATAAAGTGATATTGGAACTGCAATTTGAGGTTTTGGGATAGAAAAAAGTGGCAAGAGTCAAGCTGCATAAGTTTTATTGGATATTGTGAAGAAAAAGTATTGAATTTTTGAATTTTTATGGAATTATTTAACCTAAAATCGGTTGAATGCTCTCAAAATGCATTGTCAAAAGTTCAAATCCCTTAAAGCTATTGAACTTCATTTCAACCAATCCACCAACTCTTAACAATCAATGAATAATGTAATGTCAACAAAAGTCCAAAAAAACTCATAATTAACAGCCTAATAGCACCTGTAAATATTTACATATCGTCGACAATCAGACAAAGTTTACACAAAAATATCTCATTCACCCCTCTGAATATCAACAACCCCTCCTTAACACGACGATAAACATTCCAAAATAGTTTATAAAAGCCAAGTTAAGTAAATTAAGCACCTGCGACATACACATTAAATATTAAACGAAATCATGTCGCATTGTTTCTGCTTCTTTCCACTGACAGTCTTTTGTTCTCATTTTTATAAATATATATGTGGCAATTACTCGCCTGTCAATCATTTTGTTTGCCCTTCCGATTGCCTTTGGTTCGCTATTGGGACTGGAGGAATGAAACAGAACAAGAAATAAAAAAGTTTTTAAATCATTTCAACCGTAATCCGCAAATTGATTGAAATTTTCTCAATAAATTTCTCATAATTGCGATAAGTTTTTTTCTGCAGTTCGAAGCATGGCAGGGGTTTGAAGGAATTCTTGGTGAGGAGTTTGTCCAGCTTTTAGATGAACAGTTTAGGCTGTCTGTATAGGATAGCTAGTTAGATAGGCTGAGATAGGCTAGGTTGAGCTAGGCTAGGATAGGCTAGGATAGGCTAGGATATAGGCTAGGATAGGCTAGGATAGGCTAGGATAGGCTAGGATAGGCTAGGATAGGCTAGGATAGGCTAGGATAGGCTAGGATAGGCTAGGATAGGCTAGGATAAGCTTCATTAGGTAGGTCATGTTGTTAGGAGACCTGCGGAAGGGATAAGGTCAAATTTTGCTGATACCCAAATAGCGCGAAGAAGGCCCAAGAGCTCATGAGAGAATAGATAGCAATGCATTAGGAATCGGTTAATTGGCAGACGACAGTCAGCGATAGAGGTAGCTTTAGGAGACGTCTAAGGGAGGTCTTGGATTGTAATTGATCTGTACGAGTGATGGGAGGGGGGTCAATCAGGATATCGTTCAGTAAGTAATCAGGGTATCAAACGCTTGATGCACCCCAAACCTGAAGCATGTCAATCAACTGCTCAGGAATGATAAGTTTACCCAAGAAAACACAATCAGGAATGCGCCTTAGCCTAGATTATCCAAACAACCTCCTCTATATCCCATAACAATATCCGTCTGATATTATACACATCATTAATGTTTATTATAGCACCATTATGGAGCATTGGTGACCACAATTATTGTTGTTGTGAATGTTTCTCATCGGAACTA
This sequence comes from Chironomus tepperi, assembly GCF_022539635.2. Lineage (NCBI taxonomy): Eukaryota > Metazoa > Arthropoda > Insecta > Diptera > Chironomidae > Chironomus > Chironomus tepperi. Next base: position 3,995,512 of record NW_027226457.1, read on the forward strand.
TTTGAAGCCATTGAAAATCGTTAACATAAACATAAACATTATCAAGCAATTATAAAGTTTAAAATTATGTTCAAAAATAATTATTTGTGCATACTTTAAGACTACACATAATCGAGTCGTGTCGTGTCGACTGTTTGTTTAAAATTGAAAACTTTTTAATCATATATAATTGCACTCAATTTTCAATTAAGATATTGAGAATGTTTTATAATGAAAAAGTTGAAAAAAATTATTATTATTATTTGTGAAATCGTTTCATGTTCTCAGAAAAAATGGAAGAAAACTTTTATTTCTGCTTCTTTTCATGCCCTAAGAGGATTTTGAGAGAAAAGTTAAAAAACAATAATTTTTTTAACAAATATTTCTGTATAAAAAATCATCAAAAGCGATTTTCGGGACAAACTTCAAAAAGCTTTTTATTTTATTCAGAATGCGATTGAACATTTTCAGAAAATGTTTTATGTTAATGGATAAAATCGATATATTGTTAGGGGCAGTGATTTTGGCGAGATTTCAGCTCGATTTTGGTACTTAACCTCAATATTTTTTAGTTTTTTGTGAAAATTTTGAGTTAAAAGCATTTTTTCGTGTGTAAAATGAATGTTGTTTTATGCTTGCCACTTTTTTACGTCATTTAATACCAAAAACTAAATGAAATTGTTCGTATTGGTCGATTAAATGAACAAAAAAGTCTCAAAGTGAGAAAAAACACGTGGAAAATTTAAATATCTCAAATTTCAAATAAATTTGCGTGTTTTTGGTATGTTAAATGAATGTTGTTTTATTCTTGCCACTTTTTTATGTCAATTAAGCTCAAAACCTCAACAAATCTATCCATCTTGCTCTAAAAAATCAAGAAAAAAGTCTCGAGGTGAGAAAAAACACGTGGAAAATCAAATCATCTCAAATTTCAAATTAATTTTGACCGTTAAGTCAAAATATCATAGCAATCTGAAAATCATTAAAAATTTACCAATTTCAAAAGAAAATCTAATTTTTTTGTATTTAAGCTTCAAAATTAAATCAAAAACAAAACAAATTTCAACCACAACATCCAACAAAACACATCAATACCTTCCAATAAGCTAACCGAGAATGTAATTTCCACATGAACTACATGAACCACACAACTTTCATTGCATTGACCACAAAAACACTATAATTATCGATATACAGACAACACCAATCAGTGTCTCTAACAAAACAGTGAAGCTTCATGTCGAGAAAAAAAAATTTTATTTTGTTATTGTCTGCATTTGAAATCCCTAATTGGAAACTTTTTTCATTAATTCATGCAATATGAATCATTATTATAAACTTTATCATATCTTTTTCTCCGAAAACCGACTCGACTCCATTTTTAATGACAAAAAGTGATTGAAAAGTTTCTTGTTGAAATATTCATGACATCAATAAGGGAAGTGATGAGAGGAGGAAAAATTGAAAGTACTGAAGCATCATTGTTTACCTTATTCTTCATGACATGTTTGCTTTAGCTAGTTTAGTACATATTTCATTCATAAATAAATCGATATCGTCACAATAAACACATTTATGAAACTTGATGAATAAATACACATGATGAAATATGTGCTATGAAGCATAAAACAATGTCACCACACAACTTTATCGACTATAGTTTGGAGAAAAATAGGATTATAGATTAGGATTGTCTGGTTAAGAGTCTTGAGGGATGTGAGTGTTGAAAATAGTTGGGATTTGGTCTTTTTGAATCTTAATAGCTGTTTTGTGGATTGCTATTGATAAAATTCAACAAAAATCCCATTTTGTGCATTTTTTGAAGGTTAAAAGTTGATTTTCTTGCAATTTACAAGGAATTTTGCTCAATTTAATGTTTTAATTGACGCTTGCCATCCTATAGTTTATGATTTTACACAAAAGTTCTATCAGAATTGGCTAAAACTGAAAATATCTGCAAAAAACTTTTCGAAGTGGAGAAAATTTTTGAAAAATGTGCTTTTAGAAAATTTAAATTTCAAAAATCCGTTAAAATTTCAATTCAATTTAGAACTAAAATTTGTTAAGTTTTGCACTTAAATCATCAAAATTTTGTACTTTCTTCAAGATTGCATCACAAATTCTTCAACTTTCCATCCAAAATGCGTTTTTAAGTACATCCTTAAAAAACTATTTCCTTTTCAACAGACAATTTCGTATCAAAAATATAAATAATGAAATTTTCCTTCAATATTTTCATCTTCGTCTTCATAATATCTTCCTCTTTCCCACAACATGTGCTGTTGATAAGAAAATATGTATAAAAATATAAAAAATACGAGAAAAATGAACATAAACTTTAAGTACAATATGTGAGAATCTTACAGTCATCTGTCTTTCGGAGCATTGCACATCGATTTTCATTTACGTCTTCTTTCATTTTAAATTGTCATAAAATGAATTTGAGATGAAGTAATAAAAATTTACAGCTCCTACTTCTTCATCATTCCAAAAAAATGTTTCATATCATTTGACATTTTCATTATTTATTCTTGTCTGGGATCCATTCAATAAAATGCATGTACACACTTCTATCCACACTTAATTTGGAAAATGAATGTTTCAGTAGGCATAGACGACCATGTGCTTTGAGGTTGTAATTTTGAGGTTAAAAAATTGAATTTTTAGACGATTTTGATGACTAAATGAGGAAAAACTTGTTGTAAGCAACTCTTGCCATCTTTTTTCAGCCATATCTGAAGAAATACAGTCAAATAAGCAATGAAATATGCTTTAAAATTGCAAAAAACTTTTCGAAGTGGAGAAAAAAAAATTCAAATTTCAAAAATCCGTTATTAAAATTTCAATTTTTGAAAAATTGTTGGTTGATTATTCATCAAAATTTTCAAAACTTAAAAAATCGTTAAATTTCAAGCCAAATAACTCAAAATCAAAAGAGTTGAAATTTCAAATTTAAAATATCCGTTACAAACTAACTTCCTAGTCTGCAAGCCTTACAGCACTCTCCTTACAAATTCAAAAATTTCATACGTGCTTACTATTTCTTCCTCAATTCATTTAATGAAATGCTACAATTTTTGTTATAATACTTACATACTTGATGAACATTTTTCGAACAAAGAATCAACATGAAGTGGCATCACAAGATGAGGAAGGAAGGAAAATAGTGTTGATATCAAGAAAATAAATTTTCTTTACAGATAATTTTATGGGATGCGAGGGAAACATTAAATGATGATGTTGGTAAAATGCAAATGAATTTTATGTATTCAATTCGTATTTATTATGTGGGTGGAACCATCAGTTCCCAATTTAAGAGAAAGGTTTTATTTCCTTTTTTGGGGTTTTTTGATGAAGATGCTCTTAAGTGCCATACTATTCGATAGTGTGACGAAAACTAACAAATTATTGTTATTAAAAGCATATGCGACCCGTAGAGTTGGGCAAAAAGGGATCGATTCTCACTCAAGTGTTGGATATTGTGACTAAATCGACTCAAGTTCAATGTCAATTTCTGACTCTGCAGAAAAAATATTAAATGTCATTCCAAATGGATTTATTGAATGGGAAAGATTCTTAATAAAAAAGTAATCGGATCTCTCAGAGTAAAAATTGAAGAGTTCCTGACTGACACAATAAGATTCAATACTGGGATGTTTCAATATGAAGATTTACATAAGTGCCTTTTTTCCAATTGAATTCATCATATTGCATTGCATTTTGAAAGCATTTCTTTTACTTTAGAATTTTGAGATTGGGATTTTACATTCATAGATTTATTCTATAGAAAATTGAATTTTTCAGGGTTAAGTTGTAAGAGGATTTAATGGCAAAACAAATTGACAGGAAAATTGGATGATGATTTGAGTTTTGTATGGCAAATTGGAATTTAAAGGTGATTAAGTCAGAAGTTATTAGCATTGTGCAGTCGCTTTTGATGAGTTCGAATCCTAAAATTAGGGATAATTTTCAAAAAGTCATTCAAGCCCTTCCCCAATCTATAGTTCGAATCCTAAAATTGAGGCCAAATTCAAAAAGTCAGTTCAAATGCCTCATGACTACCCAAACCATTTGATAAGTTCGAATCCTTAAATTTGCAGTCAATTCTCAAAAAAGTCAGTTCATGCCTCAACAAATTATAGTTCAAATCCTAAAATTGGAAACGATTTATAAAAAGTCAGTTCATGCCTCGTCAATCTAAAGTTTGAATCATAAAATTAAAGGCACACCAAACTATAGTTCGAATCCTATAACTACCCAAAACCATTAAATTCTAAATTCATAAATCATACCCATTCCCTCTTCCTCCCCTCAAACCCTTACTCTAACCTTAAAATTCAAAAATTCCATAACCCACCCCGCCCGTCCCCTTCAACAAAACATCCATAAAACAATGGCAATATCAGCACAAGTTAATTTCTATCATAAATAAATAACTCATAAGCTCTTAGTGTATGTTTATGAAGGAACTAAACATAATAAATATTCATTTAATTTATGATGATGTTAAGTAATAAGATCATAATTTGTAATGCTTCATTTCATTACAAGAAAGGCTCTTCTTGACTCTTTTTTTCCACCATTTTGTCAGGTCAATAACATTAAATTACATCATGAAGATGATTTTGAATATTGATGAAAATTGGAATAGGAAATGAGAAATAGGATTAGATGTGCTTATGATTGTGTATTTTTATGTTGTTGGGTATCTAAAAAGAAAGGGGTTGTTGGTGATGGTTTGTCGGTGTGGGCTTAAGAAACAGCTATCATTTCAAAGCAAAGTCAATTCAAATTTCAGGCTTCAGTTTCAAGTTCAGCTTTAGTTTCAAGCTCAGCTATAGTTTCAAGCACAGCTTCAGTATCAATCTTAGCTTCAAAATCAAGCACAGCTTCAGTTTCAAGCTCAGCTTCACAGTCAAGCACAGCTTCAATATCAAGCTCAGCTTCAAAGTCTAAAACACAGCTTCAGTTTCAAGCTCAGCTTCAAAGTCAAGCACAGCTTCAGTGTTCCAGTTCAGCTTCAAAGTCAAGCACAGCTTCAGTTTCAAGCTCAGCTTCAAAGTCAAGCTCAGCTTCAGTATCAAGCTCAGCTTTTAGGTAAAGCACAGCTTCAATTTCAAGCTCAGCTTTAAAGATAAGCACAGCTTCAGTTTCAAGCTTAGCTTCAAATCAAGACACAGCTTCAAAGCTCAGCTTCAAAGTCAAGCTCAGCTTCAGTATCAAGTCAAATTCAGCTAAGCTCAACAGACAACATCGCTTCATCCACAAAAACCCTCAAACTTTCTCAATTCGACTGCAAAACTCATTCAGACCAACGATAACACAAAAATAACAAGAAGACGATGCCAATAGGGTAATATCTGAAAATTAATGAGAGAAATGAGAAATATTTTCTACAAAAGCCACGAGGGAATCGAGGCAGAGATCCTCTCACACAATAAAAATTGGAATCTATAATCGTCTTTATTTGCTTAGTAATGGCCAATTTCACTATGCCTATCATATTCCACTTCCCACAAAAAACAGCACCATTGATGCGAAAATAAAATTGTTACAGCATAAGCGGCAGCAGAAAGGAGGAAAATATGATTCTTTTAAATGGTTTTGAGTATTATCATTGCGATAATTTTCTTTGAGCTGTAGATATTGAGTTGTGTTGGATTCCTTAGGGAAATAAGGATTTTGTTATCAGATGCTGATCAGATTTGATGTGTAGGATGGGAAATAAACATAAAGCTTAGAAAAAGTATATTTTAAGATAATTAAAAGCTTTTAAGATTATATCTGATTCCTTGAATTATCTCGGCTTACTTACCCCTTCTGCTGGATGTCTTGAGTTATTTAAGCATGCTGTGAAAATGCCTCAAACAATGCAAAGGCAAGTGACGACCAGAACACACTTAAAAATGAAACAATTGCAGCCTTGACTATAGGCAACCAGCACACATGTTCCTGACTACGACAATAGCAATCATTATACCTTTGACTGTGCCTGACTGTAAAATATGCTGTTTAAAGACCTGAGCCTTCAGCAATTTCCTTCAATAAAATTGAAATCTTCCAAGTGAGCATCCTCAGTCGACTTGTTTGTCCACGAAAGCATTTTCTGCTTCCTCAAATCCGTCTCTTTGATATTAAATAAAGCAACGACTCAGGCATAAACCAAAATCCCACAACAAAGATTATTGAGGCTACAACAACAGCTCTAAAGTCCAAAAACACTCAGATACTGTAAATGATTGAAAATAATGAACATAAAGTTCCGCGAATCTGTTCAGCTGATATTGTCAGCGACACAGCACCAGCAATACCGCAAAATAAGCGTAAAATGTAGATTATTGTGACATTATCAGCAACTGCCATTAATATCCAACTCAACTGAAATTGTGAAATATGTTAGGTGTTGGCAATGGAACTGAAATGTTATCATCATATACCGTTTGGGGAATTCCAATAAATAAAACTTGCAGCTTTATGTCCAAATCGTCCTGAAATCCATCCATAAATGAATGCAATTGCACTGAATGGAGATAGTGAAGTAATCCATGATAGTTGGTCGGGTGTTAGTATTCCATGCTTTAGGGGAGTTGCATCGGATATGAATAACTGGATGTTTGGGCAGGTAAAGCCAACGGCTATGCTGAATATGAAGAGTGTTAGCTGGACTGCAATGAATTAGAAGTTTTAGGAATTTTGATGCAGATTGCCACAAACAAGACAGTGTTGTCCAAACTGTGTGGTATTGGTCAGGTGCCAGGGTGTCAGTGGTTACTAGGCATGGAGTCAGGGGGCTCCACCCTTCCACCTGCAGCTAATAATGATTTCAACACCACATCACCCCTCTTTCTTCATTCTTTTCCATTTTTAAGCTTTTTACTCCGGGCACCCCTTTTTACCCCTTTGGACACGTCTTTGGGTAGTTCTTACTTTATACCAATTTTTTACCCCAGGTCACCAAGAGACTGCTACCCGAGGTAGCCTACACGATACTCCTTGCGTCACTTTGCATCACTCGATGTTCGAGAAAGCCTGCATGTGAATGCCTTCACCACCTTGCACCGCCTGGGGTAGTTTCTACATTGTAAGAATTTTTTACCCTGGAACTCCAAGAAACTACTGGTCGAAAAAGCCTACATAAGGATCCTTGCACCACTTTGCACGCCTTTGGGGTAGTTCCAATATTCAAACTATTTTTTTACCCCGGGTCGGTAAGACACCGTTGCTCGAGAACGTGAATATCTACATGTGGATGCCTACACCACCTTCCACAGCTTGGGGTAGTCCCAATAATTCTCAATTACAAATAATTCAACAAATTGCTACCCAATAAATCTTTTAATTAAATCAATTATTCACTCACACCATTCAAGCAATCAAAAAATGAAAATGATCAAAGTGACAAAAAACTTGATAAGCTATTCTGACACAGAGTAAAAAAAATCATCTTAATGCCAAAACAAGGAAGGAGCAAAAAAAAATTATAATTGCCATTAAATGTGTAGAAATCGGAAGTATTAGTTGTTCGGGTGGAAGTGGAAGAGAAGAAAATTTTTCGGATAGCAAGGAAGAGATGAGGAGGAAAAAAAAGTTTATAATTAGCTTTTATCATTCTTTATCCATCCGTTAGTCGACGCTTCTTCATTCATTCATTCCATTTCGTCTATCTGCCAAACTAGATAATGTCGAATGTTAAATAATGAAAGGCAACAAGAAGAAGAAGGATGGAAAAATATTTTTAATGATTTTGTTGTTGCCGTTCCTCCCGTTGATGTTAAAGTTCGTCATGAAATGGGAATCATATCGCAATAACATTAATTTAATACTGTAGATCCGAAAAATTCAAGTCTAATGATGATGACGGAATAATAATAATAATAACAATATTAACCGAGAACTGAGCTGTATTCAATATTGTGAAAAGTGGCTGTGCCAATGCTTATTGCCATAATAATAGCAACATCGAGTAGAAATGAACCCAAAAAATGCCCATAGCAAGCACATTGCCACAAATATACATTATATTTTTTCAGGGGGAGGAGGTGGTAGGGGCTCATCGGGGAAAGGAAGGAAAAAAGCAAGAAAGGGATGCTAATGTTCCCATATTTCATGTTTCATCTCGACAACTGTCGCTTGAAGTTACTTTCGAGAATATTAAGCATCTACTTATTTGTTAGCGTGATGTTTGGATGCTGGAGTTGTTTTTGGTGTTCAGTTTGGGGGGTGAGGAAATGGTCATGATAGAAAATGGTCACTCATTGACAGTAAAAATGTGAATTTATATCCCAAAAGATAAATATACGGTTTTTTACTTAAATCATTCAAATTGTGCCACTTTTTTACATCAATTGAGCTTTTAACCTACTCAAAATACACAAAACTGCCTTTTTTATTAGCAAAAAACTTTTTGAGGTGAGAAAAATTCGCCATTTTGTTTTCAAATTCAAAAATTCCGTTAAATTTGATTTTCCTAGATTACTATGACTAAGTTCAAATCCTAAGCAATCTAAAAATTATGCTTTTAATGCTTCTTAAAGCTCATAAAATTCACCAAACTTTTTCATTTTACGCTGCCAATTTCTTCACTTCCTTTAAATTTTTTTTCTTTAAAGCCAGCTTTCATTTCTTTCATCATGAATTATTTCAATCCATTTCGCTGCGCGTAACAGCAATAATACTTATTACAGGAATGAGACAAGCAAAAAAACGAAGGCAATAAGACGGTGGGAGTTTAATTAAATTTAAGGAACTGTGACGAAATTAATATGATCGTGTGCTCGTCGAATTGTACATGAGATGAAAGAAAAATGTCTTTCAATATTTTAAGGTATCATCGGTGGAATTGAAATTGAAGGTAAAACGTTATGGTGCGTGGATGTTACGTCCATCTATATTCAGCTTCAATATTGAGTTTGAAGGTAAGGGAGGGCAATGCGCTGTGAATTTAACCTTGAAGTTTAAAAAATTCAATTTTCACCCAAAATCTAATAATGTTTTACAATCGACTATAAATATCCACAACCCTCCTACATCTTTCCTTTAAAAAATTGAAAAATGTAGGAAGTGACGAAAAAATTGCCAATCTACCAATACAGTCATGTATAGACACACATCGTATCATATTATTCAATCTTCCATCAATGCGGATCCATTCACATGTCCTTTACGCTGTCTTGAAAGATAAAAATTAATCTATCCATAATATGGGTTCCGAAAGGGGAAGATGGTTGATGTTAAAATAAGAATCTATTGAAATGTGAAAATAGAATAAAAAGAGAGATAGCAAAGATGGAATAAAAAGAAATGTTGAACTTATTGAATCATGCATGATACATCATGTATCATTGTGTCTTGACCGATTTTTGTGCCTTTATATGTTTGGAAAAATTAAAGAAGAGTCATATGAATTTCATTTCGATTCAATGGAGAATTTATTTTAGGATTATTGATTATTATTGGGAGGAAATTGGTATGCAGATGTGAATGTTGAGTTATTTGTCATAGATTGTGATTAAATATTGGATTTTTAGAATTAAGAGCAAAGAAAAGCATTGAAATTTTGTAAAAACGTTGGAATTTAAGTTGAAACATTGAATAGTTCAAGAAAACATTAAAAGTTTTAGTTTAAAACATTACAAATTTTATTTAAAACATTGAAAATTTTAGTTAAAACATTGGAAATTTGTTAAAAACATTGAAAACTTTGTCAAAACATTAAATATTTCATTTAAACCACCAAAACATTAAGATAAAACATTGAAAGCATTATTCAAAATAAAACATTGAAAAACATTGAATTTTTGGTAAACAACTCAAATTTGTCAAAAACATCAAATTTTTGATAAAAACAATAAATTTTTGGCAAAAACATAAAATTTTTGGTAAAAACATTAGAATTTGTAAAGCAAAGCATTGAAAACATTTTTCAAAACATCAAAGCTTGCAAAACATCATCAAAAACATTATAAAACCTCTCATAAATATAGAAATAACTTGTCAAAAGCATTAAAATTTCAATTCATAAATAAAACATTCTTAAAAATCCCCAATCGGTTATGTAAGAAGAAATCCCAAAGCAAACTCAAACTCAATGTTTTTTGTATGCTGCTGCCATCCACAAGATGAAAGGAGAAAATAGCACTCGGAGGCACTCATGAGATGAAAACTAAGAAAAATGATTGTGAATAGGAAAAAGGGCATTTTTCACATTATTTCTCTCAACTGTCTCCCCGTCATCCATTCAAGCAAATGCAAACATTTAATTTTTCAGCACAAAAAAAATATGGGATATTGAGTGGACGTTGGAGAATGCTTGATGAGCGTTTGTAAAGTACAAAAAGGATGAACAAAGATAAATAAATGGAACAAGAAAAGTTGAGAATTTTTACAAGCAATTTTACTAATCGGAATTGAAATTTAACGGTCAATAAATTTTTGAATTTATTAAGCTTTGCTTTTTGAGCTTAAATGAGATAAATTGTTCAGGAATGAGGCTGTAAGTGAATGTTTTCAATGTTGAATGTTGCCAAATTTCCAAATTCTGTTGAAATTCAAACTTTGAAAATTCGTTAAAATTCAAATTTCAAATTTCCCTTAAAATTCAAATTTTTAATTTCCGTTAAAATTCAAATTTCTAATTTCCGTTAAAATTCAAATTTCTAATTTCCGTTAAATTTTCAAATATTCAAATTTCATTCAAATATTCAATTTAATTTACTAAATTCACATACCCATCTCTAATCCAATTTACTTACCCCAAAAAAATAAAAAATTCCACAAAAAAATATCCAAATACAAAATTCAGTCATGCGACAAGCAAAATGACCATTAGAAAAATATATACATAAATCCAACACATGGTGATTTATAACAGCTACTCGTCCTTAATGTTCTGTAAAAAAATCTCAAACTATGGCAATATCCGCTAAATTTAAACTCTCTCTTTTATTGACATAATATTCGTATTCAAGGATCGTAATTTAAAGAAAGAAATAAATAAATAAAAAAAAGTTCATTTTTCTTATTTGACTTGTGGAGAATGGCAAGTAGGCATTCTTTGCTATATCCACCCGTTCCACTTTCTTGACCGTAATGTTGTCATAGACATCCGAAATGAAATTGAGATGATTTTTCATTTTAACTTGACAATCTTCATGCGTTTAAAAATTCTTTATAATGTTTTGCTGGCAGGGGTGTAGTTATGGGGGATATGGGGGATATGGAGCGTCGCTATGAAAGGTTACGATACTCACCACTCACTTCTTCTTCCTCCTTCTTCAAAATACATTCAAAACACTAACAGCGCCATGCATTGATGTGACTCATGCAGGGGGTTACAAGGATGGGGAAAGTGGAGTATATACCCGGGGCGCTCGACTTGAAGATGAGGGACGAAGGGGTAGGGGTTAAGGATCGTGAGTCAGAATGTTTACATCATAAATTTAATCATTAAGCACAGTGGCACTATTGAAATGGAGGAAAAGGATTTTTTAAATATTTACCCCGGGGCACCACTAGAAGTAGCTATAAGTGGAAGGGGTGGGGGTGGTATTTTGAGGGTTAGAATTATGAATCTTAAATTTGATCATAAAATACAGTAATCATAAAATACAGTGGAATTATTAAAATGGAGGGGGAATTTGGCATTTTTAAACATTTACCCCGGGGCGCCACTAGACTTGGCTATAAGAGGAAGGGGTTGGGGTTGAGGGTTATGAGTCCGAATGTAAAATCATGAATTTTATCATCAAAAATAGAAGACACTATTGAAATGGAGGGACAGAGAGGAATTTTCTAAACATTTACCCCGGGGCATCACTTGACAGTTGGCATCACTAGCTACAAGAGGATGGGGTGGAAGTTGAGGGTTGAGGGTTGTGGATCAGAATGTAAAATGATGAATGAATTTGATCGTTAAAAACAGAGGATCCCATGGAAATGAAGGATGAGGCAATTTTCCAAACATTTACCCCGGGGCACCACTAGCCTTAGCTACAATCCTGAACTCACGAACGTTGTAAATTTCAAATGACTCAAGGAATAATAGGGAAGATATTTCATTCCACAAAAATACATAAGCCATAAATTAGAGGCTTAAAGCATGCATGAGCTATTAATTTTTATTAAGTTTAAGGAATCTCATTCCATCCAGAAGAAATTGTCGACTCATAATTTTCATATGCTACACATTTTTATGCTTCACTTCATGTTAAATAAAACTTTTATGTTGTGCACAATTTTTGAAACAATATTAATTTATACAGTGGAGTAGGTGGAGGTACAAGCAGCACTGTAGCAATTATGACTTGATGATTTTCATTAAGAAAAGATATTAACATATATGTTTATTAATTAACTTTAATTTTCATTATGAAGAGAAGTAAAAACATCATTAACATGGATTATAATGCAAATTTAATTTTTTTTCCATCCATGTATAGCATAATTTTTTGTAGATTGGGATGTAAATGATGTAGAAAGATGGGAACAAGTGTGAGAAATTTTATTATAAATTATTTGAATAAATTTATTTAAAATTTTTTAATTTTGTGGATTTTAAGTGTTTTTAATTTTTAATTTTTTTATTAAATTATATGTGGAATATAGTTGGGGTAAACAGGATGTTGGAGTTATGTAAATATGTTATTAAATTCCTATTCAAATTCGAGTATTCCGACATTAAATTGTCGAAAAATTCGAACATTTCGAACTCAACTTATTTTAAAATAAAAATTTACGTTACGAAGAAAAGTAAGATTAACGGTCAAAAAAAATTTGAATTTTAACGACAAAAATTTTTTTTTGAAAAAAATTAACGGTCGTTTTTGAAACAGCCACACTCTGTTTAATTCTTTAAAATTAGAATTTTTATAATTTTTAAAATCTCAAAAATTGTAAGTTTTAACAAAAATTCAAAAAATAAAACAATGTTAAAGAATGGCCACAAAGTCTTATAAGTAATGGTTCCCGGTGCCAAGACCAAGATTTTCCGGGAAGTCAAGACCATGGCTGAAACTTCGGAAAATCCTACTTCTCTAGGCCTTCTCAACACATCCATCCTTAGAATTCACATCCTTAGTCTCAACAACATGATGAAAATAGTCCCTAATTCGTCCTGATATTGACTTGTACCTTTCCTGAAAATATGTCACAATTTTGTATTTATTCTCATCAGTCCAGAGAGAGTTGATGACTTTGCAGAGAATAGCTATAGCTATAAAAGACACGGTTATGGCTAAGATTAAGACAGAAATTGATTTGATGTTGGAGAAGGATTCTGGAAACCTAGAAATGATTTTAAAAAAATTACTAAAAATATGTAAGGAGGAGACGACGGAGAGAAGGGACTTTGTATCAGAGTTGCAATTCAGGTGCTTATGACAGGCTAAAACCGTACAAATTCATGATAATTTGTACAGTTTTGGAAGAAAAACCATACAAATTATCAATAATTTGTACGGTTTTTGCCTGTTACAGGCACCTGTTTTACAACTCTGCTTTGGAATCGATGCACTGACAATACAATATTTAGGCATTTTGTCTCAAGAATTTTAATTATGCTATAATTAATTAAATAACATTTGAGACTCTTAAGTATATTTCTAATGTATATGAATTAGACCATATATAAGGTTGAAAACCAGTTTCTATGAATTGTGCATTGATTAATAATACTAGCTATTAATTTGTTCAATATAGTATTCGTTCAAAGTATTTTTGAAAGAGAAAAAACAAAGTTAAGTATTTTTCTCATGGAATATTTAAAATTCAAAAAACCGTTATTGTTTGAACAAAAAACCGTTAAATTTGAAATTTCACAATATGAAAATTTAACTGACAAATTAAGCCTAACAATTCAAATAACTTACCCCATTTTGACCACCTTATGCCTCAAAAATCAAAATAAAATTTATTAAATCCTCAGCAGCAATCACAACAATCAACTATATTCCATTGAGAGCAGCAAATCACTAAAACTCAACCTTCAGCACACTCTCAACATAAATTAACTGCATGCTATATTTCGATGTATTTGTCACTACCATTGCTTATTTAAGACCCAATACTGCTGTAGCAATCATTAAAACATAAGATAAAGCCATAAACAGTAGCATGCAATATAACTGCGTCATACAGTAGTTGGAAATACCGGCAATATTGTAAACAGTAATTTGAGGATCTGAAATTCTTACAAATTGTGTATGAGATGAAATTTCTTGCTGATTATTCAATTTTAGTAAATAAGATCTTCCTGACATTTCATTGATAATTGCAGCCTGCTTCCATTTAGGTCTGGATTCATGTTTCAATTCAGATTGAATTGTGTTGTTAAGATATTTGATTCCTTAACTGGAATTATGACTTTAATAAGAGGAAATTGGGATGTTATAGGTGGACTTTGTGAGTAGTAATCCAGGCTGAGAAACTCGGCGGAAGTAATGCGATATCCGTACAAATACCGCTTAATACCGCAAAATATCGCGGAAATTCATATAAATACCGCCGATACCGCCTAGTTTATCGGGCTGGGTAGTAATATTGGGAATTGAACCCTAAATATTAAGGAATTTGCAACAGTTTTAATAATTCTTATGAAATCTGAGATTAATCCTTTTCCGGACAAAATTTGAATAGACTCCGGATTTTGGAATTTACGAATCTTTTGAGTAGTCTATAGCAGACTATTTGGGAGTGCCTTCATATGGGACGTCCATGTGACAAATTAACTAGACCACGACAAGATGTATAACTTAGAAGTGAGCGGCATGTGTTTTAATTTGTGTGTCAAAATTGTTCACTCGAATACGTGTACATTTAAAAAAAGGTTTTTTTTTATAATATTGTTTTGTATGGACACATAGTGTCTTAATAGCCCCGTCAAACAGAAAATTACCCACCACTGAACTAGACCTTCCTCAAGCAATCATCAAAATATCCTCAAAAATACTTCCAAAACATCTCAAAACTCTTCAAAAACGGCCTTAAATATTCCCCCTTTAAATACCTCATTACCACAAGAAAGCAGCCTCATATGTAGTCACAAAGTCAAAACAGAAAACCTCACATACAGCACACAAAAATTAAACAAGTACAAAAGCATCAAAAACAAACAAGAGAAATTGAAACAATTACGCTTGATTATCATCCAAGAACTGTGGTAAATAAAAAATTATGTAGATATAATGTCAACGACTCTAGTCATTATAATATATGCATGGCAACATCAAAAGCATCCTTAGACTTTTTCCCCATTTTCATACAAGCATGTAAATTATCAACATACAGAAGTGGAATATCACAAACAGAAAGAGAAGAACCTACATTCGCATATATTAATTCTCATTTCAAAATAAATATTCAAATTAAGACTCGATTTCTAAGCCGTTGATTCTACATCATGGCGCCTGATTATCTTCTTTGCGAGCTGAAAGCGTATATGAAATGGAGGAAAAGATGTAGGAGGGTTAAAGAGATGAAAAAGCACACTTCTGGATATTTGGATTGTAGGATCTTGCGATATGTATGCAGATGTGGATGCCTTAAAGGAGAATTTAGAGATATTTAGGAAATTATGCCTTTTTGTGCAATTTTGAGAAGAATTAAACGAATTTATGAATTTTGAATTTTAACGGTTTTGAAAAATTTGAATTTTAACGGTTTTGTAAAATTTGAATTTTAACGGTTTTAAAAAATTTGAATTTTATCGGTTTTAGAAAATTTGAATTTTAACGGTTTTAGAAAATTTGAATTTTAACGGTTTTCAAAAATTTGAATTTTAACGGTTTCGAAAAATTCAAATTCAAATTCCTTATTTTCTTAAAATTCAAAAAGTCAACAAACTGTACATAAAATTGATTCTTAAATAAACATCAAGGAATACTCACAGCGATCGAATATACCAAAAAAGAATCTTCAAAGTATTCTTCCACCAAAAAGAAATCCGAAGAAACTCTTTCAAGTCCTTCTATATGTAGTGAACACAAACACTACATCCACACACATCTTTGAATCAAGTATGTAGGATGAGCATAGCATGAAAGAAAAATGAGAATGTAAACATTTGAATATAACTTAAAAAGGAATAATAAGCAAGCAAGTACAGCAAGCGAATGGGATATACGATTTTGACTATTGTGTTTGCACAGCATTTACATCTCGTCTATATATATTGAAAATTTCTTTCCTTTATCGATAAAAGAGGAAGTAAAACACTGAATTAATAAAATATAAAACTTTCTGGAACTCGTTACTTGACTTCCTTAGTTTCATTAATAGTTTGACTGTGTGGGAGAAGCTTTGAGGAGGAATGTTAGGAGGAACTGATATGAAGTTTCGATTTTTATGAATTTAAGGAGATTATATTGTGCTTTTTGCTGAAATATTGAACATTCATAAGATTTAACAGTGTAAAAACCACATATTCGATGGTTCGAATCCTAAAAGTTTTACAAACTCTGCTTCAAAGCATCTTTTATTTTTTTATTGAAAATTTCGTATTTTGAATACATTGAAAATATTGCTGGTCGTACTCATCATCTATGATCTATGACTTCTCTCAGTTGGCGTCTAAAACTAGCTCTATCGCTGGCTCTGCCATTTTCCCATTTCCAATACCAAATGCTTCACTGTCTCTATCAACAGCCTCTCTCCAATAGCCTCTCTCTTCGATCTAATCACATTCATACAAACCTCCACAGCCAACTTTAAACTTCCTCAATAAAATAAAATTTAATATTAAAACTTTTCATCCACACACATATATATGCTCATCTTTAGCATATTTTCCATATCAAAAACTACCAAAACATGCCAAAAAAGAGACAGAAAGTCAACAACACCGACTGTAATCCTTCAAGGAATCCAATGATTGTTTTTGATAATATGTATGGCAGAACATATTTTCATTTCTCATGACAGAGGATGTAGGTTTAAAGCTCACAGTCTTTACGCACTAGTTGTTATACTCGACTGAGTTGCTCAATGTTAAAGGAAAAGTTTTCGTTGCTTCTTATATCCCTTGTTTGCATATTGTAAAACAGATTTATTGAGAATATTGATGGGATGTTGGAGATTGTGGCTGAGTGTCTGTGAGTTGTGGAGTTGAAGTTGGGAAGATTTGTGTAGTTTTTAATATAAAATTATAAACATTTTTCACATTGAAATTAAAATTAAGTAGAAAATTTCTAAGTTTCCAGAGTTCGAATCTCAAAATTTTGACAATTCAATAGAATTTCCATCGTGTTCATACATCAATTTTTTGGCTGAAAATTCAACTTTTTCCTCCAAATAATGCGTTTAATTCCCAATTTAATTTTAAATTTTTTCCATCTTTTAACTTTAAATAAAATTTCTTTCTTTTTTATCTCTTTCTCTTTTACATATTTCCTAGTCCTTCCGGACTCTAGATCAATATTTTAAGCGAAATAAAAAGAAATGTTAGAAAATGAAAATTTATGCGCATCACTTCCACTTCTTCTTTCATCCGCTTTCTATCAGTAATGTTCATAATATATACATTAAAATACATACATCCATATTATCTATCATTCTTCCTTTTACCCCAATTTTCTGGAAAATAAAAGCATCAATTTAAAATTCTATTCACGAATTTTTAGCTGTTGAAAATGGAGGAAAATTGGCTTTGAGGAGTTTTAAGTTTATTTGTCATTATTATGTTTAGGGAAAGAAATGCTATCATAGAAGTTTTAGACCTCTTCCTCTGTTCTTATACAAATTAGATGACTTCTAACTTTTTATTAAAATTAATATATTTTATTGAAATTCTAGAACAATATCAAGTATTTGTCATCATTTTATAGAGTTGATTTAAATTTTTCTTTCGTAGAATAGCGCAAAGCAAAAGGTTCAAGTCCTATAGTTGCAACAAAATTTCTATTACACGTGGTCTTTTTGGTTTTTTATTTTTTTGCTTATTTTCATATTGACCAAAAACCTAATCTAATTAGTTTTAAAATTATCAAGTGTCAACTGCTTATAACAGAGCTCGAAGTCTTGAGATTGCTCTGGTTCGCTTAAAGCCGTTTTCTGCTAACACTTGTGAAGTATATAATTTCATACAAATTTCAATCAATTCTTAATGAACTGTTGCAAGCTCAATTTGACTTCGACCAGTAACTTTACCTCAGTATAAGTTTGTATAAGACTGTCACCAGCTTTTCCAACAAGCAGCACTCTCTCATCTTCTTCAACACAATTTTAATATCAGATCCACCAAAGTAAATTAAACTTAGCATCACCCACTCCAAAAATTCATCAAAAGCTCTCAAATTTTGTCCATAAGATTCAATAACGCATGAAGCCTTACAAAAAAAGCTTTGAGACCCTGCTCAATTTCCACATTAAAGACGAGCCTTCCTTTTCAGACGTGATTACTTTTTTTACTTCTTCGTAAAAAACAGCATTAAAAAGTACGGCCCGTAGTTCGACATAAAAAGCTATTAAAATTAACTTCCCAACTGAACCTAATCTTGTCGAAAGTAATTTTCAATTTGACAGAAACATTTTAATTGTTTTTAATTGATTTCAATATTTTTCCATCCAATATACTTCAACTTTTTTGTGTAAAGTCTTCTTTCTTTAAGAACGTGCGGAAATTCACTGACAAGATATAGGTAGTAATTAATTAAAGTTATAATTTAATTATTTCCATAACAGAAAATTTCTGAAAATGTTCTATTAATTAAATTTTAAGTGTTTCTCAATTTACATTCATATGTCGGTTGTCTGCACGCAAAGTCCTTTGTGGTAATTTAGAGAATATTTTGGAAGCAATGAATATGAATTGAAATTTAAATTGAATTTTTGTCAATTTTAATAAATTTAAGTTTTAAAAAGTTTGTAATTTTTTGAGAATTAATATGGTTCAAATCCTAATATTATTTGTTTCATTCGGAAAAAATATTACTATACTGATTTAAGTTGTTTTTTTTACAATTTTTTTTAATTTTTTAAATTGAAATTCTTAATTTTTTATAAAACTTCAAACATTAGAGGTTTCAGCACCTAAAAAGCTTCCTAAATTAGTTTTAGCTTTTTAGCATTTAAGTGACTTTACTTTCTTACATTGCCAACAATGCAGTTAAATTGTGTTCCATGACTTCTTTTTGCTTGCCCCAGAGATTTACTAAATCGATAGCAACCACTTTCCAATCACCAATGTCAATGGCAATACCAATTCCCAAGTGAAATGAAGTCTTTATCAACAACATGCAGAACATTTTAAAGTTTAAAAATCTGAAAAATGGAAATTTTCTTGATATTTCATAAAATATTGAGTTCAAATCTCAAAAATATATTAAAATTGTAATTTATTTGGCTGTCTATAGACGCCTATTGCCTTTTTATTTTTTTTTTTCTTCATCACCAATTCAGTCTTTGGTTCCACTGCTTAGTTCCAAATTTTTTTTTTGCTACTGGCACCCACTACCTTCCTCCAGATGCATTTTAGACTACATTAGCTCCTTATCTTACCCAAAAATCTACCAAATTTCTCCTCAAGGATATACATCCCTCAAACTTCCATAACATTGTAATACACGAATATGAGTCGTAAAGAGAACAAAAATTTTCAATTACAATTAAGTCACAATCTCATCGTCATTAAGATTTGCATAAAAATCGAATTCAAAACGTGGTGAATTGTCGTCTCTTATTCCTAAATTTTCACGTCTTCTTCTTCTTCCTTCCTTTCATCCTCATATCCCCAGTCATGAAAAATAAGACACTAAGCAGAAAAAATAAAGTTTAATCTTTTTTATTAGCCCTCAAGTACTTAAAAAATTATCTTTAATCTCCTCCAAATTATCCAATTCACTGCTATTTTGTCTTGAATAAGCAGTAATGTCGTGTTGCTTGATATTATTTTTTTAAAATAACTGGAAAAATCGATGGAAATTTTTGTGCTTCAGGACATAAATATAATTTTTAGTGTTGCTGTGCTGTGAATTTGTTGTGGAGGGTTGGGAAGATTTATATTGTGGTTTGGTTCTTGACTTTTAGTGGAATCGCTGAATTTTGGTAGGGAATGTTTGCCTTGTGTTGTGGTTTGTGGAAATTGAGTTGACAAATTTCAAGGAAGGATTAAAAATTCAGGTTTTAATATTTTGTTCTAAATTACATACTTCACAAGAGAATGATTCTAAAATTAAAACTGAATTTTGTAGGATTTTAACAATTTTTAAATGTTTTGTTCTAAATTACATACTTCACAAGAGAATGATTCTAAAATAAAAATTTAAATTTTCCAAATTTTACATACTTCACAAGAAATGATTCTAAAATAAAAAAAATTTTTCAATTGTTAAAATGCTACTTTAAATTACATACTTCATAAGAACTTATTTCCATTTGAAAATCTGAAATTTCCAACAAAAAATGCGCCTTAATTCCTCAAACAATCTACAAACATCTTGTCTACATCCACTTCTTCATCCTTCCATCACAAAAAAAGTATATTAAATACCTTTAACAGCAATAGATGAGCGAATGGAATTTCCTATATTGAATCGGTAATAAGAATTGCAATTAGGAAGCTATGGCAGTTTAACGCTAATTACTATCGTTTACTCAAATGTTGGGACAATTTATCGCTCACAGCAATTATTATTATTTAATGAGTTTTTGTTGGTTGTGCTGTATGTTATTTTGGGTGAGTAACAAAAAGAGTAAAAAAAAGTTGTGAGGAACAGGAAGAAGACGTTAAAATTGGAATTACTGTTTGGTAATAAAATGATGATTATCGCAGCTTGATGATGGCAACAGAATCAGTTTTACGACACTCACACTTGTTTGCGGATCATAAATACGCGAGGAAAATTTATAAATAAAAATATTTTTTTTTTATGCTACTGGAAATAAAATTCATGTATGCAAACTACATTGTCATGAATTATTCGTGTAATATGCGCGAGAGTTCGTCGTTCAATCTCTTATGATAATCATCTCCATGCATGGTGATGGTGTTTGTGGCTGTTGATGGAGGGGGATTAATTATTTGGGTGCATTTTTTGGGGGATTTTTGGCTTTAAAAAATGCAAAAAAAAATGGAAAATGAAATTTTGCAAGAATTTTACGATTTAGCCTCTTAGGATTCGAACCTTGTCAATTTACAAAAATCTTTAAAAATCATTTCAACTACAATAAAAGTTTTTATATTTCTGTACTATTTAAGTCATTAACATGACATTTCACAAAAACCTTTCAAAACAACCAAAACCCATCAACACATCCCTACAACTATCCCCCTGACTCGATTTGCGGATCCGCATTACATTGTACATCAAAACATGAATATATGTATGATTGAAAAGTATCATTATATGAACTACGTCATTGCATGATAATGAGGATTTTACTTTCATAAAGTAGATGACAAAAAATATGAAGCATGAAGAAGAAGAAGCAGAACGTGAAGAAAAATCATGTAAATTGAGACAGCATCATTTTGTGATAATGGGATTTTTATTAACATTTCAAAGCGATATAAAATGAATTTCATTACATTACAAATGTATTTATGATGAGTGTGAACGGATGTTGTGACATATTTTGTAGATGGACGATATAATTTGAGAAAAATAAAAAGTTTAAATTGATGCAAAAAGAAGCTTTAAGGATTCAAAAAAAAGTTTATAGAGGTTGATGAATCTAATATAAAATAATCAATAATGATAGGATTCGAACCATGAATTTTTGCATAAATTTTATTGAATGAAATATGAAACTATAAATTAATTTTACATTTTATCGCATTTAAGCATACTCAATCTACAATAAATAAGAGGAAATCCTCAAAATCTCGCAATTTTGCTATAGTCTAATCAAAAATCCAGTTTGCTTCCCCAAAAAATTCCTTCAAGACTCTCTCAATTGAGTATAATGTCCAGCTATTCTTCAACTTCCCTCCCTCCAACATCCCTCATCATTATTTCATAAATCCACATAAAAATGGAAAATCTAGATCAAAATTTAATGATAGTCATTATCGCTACTACTCGGAACTACTCTTTGTACACTTATTTGTCATAACACTTCCTCCTTACGACAGCAATTGTAATGATAACATGAAAGGGCATTAAATTTCATACTTCACAACAGGATGTTGTAGTAAAAAGCCGTCCAGTCACGAAGATGTGGAAGGGAATGGAATGGAAGTAACAAAAAAGTGAGGAGGAAGAAGAAAAAAAGCTTTTGTAATTAAACACGAAATAGGCAAATAATTATTTTACATTTTGTTAGGCAAAGTGGATGGAACGGAGAACTTTAATTGAAATTTAGTGCGGAAGGATTTTGTAGATTTTTGTAAAAAATTTGCTGCAATCTCCTCCCACCTATTCACAATTTCAACGAGCTATTACTCGAAATTAATCCTCAAATTAAATAACTTACTCTGATTACAGTAAAGGAAATGGAAAAAGAAGTAGTAACGATAGATTAAATGTCAGATTAGCATATAATGTTTGCAATATTCACGAGAATAAATTATATGCCATTTTTATTTAATTTATTCTAAAATGATTAATTGCAATCGAAACGATAAGAATACGAAAGGCAAGGTACACGTGAAGCTTATCGTAAGACAAACGATATAGCTGAAAATTGGCTTCTGTATCGAATTTAAAGTACGACAATATTTTTTTTATAAATTGACAATAAATTTAAATTACTATCGGAAAATGTAATTATATGCCAATATACAATATTCATGTATACATACAGACACACACAATCGATCGATAGAGAGAAGTGGAAAAAAATATTGAATGGCAGCATTGAGGCGTAAACAGGCATGATATAAAGTTAATGGAAATACTACATTGAATTGCTCTTTTCTTTCTCATTTCCCCATTTCGCCCATCCTCTCTGATTGATGCTTTCTCGCTAAGTGAGGAATTTCTTCCTGGTATTGGAGGAGATATGGAAGAATATCAATCAATGGTTGATTGACAAAGCGCTTTTGTTTGTTTATTGGGTTCTTATTGTCAGAATTGAGAATTGCAAACAAAATTTCAAAAAATTAGCAAAGACACAAACCTAAATTTTTTCTCACTTCGAAAATTATTATTCAAATTTTACAAAAATGAGACAAAATTAACAAGTGTGAATGATGTAAATCAATCAAAAAAAGTGGCAAGCATGATATTTTAAGCATATGATTCAATATTGAGCCTTAATTCAATCAAAATTTGAGTTTTCAATATGCCACGTGGCTTTA
The DNA here is from genome assembly GCF_022539635.2 of Chironomus tepperi. Taxonomy (NCBI): domain Eukaryota; kingdom Metazoa; phylum Arthropoda; class Insecta; order Diptera; family Chironomidae; genus Chironomus; species Chironomus tepperi. The sequence continues at coordinate 4,018,721 of NW_027226457.1, forward strand.
TTACTTGAGTTTTTTCATCATAAAATGCCTACTAAGACTTTCATTCATCAAAATTCATAAATGAATAGACAAACTGCTTACATCATCATAAAAATTCAGAATATGAAATTCATCTCTCACAAAAAAAAGCTCTCTCAAAATGTAGACAAAAGCACTTATTCATTCAACTTTTTTTTTGTTCTCTTCTTTAACTATCATTCATTACCATGAGAATAGAATCATGTTGATGGAAATTATTGATATTAATGTCTATTTTTAAAACATAATAAATTGAGCATTCTTCTGACTCATTTTGTTCTATAAATCGCATTTTCATCTTGATTTAAAATTGAACTTTTATCTTTCAAAGCTTGCTTTTTTGAAAGTTGAGATTCATTCAATCATGGATGATGAAACGGTTATAGAATGGATATGAAAAGATTTTATGTGAATATATGATGCAATAAAAGTGGAATGTGTATGTATATGCTGATAAGTTTCCGGGGAAACTATAGATTGCATATGCTTTATTGATTTGATTGATTTTTACATGAATGGTGGACGAAGAATTTCATTATGGATGGAATATTCAAGGCATGATATCGTTTTTAAGAGAATTTCGGATATAAAATTGAAAAAGAAAGGATTAATCGGCTATAAAGTCTTATTGTCTTTTATATACGCCATAATTCAATATGAATCATAGACAAAGATGGCTTTAATGGCTGAGTAGCTGAATTGCCTGATTATATAATGAAAATTCCATTCACATGCAGTTAGTTCGATTCTTAATTCTTCAGAATTCATTGAAAATCTCATATTTACGACCTCATAGACAAACTTCTCGCTCGATTTATGCTGCATATTCCATTAATTTCCAAACTCCAACATTTATCATTGTATAAACAAATTTGCAGACCATTTAAAATCTCTTTATCTCGAAAAACTTTAAAATGCTGATCTATACTCCACCCCATACCCAAAGCCAAGCTTGAACCTCGCCTCGGCAAGCTTAATAAAATTTCTCATCAATTATTCATAAAACTCCTTTTATTCTAAAAAAATATTTTTGCTATTACCTCAAAAAGTCGAGCGAGTTTTCACATCATTGATTCTGTTCCATCTATTATAAAATTTCAACCTCAACAGCCAGCATTAGATGAGGATTTTTCAGCAAGAGAGTATTTTTTCATCATAAAAGAGGAAGAAAAATCAACCATAGTATCATGTCATGTTAAATAACTCTTTCATAACTTTAGCCCAATTGTTGTTAGTTTAAAATGAAGCAAGTAAGGATGTGGTCAGGTGTGAGTGACTAAGGCGCATTTTTCTTTGAGGGGCTTTGATTTGGATTTTCTGGATCTTACTAACTTCGCTGGTCACAGAGATCAATTGTGGTCCATGACCTTCCGTTGATGTCGTCTAAAACTAGCTCTATTTGTGGCTATAGCGTGTCCATTCCTGAGTTTGGTTAAGAGCTTCTTTCCATGAGTTCTTTGGACACTTGCGTGATCTTTTGTCATAATCTTCTTCTAATTGGCACATCTATCAACTTCCTCTCATGTTTCATAGATATAAATGTAGTTTCAGCTAAGGAACTGACCGACTGATGGACCAAACAGCTGAAATTCTACCAACTGCTTCTTTCTCCCCAAGTAAAATGCTTCAAAAATGGAGAAAAAAGTTTATTTTTGTTATCTCCTCATTTCCTTCCGCCTTTCATAAACTATGGCACATGAGAATGAGACATAGACAAAAAAAAGTAAGGAACGAGTTGAATAAAAGTTTTAATAATTTTTTGTTAACATTTTCAAGACATTAAAGCTCAGTTTTGTGCTATAATGAGAAATTATTTACGACATTAATTGATTTAATTGAATCTAATGTATCTTCCTGTTTCATTTCAATTTCTTTCCGTCTTCCGTACTTTTCTTCCATTTTTTTTTTTCATTTTCATTTTTTTGTGAGCGATTCGAGAAGAAAAAGTTTTTTGAGATAAATATCATCATCAACTTTTTGTGTCTGTTCCTTTTTTTCTAACTCAACACAATAGCTTTTTATTTATTGCTTCTTGTTCCTTTTTTTGAATTGTAATTTTTGATATGCAACATGTTAGTTTGCTAGATTGTGGAACAAAAAAAAGTGATTTTTCTGAAAAGGATATTCATTTCCTGAGCTTAAACTGTTTGTAATCGATGCTTGCCACTTTTTTCTATGAGAATCTGAAGACAGTTGGGCGAAAACTGCAGCAAATCAAGAGAAATTCGCAAAAAACTTTTCGAAGTGAGAGAAAATTTTCAGCCAACTTTGTTTGAATTTTCAAAAACCGTTAAATTTTGTTCGATGTATATTAATGATTACTTTGACCTTTAAATGTTCGAATCCCAATGTAAATTAGTTCCCAAAATAATATAACCTAAAAAAATGGCTATTTACAGAATCATTTCCTTTTATCGACTTCACTCATCAATTTCCTCCATTATGCAAGTTCTTCCTCATCCTAAGTCATCATGTAATCATCATGTCATCTTAAAAAATTGCTTTTTTGGCCCTTCCGTTGCTAAAAAATGTGCTCAAAGTCACATTATTCTCTTTAAAAATATATTCACCATTCCCAAAAAGGAGGACACAATAAATGGAAAAAAAATATCAAACTTAAGAGAAAGAGGAAGTGACAAAAATAAATGAGCGAGGATCTGACAGATGAAATTAAACTTTCTTGTCCTTTTCTTTCATGCCAATTGCCAATCCCATTTTTTTCCTTTCATTTTAATTAAATTTCACTTATTTAAAATTCCGTTCATTAAAGCATTCGGAACCGAAGGAGTAGGAACTGAAAAAAAGATGAAATATGATGTGAAAGAAGTGCTAATACAAAATTTCAAATTCAAATTAATCTTAAATGGAGAGTGAAAAAAAAAGTCGTGCTGAAAAGACATTGGCATGACTTTATCTATGAATGCACTCGAGAAATAACAATGAATTGCCATTTTTTTGCATGCCAGAAATTTCATTAATTTATGGCGTTATTTGGATTGTCTTTTCTTTGTGATTTCTTTTTTAATTATTGTGGACTTTTATTTTAGGAAGTGGCGAGGAAAATGCAATTAAAATTTTTTATGCGGCGTTTCACACTTCTTTGTTTGTTCTAATGGAATTTATATGAAGTTTTATGATCGCTGCAGTTGGCTTTTTTGGAACACAATTACTAGGATTGTTGATTTATGAGAAATGATTTGAATGAAAAATTAAAAAATTTGAATTTCAAAACCTTTAAAAATTTTGAATTTTTGAAATCCGTTTTAAATTTGAATTTCAAAAAACCGGTAAAAATTTCAAATTTCAAAAATCCGTTATTAGTTTTAAATTTTAAAAAACAGTTAAAATTCGTTACAAATTCAATAACCTTTAAAATTTCAAATTTTGAAAAGCCGTTAAAAAATTTGAATTTTTGAAATGCCCAAAACAGACTCACTCAGTAAACTTAAAAAATGCGTTCTAACTCTTACAATTCTCAAATTATTCCTTCCAATTCTAATCTTAAATAAATCTCTTAATCCCCAACCCTTTTTTAAAAGAAAAGAAAAAAGGTTAAAATTAATTTTGGAACCTTGAAATTCTTAAAATAATGTATATGCTCCATACATCACATAAAATTAAATCTGAACGAGTAAAGCAAAAAGTTTAATATTAAAAAAAATTCTAATTTCAAAGTCCATAAATTTCTACTTTTTTTCTCATTCTTTTTGGGGTAACATCCCCAAAAGCTCTACCTAACAAATGTCATTCTCACTCTCGTTCTCAGAAATTCTTTTCACTCTCATGTGAAAATCAAATAAATACGTTCATAAAGTTCATATTATATTTAATCCAATTTCAGTCCCTTTTACGAATTAATTGTTATATTTGCAAGATTCATGCTGTCTTTTTCTTCTTTTTTGCTCTTGTTCTCATGGTTCTTTTTTAATTCGAGTTTTTTGGGTTGATGCAAAAAGTGAGGTTAATGCTTGCATTTTGTTTTTGTTGTTTTAGTAAGCATTGACATCAAATTACTGAAAAATGTAGGAATTCTTGAAAATAATCAAATTTTCAAGCAACCTTTGATGTAAATATTGAATTTTATGAAAAACACGTGTTTTGGAGCTTAATTTCTTCAAATCTTATATTAAAATGCTTTGCTCACTAATTTTAAACACTTAAATTCAAACTATAAGCCATAAAACACTAAATTCATCGAAATTTCACAAATCAAACATTCCAGGTGAGAATGTAAACAAACATTTCCCGCCAAAAGCCATAAAAGCACATTTTTCATCACTTTTCTTTATTTCCACATCAAATCTTTAACATTTTGCAGCCTTTTCTCACCAAAATCCACACAAATCATCAAAATAATCCCCAAAAATGCGTCTAAATCCCCAACAGTTAATGAAATTTTCTTCTTCTTTTGTCGCTGACTTTCGAATTTCAGCTAAAATCACTCACACACATGTTTGGGTTTGAGCATTATCCATCGCGTCATACACATGAAAAGAGAAGCCTAAGCATATAATAATGTATAAACTCTACACAAATCTACCTCAAGCTCAAGACATGATGGTTTTGCAATATTCTTCAGCATAATGAAAATTTTTATGAATAATAAAAATCTCCTATATTATGCTCACATACGCAATTTTCATATTATTACATCACATTCTCAAAGATATGCGTATTTATGCGTAAAAGAGGATATTATTCTGTATGTACAGCATAGTTTATGAAATGGGATAAAATTATAAGTCGTAGATGAACAGAAAATTTGTCATTTCTTTTGTGCCTGAACTTTTTTTTTGTAGATCGATGAGCACTTTACGTTCACCACTCTTGCTTCAATGACTTGATAAATTGTTATGTTTGCGAATATGGAAAAAGTAGGATAAATATGCTTACCGGATATGTGAAATAAGTGACTCAAAAAGAAGACTTTTTTTCCATTTAATGAAAATCAACATGAAAAATGGAAGTGGAAGTAGAAAAATTGAAAACAATATTTTTGCAAATGAGGTTGAGCTTTGAAATGTCTATATTGATGTTTGGACATGAATATGAATGTTTAGGGATTATAGATAATAATTTTTGAAGTTGAAGCTCTTTGAGTAGTCACTGGAGTATCAAAATGAGAGTATATAGCTTGGAATATTCACATTTGAGTGATTTTTGAGGAAATAGTTGAAAAACTTACCTGAATCTGATACAAATCAATCAATTAGCTTGACTTTCAGGTTTCTGATGTTTATTATTCGAAGTTTAATGCAAAAGCATCGATTTAAGCAATGAGGAAGCAGTAAATACACTTAAATACATTCTTTGAAACAATATTTTGAGTTTTACTTATGAAAAAGTAAACAAACAGGGGCGAGAAACTACTTTCGTTAAAGTTAACGAATTTATTTCAAATCTCAAAAGTCCGTTATTTCAAAAATTGACATTTTTTGCAAAAATCAGCATAAAATCATATTTAATCGAAGTAATCATTGAAAAGTAGCAAAATGTCAATTAAATCTGTGCAAAGTTTGAAGGCGACTCCAATTTTATATGAATCTGGTCGACTTTTCCATACAAAATCCAAAGTAGACTTTGAACTCTGAATCAGTGTCAATATACAATGTCCTACCTTTAAATCAATTGAATTTCTGATGAGAATTTGAAGCAATTACGATCAAACTTTAAAACCCCTAAATACACATCCTAAACCCTCAACAGAGCAGCCTCCAAAAACACATTCATTTTCGTTAAAAAACTACAAACAAATACCTCAAGGTTCAGCATTCGGCAACAATAACAAATGTGTGTATAAGCACAAATTTCCTTATTCCTCATTTGACCGAAAAAAAAGCACAGATAGAGAGTGAAGAAGGTGGATATAGTAAAGGTAGACGTAGATGGAAACATACATAATCGAACAGTTGAAAGGATTTTTGTGGTTTTACATATACTTTCAGGCTGAGGCTGCTTTTAGCAAAAAATATACCGAATAGAGAGAGTCAGGATAGATATTTGCGGTAGATAAATACATAAGGTTTATGATCCCTACATACGCATATTTATACGGTACAAAATAACATTCGAATGGATGTTCCTTCATCACCTTGGGAATTGCTATAGGGATTTAGATTATTTTCAACATCATGTCGCTTAGCAGCACTACGACTTCATATGTGAGTGGCTTTGACCATATAGTGAGCCATGTGATGAAGCAACAACAACAACAAAACAAAAATATAAAGTTTCGAGGATTTGAAAACTTTGTTGTCGTGTCATTGAATTTGAGATAGATGCACGGAAACCGGAACCTTTCGCTTATATCCCCCCAATGCTACTTCCAATGATAAATGTATTTTTTGCAATAAATCAATAACAATGCTTTGCCATATGAACTTTCATATATAGACACAGATGTATATGTGTGTCTGGACAGAGCATATACAGCATATACAGCTTTCATGTCCATTCTCGCAATAAATGATCAAATCATCGAATGTATTGGGGATGAATTGAAAGGAAAAAGGATTGCAATGAGCGAGAAAAATGTCATCAAATGGACAGCTTTAAGCTACTTTAAATTAATTTTTATCTCAAATATGGCATCTTGGTGGATATTATGTTTATGGATGCTGGTTTCCTTAATTTTGATTTTCTTGGAATTTTGTGGTGTTCAGGAGTGATGAATGGGTTGTATCCGTAGTGTTTTAGCAGCCATATGAATGAATAGTTCAGATATTGCTAGAAATGGGAGTTTAGAGTCAGAATTGAGGATTTCCGGAAAACTTAAGTAGAAGAATCAGATCCATAGTGAATTTTAAATGACTTGAAATGCCGAGCTTAGAGTCGAAATTGTGCTCGGTGACGGAATGCAGAAAGAAACTTCAGGTACAACTTATTGCAACACCGATTGGCTTGAATGAGTTCGAGCCTCAAGCATTAAAAGCCTTCCTTACTCCACATTTTTGAACCTTAGCTAGGATAAGGCGGTTTACAGCTGGGGGTTTGTTGAGACAAATGTCGATAAAAACCCAAATTTCGAAGTAAAGTGTTTTAGAATCCATCCGTCGGAACCTAGACGTCTAACTTGATGTCCATGATAAGGTAATTGGTAAGTCTGAATAAATCTGACACCATAGCAGAGTCACGCCAGCCTGATGCTGTAATTTGGATCGATTCCCAAACTTGTTGTAGTTGAATAAGTGACTAACCCCTCTACAATCTTTAAGAATAGCCATAACAATAATTCCATACAAATCCTTAAATTCTTTACTACATCTTCCATCCTAATCATATCCAATCGATAAGAAATTCTCTCCTTATTGTTCCTAGATTTTATTCCCTTTTTTCCTCACAATGTGCATTGCCTTTACAAAGATATATTAGAACAATAAATATTTTATATCCATAAAGTAAAGGAACAAAAGAACTGGAATCGGGTAAGCTAAAAAGGGTTTAAAAAGGTCAGCCCGACTTATAGTGTTGATGGTCTTAAATTTTGTAGCATTTTTTTAAAGCAGTTCTTGTTCTTCACCCTTCACATGTTTGTCCACACCCATAAATGATGGGATGCATCCCTTCCTCCCATAGTGTCTGAACAAAAAATCTTATTTAATCTAATTTGTAGAATTATCACCCAATCATGCTTCCAAATTGGTAAACATATTTACAAGAATAAAATTATGTAAATTAAGCCCATCCCAAAGATGCGACATGGGCAATGTGTCAACAAAAAAGAATTTCAAATTTGTTCAAGAATTTTTTAGTCAACAAAAAGGCCTTGTTTGGGGATGGCAAAAATGCGTTGTCATAGTTTACCAATTTACATTCCTTTACTATTTCGATTCAAAGCATTTTTCTCATAAGTTATGTAAGGCTGGAAGCAGAAAAAAAGGATTTTTCTTTATTGTTGTTTGATGTCTTTTATGATGAAAATTCTATAAAGGAATAAAGTTATTGGAGTATGCTTTTCTTTTGTTTGATTTTTTCTCTCTTGGATGTCGTTAAAAATGAGTTTTATTGGGAATCTTAAGGAATGGGGATGATTGCTTATGATGTTGTATACTTTGGATTGTAAGTAGGCATGGCTAACAGTCACTTTTTTGATCGGCCATGACCGCCGTCTCTTCTTTCCATCTAAGAACGTTTCGTGGCTTATTATGGTGTCTAGTACTTTTGGGTGTTCATGTCATTTGGCGGTCCACGACATACAGGTTGCCAGTCACTGAACTTTCGCTTGGAAAGTAGCATTTTATGTAGCTAACTAAGAACTTTGAAGTTCTTACTTACTTCGCTGGCCGTACAGATCAAGTGTGATTCATGGCCTCCCTCAGTTGGCGCATGAAGCTGGCTCTATCGCTGGCTATAGCTGGTTATCGCTTGCCAATTACCAATTCCATCATAAACCCTAGCTACATCACTGCAGGAAGATAGTAGTGACATTTGATAGCAAATCATGACTAGTTGTGGATGATATCGCCAAAAATCTTCAATTCCCCACATTCAATCCCTTCCAAATTACCCCAAAAATATATAATCATAAATTTATTATTAGATTTCATCGAATCATTCAAGTTCCAACTGAACGATAATAGATTGAAGTGGTTAAAGTTCCTTCTTTTTTGTGAATGCAAACATAGATATTCACAGCTTCATATGCATACATAATATTAAACTATCACGTACAGAAAATTTTGAAAGATGTGTCGACACAGAATTTAAATAAAATTCGATGAGGATGCAGAACTTTTTTTTTGTGCAGGATTGCTGCTCTCGTGTGTCGGTGAAATGGAAAAAATAAGGATTTTCATATTTTTTTCTATCCGTCGTTTTGCTAACGGTACATAAATTCAGATATAAAGCTATATGGAATAATCATAAAGTCTCTCTCTTTTTTGTGTGTTCAAGTTGGCAGAAAAAATAATTTTGTTTTTGATGACATGGAATCGAATTTATGGTAGCGACAGTTATGGATAATCTTCTAGCGCACATTTTTTGCAACAATGTTGATGTGGATTTAATATTGTGGAATTGATGGATTTTTAAAAATTGAATGAATTTGAAATTTAACGGCTTTTAAAAATTTGATTTTCAACGGTTTTCATAAATTTGAAATTACCGAATTTTAACGGTTTTCAAAAATTTGAATTTTAACGGTTTTCAAAAATTTGAATGTTAACGGATTTTAAAAATTTGAATTTTAACGGTTTTCAAAAATTTGAATTTTAACGGCTTTCAAAAATTTGAATTTTTACAATTTTCTAAAATTCAAGTTTAAACGGTTTTGAAAAATTTGAATGTCAACGGTTATCAAAAATTTGAATTTGAAAAAGTTGAATTTAACGGTTTAAAAAAATTTAAATTTTAACGTTTTTCAAAAATTTGAATTTTAACGGTTTTCAAAAAGTTGAATTTTCATTCATTTAAAGCTGCTTTAATTCAATTCAATCACAGTCATAACTTCACTTTAACATTATAAGTACTTACCTCTACATTTCCCGACTATTTCCACACAGTTGATCTTCAAAATCAGCACTTGAAAAAAATTGTTAAGAGACAACTTACAGCTTACAATTCCACTTGTAAAATGATGAATCTCTCTCAATTTTCTAACCCAGTTATGATTTAATGATGAAACTTTATACAAGCTATAGATGCTGTAACAAGTAAAGCTTTACAGGATCTAAAAATATTATCGTAATATTGTTAATTGAAAGTTTATAGCTTAAATGTTTTTCTTATCTTCTCAAGCTTTTGTTGTGAAAACATTATTGGAAGGAAGATGCTGAGATTGGAACGATACTTACGATGATGCTTTTCAATAACAAAATTCTTTCAATTTTTAATGCAAGCTTTAATATTTTAAATATTTTATTTCCAATATTATCAATAAATCAGCATAAAGACTTGCAGCATAAAGCAAGCATAGAGATTAACTTTAATGCAATTTTATAAAATAAATTTGAATTTTCAAAAACCGTTTAAATTTGAATTTTTAAAAACCGTTAAAATTTGAATTTTTTAAAATCGTTAAAATTTGAATTTTTAAAAACCGTTAAAATTTGAATTTTCAAAAACCGTTAAAATTTGAATTTTCAAAAACCGTTAAAATTTGAATTTTTTGAGAACCTTTAAAATTTGAATTTTTGAAAACCGTTAAAATTTGAATTTTCAAAAACCGTTAAAATTTGAATTTTCAAAAACCGTTAAAATTTGAATTTTAAACAACCGTTAAAATTCATTTTTTCAAAAACCGTTAAAATTCAAATTTCAAAACTAAGTTTTCTTGAACTTTTGATACCAATCAAATTATACCTCCATAAATTTACACGCAGCTGTGACCCAAAAATTATTCCAATAATTTATCATTTCCTCCATCTTTTACTTCTCCCAGCTTGAATAACAAATGATCTAACAACAATTTTACTCATAAAATAACAATGAGAGCTTTTCTTTTGCAGCAAAGAAGGCATAGACGTGAATTTGTCGATTCCATTAGCAAACACATTCTCTACACATCCATTAGTAACTAATTGTTCACATACAAATCTTCACTTGAGTCTACTTACCTATGATTAAAAATCACGCAAAATGTGTTGGATGTTTCGTGAGAAAACAAGCATTTAATGGCTCCATGAACTGATTTTCCATTTTATGGTTCTATGCTTTTAACATGATGAGTATTATTGGAATCGATTGAAAATGTTTATTGAGTAGCCATGCCATTTTGGATGTGAATTGTAAGCTTAAGAAATTAAGTACTAATTGATGAGAGATTGAATTGTCAATTAGGATTCCCTCGTATTTACTTACTTTGTGCCTTGATCATCTTGATTGAAGATATTAAGTGGAAGTTATTCTCTGCTGAGAAGCAATAATTTTAATGCTTAAGGAAATTTCTAAGAATGTTGTTTATAGCAAATAGAAAGGCTGTAGCTTTTCTCAGGGGGAAGTAAAGTATGTAAATGAGGAGCATGAAGCATGCTTGAATTCACAAGATAAGCATAGTAATAGGCATAAATTTTGAAGTAATATTTTGTTAATTGAGGGGTGCTGAATATATTCATTGATAAAGTTATGTCTTTACTATTAGAGACTGTAATGTCGTGTGAATTGTTTCCGAGTGTGGGACATGATGCAATTGGTCGACTCGGATGTCATGTTCTAAATTTGACATTTGTTGGTACTTGGCATGATTTGATTTGCACTATTCGAAGTCTGTTCCAGTCAAGCTTATCATAATCAACAACATTCGATTGGCTTCTAATGGGAATCGAACCCACATCCGCACGTAATAGAGAATAGTGGATATTTGGCTTATTACCTATCCATTCGGACTAATTCGGCTTCTGATGAGAATTGAACTCAAGTTTGCACAAAATAGAGCTTTCGGATTCCCGATCTGCTGTCTAGCCACTCGACCATTGAAGCTTAGTTTCTTGTACTGGCAGATTTGCCTATGTAGCATTATCATTCTCCAAAAGTGTATTCAAATAGGGTGCTCAAGCACATTTCATGCTATGGCAAAATGACCATCCGATTACTACACCTACATATGGCTCAATACTCCAAATTTCACTCTATTTCGACATTATACTGAAGCTAGGATTGTCGTATGAATTTCAAATGCATTTTCTTGTTCTATAAATCCACAAATTAGCTTCTTTCAGATATTGGCCAATCATCTTAACCTAATTTGACTTTTTAGCCTAGTGCTGTCTAAATTGTGTGCCGCGGTGCACTACTGTCAAGATGTCTAGATTTTTTGAAATGAACCGTATGTCATGTATGGTTTTGATCAAAGCTTACCACCAAAGTGTGCCTAGACGCAACAATGCTTAATCTCAGTAATGGTGTGCTGCAACACACAGGTTGCCCACCACTACTCAGTGATGTAAGTCGCGACACAAAGATTGCCAACCACTGCTTTAGCTGAAAGTATGTAGACATAACTTAACTTCAAGATCATTGAATAAAGAAATATCTTGCAAATATCTCAATCAGACAAAGTCTTTAACATCCACAAAAACTTGAAAAATTTGTATTTCTTTCATCTCAATCAAGCATAAAATCATCAGACATATTTTAATCAAGTCAATTTCCACATCCTTCGAGAAACCCTCGTCATGCATTTCTTTAAATCAAGCAATTTGCAATAAAAAAAAAGTGCAGGAGCTGATGAAAAGAAGGAGATATATAATTCAACTACCTTTTTTCCAATTCCTAATGAAAGCAAGTGGATAAAGGAATGAGAAATAATAAAATTCATTTTGATTTGCCTCGCAGAAATAATTCTGAAGCGTAGGTGTTTTATTGCTCTTTTATATTCCAAACTTATACTTCTCAATTCTCATCCACATTCTCCTTCATCGCTGCTTTCTATCATTCAATGAGATTTTTTTTTTATTATTTCATCCTTTTTTCATTTATTTTTCGTCGACTCACAAACTATAATTTCATTTCATTCAGCATACAGCACAAAAATATACATTGCAAAAATGCACAGTGATTGGCACACAAAAAAAAAATGAAGAATATTGACGAAGAAGATCAGTCAAAAGAGAATTAATAGAAAAAAAACTAAGGCAAATGATGATGATGAGAAGCTATGAGCTGTGTTGGTATGGATGATTTGACGTTTTGCTTTCTTCCAACTCTGCACAACTGCATGGTCCAGGGAAAACTAATGCAGTGTACCCCTTGATTTGAGTGTCGCGAATATGAAAACCGAGTTGTTGTAACTATGTAGAAACAGAGAAAAAGCATCCGAATCCTGCTCGACTTTCCCGGGTCGTTAGAACGGTAACCCAACGCTCTAACCACTATTCCACTGCTGCTTTTTTGCTGTATTTATGTTGATACGGGATTTAAACGGATTTTTGATGATATTTAGGAATGGCGTAGCCAAGGATAGTCATTATGGAGAAGCTTAATATTCTTAAAATTCTAACAACTCCATTGAATCCTAGATCCTAGAAAAGACGACCTCAGACCGGGAAAGTGATCGATTATCAAAAGGGACAGAAGGAGATGATGGACCAGGGACGTAGCCAGAGTTAGGGAGACTTTTCGAAGCTTATGGCTATATGACCCTGTAACTAGCTTTATGAACAATAGGTCCCTGTAATGGTCAGTCGATTTACAACTATGCATATGTAGGTATCTATCTATAATACAACACATGTAGTGATAATGCGTTCCTGGGGTCAGTTCTCAATTTTACCTAATGAATGTACCATTCAAGTGATCTGCTTATACCGTACTGTACGATACCAGTGCCTGAGGAATCTGCCCAGATTCATACGGAGTTGTCACTTATTACATAAAGCTCTAAAGAGCGAGGAGAGGCGGAGGGATTCGTAATAAATGAACGGTCCCTACTCACTTACTTCCTTTATTGTATAGATCAGTGTTGTCAAAACGTTTAGCTCCAATACGCACCTTAGGGTTAAGCCTCGACCAAAATTTCACAAACAATTTACTGCTCACAGTTTGGACATCACTGATGCAGATCTATTGTGCTGCATGACATCTCTTAAATACCATCAAAAGCTGACTCTTTCCAACAACCTACTAATTAATCCAAACTACAATCGAATCTCAAAACAGGAAATTTTACGTACCATTAAATCATATGAAGCCTAAAGCCTGAAGCTTCACATCGAGTGCTTCTTCTTGTTCCTCAATCCTTTATGAAATGATCTTTTCATAATTCTCGTGAGCACATCCACTTCTTTATCCTTACACAAAGCCATCAAATTAATAGACTAGTTCACACACAAAAAAAATATATATAACATGAAGTATGAGCAGAAACAATAAAATGGCGAATACGACTACAATTATACTCAATTTAACATTATAAAATGGTTGTAAAATTACTTTTTAATTAACGATTCAATGCACAAAGCTTTCATATCATCCATTGTGCAATGTTCATTCAAATGAAAAACTTTTATCCTACACTCTCTCACTTATTCAGCAGTCGCTATGATTTTTTAGAGTATAGCATCCAGCAAAAATGCAAATGATGTAAAGATTATTGTACATTGTAAAATATAAAATTGAGGTTTTTTTTTGTGCAGCATGTAGCACATGCCATGTTTTATGTGGATAAGTATGCTTGAGAAGATGACAATGAGTGGAGCGACTGCATAGTAGATTTTCGTGTCAATGACTGTGATGATCCTTGTGGTGGATTTTGGACGAGAAATTTTTTGAGGGATTTTTTGGAGTTTTTGGGGGATTTTTTGAAGATATCTAGCAGATTTTTGAAGTTTAGTGCTGCATCAACAAGTTATTCTTGCAGAATGCTAAGCAACGATGTTGGTGACGGGTTCGGTGTCTCTGAAACTCTAAAGAAGAGTTAGAGTTTTTACTTGCTTACTTCGCTGGCTGCACAGATCAAGTGTGATCCATGGCCTCCCTCAGTCGGTTCCTGAAGGCTCTATCGCTGGCAGCCGCTTGCCAAAGTTAGAGTCTTTAATATGACATAATTAAGGTTGTTTCTATATACTTTACTTAATTCGATAACCTTAATGATCAATTTTGATCTATTGTCTCTTAGGTGGCCACTAGATAATCTCTATCGTTAGCTACTGCTTGCTAATTTACTATACCAAGTGCATTGTTGTCTCTATTACAGGCTTTTTCGAAGAGCTTTCTTACCTGATTCATAAAATTTCCATAAATGGATTAAGAGTTCTGATTCTTCTGTTTTACGTCCTTCCATTGGACAGATTCACAATTCTTACGTTGAATCAGTTCCTAATTCTACAGATTCATATCATATGATCATCTGGATTAGGTCTTCAAGTGATGAATTCTTGAATTTTAAGTTGAATAACCAAAGTTGAGTCATACAATACATGTTCAAAACCTTACAACTTCTAAGGTTCTAGAGCAAAAGCTACACTTCCTCACAACATAGCCTGAGTGGGATTCGAACCCACGTCTTTCAATTTCTGGAAGACTCTTCGTCTTTCGATTCACATCTTCCTACCACTGAGCTATTGGCAGTTGCTTAAAAAAGCATGACACAGAGCACACTTAAACCTTCTATCTCTATTCAGTGCTCATTACCCAGCTCTTATTGCTTATTGGACTTATTGGACAGCTTCAACCTCCTGCTCTCCTTCAAAAAAATTGTTCAAACTTCTTTTTTTGTTAACAAAAATCTGTCAAGACCTTCATTAAATTCGACATCAAGCAACAACACAAAAAACATACAAGCTTGTAACATCCAACCAACATCAGAGGGAATTCATTCATTTAATAAAATACAAAAAAGTTAGAACATCCAAGTAATTTTATGATTTTATATGAACAATCAAGAAGGGATTTATGAATTAAATTTTGTGATTCATTTAACATAAAATTCATATTTATAAGGCATGATTTGTGAGTGGTATGAGATGTTAATTCCCCATACATACAACATCCCATGATAATTTACCATTTACATTATTTTCATTAAAGTTTCTTCAACTTTTTCAATTCCATATAACACAATCAACAACAGCAAGCTTTTAAAATACATCCATATATATATTGCTAATTCATGTGGAATTTTCTTTATGCATGATTTGTTTGTGATAGAAAGCCATTTGTGAATAACGTGATGCAAATATTAATTTTATATTTATGGAAATTCATAACTGGAATTGCACGACAAGATGGAAATTGCAATTTTTTTTCTCTTCTCTCTTGCTTATTGAAGGAATTTTTATATATTCTGTGTAGATTACATCCATAAATTGTGTCGAATGTGATTTTTTAGGAAAATTAGAGATTGGACAGAATAATTGGTGTGGAGTCTATTAAGCTTTTGAGTCTTGAAAGTCTTGGACAAATTGAAGAATATTGTCCTAAGAGGAAAGGAAGGAGGAGCTTGACACTTAGCCTCCTATCCTCCTAGGATAAACAGCCTTACCCTTAGATATTGAATCATTTTGCCGAAAGAAGGGATGATTTTTGGAACCAGTTTTGGACATTGAGGTATATCGCCTCCCGTTAGGATAGCACACTCACCTCTCGTCCCTCTTCCTCTAGAATGCATATCCTTTTCATCTATGATTCACCCGCTCTCTCTCTCTAGGATACATCCTATCCCGCTCAGCTTAGGATACCCCTGATCTTGACTAACTGGGTCATCTTCAGTCAAACCTCAAGAAACAGATGTGTAGCTTGATATGATGTGACACAATCCAGCGAGCCTCATTTTTCACTGGATATATGGATTGAGTTCAGTTATTACGACATTTTTTAGCAATCAAGTTATAATTTTCGTGCTGATCATTTAAGATTAATAACCTCTGAGCCACTCTATGTGCAACATATAACAGGTGTCCATCTGTATCTCTTGTTCCATAGAGTATTGAATCTGAATACTAATCCTGGATGGATGAAAAGGAAGCATATGTATGGCCTTATTGATATTACAGTTAAAAACTATGCTAAAACTCAGTCAATATCCAAAAAATGCGCTTTAGTCACTACATCACAGTGACTTTCTTACTTGCTCCACCTAAAAATACATGTGGCACAGGATGTGGCACAAAATTATTCAAAATCAGCTCGATATTGATATCATAGCAAAACTCAACAAAATTCCTTTAAATGCGCCTTATTCTTAACATCATAGTGACTTCCTTACTTGTCCCCACCTAAAAATACATGTCCTAAATAATTATTCACAACGAGCTTCATATTGAAGTCATAAAAGCCATATTACTATCCAAAAAATGCGCCTAATTCACGAAATCACAGTGACTTTCTTACTTGTTCCCACCCAAAAATGCTAGTGCCAAAAAAATTTATTCACAACCAGCTCCACTCATATTTTGTCATATTTATGAGTGAAGTAGAAGAAGGAATCTTTAATTATTTAAGCAAAACAATACCCCGACATTATAACTGAATTAATGTGAATATTTCAAGAAGCCATAGTAGCAATTAAGCTAACATTTGTAAATAATCTTTTACGTCAATTACATCTGACACAATAAAATAGTAACGAAAAGGTTGCTGAATCTAAAATTTGTGATTATTTTTGAGGACTTTCTCCTTTTTTTATCAGCAAAACCCTTTTTTGTCGTCGTCGTCGTTGAGCACAGAATACGCTCGTTTCCAATACCTTTTTAGCTTCTTATTGCTCTAAACATCGTGTTTGAAGTAAAAAGTAAAGAATTTTTCAGTAAATATGGGAAAAAAATTATTTGACATAAAGTAAACATGAAGGCAAGACGCATTTTCCAAGGAACTGTTTTGGCAAATCAAATTTTGGATATTCAAATATTTGCGAACGAATGTTTGTTCATTCTCTGAATAGACTCAAATATGCTGCAAAGAAAAAAAAATAAGAGTCACAATAATGGACTTATTGCTATGACATTGAAATCCGGAATGATTGAATTTGTCTCACTCATATGAGGCGTACATGATGTGACATTGACTTTTAGTAGAGACGTGAGAGACATGGCTTTGTGCTGAATAAATTTTATTGCTATGGGATGTGTTGTGATGAGCACATATTGGAACTAGATTACATGATAATATGAAGAATTTGGATTTTAGGCAAAAGCACTGCTTCATATTTGGTTCTTTAAGTTCAAAATAGATGTTTGTCTTTGAGAATGGTTTGTGGGTGTCCTTGGACTAGGTAGTAACTAGAAGAGAATGATATGTAGGGTTATAATATGTGAAATGTAATCTTAAGGATGTCTATAGTCAATTAGAAACATAAAATCAAACAAGTTCTTTTACTATTTCGATACTTTATCGATGCTAACTCTAAGGATTCTCTAGACCAAAACTGAAGAATTTGCTAAAAATCTCAATATCTGTTTCTTTTGCAGTCTGGGACTCGATCCCGTTGACGGTACCGTTCTCAGTCTCGGTCCCGTTCTTGGTCTTTGTTCCTTTCTGAGTCTCGTTCTCTGTTCCTTTATCAGTCTCGGTCCTGTTCTCAGTCTCAGTCCTGTTCTCAGTCTCAGTCTCGTTCTCGGTTTCGGTCCTGTTCTCAGTCTCGATCCGGTTCTCAGTCCCGATCCCGTTCTCGGTCTCTGTTCCTTTATCCATCTCGGTTCCTTTCTCAGTGTCGGTCTCAATAACGTTGTTGATCCGGTTCTCAGTTTCGATTTTGGACTCAGTCTCAGTCCCGTTCTGGGTAATTGTTCCTTTGTCAGTCTCAGTCCCGTTCTCGGTCTCTGTTCCGTTCTCAGTCTCGGTCCTGTTCTCAGTCTTGGTCCTGTTCTCATTCTCGGTCCTATTCTCAATCTTGGTTCTGTTCTCAGTCTCGATTCCGTTCTCTGTCTTCATGAAATTCTCTAAAATTCATCGAAACCGAGACTTCCGGAATTACTATCTAACTCCTTCCTAGTATAAGCAACACTCCTCATCAATAGTAAGAACTACCTTCAATTCCATAAAAAGCAAGTCATGCCATAATTAAATATATATTCTACGCAATTTTATGACTAAAAATTCCTAATTATTTTCCACTAAAAGAGTTGACGCACATCTTTCAGTGAAAAATAAGAACTTGTCACTAACCCCCATTAATCCTTTTGCCGAGTTTCAAGACAGCAATTTTGTTAAGAAATGAAATTTTCTGAGAAAATCTCATTTAAATGAAATTTAGTTCTTCATCTTACATCCATACCTATTGTGATGATGAGCATCAAATTTTCTTTCCTGCTTTTTTTCTTAATTTTCCGTTCTGCTGACATCAAAAAGAAATTTATCTAATCCCTCATTTAACTCATGGATGAAACTCAAGGTGAAAGCTTTACTAATGGATGAGAAGCTTTATATAGAAAATTCTTAGAAGTTTTAAGGTTGGAATGTGAAGCTAAGGGTGATAGTAACAGGAAGATAGCAGGATATGAATTTGAGGATTCGGATCTTCCTAGAATTGTTCACTTTTAAGGATGCTATTAGCTATGAAATTTGAGATATTTTGAAGTTTTGGACTTTACATGAGGGTCAAGTGATGAATCTTATCTTAAGGCTTAATTGAACTATTAGGCAATCAAACTTTTTGGGATATTCTATTGTTCTGTATGAATTTGTAACTAAATGAGGTGATGACGGTTTCTGTCCTAATGGACGTTTTGCTTTCCCCAACTCTGCACGTTGCATGACCCAGGGTATATCAATACAACGTACCTAGCCAATTTGTGTGTCGCGAATCACACAAACCGAGTTAGTGTGACTAGAACAGCGAAAAAGCATCCGAATCCAACTTGACTTTCCCTGGGATTGAACCCGGGTCGTTAGAACGGTAGTCCGACGCTCTAACCACTTGACCATTGCCGCTTTTTCGCTGCTGATAACTAAATGAGGAACTGGATGTGAATTTTTGTTGGAATCTTAGACAAACACGTGCATAGAGTAGCATATGTTCATGCTATTTGTGTAATTAGTATTGTCGTCTTTATTGGACATCACATAAATGGTCTTAGTAACAATTCTTATGTGAATGATATATTTGAATTGAATTGGACAGACAGAATAGTAATTAATGATAAGAATGAATTGATATTGAAGATTGAATCTAATTATAGCAATGAGGTTGATTAAGTATTGATCCAGAGCGGCACATCATAGTCGCTGGGGTACGGGTATGTTGCCTTGTTGTCGGCAATTTGGTAAAATGACTAAATGTGCACTTAATGTCATCAAATCGATTGTTTTGGAACCTTTTCGACATCAAAAAATGATATTTTGCCACTCGGGAACAAGTAGCTACAAGGTACTCTGGAGTTGCCCATCACTATCCACTCATAATCCCAACCTCAATCTAAATTGAGATTTCGAACTTCCCAGCGAATGAAACCTTGATAATCTTACCCAGAATTGCATCAGCACAAACATTACTCATTCTAGATGCATACATCCGTTGCTGATCCACAACAGCATCTACAAATAACCCCAAAAAGACATGAAACAACCGATGTTTTTTCAATCGATTTAACTTCCATTATTTGTTTTATTGACAATAAATAGCAAAGCTTCATCATGTTTAATGTCAAGTTTTCTATAAAGTATTTGTATTGTGCACGGAGCTTCCGCTGTTTAATATCACAAGAATAAGTTTAATTCTGTAAATATTGAGAAGAAGAAGAAGAAGCAGCATAAAAAAGGTGGATCTAGAAAAGAAAAATAGCTTCTGGCATCATTGAAGAATGTAAATAAATTTATTGACTTCCTAACATTGCCATTATTTCTTGAGATGTCGCAAATGTGTAGCTGCTGCTGCTGCTTTCTTGTAGCTTAAGTAAACTCAATCTCATATTTTGTGTATGTTACAGTCAAAGAAGTTCCAAACTTTGAAATTTAATCTAAAAGAATTTAAACAAAAGTTTCATCTGCGCTGGTATATCCAACATTCAAGCAATTCCTTCCCCATATATATTTCATAATTTAAAATCATACAGCATACAGCATAAAAAAAAATTCGAAATTTCTTCTTGATTCTTAAAAATTCTAATTGTAACAATAATGGAAGTACTTCCTCAGCATGTCAACTTTAGGTGTCGTCATGACATTGGGTTGTTAACCTCTCAATGATGTTGATCATTATTGACTCTTAGGATCATTGAAACTTTATAGGTTTACTTCCAAGTAGAGGTTGTTAACATTTTTTGGATGAAGTTTGCAGATGGCAACTTGTGAATGGAATAGAAGTCTATTCAAGGAACAAGAGAAGTATTAAGTTTCATGTTATATAATACAATTGTAAGGATAATTGAATGTTTAGAAGTAGAGTCGACAAGTTGAATGACTTACTTATCAGACTCAGAATTGAGTAATTGACATTGATAATTGAGGTATGAGCATTAGATTCGGGCAGGATTCAGTGGATTCGGATAGAATACAGATTGTGGCAGGGTCAATGTTCTAGTAGGAATCGAACTTTGATCAAAAAGAATAAATGTTCATAATCTAATTCCGAGCAGCATATTATGATGAAAAATCAGTCATATGAAGGTTATTTGACTAAGGATGTATAAAAGGAAGGGGACTTGGGGTCAAACTCACAACAGTCCCCTTCCCCATCTCTCATCCTTCGACCCTCTTTTTGAGGATTCTTCAATTTTCTAGGGTTTTTGTGAAAGAATTCCAAAATCATCCCTAAATTCCGCGATTTATTCAAAGCACTTCAGCCTAACCCACCCGACGCCCCTGTTGCATATGCGTCTGTTGCATATGACCATCGTCAAGAAGTCTTGTCATCGTCATGATGTGTCACTCTTACTTCCTTACTTCGCTGGCCGTACAAATCAATTATGATCCATGACCTCCTTCAGATGTCGTCTAAAACTAGCTCTATTGCCGGTTACCGCTTGCCAATTTCCGATTCAATCCGATGTGCTACTCGGCAATCCTAAATCATCCAGCCATTGCAGTTCTTACTTCAATATAACAAATATTGTCAGATTACTCGACATAAGAGACACAATACCATAGAAACTACATCTTCAATGCAACAGACCATAAAGTCATCCACATCCCATCATCCAACACCCAAATCCACATCCCATAACACATCAAGTCAATCCTGTAAATCTTCATCTACTTACTCAAATCGTTCCTCAATCATAAAATTTAATTTAATTCAACATTCAATATTCAAAATCTGACACAACAGCATTGGCAGCAGTTCCAAAAGACAAAAATTTTTCATGTCCAATAAAAAAATAATTTGATTATTTTTTTTGTGTCTTCCTGAAATGATATTCATGACTTTATGGCAATTTTAGTGTTAGATAGAATCAGTGTAGGGATGAAGCAAGTGCAATAGCTTTTTTCAAAAAAATATACATGGAATATCTGTGTGCTACATGCTGAAACTATGCAATTTTGCTTCTTTTTTTTTTCCTCTCCTTCGACATGTGTCTATTGCCATTTCAGGGCTCATATTGTTGTTGTTCTATTGCTAACTTTTATTGGAACATGAAATGCATATTGCAAAGTCCATAGACGATGCATGTTAAGACACATAAGGTGAATTGCTATGAATATGAAAAGTTTTTCGCTTATTTCTTTATAGTTTTGGGGGATTTTTGTTGTTGAAGATGATAAAAGGAATTGGATGTGATATTGTGTGTCTTTTTGTCTTGGATGTACTTGTAGGGGTGAGAATTGGTGGATAATTTGGGTTAATGGGCAATATTGGGCTGACTATGGAGCTGGTATCCTTCAGACGAGGTGCTTTGGAAAGGCTTTTGTTCTATCCTTTAGCGTACTTATTCTGATCTTGAATCTGATCATAGATACCTTTGTATCAACACTGATCCTATATATGGCTCGGTCGCCAATGGTATATTTAGCAGTATCAAAGGATGTCACGAGAAAGTTACCATCTTGACATTTGGTCAGCTTCGGAATCCGACTTTGGGAATCAGACCGAGTCGGATTGATACATACTGACGAGTTGTTCCCAATGACGGAGTGGTTCCTAATGTTTAATTCAGGACAGATCCAAAGTTTTGGTGCAATTCGTACCTCAATGAGTCGTTATTTATCAAAATTGTCCAAGATCCAATCAAGCTTGAATAGCACAAGTCGATTAATCAATCCAAAATCCAGAATTTGGCCGATGTGATTGACCTGACTTGGTACCGAATTCAATTTAAATCTGAATCAAGCTAGATTCACGCTCATGCCAGAATCATGCTCGATTTGAATCGGATTCAGCATCAAGTTCGAGTTCACGCTCATGACAGAGTCACGCCAGATTTCAATCGAACTCAGCAAAGTCAGAGTCATCCCAACATAGTACTGGACTTTATATCGATCAAATAACATGTGATATTCAGGAACTCCCCTTAAAATGCGCCATAACCCCAGATTCTCACAAAACTCCACTTCCTCGTCCATTCGAAAACTAAATCGACATCATAAAAACCTATAGCTAATATTTTGAAAAAGGAATGAATAGAGGAATGAAGAACAAACATGTGTGGCTTTTTATAGTCTGTACATTTGTCTTTTATTTCTCCACATTTTTAATGGAACTTTCAGCTCATTCTGCATCCTCGCATGAGAACATTATTATTGTAGCAACAATAGCCATTGTTAGTAATGCTGAATATATATTTTATTCCAAGGATCTAAATCAAAATATTTTGAAAAGTTTAAAAGGCTTGTGCCTTTAAATGAAGTGATTGGAAGTTAAAGTTCAATGCTGAGAGGATTTAAATCCTGCAAAGGTTTGGTTCTTAATTAATTTATGGACGATGTTGTGCCTCATATTTGAGATTATGGATAATTAATGAGATTCAATGGCTTTTAGGAAGTAAATCTTTATTAAAGCTGCCTATCGACTACTTATCGTCATTTTTTAATAGCCCTAAGCTACATAAGCATGTAACGTACACCTGAAAAGTTGTAATCTATGCTAAAAACAAATAATGTTTTAATTATTCAAGTAGGCGGGCACATGTATACAGCACATACAAAACAAAGGATCACCTGAAGGAAAATCAAGCCATAAACAATACTTCCCATACATGACATACTCAAACAAAGCGACTCAGCTCGTCCTTTTCATAACTTTCTATGCTAAAAAAAATACTTACAAAGCAGCCATTCATCCTACATACTTTTCTAGAGTTAGAAAATGAATATCCAGTTACAGTAAGTTCATGCTCATCTACAACAATGTCTTGTTCTCATTTTTATTTATTCAGTTACACAATAATAGTTATACAATTCATGCATATACATTGTTGATACTGTTTCCATTCACCGTACATTCATGTGTACATAGAGAAAAGGAACAAAAAAATAATATAACGGAAGCTGTTACTTGAACGTAATAAAATTAAATAAACATCTATAAAAGCATTGAAAATTGCAATTGTGGATATAAGACACATGTGGAATGTCTCTTGTACTCAATTTTCCTGTAGGTTTTTAAATTTAAAATGCTGTTTTGTGGTTTAATTTGCAGCTATGCTTGACTGTTTGTCTGGATGGAGCTTTTTCTGGAATCGACATATTTAACGGTCGAAAATAATTCAAAATATTCATATTTTGACGGTTAAAATTGTAAATTCAAATATTAATTGACCGTTAAAATTCAAATTTTTGTTGACCGTTATTTTTCAAACTCAAAAAAGCGCCCCAATTCAGTCTCACATGACCGAATCTTAACAAAATTCCTTCATCTTGTATCCGAAGCTTCTAAAGCTTCATGTCTGAATGCTCCCAAGGTAATATTTATAGTTATTGTAACATTCATAAAAATTTCAATATGAAAATAAAATAAAAGCTTCATTTTATATTAAGGAACGTGACTGAATGAAGCCAACAATCTGCAGATTCATCTGTGGAGATGAATATAAAATTTTTTTTATTGAATATGATAATAATAAGGAGGAAGATGCAGCAGCAAAAAAAATAGAGATGGAAATGATGATTGCAAATTGCTTCTCATTGCAAATGCACTTCCTGCGTCGATTCTACAACTCTGCACCTCATTAAAATTTCATAGACTTATAATTTTAAACAAATAATGTAATATTATTGTAGAGGAATTGTAAGGAATTGAGCTTTTGGGTTAGTGGGTACGTAATTTGTTATTTCAAGCAGTTCCAGCTTTTATTAAATAAGAATTAAAGTTTGGAATGTAAATTGCTATGGTTGTTCAGTGACCTGATAGGAAATTGTTAATTATATGAAGTTTATTGGATCTAAAGGCATCATGTGCTTCTTAGAAGGGATTGGAATCTATAATTACTGTCTTATGTCATGTCTTGAAAGGTGAGTCGAACTGGCTTGGTGGCGGAATGGTTTAGGACTTTGGGATCAATTGTAATACCGACCCTGTGATCATGGGTTCGAGACTCGGTCGGAGACATTTTTGGCTTGTCCTTTTTCGATTCATATGTCTTCGTTAACCATATTTAGACAGTAATGCTATCAAACTAGTGGTTCTGGTGCTTGCACACCCTTACTCATTAAACTATCATTATCTGCATATACCCCCTTGCCCCCTCCTAGTGCTGCTCTGGATATGATCTGAATAACCCCACAACATTCTAAAAATAGCTGCATAATTCCGAATAAATTCAATAATAACCAAGCAAGCATTACAAAACAAGCCACTTCATAACATCGACATCTGTATGTGCTGATAAGAAATCATACAGACAATTGACAACAGGTGACCTCGCCCCAAACAATTGAACCGTTACATTGATTCATATCCGAAAAAAGCTATTTCAATTACGCACAACAAAGCCCAAGACATAAATACACATTGTAGGGATATTTTGTCAAAATCCGAAAGGTAATCAGCCTACAAGACATGAAATTGAACCCCATTATTTTCGAATTAGATTTCTTTTACTTACAAATTATTTTGGAATTTATTACATAAGTAATTGATTCAGAAACGGAATTGAAATGATAGGGATCTGTTTGAGCATCAAGGTTGTCAATTTAATACAAATACATATAAAGAAGAAAGGGGATTTATCTTTCGGATGTAATGATATACCTTTCGGGTCAATTCTTTGTGCCCTAAAAAAAAGTTCAAGGATGGGATTCAAAAAAAAAGGGATTTGAAAGTCGTAATTGATATAACTGAATACTTAAGATTATTTTTTGGAGATAATGAATAATGAGATTTTTGGGATGTTTGGGGATATGTCATTTTAAGGTGATGTTATTTAAATCAATTTTGGGATGAATGGTGAAAGGAATATTGATGAATTTGAGGCTCTACTCGAGGATTCAAGTGGGATTGATGTCGTAAGATACAATATGAATCATTTTAGTACAGAATTTGAATGTTAGTAAGCATTGATTTAGTACAAAATTGATGAAATACAAAAAAAGTCGAATTTTTGCCAATTCTGGTAGATTTTGCTGTTCTGGATCTATCAAATGTCAAACTTCAAGCTGCTTAAGGCTACAAAGCATAGAAAGATTCAGATGATAACATCTACAAAGCACAGATAAGTCAGAATTTTCACAAAACACAAAATTTTCATCCAAAAATGTTTGTAAACAAAGAATTCATCCACGAATCTAGAAACTAAACTAAATTACAATCTGCAGACATCGCAGATCTCAAAATACCAATTCAGACAATCACAATTACAATAATCAGCTATTCAAAACAATAGTTTCATGATTAAATCTTTTAAAGTTTGCAACTTTTTCAATGAAATCACGATCAATAATATTTATTTTAATAATTGATTGTTCAGCTATTTCTCAATATCAAAATAAGCATCCGATAAAAAAAGTGCTCTGCTGCAAAACAAACAAAAAGCTTTTCATCCCGAATGCTGCTGGTGCTCTTAACCTCAATTTATTTTCTTTCTCCTTCATTTCATGAAAAAAAGGCTTTTAAATGCAATTTTTATCCATTTTTCTCTTCATTTTTTTTATGTGTATCTTGAAGAGGCTCTCGAGATATGCTGTTTTCCATCCATTCATTATATCTCAAGTACTAAGATAGTAAAGAAACATGAGGAAAGAAAGAAAAGAGGAAGAGAATTTCCTTGAGATTTGCTGTTGTGCTTGGAGGAAATTGGAAATTGCAGTCGAGATAGACAGGCTAAATAAGGATAGGATTTCATATTGCTTGTGGATTGACGGATTTGCTTACCTTGATATCAATTTGTAGATTCTACTTTTTAACGGTTTTTTTTGAATTTTAAGAATGCAATTTTTGAATTTTTAAAAGCCGTTAAAAGCTTAAAAGTGAAAAACTGACCTAAAACTTCTCAAAATCCATTGAGAAAGCCTTAACAACTTTCAATCCACATCATTCATACAAAAAGACACAAGAAAAAGTTCTTCCTTTTTTTATTTTTTATCTAAAAATGACTTACTTGTGCCAACAATGTACAACATGTATAAAGATAAATATTTATATAATGTAAGAATGGAAGGGAGAAACAGAAAAATGTCCAACGATAAGATAGACGTAGTACAAGAGAAATTATCTTCATTATAATAAAATATGTATATCCGGACGAAAAAGACTAAGACTTGTGGTGAAATTCACCATTATGACTGATGAAATAACATTAAATTTAAGAGCTGAATAAAAAAATATTTTTCAGCTGTCCATTTTTATTTTTAGTCATAGCTGTAAAGACGACGAATTAAATTGGTTTGCTCATTCTTCATTGTTAATTAAAGTGTAACCAGTGGATGAAAGATGATATACATCAGCGATAGAACATCATTGTTTTTATGAAACTTGAAGCAATTAATGAGAGAAAGGAGATAAATTTATAGAAAGTCATAAATTTTTGTCTATCCTTGTGGGAATTTTCTTTTTGGGCTGTCTAGAGGGAAATAGTCGTTATTGTCACTTAGTCTGGGTTGTAATTGAATATTCTTGTTGAAGGATTGAGGTTTTGGCAGAGCTTCGACTCTATAATAGAGAAAATAACTGTTAGTTGCCATGTTCAGTGAAAATCATTGGAATCAGTCACTTCTACTGCTAGCCAAAGTTAAAATACTTCAGTCAAATCGAAGAAAGTTGAGAAAAACGTGGTTAAAAAACCTAGAAACTTTCTCTTGTGAAGTATAAGATTTCATACAAAAATTTTCAAAATATACTGTTCTAATTCTGGGCATAGGTTCGAATCTAAGCAACTTATATTAACACTAGGATGAAATGAATGTCAATTTAACGTAGCCTTACAAACAGACGACATGACAGAGCCATCAGCAGTCAGATTTGTTGTAAACTTGACGCTTCATAAGAACATAGTTACTTACTTACTTTACTGGCCGCACAGATCAATTTTGATCCATAGCCTACCTTAGATGGCGCCTAAAGCTGTCTCTATCGCTGGCTTCCGTCTGCCAATTTCCAATACCAAGTGCAATACTGTCTCTATCGACAACTTCCTTCCAAAAAGAAGTATGGTCACAATAAGTAATTAAGTAAACCAATAACAACGCGTTTTGCACCAAAACTCCTCAATATTCTCCACAACTTCCTTATCATTCACTCTATTTCCCATACACACCACACAACAAATAATATTCTCAGTTCCCACAAACCCCGAATCGACATGACTTGAAAATCTCAAAAAGAAATCTCACAAAAAACTTTTTCCAGAAACTTTCCCTAAGGGTCGTCCTCGTGCCTTTTTTTTTGTGTCTCTCCCTCTCCTACCACATCTCATGTCGTGCACTTTTATGCTATCCGACAATACATACACATCTGCCTGACTTCATTTAATATAGCGGAGATATTATTTATGATTATTTTCCTATGGCGAACTTTTTTTTGCTGCTGCCTTTAAAAATGAATTTTCTTCCTTTCCGTGCTCTCTACGTCTACTGCTGTTGCTGCAGAGAAAATATAGCGTACAACTCTTTAGAGAGTTAGAGCCTTTGTGCTGAGGAGAGAAAAAAAAATGGAAATTGAATAGCGTGTTCTATAGAATATCATATGAAAGTCGAGTCTATGTGCGAATGTACATCATAAAGCATTCAAGTGTTAACATAACAGTTGTTGGCTTGACTCAGTTCATTCCAGTATATTTTTATTTGGTGTAGTGCAGGAGCAAAATGAGATAGTTGGGAAAAAATGTTGTATGGAAGTGCATAAAAGGTGCAGTTATTGGGAATAGTTGAAAGGTTTTGAGCTTAAAGACTTAAAGGTGTCAGTTTTACTCATTAAAGTGTCGGGACAGAGAGGAATTGGAAGTATATAAGTGAATTTGCCAGGTTGACAGTAAGGGATTTGATGGTATAATGTGGATGAACATCTACTCTTTAATGAGGGTATGAGTTCGATTCCCAATAGAATTGTGCATTTACTGTCATTAGAAACTGAACATAGAAGTACAGTCAATGGTCATTTCCGAAAATGATTTGCATGCCTCTCTGCTACCCAAAAGGGCCAAAAATCCGGTTCCTGACCAACTTGACTCTTGCTCGAGTTTGGATTTGATCGAATCTGGACTGAGTCTGGATTTTCACGTCGTGTGCCTTTTGGGTTTGATTTTCATGGAAGGAATGTTCAGATTTACAGCATATATGCACATTTGCCCTCAATAATCAATCATATCCGCAACTCCATTCCAAACTGATCAATAAAATTGCAACCTTATATCCACCATACCATTCTCTCCCATAAACAGCTCGGTCAACAATGAGAGAACTTGAGCGATGATACTTTAAATTTATTAATAGGATAGAACGGATGGCAAGAGTAAGCATAACAGATTTTTTATTGCCCCTTAAGCGACACATTGAATTCAGATATGTGTGACCGTCCTCTGTGTGTACATACACATCCACTCCATTATGCCATTAATTTTTTTTTCTTTCTTTCCTTCTTTCGGTTCTTTTCATATTTCAATGATCTCTGCAGTTTTTCTTCTCACTTGCCTTTTTTTGTCTTCTTTTTCCTCGCCTTTGCTATTTTAATTCAGTTCTTTTTGCTTCTCGTGGCTTTTTTCTTTTGTGAGTTGTGTTTTTGAAGGGAAATTTAGGTTATGTGTGCATTTGGGGTGGCTGAAATGGATGCCATAACAAAATGCATGATTATTGCCTGTTTAGGAATGTTGTTTTGTGGATTTCGGGTTTTTTGTTGACAATTTTAACGGTCAAAAATATTTCAAATTTTCATTTTCAAAATTCAAATCTCAAAAAACCGTTAAAATTTTGAAATTTTAAGTAGCATGATATTTGAAGATATTAAGCTCCAAAAAAGCGTCGCAGCTGCGAAAATCAATTACAATTTCCATCTTCAATATCACAAGAAGCAGAAAAAGGTTTGAAACTTTTTCAATTCGAAAGTAAAAAGGAGGAAAGAAACAAAGAACAAAAAAAAAGTTCTTACTTGCCTTTTTTCCACCGCCTTACGTGGCAAATATTGAATATTAAGTAATAAATCATCATATTTCTGAAGTATATGTGGCACAAAATGTACATAATAAAGCTTGAAAATCTGATAAACTTTATATAAAAAAACCGCATAAGCTGCTATACATATTACAGTTCAAATTCCTTTATGGGAAATAAAAGATGAAAGATAATTCGAGATAAATGATGAAAATGATTTCCTCAGACCTTCCATTCTTTTTGCCACGCAATTCTTATGATTAAGAGTGAAAGGAAAAATCCAATTTGAGGATTTTTTATAGTGAAACAATAAAGAATTTTCATCTTTTGATGCTTAATTTCTGTCAAGATGGAATTTATGAAAATTTTTTTTTTGATGCTGAGGCAAATAAAATTTGGAATTACTGTGATATAAACCAAGGCGTAAATAATTCTTCTTGTGCCTTGATTTTTTACTTACTTCTGTCTTCTTGCTGCTCATTGAGATGATTAAAGGAATTTGATTTGAGAAAATGATTTTAATTTTACTTGACGAAGGATAAAGTTGGATTTGAATTAGTGTAATTGGATGTACTGTGGAATGCTGATGAACATGAACAGGAATTTTCGCATTTATAGTTCTGTTAAGCTTCCTGAAAAATCCCTTTGTGTTCCCAGTTACTCGCTGTATTTGCTTCAAACCGCACATTTGATCTTACTGCATTCTTCCTCGTCCATTCAATCATTCCTTGTTATTCCGGGTATCCTGGCTATTCTAGATATTCTTGCTATCCTCTCTATACACTAGGTGGGAGCATTAATGTCCAAATTCTTGTTATATCGACAATACTCTATATAATGATTGAGAGATCGGGTATTCAATGGGATTCGAACTCAGACTTTCAAAGGAAGCTCCAAGATCTCCGATCTGTTGCTCAACCACTCGGCCACAGAGGCCTTGCTTCTCGAACTGACAGATTCTCCAACATATGGTTTGATACTCAAGGTTCTCTCACTCTTCTCCATTACCAACTGCATAAACAACTTTAGTTCGTAGACCAAAATAATGAAAAATCATCTAAATCTGACTTTAATTCCTAACAGGCAAAGAGCATAAATACAGAAATGTCATCGGTACCTAAAACTGGTTCTGTCACCGGCTTCCGCCTGCCAATTGCCAATACGACTTCTCTTACCATCCACAAAGTCTGATTTAAAGACCAAATCCACTAAGAGCTTTTACAGGGCTTTTAATAACATTTCCAGCCCATCGGAACCTGTTTACTTTGACTCTTCTCGTAATATCAGCCTCTCCATATAGCTGATACAGTTCTACATTGCTTCTATATTTGTATTGGTCACCTTCTTTAATTCCTCTACTAATAAAATCAAAGGTCATATAGACTAGCTTTAAGCTTCTTTAAAACTAAATTCTCAACAATCTACTTCCTTCCGTTCACTAAGGTCAAACACAACATCTCTGACTCAATCGACTCACATCCTAACCTCTAAGTCACTCCTCAAAATCTCAAATAATCCACCAACTCACAATAAACATCTCAAGAGACTATCTACGTGCTTCTCAATCACACAATTTATCCTTTCCAAATATAATCAAGATTCCAAGACTCTCAGTCTATTTTCATAAAGATTAATTCCTTTTTAGCTTTACTTTCTACTTATGATTCTGACATTTGAAACATTTTCAGCTTTTCTCAATTGCTTTAAATAACGTCAGAAACTCAATTGTCTACAACCGATTGAAGGAGATGCTTAACGTGGATTGAAATAAAGAAAGCCTTTTTATTATTGATGTGAATCAAAACATACAAGGAAGGATAAAAATAACTTATGTGTGGTAATAATGCATGTTCTGTGTATCTATTAAAGCCATAAGCTTCTAAAAACAGCACCAGAAGCGAGAATGAAGCATAAAACATTTTCATTTTCTGTCTAATTAAAAAGAATGTACGAAACGTGAAAGATGCCAGAAATGACAATAGAATGAGAGAAGGAAACGAAGAAGAGCAATTTGGTTCCTCCTTGCTTCCTCACCACGAAAACTGAAAAATGTACGAAAACCAAGAGAGACAATTTAGTTAAAGACTTCTTCTCAGTTCTTTCAATTTTTTATCTCGATCCAATCATTTTTTCTATTGTTTTTTTCTTCTGGCCGCAAGACATCAAACCATGGCTATGGCTATGTACTTGAAATATGAGAGAAAATTTCATTTGAAATATTTTTTATGAGAAATTTGATGCAATTTTTGAAGATTCTTTGTGGGATTGTTTATGATGATGAATTTGATGGATATGGGGTGGAATGTTAAAGGACATTTTGTATTGGAATTTTAAATTGAGTTGGTAGTAAGAAGCATGAGGAGATTTATTGGGTTCCCGAGCAGCACAACTGCTTCTTTAACCGTGGACAACATTTTTGCTGTAGAAATGAGTCAAAATCAGCTTTAATGGAGCCGTCAGGATAACTTCGCATCTTACCTTCAACATGGCGTTGTAGAGATGCCCAAGCAAACTTAGTTCTGATCGGGCTTAGCATTAAGATTAAGTACTTTATGCAAATCAAGGTTATATTAGCAAGTGAACTGGAGACTAGTTTTTGGGAACAATTTAAGGGTTCCTGAGACTAAGGTCAAGACTCTCATCTATTGGAGTCTCAGTTTCGATCCCAATCCTGGTTTCAATCTCGAAAATTCGTCGAATTTTGAGCAGTTAGCCAATTCCGACGATTACCTTCATTTCTGGTGTTAATAATTCAAAAAACCGCCAACTTTACCTTCTAAGAATCGAACCCAAGGTCACTAAGAACACAAAATGTCTAGTCCACAGCCCCCTCAATCTCCTCGCTCACAAAACCGCAACTATTCATCCATAACAAACAAGTAAACAACAAACAATTCCTAAAATCCCCCCAGCAACTCACCTCAAGGAACAAGGACAAACAAAAGCTCATTCACAGAAACAACAGCCTCAATATACGCAGCAAAAAGAAATTCCAATAGACTCAGTTACCATGAAAAAAAAAGAACATGCCAAAATTCCACTTTCCCAGTAATTCGTAATTGTAGGAAGACATTTCTCGGCTGCTTTCTTGACTCATTACATTGTGTGCCTTCATTCTATTGTTGATGATTCCGGTACCATAAAAAAAGAAAGTTATGAAATAAGAAGGCAGTAACATGTCGCTTGTTATGTGACGTTTAAAGAATACGATTTGTAACAAAAGGAAGAGATGAATAAAGCCATGTAACATAATTTCCCATTTTTTTTTCTTATTCTTTTCCTTTGATCGCTGCTTATTTTTTTTTCCTTCGGATACGTCTACACGCACACAGAAGAAAAAAAATTTGTCAGCATCAAATCAAGCAAAAGTCACATTAATGTTGGATGTATACATTGTTATTTCATGCTTGTATCTAGTCTCTCTTGTATATTATACATTGAATGTCAATTAATGGGAAATGAACAGAAAGGAACTTCCCAAAAATTCAAGTTTGAAGAAGAATAAGGAAGTTTAGAAGAAGCAAGCGCAATTTGGCGGGAATGTGAACTTTAATTTGGTCCAAAGTGCATTGATTGAAGCTATTAAGTAGCTATAACATCCAACAAACCCATTTTTGTGATTAATGTCATTTGTTAGGCTGTCAATTACAGGACAGCAGTCACCCAATTAGACAAAACAGAAGAAGTTCCACATTTGCTTCCAAAAATACCTACAAGAATAAAGAATATAGCACAAAAATAATGACTGCCCGCATCAGCACAAAAATATGGTATTTAATGTGCCTCCTCCTTTTCATGTCTTCTGTATTTATTTCAAAACTGCTCTTCTGCCATACTTTCGTTCCTTTTTTTGTTTTAACAATCTAACAATTCGAGGGGTTAGTTGATGACTGATTCTGTTTTTTGGACTTTGTATCATTTCCCTTTTTTCTCAAGACAGAAATTAAAAAGACGCTTGTGGTTGGATTGCTCATGGGAAGGAAAAAAGAATAACAGACGGGGACAATAAATGAGGACGAGGAGGAAAAAGGGAAAGTATAGGCTTGTTGATTTCAAGTCATTTTATGCTTGCAAAAGGAGAAAAACAAAAGAAATGCTGGTGCTCTGATTTCGTGACATTTTGCTCTCGTTCTTGTTCATTAATGTCGGCCTTTAGATGTCATTCTGATTTTTTTCCACTGTATATTATGTCTATTCTGAATAGCTGAACATTTAGCTTAATTTCTATTGTCTATGATATTTGAAAATAGTCTTGCCATTGTTTTTAATGTAATTGCATTGTTATTGGTTTGTAATTCAGCTTCATGCTTGAAATTATCATTAAAAACTTTTTGAAGTGAGAAAAAATTCAAAAATCAAAAAACCGTTAAAAAGAAATTAAATTCAACTCAGCAATCTGCGCTATTTCCACATGACATAACAATACCGCAACAAATTTAGCCCAAAATAAAATTCACATGTGCTGTGCTATCGAGATCCCCTGATTACGGAAACAATCATGACAATGATGGCAATTCCGTAATTTAGCAATTGAAAGCAAATTTGATTTGAACATATCATCAATTTGCTATCGACATTAACAACATATACATGATTATCTATCTACGTCTACGTCTAACATTTCTGATACAGAAATTGTGTGTATACATTGACATGAAGACCGTATCATTAACTACCTAACTAGAAATGATCATTTCTGTGCATAACAATAATTTGCTCTCTTTTAATTATAGCTTTGGCCCAACACGAACGCCTTCACCCTGGGATGGAATTCGTAAATCAGATAAATTTAGTGCCGTATGTCCGCAACGATTACCAGAAATTCAGAATGAGCAAGAGGCACTTAAAAAGATGCCAAAGGGTCGTTTAGAATATTTAAAACGTTTACTGCCTTTTTTACAAAACCAATCTGAAGATTGTTTATATTTAAATGTATTCTCACCACTTCATGGTAAGTTCCCCATTTTCATTCACATTTAAATGCTTACCACTAATTTTTTCCATTTTTTTTTATCCATCCATACAGCGGCTGTTCAGGAGAAAAAGCTCCCCGTACTCGTATTCATTCACGGTGAATCATTCGAATGGAATTCTGGGAATCCATATGATGGTTCCGTACTCGCTAGCTATGCAGATATGATTGTAGTTACACTGAATTATCGTTTAGGCATTTTAGGTATGTAAATTTTTTATTTTCACCTCCTTTTGGGATGCTTATAGCTTTATATTTTGGAATGTTTTGGTTTGAAATATTTCTGTGGATTTAATATTTACGGAAATATGTTTTTGTGGGATATGGACTTATATTTTGTAATTGAATGTTGGGAAAGTTGTCACATTATCCGTGAATTTTTGGATTTTGTGGATCTACGAATGAACAACTTTATTATGAAGCAGTATTAAAGATTGCCAAACTATATTCAAGAGTTAAAATTGAATAATGACTTTAGTAAATTACAGCAGTTTATGCTAAGTCATAAGAATATAGGGTTCGAATCCTATATAATTATAAAGAATAAATAATAAAACCTGCGTTCTTATTTTTTGGTTTTCTGTCGTTTTTTTGACTCAAAATAAATGCGCTTTATACATTACCTTAAATCCTTACCTTAATTCATCTCTCTTTTTCTCCCTTTTTACATTCATTTTTTAAGGATTTTTAAATGCTAATCCAGCACCGCACATACGTGCTAGAGTTGCCAACTACGGATTAATGGATCAAATGGCAGCTTTACACTGGATTCAACAGAATATTGAAAAATTTGGTGGTAATCCATCAATGATTACTTTAGCGGGTCATGGAACCGGTGCTGCTTGTATAGATTTTTTAATGTCATCTCCTTCCATGGGTAGGATATTGAAAATATTTATAACCATTTTTAATGGAATTAACTGTGTATTCATTGTTTAGTCCCAGGATTATTTCATCGTGCCATTCTTATGTCTGGCTCAGCATATTCATCATGGGCATTAGTAGAAGATCCAGTGATATATGCAATGAAATTAGCTAAAGAAGTGAATTGCACAATACCTGAAGATTTAGTAAAAGATCATGAATTAATCGTTGATTGTCTACGAGACATGCCACTCGAGGATTTATTCTCAGCCGATATACAGCCACCGAATTTTTTAAGTGCATTTGGACCATCAGTTGATGGTGTTGTTATTCGACCAGGTCGATCAAATCAAGATCTCGACGAGAGTTCCCGAGCTTCAAAACGTAACAATGCAAATATTGGTCAATATGATCTTATGATAAGTGCCGTGACTGGAGAGGCACTTTGGCGATTTAGTGCAAGTGACATACAAAGTGGTTTCGAAGGTGATCGAAGGGATAAAATTATACGAACATATGTACGAAATGCCTATAATTATCATCTTAGTGAAATATTCTATACGATTAGTAAGTCATTGAACATGTCTATATATTATTTTGGATATGCCAATAAATTTTCCATATGATTAATTCCTCAAATTTCATTTACAGTCACAGAATATACAGATTGGGAAAGGACCAATCAACATCCAATCATTACACGTGATTCAGCTGTGTCAGCATTGTCAGATGCACAATATGTAGCACCATTAGTTCACACGGCTGACCTTTTGACATCAACAAACGGCATGCAGGAAGGTGAAAGTCCAAAATGTTTCTTTTCGGTATTCGATTATCAGACGAAGGATGGTGATTACCCGCAGCGTATGGGAACTGTGCATGGTGAGGACTTGCCATACGTATTTGGTGCTCCACTCGTTGATGGCTTCAGTCATTTTCCGAGAAATTACACAAAATCAGAAATCGCTCTGTCAGAAGCAATCATGATTTATTGGAGTAATTTCGTGCGGACAGGGTAAGTTGAAGATGTGTAATAAGTGGAAAGACATATAAGATGCATAAAAAGTGTAGAGATTCCAATGGTTTCGAAGAAATGTCAGTTCAATTGGATTAGAGAAGATGTTTATTTAGTACTATTGGATGTCTTGTTAAGGATTGATGTGTCGTGTATTTGACTTAATTCACAATTTGTGTACTTGGATGTATATTATGGCAATCTGCAGTCTCTTGACAACAAGACATGTAAGACTTATTGATCCGTCTAAGAATAGCCAACCCTAACCACAAGTTGGAATCTCTACACACTTGACCATGAAAAAAAAGTCCAATCTGAAGCATGTGATTGACACAAAGGACATAAAACAACATTATTTATTGTTTCATAATTGACTTGTTTTTCTCTCGACCATGATTACATCTGCCTCCTACAATGTCATCAAATCACTGATTTTTTTTATTATTCCTTCCAATATCTTTTTCGATGTCCATTTTTCATGACATAAAACAAAAACGGAATCAATCAACATAATATGATTCAGAAATCCCAATGAGCATCATCGTCAAGACACTGTTCTAGCTGCATCGAAGGAGCGTAATCGATTTCGGAGCATCACATGGGAGCAATATGATCCAATTCATCAAAAATATTTAGAAGTTGGTGAGTAGATGAAGTTAATTTTGCAGATGGGAAGCAACAAGACGAAATTAAAAAACAAATTAATTTAATGTTCTTGTTGATGAGAGTAATGGATAGATATTAAGCAACTGATGCTTGAAATTAGAAGTTTTTAATGGCATAGTTTATGTTTTGAAAGTTATGGCTGTAACAACAGGCTGTTTCTAATTAATAGCATCATTAATATTGGATTTGATTTAATTTTTTTCATGGATCTTCCATATCGGATTTTTGACTGCTCATAGCTCTTCAGTTGAGCTATAAAATGGGCTGATATTTTGGAGGCTGATTCATTAGGCCGGAGCAAGAAAGATTCTATAGCTTTATATAGCATTTTCACTTTAAAAATTTGAAAATTTTTTGACCGTTAAATTTTCAATGAAATTCAAAAATATTCAAGACAACACCCCGAGCAACAGAAATGAAGAAGGCTCGACCAAGGAGCTTTTAAGGCTCTTCCTTTGTGTCGCTCGGGCATAATCAAAATAAAGTTTCTCAAAATTACAACAAGAACAAATTTCAAACGCAAAGCACGCAACAAATTAAATCAAATAAAAAGCGTGTGAAAGGAAGTGAGAAGTGCCAAAAGTGTATAACTTCTTTAATATTCTTTTTGAAATTTAAATTTCATTCCATTTCATTCCGTTTGTTTCAACATTGAATATAAAATCAAATGCCTTCAACTCAATGGAGCCGCCATAATTTATGATTCTTTAAAATTTTATGAATGCCATTAAGGCAGCCTCAAAAAATTATTAATTTTCTCCACTCGGCCCCCATGTAATAAATAATTTATTGACAAAAAAGAAAGAGGAGAACTGAAAGCACTGACGCCTTACGGCATAAAGCTTTCTTCATTTTCCATAAAGTAATGTAATTTAATTTATTTTTTTGCTTTCCATCTCTTCCAAAAAAGGTATGAAGCCCAAGATGAAAAATCACTTTCGTGCTCACCAATTGTCAATATGGCTACGTCTGATACCTGAAATGCATAAGCTCGGTGCCGGCATGGAAGATGTCCTTACTCGACATAATTTATTTAAGAATCATGATGATATGTCCCTTTATGATGGTCACGTTAGGCCAGATTTATATTCACGTTTACCCATCTTTGATGAAAATTATAAGCGTCGGAATAATTATAGCATCGAATTTAATGGTTTGTATTATAATGATTATTATTATCTTCTTTGTCATAACAATTTATTTTGATTCCTTTAAATAACGCAATTCCTCGTATTTTGTTTTATTGCTTGAAAGCAATGGTTTAAGGGTATAGACTCTCTATCCTAAATGTCCTTCAATTTTAGAGTACAATCTCTGTCCACAGAGACTCCTTACGATGGATATAACCTTTTTTATGGACATCATCCGTTGGTAACTCTGTGCATTATTTAAATCTATTGATTTTATTTCACATTTAACCTCAAAATTGTGGGGAAGCTGATGTTGAGTTTGTGGTGTTTGAACAAAATTTAAAACATGTCATGTCTTGAAAATCACTTTAAGTATCCAAGGACACACGTTCTGAAGCTTTAAAAGGAACTCATGTAGCTTTGATTCCCGAGCAACACAATGCAACAAACCATAATTTTCGCTGTAAAACTGAATCAACATGAATGTCTAAATGGCATAAGTTAACGACTTGCAGTTTATACGGCGACGTAGCGGTTCCCTAGCGAACACATGTGCTGTTCGGCAACATTTGTTGCTTAGAAGTTAATTGCCTTAAGATTTCAAATATTCACCAATTAAGGATGAGTGCTTTTTATTCAAAAAACATTGAAGGACTCTTAATTTCGCAAATTTAGCCATAACAGCATGGCTGACCTTCACATCCACTTGACCACTCTCCTACTATTGCCTCACCCTAGCAATAAGCACTCAAACTTAAGATACAAATGGATTTGGTTGGGAAATGTGCCAGAAGTATCTCTTAATTACACGATATTTCTTTAGATTCGCTCTAAATTGCTTCTATTTTGCCTATTTCCATGTCTGTGCTGTATGGGCTCTCAATTTGCTTTATTTTTACTGCATAATATATTTTTATTCCGCGGTTTATCTCTTTAATGTCCGATTTAAATTGCCAGTCATTTAGCATAAATGAATCAATGGAAAGTCTACGCCTGAGCGTTATTTAAAAGGATGAATATGAGAGGAACTAATTTGTAATTGTATAACTAATCTGATATTATTTAATGTACAGGAATAACGACAATGGAGCCGCTCGCACTCACCACATGTATCCCGATAAGTAATTTAAGTGGTTTCGCTCCAACAAGCGCTACAAATTCAAGCGATCCGTCGGGATTTGAGGGCTATACGGCATATTCAACGGCACTTAGTGTTACCATAGCGATAGGCTGTAGTTTACTAATATTAAATGTTTTAATATTTGCTGGTGTGTATTATCAGCGAGATAAAACGAGACTTGAAGTGAAATCACTTCAAAAGCAATATCAGCAACGTGGTGGACATCAACAGTCGTTTGACTCAATAAAGCATGCCCATTATCATCTCGGTCAGACAGTAGTTGATGTTGAGAATCATGATACGGGTGCACTGATGGAGAAATCTCCACACATTTGTTCCAATTCAATGCAAATAAATGTTATGAAGAATAATTCACCGGCACAATCAGCAACGACAACAACAAAAGTGCCGATAGCAAATAATACGGCATATAAGCCAAGAGCGGAACATGTAACGATACCGATCAAAAATCAACCTCAACAGACTGCACCACAGCAGCAGCAACAACAGCAAACGTTTGGCCGGACGGAAACATCATTCAATAATTCAGGAATGATGACGTTGCCAAAGCAAAATGTACATATACCCATGAGTTATTCTAGAAATGAATGTATGACAATGGCAACATTACCTAGGAATAGTAATTTGAATAATTCAGCAGGTAATTAGAATTGGAGATTAAATTTATGATAATTTTATTGTCCTGAATCCCAACCACCATCACTACCACTTGAATTCGATACAACTTTTTTTTTATGGATATACAAAAAACATATAATTTATCCCCATCACATCCTGTCATATTCCATTTAACCCGATGATTGTTACACACAATTCATTTTTGATGTGTGGATGTCATACGCATTTTTATTGATATAACATTATTATTGTTCACGCTGCATGAACAGTTTTAATGATCACAAAAATCTCATCATAATTATGGCTCAAATGACGATAATAATGATGATGAGCAGCTATTGAATTTTGCATGCATCTGTCAAAAATAGAACCTCAATTCCACATCATTCTCACTCTTTCTAATGATTATCAGTTGACGGTTAATTATGGGAAATAAACTGGATAGGACATGACATGAAATGTGATTAATTGGTCCTGCATACAATTTTTAACACATTTATGGGATTCGAACCCTTGGAACTTTCATAACTTGAACATTTTTGACAATTTCTTAATCATATTGTGATTTGAACTAAGGAATTTGAAGCTATACACCCCTAACCTCCAAAAAAGTTCAAATGTTCCTGATTATCACCCCATAAAATATCTAATCAAATTCAAATTCCTTTGATTCCTCATAACCTTTCAAATTTAGCATCACTATTCTAAACAAAACATATACCATGCCTTTTTTATTGCCAACTGTATTTTTATGGCCATCCATAAAGTTCCTTTTTCCCACAGCACCATTCTACCTCCAACCTCGCTCATTTGTCAACTGTGCTGTATAAATAACAGTAAACCCATCACAACCCTCTCGTTCTCACCGAAAAAAAAAGAGTATCATTTTGTACCATACTTATGTGCTACTCTCGAATCATAACAACATAAAAATGTATCGTAATATATAAAATTTCCCTTTCCAAACGCACAGCAACAGCAGCAAAAAGTTCTCATCCAATTGGCTATTGTCAGGATGAATATATGTGCCATAATGTAATATATGCTATTGTGATACATGATAAATCACACTTTCTCACCTCCAACTGTAACGTAAAACGTTATAATGAGAGAGTTGGTGTGTTAGAGATGTTAGAGATAAAGATATGAGTGCGTGTATATAAATTAATCCATTCAAAACGTGCTTTTGCTTGTGAACAATATTATGGAATGGGGGTGGGTACCTTATGGGGAAACATGATGGTTTGAGTGAGAATTGATGGGAGCTTCGATATCAACAGATCGGTGTTACTAGGTTGGATATGATTTTGAGGTTAAAGCTCAAAATAATCAATTCAGCGCTGCTGAATATAAAAGAATTGAACTCAGCGCTGCTGAATAGAATACAATTTCATGGATTCGATTCCACCAAAAAATCCATAAATTCCATGATTTCCATAAACTTTTCCATGATGAATTCGGCTTTGCTGAATAACAGAATCAACTGAATTCAGCGTTGCTGAATACGACAAAGAATTAAAATTCAGCGTTGCTGAATAGAATTGAACAAAGAATAGAATTCAGCGCTCCTATATAGCATTTAGTGATGAATTCGGCTTTGCTGAATAACAGAATCAACTGAATTCAGCGTTGCTGAATAGGACAAAGAATTAAAATTCAGCGTTGCTGAATAGCACAAAGTATTGATTTCAGCGTTGCTGAATAGCAGATGATTCGGAATCCAGCGCTGCTGAATAGCACCAAGAATTGAATTCAGCACTCTTTAATCGAATATTTCTGACTTCCCAGCCCTTGGTCCAGCATATGGCCAAAACTTTAGGAATTATTCACACACATATATCCACAGACAACAGCACTTACATGAACATTTACACTTAAGAATGAATGAGTAGATGTAAAAGGAAGAAAAGTATTTAATATGAGAACTAACCGGGTTGATAATCAACGTAATAATAATAACAATAATAAGAGAAATTAATGCGTGTTTTAATGCCTCTTATCGTAATGAAAATATCCCGAAAAATGCGTCAATAAAATGTGTTAATGTTCAAAATTTTTCGTTTCTCTTTTTTTTCTTTCTCTTTTTTTGTCAATAATAAAATCATAACTTAATGTCAATAAATTTTTACCAATGATATATCCAATAATAAAATAAAAATCCATATAAAAACAGTAGTTTTTAGCGAAAATCAACTGTGATAAAAATGTTCCATACCCGTTCCATTTCTAGAGCAAGCTGGAAAGCAGCAAGTAGGAAATCATGTTCAGCGAACACAGACATTAAATCGTGCACAAAATAACAGTAGTCCTATGGGACATAGTCATCAGAAAAGCTGCCACTCACATCTGCCTACAGCTGCAATGAGTGATCTTTAGTTGTCGGTTCCAAATTCATCTTTATCTTTTGTTGAATCATCATTAGATCTAGTTTAAATTCAAAATTTTTTGTAAATTTATTGAGAAAAATCAAATGTTTCTTGCTTCTACCTTCTATTGAGAGCTTTTGGATTGGATGTTGGATGATTTGAGGTTTTGGAAAGGATTGAAGGAAGATCAGATGAGTCAAAATTTTACTGTAGTTAGGTAACTTTGAGTACGTAAACGTTGGTCATTACGTACGTAATCATACGTTACGTCATTTTACGTACGTAATCATACGTTACGTCATTTTACGTACGTAAAAATACGTTAAATCATTTTACGTACGTAATCAAACGTTACGTCAAC
Source organism: Chironomus tepperi (assembly GCF_022539635.2). NCBI lineage: Eukaryota > Metazoa > Arthropoda > Insecta > Diptera > Chironomidae > Chironomus > Chironomus tepperi. The sequence continues at coordinate 4,061,695 of NW_027226457.1, forward strand.
TTACGTACGTAATCATACGTTACTTATTTTTACGTACGTAATTTCTTCAAAACTGAAAAATTTGTAAATTTTAAAAATCAATTTTGAATCCTTTCCAACTTCAAATCACAACAATCAAACCAATCAAGTCGAAAGAAGAACTGAAGAAGTTGATTATAAATAAAATTATAATAAACAATGTTGTAAATTTCTAATTGTAAAACAATTTTTCATAACACGAAAATGAAAATAACAGACTGAGAAAAAAAAATAAAAATTAACTTTAATGAAAATAAAAGGAAATCCAATTTTATCGATTAGTGGAAAATTAAAATAAATGATAAATGATAAGTAGATAAGACGGAAGGATGGAAGATTATTGAATCATGTAATTAAAATAATAAATTGAATGATATTGAAAAGTCGTTAAAAAAGCAAGAATTTTTAGGGCAATTTTATTTTTAAATTCATTGTAAATATTTAGAAAGGAAATAAATTTAAATTTAAAAAAAAACTGACATATTGACCAAAATTGATCAGCAGTGATGGAAGTGAATAACCAATGATGGGAATTGTATATGCTACTCATGTCGATATAACATAAAAGAGATTATTTTAATGAATTTTATTTGATTTCAATTAAAAGGTATTGATGGGGAAAAAAAGCTCTCGACGAATAAATTTAATGACTGATTTATTTATTTGTTTATTTATTGAACACTTCATACCTCAGCTAGTTTTCCTTGTTCTGTATAATTAATCAGAGTTGTTGTCATTGTTGTTGTTTGACCTTGGGATGGTTCACTTGTTACGTATCGCAGCAAATCCTCTAATAGATCATTCCTCCCATCTCCCCCTTGAGGTCACCCTCTTCCTCTAAGAGCGTTACGTAATAAGTGAACAGCTCCATGTCTGTTATGGGAATACTATTCTGAGTATATCAAAGAGTTTATAGCTGAATCGAGAACTGTGTCGAACTCTGATATCACTCCATTGAGATTGGATAATACGGTTAACTACATAAGTCAAATGAACTTCAGAAGCTCCGCTCAATTTTAAAAGAATGTCCCAAGAGAAATCATTAGTTCCTAATAGTCGTACAACCCTTATTGAGAACATACTTAGATAAAGTATGGTAATAGCTAGATCGTATGCGTTGCCTGAGATCTCCGAAATCTAAGTCTCAGCATCAGGAGTCTTAATCCTAACGAGCAAAAGCATGCTTTCAAGAGTTTGGTATAGTTGAATTTACTAGTTCAGAATGTATTCTCTACACTTAAGCTTGATATTGCTTGATAGGATTTAGTTTTGCCTTGATCATCCTATTTGCTTCAATAACTATGTATATGGTACAGAACAGTGACGAAGGAACATCAACTCAAAATGGGATCTGAGAATTTTAACAAACTAAGTGACAGAGCCAGCAGCAATCTGATGTAATACCTTATGTTGAAGCTTTGGCTATTCATTAGAAAATGGCTACAGTAAGCAAACAAGCAAGCATATCTACGAACAACATAAATCACCTGAATTCTCCCCCAGATCCAACGCGAAACCAACTCTGTCGTAAATAATTACTATCATGCAAATTTATCACGTTCCTCTCTGAATTGTTACAATAACAAAAATTTATTTCTATTCTATTATAACTGCCATATACCAACTACAATCACCGACTCTAGAGCAATAACAATAATTTCAAATTTGGAGTAAATATTTTCATTACATTAGAATTGTAATTAATTATTTATTTTATTTTTTTATATCAAGAATTCTAATTCCATTTGGCTCACATCGAACTTGGATACTGGATACTCTAATTAAATTGTAAATATTTTTTATGCAATCAAAAATTTATTTTTCAACATTTCAATTCAGATTTTAATTTGTTGTGAAATGTTTTTTTTTTATGTGCAGGAACAAAAAAAAATAAATCAATATAAAAGGTAAACGGTCAGTAATTGAGTTTGAAGCGTTGTTTATTTTACAATAAATCCTTAATTTAATTAATTTGGTTTAAAAGCTTTTTTTCCATTAAAGATGGTTGTGATGTAACAATTTCAATTATCGATTTAGGTATGCAGGTTCTGATCTTTAATGGGGAAGGAATGCATCCTGAACAGCACGATGCCAGTTTCATTTTTTGACTTGACAATGACTCGAAATCGAATATTAAATATCCAAGTGGACTAAACTATGTTATAAGTATCGATCTCGAAAATTCTAAGGTATCAAGTCTTAACGTATTTTATCGACATAGCGACGCACCAATAGGTTTTACCGAAGTCTAAGCTTTGAGACGAACTTTGAGTCTGGGAAACTTACTAATATGCCATGCCGTGACAAAAATAAGGTTGCATTACCTTTAACATTGTGCTGCTCAAGAAGGATCTAAAATCCAGAACTCGATGTCTATTAAGATTAAGCATCCTATTTATGGTTATATTCAGGATTTAATTGAGCTATTTTAAAACCCTTTCTTTCAATCGCCATTTTGGATATCTTCAAAACAACCTGTAAATGTCAGTTTAGATGAGCTCTTTACAAAAGCCACAAAACCAAAGACCCAAGTTCCGTAGAATATCTCGCCCACATGCCCCATCTTATTATAAACCGAATTAATTCAAAATTTTGATGATTTGGGTTCATTTTATGAATTTTTAATAGGCAGCCTCTTATCCTCCCACATACATACATCTACTTTGTATACAGTCACCAAAATATAAAAAAATACAAACTTTTTTTTGTTATTGTTGTTTAAATTTTGTGACTTAATCAAGTCACAGTCTAATGTATTGTGATTCACAAATAGATAAATAAAACGAGTACGAATGTAGACAAAAGTGCTACATTTAAAATTACTGACTTTCTAATTAACATCACTTTTCTGTTTGATTTTAATCGCAGTATATATGCTCAATTTCCACATTTGTGTATATTGAGTATAAAGGATTTATTGTGCAATATACAAATATCACAAATATGCATGCGTATATGCAGTTCGGATAGGAAGTTTTATTTTATGTGCCGAAAAGAGCAAACAGCAGAAACTAATTTCCTAATAAATTTATTTTTTAATTAATGGGGAGGGGATGTACTTGCAATTGGCATCAATGAGCAAAAAGGAAACATTTTCATTGTGCATATTAGCAGAGTGAGTAATGAATGGGGGTTTTAAGCGTTGGAAGGAGATGTTTTGACAATTGAAACATTTTGATGAAAGAGGAGATAAGTAGTTAACATAACAATAAAGCTCTGGAAATTTCCAATGATCTAGTCCATAGTATCAAAACATATAGCTAAATCAGATTTAGCTAGACATCGTGTAGAAGACGAACTCAACCAGGCAGATCTCTTTTCCTCTTATCTTTGTTGACATTGTCTATTAAACCTGCTAACTCTAAAGTTGAAGAATGCCTGATCTGTGCTTAAACGTTGGTTAATTGCCAAACTCATATTTTCTATTGTGATATTACTGATCGATCACAAGAACTCCCATAATGACTAAATCACTACTAAAACCTAAACAGTGCAGCTTGTTCCTAAGGGCACCGCTAAGTCAATGTCCTAACGTAACTGTGCCGGCTGTTTCCGACCCACTTTCTAAAGCGCAATTCGGTTGTTCGCATTTTGAAGGGCAAAACTTATAGTTCCTCTCTAGTCAGGATTATATAATCGGTCAAACATCTCCTCCCAGCATCAAAACCCCATTCAAAAAATTAAAAGGAAATATATTCAATCAATAGATAGTCAATAATAAAATACATGAATACGAACAAAAAAAAGGATATAATTTTTGGGATATCATTAATGAATGCAGCGACAGAAACACGAATAATAAAAAAAATCTCAATAAATCTAATTTATTTGAAACCGAATATCAGAAAATAATAAAAAAAAACATAAAATATCTAATAATAAATGATAACAAAAACGCATAATTAAATTAAACAAAAAATCATGTGAAGGGAGATTAATGTTGTGGAGGTAAACATTTTATTATTTTCCAGCATCACAAATCTGTGATTTGAAATTTATTTGACTCGATTATTTATGGAATCAATTTTTATTTTCATTTCAAAAATTAGCAAGCATAATCGAAATCTGATTTGATAAAACTTAATTAATAAAGCAAATATGATTTTTCAATATAATAAAAAAGCTCTAATTTGAAATTCAGTAAAATGCTGGCATTAAAATTAGATACAGAAATGAGTTTATATTATCTGAATTAACGACAATGGCGATGAATTATTAATAATAAAATGAAGAGAGTATTATTTTGCAGCATGGAGTGGGATTTATGTTTCTGTTTTATGGAATAAAATAATTAAAAACGATTTTAAATGAGAGACGAAAAAAAAAACATAAAAAATGCATAAAATTAAAAACAATTTGTATTAAATTATAAAAAAAAACTGTTTAAATAATAAGAGAATAAAAGATTATTTAAAAAATATATTTGAAAAAATTGAATTTAAATTGTTTTTATTTAAAGTTAGTTATTACAATTATTTAAGGATTTCGTTTTTCAGGATCGTGAGAGTCAAGGACGTAGTAATAAGGCGTTTAGAGGTTAGCTCTCCATCTGCACTCTTGGAGAGAGTCACTTCTATTTAAACAACCCACATGATATAGTGCAACCCACACAAGTATTATGGAATCAGCTAGTGTATAAAACTCTAATAGAGTACCCTTAGGACTGCTCTACAACTGAGGATTCATAGATAAGCGATTCAAAAACGAAAACTATTTAGTTAGTGACTAGTAATTTATCTACAAAGTGTAGCACTAAGCTTGATTGTGGTGAAATATCGAGTTGGTAACCCTCGACCGAAACTGCATATGGAATACTGTTCATGACATTTCCAAATATAATGGCACACAGGTTGCACACCACTGATCTAAGCAGTTAAAAATTTATGTTAGTTCACGATTATAAAGTTCTACGACTTCAAAATCTCCGTCCTCATTTCATAGGAAACACGATGCTATAAACCTTTAACGTCCACAGAGACATCTTCAGCTTTAATGCATCATTTGATGATATCAATGAATGAAAAATATCTTTAACACGCCCCCATTATCATAAAAGGAAATAATTCTTTGGTTTTAAAATTCTATCAACGTAAATCACTTATCCGTTCAATCCGATACTACTTGATGTATGGCTATCCTTTAGGGTATACAAATGTCAATTTGAGTGACATGATAGAATTTGTTAAAAATCGATTGAATAAAAAAAAAAGCCAATTTTTATCAGTGACAGAAATAAATTTTCAATGAATACATTTTGAAAATATTTTCAGATTAATTTCTGGGAGTCGTTCATTAATGACGTAAAGGAATCGTAGACGTAATCTCACATGAATATGTACAAACTAGGTGACAGAGCCAACCACAGAGTGTAACCTAAGCTACACATAAAAACATGGTTGCAGTAAGGAAGTAAATAAACTGTTCGAGACAGCAAGAGTAAGTGTCACATTGATGGATATCAAGGCTGAACGACCCATTCACAGTAAAATATTTTGTCAAATTTGACACGATTTTTATCATATATATCCTCGGTAGTCTAGTGGTGAGTATCACTCCCATTTATCATTTTCTGAATCAATGGACGTAAATTATTGATCAGATTTAAAAATCAAATCAGAATCCGTGTCGCATTGGGACTGTAATTGAATAAAATATTTTTTGTTTTACTTTAAATTTTTATTTCTCGACAAATGAAATAGTTTTTTTTTTTTTCAAATACAATGTTCACGTACTGTTCTTCCTCTTAATTTAATTCTTTTTTTATTATTCTTCGTCTAAAAGGAATTGGAAATGAATAAAGGAAAGAAATTCAATAAAAATCACTGCATTTCACAGTTGGAAACGTGAAGGAATTTTAATTCTTCTAATTAGAGTTTCACAACTTAATTACTTCTTTCTATAGACTCGACATAAAGTCAAATAAAGTTGATTGTAATACAGTATGACGTATATTTCTTACCAAGTTTTGATATTACATTTCATTTATCATGAGAGATTTTTTTTTCTTCATATACATACATTCAGTTAAACAGTAAGTAGTCTAAAGTCAATAATAAAATTTATGCGCGTCTTAATGATTAAAATTTTAGAAATTATATGTCAAAAAGTCTCCTTAATTAATGAAAAAATAATTTAATTTATATTAAATTTTTGAGATGATGAATTTAAGATGGAATAGCTCCTGCTGGTGGAATTGGATTATTGTTTGAAATCGGTGCTTGTGGCGGTAATTGTTGGACATTTTGAATTATTGGTGCCGTTGTATCATTTGGTGGTGGACCAGATGGAGCCGGAGCTGCTTGTTGACTTGGAGGTAATGGAGTCTGTCCGGGAGCTAATTGTTGATGTGGGATTGGTGCTCCAGGCTGTAAATTTGGTGGTCCGCCTTGATGATTTGGATTTTGCCATGGACCATGTTCTTGTTGGAATCGTTGATGTGCTTGTTGTCGTGCACGGAATTCAGCAGCTTTCAATTGTTCTAAATGGAATTGTTGTCGTTCCTGTATTAACTGTTGTCTTTGATACTCTAATCCCTCACGTTCTCGTTCCATTGTCGTTTCTAATTCCTCAAAATGTCTCAACTTAATCTCCAACTTTTTCATTTGTGTCTCAACAAGCAATGCAACCAAACTTTTAATCTTCCTTTCCTCAACTGCTGCCAAATGTTTTGCTTTAACTGCCGCTGATGATAATGCAGCCGCTGCTGCCGATTGCAAGTTTCCTTCATTAAAGATCTTCCTAGATTCAACATTCTCATCCTTCTCTTCGCCATCTTGCTTCTCATCAGACTTCTTTTCACCGTCAATTGCCTCAGTCTTGACTGCAGTACCGTCTTTATCTGTTATTTCAGAATCAGATTTTTTATTATCATCTTCCTTCTCATTCTGAGTCTCATTTTGAGACGATTCTTTTTCTTTATCTTTATTATCTGATTATTTTTTATCAATTCAATTTTTAAGCATGGCATGAGTTTTTAAGAAGCGCAACATAAAACAACATAGCGATAGAAAGAAACAAAATAAAAATCAAAATAAAGACATTAGCTAAATGAGAAGCACAAAGTAGCATAAATAATATCCAAAAACAAGCAATAAATTATGTCAATCAGTAAATTTGTAATTGATCAATAAAGTCAATCGCTGAAATTATCGTCTTGTCAATCATATCTAGTTAGTCTAGTAATTTAACAATTATCATCAGTCACAAGAATCAAAAGTCAATCAAGTACGATATTTCTAACGGTTTAAAATAATTTAAAAAATATGTTGAACAAAATTTGAATTTCAAAAAACCGTTAAATTTCAAATATTTTTTGTACGTTATATCAGTCAATAAAAACTGGACAATACAAAGCAAATAAAAATGCGTAGCAATGTCATAATAAAGTAAGCCTAACTACTATTAAAATCATACCTGAGTCTTTCTTGGTAGCATCTTTCATGTCTACATCCTCACTTCCTGTCTTTTCCTTATCGCCTTCTGCATTCTCATCCTTTTCTTTTTCAGGAGCTGTTCCAGCAATTCCACTTGTCGTAAGTCCAGCATATGGATCAAATTTGCCTCCAAAGTTTGTTTTCTCAACATTTTTCAAATGTGAATCCATCATTGCAGCTGGAACTTCATCCTTAATGGCTGCAAATTCTTCCATTGCTGCTTTTGCAGCACTTGCAGCTATTCGTGGATCAACAACGGATGCTAAAAATGCAACTGTTGACATAATTGGATTTCCTGCTTTACTGAATGGAATTGGTTGGTAACTAAGTGGCCCTAAGAATGTATTGTCATCTTCAAGGTACGGATCCTCGATCGGTAATCTTAAGAAATGAAGTATACATTCGTCCTGTGTTCTTGATCCAACATGTTCACAAACTTTATTCCAATCATCTTTGTACATCTCCAATCCTTCGAGTAACAATAATGTCTCTTGATCTGACCATTCTCGTGACATACTTGCAGCTGTTTTATTCTTCATTGCTGCTGGTTTCTTCATATATTGATCTAGTCTTAAACCAAATTGTGCTCCTTGTGGTATTTCACCTGGCTCTTGTTTAACTGTTGCTGTTGGAACTACGCCATTTTCACCTTCCTTCTTTTCACCAATTACTGGCTTTTTGTCTAAATCAAGTAATGCTTTACTTGCTGACAATGGTTGTGGAACCTTTTGTGGATTAATTGGCTGTAAACCGCATGGTGTGTCACTCAAAACATGGAAATGAGATGTTGGTGGTGGTCCCATTGCCGTTGGACGAGATTCAGCATCAATTTGATAATTTATTAATCCCCATTGTTCTAAGAATGCATGAACTCTCATTATTGCACAAACATCACCAGCTAAATTTCGTCTACATGCTGTGCTCGTTAAATATTCAGTTGGATTTAATCGATAAGTATCAATCATAAAATTACGATAGGCCAGATAAATTTCAGGCGTTTTCGATTTATTCTTAGCGTTGAAAAATTCAGGTAGAGCACGTTTTTCAACGACATGAATTGAATTGTAATCAAACCAGGCTGAATATGATGGAATGATAATATGATGTGTTTGTTCTGTAACATTATTATCTTCAGCATCATCTTTATTAGCGAAATCTTGTGTGTTGCTATTTTCGCTTGCCTTTCCAGTCTGTGAATCATCACCTCGTTCCATTTCTTCGTCGAGATCTTGAACTGTACTTCCTTTAAGTGGTGCCATATCTGGATCACGTTTAGTTGTTGTTGGAGTTGCTGGACCTGATGCAGAATTACTGACAGTTGGCTTTACTTCTTGAACATTTGGCTCTGCTGGTGGATCGTCCATGTCTTTTGTTAAGTCCTCTGATTCCTCATCATCATTTCGAGTTTTCTTTTGTTGAAAAACTGCTGGCGATCTGCCTGATTTTCTCTTTTGTCCTTTTGGCGATGGTGATCGTTTACGTTTGCCTTTCGATGCCATTTGTTTCTTCGATTTGTCACCTTCTGCAGACATCAGATCTTCAACTGAAAGTCTTAACTTATGAACTTTCTTTCTGCCTTGTTCATCGACTTCGTAATCTTCTTCTGACATCCATTCATTATACTGATCTAAATCACGAACCCATTGAGCAGAAACACGCCAACGTTCGGCTGGAGATCCTGGACATTCGGGGACATTATCAGGTAAATCAAAGTTGTTCGGAACCCAGGAATCATAAGATTCTGGGAAATAATACCAATGAAGCAATACATTCTTATCGCGTTTGAATATTGGACGTGCATATTCTTCAGGCAATGGATCGGCATCAGGATGAACAATATGAGTTGCATCTTCTTCCTCTTCAGTTATTTCAGCCTGATGATTAGTGATAATTTCACGAATTTTAGCCGCTAATGCACGATCGACTTCTGGTCGAATGTAAATTATTGGTAATCTGAAGATTTCAGCATCAATCAATGCTGACTCAATTTCCAAAAGCATCTGAATGTTTGGATCTTTCTTCGATGTTGTCTACAATAACAAAACATGTAATTTGTTTGTTCCATTGATTGATTAGTTAATGCATACCTTGCTTACTGTGAAATCAAACTTCCTCCAACGCTGTTCGCTCTTAAATCGATACATTGTGGACAAAATGATACAGAGAGCACCGCCAGGTTTGAAATCCAAGAAGAATCGCATCTAAACATGATCCGAGATGTTAATTATAGCTTATTTTGACAATTTTCAGTGATACTTACCGGAAGTCTTGTTGTCATCGATGAATCTTGAGCATTCTTGCCAAGTTTTGTCTCTTGATATTGAATTAACTGTATTACGAGTTGAGATAACGTTTCCTTTGATGGTGGATCTGTTTGCACATACTGAAAATGATGAATTATCATTAATTACCGAATTTTTTACATTTTGCCAGCCATTTTTTCAGTTCCAAATTTCACTTACTTTTTTATGATGTTTTTGCAGCCATAATCGAACAGATTCAAATCCTTGGAGTGATTCGGGCGATTGAAAGAAGTCCACATTAGGACTTCCGTCCTTTTTCGGTCCCAAATTCATCGTATTTTGCTGATAACTAAATAAATTAAAATTATTTTTTACGACGCTTGGTTTTTGAAATTTTTATCTTGAACAGTGACCTGGGATTTTTTTGTTTTGTATTTTTCACGTGGACTTTTAGAACACAAACTTTCATTTGAATTTGAAAATGTCGTTAATTTTTGTTTACATAATTGGAAAAGTTTATCAATCAATTATACACAATAAAACTATTTTTGAGCCATTCTTCTGTTTTCTTAGGTATATGCAATAGCTAATCTATAAGTTAATTCTAGTCATAGAATAAATTAGGTGTTAAATAAAGAGTTAGATTTTGATTCAAAAAAGGTGTACTAAAATTGTTGTGGAAATCGGTTGAATTCGGGAGAAAAGTGAAAAAGTGAATTAAAATCGTTAAAAAGGTATATTATTAACATTATAACATTATGAATTTGTAGTGTAATGGTTAATGAAATGATATTTAATGAAAAATCGTGAGAAAATTGCCAATTTTCGTGAATTTGCGTGAAAAAATGAAAATTCAAAATGGTTGCTGAGAAGTGAAATAAAAAAATCTTAAAATATTAATATTATTTAATTAATGAATGTTATCTGCTATGGAATCGTGATTTTCGCGTTTCGTGCGTTCTGTGCGACTGAATAATTCGGTATTTAGTGACTAAATCGGGATGTAATATTCAGGATGTAAATTTAGGTCGGTGAACTCTAAAAAAGATCCAGCGAATGAGAGAAACAGACATAAAACCTAAATATCGCGGCTTATGCACCTGATTCGCGATTCTCAAAAATTGTTGCGTAGATTTTTGAAGAGATTTCGGTACTTGCTATTTCGTAATAAGCTCAAATTCGGTGATCGGCTTGTTCGTTCGTTCGTGTGCCTTAACAGTAAGTCCTCATACGATTGAGGACATCGTGATATGATTTTCTCGGTATCGATGAATATGTCGCGGAAATGATAAAAAATATTATAGTTAAATGTTCTTGATGTTAAAAAATTTTAGTTTGAGAAATTATAAGAAAATAATAATGATGAATAATCAAATATTTGTTACAGCTTATAAAGCGTATTAATATAAAGCAACTTTTGTGTGATATAAAATCGGTGTCTCGTGAAGAATGTCTGCGAGAAGACGTAGTCCATTTGATGGACCCGAACGAATCGATCGCATTAAAGGAAACATGAGAATGGATCGTAAGCCGAACGCAACAAGGATTTCTGGTAAGACATAAGAAAGTTTCTATTAAATGACAGGCTAATCTAACATTCTAGCATATCCTTACAAACCAGATCCTTCGCATCCATATGGAAAGCGAAAGGAAATTGATAACGTGATGAAAAAGGCACGTCAACAACCAGCCAATGAATATTGGGATAAAAAGCTCTTGGAAGCTGAAGAAAAAGATCCAGGAAGATGGAAACATTCGGGATATAAAAAAATGTACGTTAATGGTGTTCGTAGATCGCGTTCGCCAGTTATACCTGGCATGATTCGTAAAACTCCACCACAAAGGCATATGCAACAAGTGCCAAATTATCCGGTTCGTCGTCGTGCACCAACACCTGAAAAATATCGTCCTAAATCTCCACCGTTACGTTATGCGCGTAAATCTCCTCCCCCTCCGCGTAATGATTTAAAACCTAAAGAAATCCCTTATCGTCCAAAAAGACCAATGTCACCTCCTCCTCCAAAGGTATGTCTAACTTCTTATATCCATAAAATCTTCAATTGAGTAACGTTTAATTCTTCCTAATTCAGGCAAGAACCCCATCTATCTCAAGTTGCTCAGATTCTCAATGTTCAGGTTGCTCAAGTGACGACGATGATCGTCGCGTTGTTGACAAACGTCATAGAACTATGTCACGTCACGGACCAATAAACCGAATGAGACCAATGAGTCCTGAGGAAGTTGAGCACATTTCTAAGAAGAAAGTTAAGGATGTATCGCCAAAACGTCGCCATTTGAAGCGTCCAGCATCTCCAGAGATTGAAAAGACTCGTCGTGAGATTACATCTCCGATTCCAAGGAAGAAGGATAAGTCTGATAAGGTAATAGTCTAGTTCCTAATCAGTATATAGGAAATTAATTAATGATTATTTACAGGCCCGTACCAGAATAAAGATTGAAGGTGAGAAACGTCGCAGGAGATCCCCATCAAGTGGATCAGATGACTCAACAAGCAGCGGTGGAACATTTTCAGCATTGACAGCAACAACTCGTATATCACTAAATGAGAGATTTGGTAAAATGGCACAATGGAACAATGATCGAAAGTACGACATGAGTAATATGAAAATTACAAAGAATTCAGAAGGTGGCGATCGATCTGCTGTCATGATTCAGGAACAAAATCTCCGTGAATCGCCAATGAGATCATTCTCATTCTCACAATATACGAAAGGTGAAGGACATTATCCAGAAGAATTGTTGCAGCATTCAAGTGCTCAAGCCTTAGGTCTTAATGCTTGGGATGATGTTCGTGTACGATTTGACTATTACAAAAGTAAAGGATATTTGCGTGATTTGACACTTCAAGACTATATAAAATGGGAAGAATGGTGGTATAGATATCAAGAATGGCTTAAACAGGAACGATATTTTGAAATGATTGAACGAAATATGATGCGACGCAGAAGGAAGAAGATTCCAATTCAACAACGATTAAATTGAATGAAATGGACGTAATGTAAGTATATAAGCTAGAAAATATTATTATTGATAGCAGTTATAAGACAGTTATTATCATTAATTATTGTTTATCTCATCAATCATCAAAATAATCTTATTCAGTTTTAATCATTTCCTTATGCATTTTCTTGAGATTAGACAGATCAGTGGAGTTAAAGAGTAATTATTATTAATTAATGTCTTCATAAACTTATTTAAGGATGAAAAATAAAATATACTTTCTTGAACTGAACATTTTGAGTGTGACTTGCTTCAAAAATTTACAGATCTATCAAATAACGGTCAAAAATTATTTAAAATTTAACGGCCTCAAAATATTTGAAATATTATTTTTGAAAATTTAACGGTCATTTTTTGACAAAAATTATAATCGCAGGAAACTTTGATTTTTACAGCATATGAAAACCAGCAATTTATCCTTAACATTATACAAATCGACATAAAGTTTTATTCTCAATCATAAATTCTTGTTTCCATAAATTACATCTTAAATATATGACAAATTGTAACTCCTTCCATAAATAACAGTCAGAATGACTTCCTTCAATTCTGGAAGTTTGTAAAGAACTGCGGTTGATATTGCGGATGGAAATGAAATAACTGTTGACTTTGGATCTGAATTTGAGAGCTTTGTGGCTGAACATGGGATGTTTGGGGCTGCATTTGAGGAGCTTGATGCTGAACTTGTGAATTATGCTGATATGCATGATTCTGTTGTTGCTGCTGTTGGTAATTTTGTTCCTGCTGCAATATTTTCTTGTACTGTGGATTATTATTAATCCTTTCTTTTGTAGCTGCAAGATCTTTCAGACCAACAGAATTAGTAAATGGATTAATTTTTCTGCATCTTGTGACTTTATGCTTAGCTAAAGTTTCCAGACTTCCGCATGGTGTCATACAGTCAAGACATCGAATTTGGTTCCGTCCTTTGTCACAGCTATGCCGAATAAATGTATATAAATCCCAGTATGAAGCTCCACATTTTTCACAGTCATAGAAATTAGTTTCTTCATTGACTCGATATCCATCATCCTTGCCATCAGGATGATATTTCTTCATATGAATTTCCAGGACATTTGTATGCTTCATGCTTCTATACAATTTCTTCTTACAGATTGTACATACATCTCTAACTGAAGGTATTTTTAGATGTGTACGTTTTATATGCTTAGCCAGTAATCCTTTTGTTACCCAACCTTTATCGCACATGTCACATTGATACATCGTTTCAGGTTCGTGCTTCATGACATGATACTTAAATGCTGATGGATCACCAAATGCTTTCGAACAGACATGACATAAATATTGTTTTTCAGCATGTACGCGTTGCTTATGCCTTTCAAGATTATTTTCTTGAACAATAAAGGAACAAATTGGACATGCAACTTTTGCATTACTGTCAGGCTTTTTACGTTCATATTTGCGAGGATCTGGAGCTGGAATTTTAGTCATATCAAATGGTTGGTAATTCTTTAATGTTTCTGACGGTGGATGGACTTCCTCTCGATGTTTCAGGAGTTTCGTGACATCATCATAATACTCATCACAGGTAAAGCATCGAAAGACATACTTAAGATGTTGATCTATATCCTTTTTACTTTTTTCTAATTGCTTCGTTCCATCCTTGATGGTTTGGACTCGATTTTTCAGTACGTCCTTGATATCTTTTGGCTTTTCAGGTGTTATTTCTTTAGCAATCTTCTTCAGCGGCACATCATCATCAGAATCGGAATCAAGGGATATTGTGTCTGTAATGTCAGCAATCACTGCTTCAATTTCCTCTTCTGAACTTGATATAGGATCTGGAATCTCTGATAAAAAGTTCTTTGAGTTGTTGACAATTGTCACTTCCGTTATTTTTGGACCTGGCTTTTGAGGTTTTGGATTCATACTTTGTCCAATATAAATTGGTGTATTTAAAGGCAATGGACAACTGGAACTGACTTTTCTCTTCTTCTTTTTGTTAGCAACTTTCTTTACAGTCACAACGTTCTTGATTCTATCCATTATTTCATTATAGCTCTTTTCTTTAGATGCATCAGTCTTCCTCTCCTTCCTTCCAATCAATAAAGCTAATTGAAGTTTTGTGTTATTAATTTGCTGCTGTGCTGTTGTTAAGCCAGTTGAATGGAACTGATCATAATGATACCTTAATTCTAGCCCTGTTTTGCAGTTCGTCTTACAGTAAAAGCACATAAAGTAGCTACAAGTCTGTTCATCATGCTTGCTCTCATAATGACCATCAATCTCATCCTTATCCTTAAATACTTTATCACATATGCCACAAATTATGGAAGTTTTGTCTGTCGAATGGAACTTGTTGACGTGAAGTGTCAAAAGTGGCTTATTGGAACTGATGAATGGACATTGTCGACATGGGTAATAATGATTATCATCAATATGCTCAATTAATGCATTTCTTTCATTCGTTTTGAAGTAGCAATGCTTGCATCTGAACAATGTCTTTATACCCTTCCCATCATCCAGTTTCTTGACTGAGCTGATTATGCTAGCAGGTAATTTTACGATTTTAGGAAGTTTTGACCTGTCACTAGGCTTATCGGCACTTTCAGATACCACAACAACACAGTCATCATCGCTTTCATCATTCTGAACTTCTTTGAATCTCAATTTCTTATGCTTTTCCTTGATTTCTGTCTTGAATTTTTGATAAGTTTGGAGGAATTGGCAGCAAGATTCACATATTTGATCTTTTACAGGCTAAAAGGTAAGAATCAACTATCAACAAGGTTTTATTAATTAAAGATTTGTCAAAATCACCTCATATCCAGTCACTGCTTTAAAATTATCTGAATTCTGTTTTGATAACTGGATCTTTTCTTCTTTTAGCTTTTCAAGACATATTCCACATGTATCAGCCTCAACATTATCAATATCATGAGTTATATCAAGTGTAGGTACAGCCAATGGCTCTAAATACCGTTCAATTACGATATCTTTTGATGAAAAGTGATTGTCACAAACAAAAAATGAAGATTCTGTTGTTTCTGTGATTTGTTGCCATTTCTTTAGTATTTCATCATCTGATGGTGAACAGAATAAATTGTTTGTTATGCTTCCACAGCTCTTAATTACGCATTTATTCTCTTCCATGATTTATTTAACGTTTTAGTAATTCATAATATTTTTCTATTTTATACGATTTTCAAAACGTCTAAAAAATATTCAAAATGGTCTAAAAAGTTATACGAATTGATTAGAAGTAAACAAAACGCCGGAATTTAAGAAGAAAATTAATTAATTCATCAAATACAATGGCTACAGCACAGAAGAGACTTGAACAATTACAAGAGCATTTTCGTACACACAATAAAGTCAGAGAACAGCGTCAACATTCATCAAAAGTCCATTCAGTGCGATTTAATTGTCTTGGAACTAAATTAGCAAGCGGTTCCAATGATAAATCTGTTGTAATTTATTCACTAAGCGACAGATTATCAAAGGAAAAGACTTTCTATGGGCACAATGGACCTGTTGATCAACTTACATGGCATGGATTTAATCCTGACTTATTAGCTACAGCTTCAGGTGACAAAACTGTAAGTTCCTCATTCCTGGATCTGTTATTCCTCATTAATTAATGAAAATATCTTTATAGGTCAGAATATGGGATACAAGATCATACAAAAGTGTAAGTACAATCAATACAAAAGGAGAGAATATCAACATAACTTGGTCAAGAGATGGAAATACGATTGCTGTAGGAAATAAGGAAGATCTCATCACATTCATTGACACAAAGACGAATAAGATTCGAGCAGAAGAAAAGTTCAATTTTGAGATCAATGAGATTATGTGGAATAAGACATCAGACCAAATGTACCTAACAAGTGGGCAGGGAAGCATTCATGTCCTAAGCTATCCGAATTTAGAGTTACTTAATGTGTTAAAGGCACATCCAGCAACATGTATATGCATAGATTTTGATCAATCAGGAAAATATTTTGCTGTTGGATCTGCTGATGCTCTTACATCAATTTGGGATACTGAGGAACTGACATGTCTACGAGTTCTATCTCGTCTTGATTGGCCAGTAAGAACTGTATCATTTAGTCACGACAGTAAACTTCTTGCATCAGCATCCGAGGACCATTTTATTGACATTTCATCCATTGAGACTGGAGAACAAGTTTGTGAAATTAAATTGGAATCGGCTACATTCTCAATATCCTTCCATCCAAAACAATATCTATTAGCTTATGCTTGTGACGACAAAAAGGATGATGGACGTGATGCTGGTAATTTTAAAATTTATGGATTTGCTGATTAGTGCATTGATGTATCAGACTAACTTTTTTTAAATAAAATAATTAAGTGATAAACTAAGCAAGTCTTTGATTCTGTTCAGCTACTCCTCAATTTGAAATAAGGATTGTAGAGCCTCACAAATGTTATTCTGAAGAGAACATTACAAATGTTTTGATAATTGAATAATTTGTAGGGTTTTGAATTTTAAATTTACAAAAACCGTTATTTTAATACTTTCTATAGACATTTTAACAGGTACATAGGCATAAGTAGTATAACTAATTAATAAATAAAATCACAAATTTGTTCCTTAAATATTCTTAAATTCCTTTATCGACATATTATGTTGTCTTCGTAAATGCTTTCCAAGTTGCCTCTTATTCTTCGACGTCTTATTACAAACTGGACATTCTTTTGTGCCTGTATGTATCTGATTTATATGGACTTTAAGTCTGACAATGTTTTTCACGACAGTTTTACACAATTTGCATGGAAATTTTCCCTCAGTTCTTGAACCGACTTTCTTAGTGACATCCACTTCACATTCACCGATGACAGAACAAGTATTACGTTCTACATGCCTATCATAAAAATTCAAGCTAGTGAAATTTTGGACACAATTTGGACAGTGATAAAGATTAGTTTCTGGATTGGCGCGAACGCCACTGTCGTAATTATTTGGGTGATATCTCTTCATATGAAAATTAAGTTTTGTTAGGTTCTTTTTAAGGCATATAGAGCATTGATAAGTCTCTTGATATCGATGGCTGGACATGTGAGAAAGTAAATTGCCTTTAGAGTTGAACTTATTTCCACAAAAATCACATTCGTAGTTGAAATTTGTATATAAAGTTGTGTGCCTCATTCTTTTATGGTTACTTAGTGACGGCTTTGATGAAAATCCAAGTCCACAAACTTCACATATTTCATTTTTATCTCCAACATGCAGATCTTTGTAATGATCTTTAAATCTTTGGTATTGCATGGTTTTGTCACATTCTGGGCACTTAACAGTCATAGTAGTAATTTCAGCTCGGTGCTTTTTCATGCACTGCTTAAATTCATTATTTGAGTACGATTTTAAACATACCGTACACCAATATTTTACACCATTCCCGTGAATTTTAGTCTTATGATGTGCTAACCGTAAGCTATCGCCAAAAGCAACATATGAATCACATTCATCGCAGACATATTTTTCGTCCACAAGAGTATTTTGATGATTTTTCCTACACCTCTTCATGACAAATTCACGGTCGTATGTTCTATGGCAAATACAGTAATATCTATCTACTTTATGGTCTAAATTCTTATGAAAGCCCAACATGACGATTCCTTTACAATTCTTATTACAATATGGACAGGCATAAATTCTATCCTTGTCAAAATGTGCCTTAAAATGTTCAATAAGCAGCATTCTATCAGTGAAAACTTCCCGACATATATCACATTCCTTGGATTGCTTAGTTCCGACAAAAACATGAGGATCGTCAATCTCCAGTTTCAAATCATAATCTACTTCCGTTGTGCTGCTGTTTGTTCCATGAATTGATTTAATATGCTTAACAAATTCGTCTCTATCGCTACTTGTGAACATGCAGATCTCACACTTTCGAATTCTCTTCCTTACCATCTTACTTTTCGGTTTTGGCATTGATTTTTCACTTGATTCTGATTCATATTCTTCCTGTTCTGAATCACTATTATACTCAGTTTTTAAGAAAATGGAATCGTGTTGGAATGGTTCCGTTTCCTCTTCTTTAACGATGTCATGTTCTATAGGCTCAATCTTTACGATCTGTTCCTTCATTGCATCAATTGACTTGAATCTTTTTCGACTATCTTCAACAATTCTAATGAAATCACTTATTCCCAACATCTTATCATTACAATTTGAGCATACAAACTCTCCAATCATCTAAAAGGACAAAGGAAATATATCGATAACTGAACGAAACAGCTTGAAAGATATCAATAACTTACATCAAAATTTCTGAATAAAATCCTATAGATTTCTAAATGTAGCAGTCCAATCTGATGTCCCTCACTTATTGGAATCGAACAGGATGCACAAAATCGATTGACTTGAAGATTGTCATTGATGAATATCGTTGGAACTGCTTGTTCATCCAAGACTTTTTCGTAACTAATAAAATTGGCATCGAAATGTAATTCACAGACATAAAATTCTTTGTCTGACACTCCTAATATGCTCTTCCATTTCTTAGATTGATTTCTGGATTCTGGACATCGGAAGAGCTTGTTGTTTTCACTTTGACAGCTCCTTACTGCACATTTGTGTATATTTGACATTTTTCTTATGTATATTATTGTTTTTTAGACGAAAATCATGGATATATCGTATAAATGAGAGACAAATCTCGTCAAAACACTGAGAGATATGCTATAATTTAATACTTTTAAAAAATTTCGGCAATCACATAATAATTTGATGAATTTAAAAAATAACTGCCAAAAAAATTTCAAAAATTCAAATGTTTCTTAACCGGTGAAAAAACTACCTGAGTACTAAATTAAAGTTCTGATGATTCTCATTAGTTAAAGGCTATTAATAAGAGATGTGTAATCCAATTTCGATAGCATAATATTACCTAACTCATTTAAATTATATACAGTCTCACCAATAATCAGAATTCAAGAAAAATCTGAAAATATAACGATTTCAATGGTGTCATGATTAACTTTGGATTAAACAATTTTAAAGTTTTTCAAATTTAAAAAAGCCGTTTTTCATAAAAATTAAAAATTTTTTCTAAGAATTTGAAAAAAATTTGACCTTGATAATTTGAAAACTAAAAAGTTGTCAAACGTGCTATAATTCTCGAGAAAACAAAAAAAAATTTATATTAAAAATGTAAATTAGTAGACATTTATGCATATATTACCAAATAAAACCGTAAACAGACAGCTTTTAAAGTAGAACAAATAAAAAAACATAAAATTTTGAATAAAAAAAAAGTTTAAAAAAAATTAAATTTGAAAATAATAGAAAAAAATGGCAAAATGTATAATTCCAAGTTGTAGAAGCAATAATAGAGAGCTATTTTGTTCGCCAGATGATAAAAACAAATTACGGAAATGGAAACAAATACTTAAAGTTGAGGAAAATAGCTTTTTAGTATGTGATATCCATTTTGCGGATAAATTCGTCAAATTTGAGAAGTTTCTTACACAAGATGCATTTCCATCGATATTGGTGACGCCTGAAGAATACAGCAATAATGAGAATAATGATTATTGTCAGAGTTGCTTGAAGGAATTTGAAGCAAGCAGCACAAAAGTTCCAGTAAATGAAAAGATCCAGAAGATATTTTATAAAAGAACTACATTCGAGGTAAGTGAATTTATATCAAAATTAAACTTTTATTAATCCAGTTGTATCTTTTAGATCAAGCTACATTCCTTCCTATGTGACATTTGTCATGAAAAATTCATGGATTTTGAGTCTTTTGTTAGTTCAGTTAAGGCTAAACTTGAGCTGAAAACATCGGCAGGAATGGCAAGAATTAAAAGTGAAGACTCAGAGGATTATGATATGGAGTGTCCAGAATTATATCCAATTCAAAATCTAGAGATTATGCATCACGAAAATGATGATCCAGAGATTATAAAGGAAGTACTTGGACGTCATGAAATTGTTCGGCAGCGAGATACTCCACATAGCAATAATACTCGACCATCAAAAATGCAAACATTGAAAATTGAACCTGGGAGACGTTCATCATTATTGATTCCAAAGATTCAAGAATGCATGCCAAATAATGAAGATGAAACAGAACAAGGAAGCAGTAGCAGTAACAATGTCTCACAATCAGAAGGTGGAAATTCTCCAATGGTAGTCATTCCAGATTTCCGTCGACGTGTTCCAGTCAATGACTCTTTAGCACGCAAAATTAGAGCTAAAAGTATACATGAGAGGAAGCAAATGTCACCAGAACTTAAAACATCAATTCAACATGATCATTCATTTACGAACAATTCACAAAATTCTAAGCGACGTAATTCTGTTGCCAGTGCTGGCGATGTTGATGACACTTCCAGTAAACGATTTCGTACCCAATTCCAAGAAGAAAATCAGCGAATTCCTTGCGGCTATTGCTCAATGCAATTTACTGAATTTGCAGCATTAAAGGAACATTTAGAGGAGGTCCATAAAGCATCACCATTAAAGTTTAATGAGAAGCCAGAGAATTTCCGATGTACAGACTGCAATGAAGGATTTACATCGTATTATTACTTAAGGAAGCATAAAGATAATTGTGAATATTCACTTCGCTTTAAATGTGCGCAGCAATACTGTCGATTCCGTGCTGGAACAGTTGAAGAAATCAACAATCATATGCTTGATGCTCATTTCAGTCAGACTAGATGCAAAATATGTAAGATAGACTTTGATTCACAAGAATTGTACAAAATGCACGAACTTCAGGAACATTGCAAGAAGGAACGAGGACGAAAACCAAAAATTGAAGTTAAAGCTGAGCAAGAACTTAAGAAAATTGTCCTCCAAACAGAATCAAGTGATGATGACACCACAAGAGTTCAATGCCTTCAATGTTCTGAATTTATTTCTCCGGAAATGCTGTCGATTCATATTAAGCAACATTTAGATGAAAGTAATTAGAAATTAATTAATACCTAGAAAATTCCATAATTTTTATATCTTTCCTCAATTATTATTATAAATTGTTAATGAACAAGAAGTGATCAATTAAACGAATAAAAGTTACTAATTTTTTAATATCTCAAAAATTTTAACGGTTTTTTGAAATTTGAAAGTTATGATTTATGAAGGTTTTTTGAATTTTTAACGGTTATTTTTATACGATTTTCAATAATATTACGTTTAAAAGCAAATTAGCTTTAATTTATGATCTTAATGAATGAACATCGTACTTTGATGTGAATTTATTAAGCATATAGCAGCATACTAAAATATTTATAGCATATCCACACCTATTTTTCTAAAATTATACAAAAAACAAATTGGACCAACGATGTGAATATGAATGAACATGCTTACTATCTATAATATTGTGTATATCTCCGCATATCTATTCAGTGTAAACTCAGAATCTCTACAAATAAGACAGATATTTAGAATTCTAGAACTTTTTTTTTAATTTATTAACATGAAATTTTTAACTTTAATCTAAATCCGAAAGAAATGAAAAGTTCAGCACTAATATTAACTTGTATTTGCTTAGCAAAAAAAGGAAATGCTGACAATTTTGATATTTTAATCGATACCAAAGAAAATTCTATCCATCGTCTAGATTCACTGAATATATTGATTTATTGTAAGTCCTTTTTATAAAATCTCCAATGGACAATTTTTGATTGAATTTTAATGACTTTTTAGGCTCTTTATTGGCACTAACAGTATTAACCATATGGATATTTAAGTTTCGAAGAGTTTCATGGCTGAACGAGACCGGACTAGCTGTAATTTATGGTAAGTCTTAACTTTCACAATCTCAAGTTCATAAATTAAAAGCTCTTGGATTTTTTTCAGGCTTAATTGTTGGTGCCATAATAAGATTTTGTGGTAAAGTCACACCGACTACACATTTAAATGTTGAGGCAGAGAAGTCTGCTAGATATAATCAAAGCTTGCCGCCTGATAATTTATTTATTCATTTTCCTGGAATTCTCAATGTTTCTGGTGTGACTAAGGATCAAGTCTATGCTTACAAGTTTCATGGGCAGCTTATTAGAAATACCAATGAAATTGACTTGAAGGCAACATTCGACCCAGAAATATTCTTTAATATAATTTTACCTAGTATAATCTTTTACGCGGGATATAGCTTAAAACGAAAGTACTTCTTTCGTAATCTCGGAACAATCCTCACATTTGCAATTGTAGGAACTACACTCTCATCATTATTAATAGGCTTATTGATGTATGGCTTTGTACAACTTAGACCAAATCATTCAAGTTTTACATTCCTTGATACTTTATACTTTGGTGCTCTTATAAGTCCAACTGATCCATTGACGATTTTAGCCATTTTTAATGAGAAAAATGTAGACGTGAACCTGTATGCACTTGTCTTTGGAGAGTCTGTTCTTAATGATGCTGTTGCTATTGGACTAAGTGGAGCTATTCAAAATTATGCTGAGCATTACTCAAAAACTGGTGATTTTGAGACTCATGCATTTCTGCACGCTCTTAAAGATTTGTGCATTATATTCTTCTTATCGCTTAATATTGGAACATTTATGGGTAGGTCCATAAAGGAGTCACTCAGTTTATGACGTCTATATGTTCATCCTGGATGTCATAACTAAATGACTCAAAATTCCATTTAGAACTTGACATTAATTAAGTTATGATCTATTTCAGGCTGTGCAACAAGTCTGATGACCAAATTTACAAGAGTCCGAGAATTTCCACTTCTTGAGACATGCTTATTTGTTCTTATGTCATATAGTACATTCTTAATAGCTGAAGTTTTTGAATTGACTGGTGTTGTTGCTGTTTTATTTTGTGGAATATGTCAGGCACATTATACTTATAATAATTTATCAGAAGAGTCGAGAGTCAGGACTAAGCAGCTATTTGAGTTACTTAACTTTATTGCGGAGAATTTCACATTTTGCTACATCGGCGTATCCATGTTTTCATTTGAAAAACATCATTTTGATGCAATTTTTATAATTGGTGGATTTATATGTGGTAAGTCTTTATATCCAATCCATATTGTCTATGATCTAATCAACTTTCCATCACATTACAGCTGCGATTGGCAGAGCAGTGAACGTATATCCATTATCATGGTTGTTAAATTTAGGACGAAAACCCAAACTACCTTGGAATTTCCAGCACATGCTGTTTTTTGCTGGTCTACGAGGTGCTATGAGTTTCGCATTAGCAATAAGGAATACAGTCTCACGAGAACGGCAAACAATGCTGACATCAACCTCATTAATTGTAATAACAACGGTGATATTTCAGGGTGGAGCTGCAAATTATATGTTGAATTGGCTAAAGATACCAACGGGAGGTGAAGATAAACCAGAGCAATCAACGTATCAGTCTATTCGAACTGTAAGTGCTTTTGAACTGCATGTAGTTTCCAATTCTAATTGTGTTTCTTGACATAGGATGTTGAAAATCCAGATCAGTGTAATATAACTCATCAAAGTACAAGTGCAGGCATTAAGAAGAATGATAAGGCATTCCTAGCAAGAGTTTGGGGAAATTTTGATTCAAGGTACATAATATCTAATTCAACTATGAACAATGCCTTAACAAATTTCAATTTTAGATACATGAAGCCATTGCTAACGAATTCAAGACCAACTTTAATAGAAACCTTACCAAAATGCTTAACTCCACTTTCAAGGATATTGACAACAACACAGCAATTAAGTCAGTCAAATACAACAAGACGAATAGACTCTGACAGTGATTTGTGTATAGATGATAGTTCACAAGAAATTAGAAGGAATTCGATAAATAGAGTAAGTATTCGACTACAGGATGGATATGTAGCTAGTTACAAAAATTATGAGCAACAGTAAAATTCTACTAATTGATTATTTGATAATAACTAACAATAAATAGAGATGAACATTTGTCACAATATGGTGTTTCATGAATAGTATTCACTTTTTCAGAAGAACACCTTAATGACTAACCTTAACTGTTCCTAAGCCCAACCTCCCTCCTTAATTATTATTATTAATTATGATTTAATTTATTCCTTAATTATATTTTGTTTTATAATTTTATTCTTGTAGGCTTGTGCATCACATTTTGCAGAAATTTTAAATTCGACTCAGCAATAAAGTTATTATTTTTTAAAAATTTATTATTTTGTATTTTTCTGAATAAGAAATGTTAAAATCTAACGACTTTTGAAATTTCA
The DNA here is from genome assembly GCF_022539635.2 of Chironomus tepperi. Lineage (NCBI taxonomy): Eukaryota > Metazoa > Arthropoda > Insecta > Diptera > Chironomidae > Chironomus > Chironomus tepperi. Next base: position 4,086,577 of record NW_027226457.1, read on the forward strand.
AAAAATATGAACTTTTTGAATCCAAAGTCAATCACGACACCATTGAATTTAATTTATTTTCAGATTTCCTCCATAAATCTTATTTAAGATGACACGTTTTGTAATTTAAATAAATTTGGTAATATTATACTATCGAAATCAAGTCCATATCTCTACTAAAAAGTCTTTAATTTACGAAAATCACAAAAAATTTAATTTAGTACTCAAGTAGTTTTATTGCGGATTAAGAAAGCATTGAATTTTTAACGGTTTTTGTCAGCATACTTTGATAGTTCATCAAATTAATTTGTGATTGTTAAAATTATTTAAAAGCATTAAATTATAGCATATCTCTCAGTTTATTGACGAGATTTGTCTCTCATTTATACGATACCCACAATTTTCGTCTAAAAAACAATAATATACATAAGAAAAATGTCAAATATACACAAATGTGCAGTAAGGAGCTGCCAAAGTGAAAATAACAAGCTATTCCGATGTCCACAATCCAGAAATCAATCTAACAAATGGAAGAACATATTGGGAGTGTCAGATAAGGACTTTTATGTCTGTGAATTGCATTTTGATGCAAGTTTTATTAGTTACGAAAAAGTCTTGAATGAACAAGCAGTTCCAACGATATTCATCAATGACAATCTTCAAGTCATTCGATTTTGTGCATCCTGTTCGATTCCAATTAGTGAGGGACATCAGATTGGCCAGTTACATTTAGAAATATATAAGATTTTGTTCAGCAATTTTGATGTAAGTTATTGACATCTTTCGAGTTGTCTTGCTCAGTTATCCTAATGTATCCTTTGTTCTTTTAGATGATTGGAGAGTTTGTATGCTCAAATTGTAATGATAAGATGATAGGAATCAGTGATTTCATTAAGATTGTTGAAGATAGTCGGAGAGTTTTGAGTCAATTGATGCTGAAATGAAGGAACCGATCGTAAAGATTGAGCCTATAGAATATGAAGTGCTGTCACAAGAATACATAAAAGAAGTAGAACAAAATATGCTTTACATAAAGTCAGAACGGGATGCAAGTGAACCAGAAGAGGAGTTCCATTTTTCAGAAGATGAAGAGCCAAAACCCAAAAGAATCAAACTTTCCAAAGAGACAGTAAAAGCCACTAAGTCCTTAGAATTCAAATGTGAGGTCTGTTCATCTACTTTTGACACCAAAAAAGAAATAAGTGAACATGTTTACAGTTCTCATGCTTGTGATCAGGAGATGTTGAGATCCAACGAGATTTTCTACCAATTTGATAAGTTAACTAAGCCTACTGAATGTGATATTTGCCGAGAACTTTTTAATGATAAAGAGCTACTCCTTGATCACTTTAAAGCACATTTTGATAATGATAGAATCTATCCATGTCCATTCTGTGATAAAAGTTGTAAAGGAATCAACATGCTGGGTTTTCACAAGAATCTCGACCACAAAAAAGGCAATTTTTATTGCTTATGTCATCGAACTTTTGATGATGAATATGAAATGAAGAAGTGCCGAAAATCTCACAAATCAACTCTCGAGTCTCAATACTGGTGCGATGACTGTCCATCTTATATTGGATTTGACAGTCTCTTGTTGCTTGCTCGTCACAAAACAAATGTTCATGGAAATGGCACAAAATTTTGGTGTGTTGTCTGCGGAAAGATCCATCCTTCAGAACAAGACAGCATCGGTTGTAAAAACAGTCATCAAACTTATCATAGATGTGACATTAAGTGCCCAGAATGTGGTAAGAAAGTCAAGTATTATACTTACAAGAGTCACTTCTCGTCAATCCATTCCACCAAACGTGACTTGATCTGTGAACAGTGTGGTAAAGGATTTACAACGATATCAGCACTACACAGTCACATCAAGTTAATACACGAGAAAACTACATATAAGTGTGACATCTGTGGATATACATGCTTGGTCAAGTTCAACATGAAAAAGCATTTAAATCTAACTCATAATTCTACATACATCAAAAACAGCAGAGACGAAGCTTTTAAATGTCCAATATGCCTTAAGATTTATTCAACAAATTTAGATCAGCACATGGAAAAGTACCATCCGAATAATTATGACAGTGGAGCTCGAGTAAATCCAGAAACTAATAAATATCATTGTCCAAAGTGTATTCAAGCTTTTATGAGCCTGCATCACTATGAGAAGCATGTTAATGGAGGTGTTTGCTCGAATTTTGAAAAGTATGAAGTTGAAGATCATAAGAAACTGACTACGGCAACTCTGGGAAAGTAAGTAATAGTACTGTGATGTTATGTCTTATGCTAATTTCCCATGTATTTCTAGATTCACTTGCAGCATCTGTAAGTCTGTGAAGCCAACACTAGTTAAGCTAAGAAGACATATAACAACATTCCATTCTGGTGAAAGGACATGCCTTGTATGCAACAAAACTCAAAAGAATCAAAAGCAGTTCTTGAAGCATGTCAACTGTTACCACAAACTTACTATGAAGGAATACAAAGCCAAAGCCACGGAATTAGGACATATCCTTTAATTATTAAATCCTATAGTTTAAGAATGTAATGTAAATGGCCAAGTTATCTTGTATAAAAGCAACAGGTTGTTAAGTTTTGTTCTATTTGATCCACTTGAACGCTCAACTTGCAATCAAGTCTCTCACAAATCTCGTCTAATTGTCTCTCAATTTTATGGACATTTGGTCTAAAACTTATTATAAACATTAAGTTATAAAATGTCAAGTTCCAAAAGCTGTGCTGTAAAAAGTTGTCAGTACGAGAATCACAAGCTGTTTCGATGTCCTGATTCTAGAAGTCAGCTACGAAAATGGAAGAACATTCTAGGAACTTCAGAAAGGGAATTTTATGTCTGTGAATTGCATTTTGATGCCCATTTCATTAGTTATGAGAAAGTCTTGACTGATGATGCAGTTCCAACACTTTTTATGAATGAAAACTTAAAGAATATCAGCTGTGCAAGTTGCTCGAATCCAATTAGTGAAGGACATCAAATTAGTTCCTTACATCGAAAGACTTACAGCATGTTGTTCAATAATTCTGAAGTAAATTCCTTGAATTTATGTTTACTTCCTTTTGTCTTATTAATCATATCCACAGGTTATTTCAGACTACATCTGTACTTACTGTAATGATCAGATCATTAGAATCAGCGATTTCATCAAAATAGTCGAAGAAAATAGAAGAAATTTTGAGTTTCTGGATGTTGATGTAAAGGAACCGATAATCAAATTAGAACCTGAAGAATATGACTTAGTTGGAGATGAAATCAATCGTGATATCCTTTTTGTGAAAACTGAAGATGATCAGAATGATTCAGAGGAGGAAATACATGACTTAACAGATTCCTCTAAATCCAAAGGAACCAAGAGAAAAGCCAGTCCAACAGCACCAATCAAGAATCAAAGAATCTACAAATGTGAAGTTTGCTTCCTTTCAATTCATGGCAAAAATGAATTTATAGAGCATATTAAAAGTATTCATGCCGTCGCTGAAGATCCAACTGACGATATAAATGAGAATCCAGACCCATTAGATGGAACTACTCAATCAATTGAATGTGATATATGCCGTGAAATGTTTAGTGATAAAAAACTTCTTGTTGAGCATTTTAAGGAACATTTTGATAAGAATAAGGCATTTAAATGCTCAGAATGCAATAAAAGCTATAAAGGAATCAACGTCTTAGCATTTCATAAGAATTGTGAGCACAAGGATGGAAATAGATTTTATTGTATATGCTATAGAATATTTGATAATGAATTTGACATGCGACAATGCAGGAAGAACCATAAAATGACAATTTCTAGTAATGAGCATGTCTGCAACGAATGTGACTCATACATAGCATTTGAGAATGTCCGAAAACTTGCTTGCCATAAAACTAAAGTTCATGGAAATGGCAAGAGATATTGGTGCATTGGATGTGGCAAACTACACTTGTCAAAGGAAGCAAATATGAAATGTAGGAAGAGTCATTATAGTCCATTGAAAAGTGTCGTTGTTAGGTGCCCAGACTGTGATAAGAAAATCACTTACGATTCCTTAAAAACTCATCAATTGGCAGTGCATTCAGGAATTAGGAATGAAATTTGTGATCAATGTGGAAAGGCATTTCCATTAAAATCCCAATTGTCTAGTCATATGAAATATTTTCATGGAAATAAGGATGAAAAGGAAGTCTATGAATGTGATCTATGTCCATCAAAGTACAAATCTAAAGGTGGCATCTTTACGCATGTCAATCAGAATCATAATCCTGAGAAGAAGATGGTTCAATGTCCTATATGTCTGAAAAAGATGTTTAATCTTCTAGATGCTCATATTAAGAATGTCCATCCTAATAATTATGATAATGGCGTTCGGGCAGATCCAGTCAGTAATAAATATCACTGCTCAAATTGTATTAGGAAGTTTGGTGGAATGAGACAGTATGAAGTTCATGTTAGGGATAATATATGCTCGAATTTCGGAAAGTATGAAGTGGATGAGACCAAAAAGTTGACTGTATTTACGCAGGGAAAGTAAGTAGATCCATAAACTGTATTCTAATGACTAATTCTTATAATCATTTCCAGATTCACATGTAACATCTGCAATAGAATCAAATCGTCAATGATAAAGCTGAGAATTCACATGAGTGATTATCATTCAGCACCACAATCATGTCCAGTATGCAATAAAATACTCAAGAATCGAAGACAAATGCATAAGCATGTCTATAAAGTACACAAAACATCTATGAAGCAAATCAAAGGCTTGTGTGGGACATAAGTTAGTTTACAGTAGAGGAAATATGCTTGAAAGCTGTATACTGTTAATCAGTTGCTAGGAATGAATGACTATCCGCTTGGTAGATCTGAAGATTTTGAATGCATAAAGTATGTTAATGGATTGAGAATTGATTTATTTCAATAAAGAACATCGCTTATTTAATAGAATGTGCTATTGAATCTTATAGGAGCTATAAATCGTTATAATATCCTATAAAGTAATTCCGTTGATTCTCTCTGAGAATTTTATACGGTTTCAAATCAAAACTCGTCGAAAAAACAATAACAAACGAAAAAATAAATTTTAAAAAATGTCAAATTTTAAAAAATGTGCTGTAAAATCGTGTCAAAGCAGGAACCAAAAATTATTTCAATGTCCGAAGGCAATAAACCAGCTTAAGAAATGGAAGAGCATGCTAGAAGTGACTCAAAAGGAATTTTATGTCTGTGAATTGCATTTTGATGCAAATTTTATAACATATGAAAAAGTTTTAAGCGATGAAGCTGTTCCAACGATTTTTATTAATGAGAAAGTGATAGCTAATCAGTTTTGTTCGTGCTGTTCGAGTCCAATTAGTGAAGGATATCAGATGAACTCGTTTCATCGAGAAATTTGCAGTATTTTGTTCAACAATCCAGCTGTAAGTTAATTGATTTACATAATCTGTAATGTCTAACTGTTACTTCTTTAGCAGCACAATGGTGATCTCATTTGTGGATTTTGTACTGATCAAATTGCCAAAATAAGCGACTTTATAAGAATAGTTGAAGATAATAGACGAAATTTCGAAACGCTGGATGTTGAAATGGATGAACCAATGATGCAGGAACCACTTGTGAAAATAGAGCCTCCAGACTATGAAATGTTTGATGAAGATGAACCAAATGAACTGAAACAAAATATGCTTTTCCTGAAAACAGAAAAATCTCAAAGTGATCCCGACGATGAACTTTATGTTCCGGAAGTGACTGATTCTAAAAGAAAAAGCTCCATCAAGAAATATCCAAGAACTCCACCAGAAAAGAGAGGTACAAAGGTTTATAAATGTGAAGTTTGCGATTTTGGTGGAAAAAATAGAGCTCAAATAGCTGAACATGTTAAAAAGATGCATGTGATTGATGATGAATTTGTTGAAGTTGAGGAAATAAATTTCGATGATGGAATTGAACGATCCTATGAATGTGACATTTGTCGTGAAGTCTTCAATGATAAGAAACGTCTTAAAAGTCATTTTGCAAGTCACTTTGATAGAGATTTAGTCCTGGAATGCTCAGAATGTGGTAAATGTTGTAATGGTCTTGCCTTATTGACTGCTCATAAGAATTGCGAGCATAAGGAGAACAATAGATTTTGGTGTATGTGTTATCGAGTATTTAATAATGTTAATGACATGAGAAGATGTCGAAAGAATCATAAATTGACTTTAGAATCTGATGAGAATATCTGTACTGAATGTGACACATTTGTAGCCTTTCCAAGTATTCGTACATTAGCAACTCATAAAACGACAGTTCATGGAGGTGGAATTAGATTTTGGTGTCAAGGATGTGGTAAATTACATTTATCAGAAGAAGATTGCTTAACATGCATGAAAAACCATACTTTAATTAAGAATTACTTTGTAAAATGTCCAGACTGTGACAAAAAGATTCGTTATTCATCAATAAGAGTACATCGTTTAGCTGTACATATAGGACTTAAAGACATAATGTGTGATCAGTGCGGGAAAGGATTTCCAACAAATTCGCAACTTTTTAGTCATTTAAAAAGTGTTCATGTCGATAAGGAGGATAAGGAAACTTATGAGTGTGATTTATGTCCTGCAAAGTATTGCTCAAAAGGTGGAATATTCACACATATGAATCAAATCCATAACACTGAGAAGGAAGTCGCTAAATGTCCAATTTGTCTCAAAAAGATCTTTGTTGCACTGGAATCACATATGAGAATCTTCCATCCAAACAATTATGACAATGGAGCACGAGCAGATCCAATCACTAATAAATTCCATTGTCCAAATTGCATTAGAAAGTTCGGAGGTCTTAAAGCTTTTGAAGCTCATGTCAGAGGCAATGTATGCTCGAATTTCGGAGCATATGAAGTAGATGAGACTAAGAAGCTGACAATTTACACAGAGGGAAAGTAAGTAATTCCATTTTTGTAATTTTCGATAAAATCTCATAACAATATCCTTAATTTCCATAGATTCACATGCAGCATTTGTAACAATGTTCAGACTTCAATGACAAAATTAAGAGTTCATATGAGACGAACACATACGGGGACGCAAACATGCACCATATGTGGCAAGGTTCTCAAAAATTTGAGAAACTTCTACAAACACATAAATAAGGTACACAAAATGACCGTACGAGAACTTAGAGATGCATATCCGACCTAAAAATGAAATTTGCCAAGCATGACTGCTTTTTAGTGCTATAAGATGGATGTTAGACTGGATATGCACATTGAGTTTGATCAGCTAGATAACAATACCAGAAAGCAGTTTTAATGACCTGAAAGTAGAAAAATAAAGTTTAATATTTGTTACAGTTTAAATCTGGAATAAAGATCCTTGCTAGGGCTAGGTTACTTGATATCTAGGTATTAGGTATTTAAATTAATTTATTTTTTTTTTCTTGTTGTTTTCATCGAAATACAAATAAAAATCTTTCATTACGTTCGATGATGCTCTATCAAAATTAGATTATGAAGATTATATCATGCAATTAGATTTATGTAAATATAACATAACATTCTCAATAGTCTCAAATAGCTAGTAAAAGCATGAGAAAGAAGATTTTAAATAAAAAAATTTAATTATTATATTCATAAATTGCATTTTTGGCTAATTAGTGGATATTTGTTGATTTGATGCTTATCTTGTGTTTTGAGGATGTCATCTTAAGTGCCAATAAGCACTTAAATGCTTATGCTTGTCACGAGATTGTGACTGTGACAAGGTTTGATGTTGCTTTGAAATGTTGTGTGACACAACAACTAGTGTCTCACATGTAGAATGCAACATTGTGTCATACAACAGTCACACAACATCATTTGAGACAATTTCGTCAAAATTATTGCAAACAACGTTCATGCAACTGTTACACGACATGAAATCATGTATCTTTGCATTTTTTGGACAAAACTAAAGCTTTGCACAGCAATTCAATGCACATGATTAGCTTAAAAATGATAAAAAGCCTTTAAATTTTAGTTTAAACACACAATTTATTATCAATTTCATTCTCAATCCACAAGTTTGTTAACATTATCAACAAAAAATCACTTAATTATGCAAAAATGCTCTTATGACTTCCACGCGCAAAAGCATGCATGTTGCGGATTTTAATTTATTTTCATGTATATTTATGTTTTATATCATTTTTCTCGGTATCAAACTTGATTTTCTCATATGATCGGTGACACGAGAAAATTTTTATCAAAAAAAGTCATTTAAATACTCTCGTAGAGCTGACTTGCTTCTTATTGACAAAAAACTTAATTACATTATTTTTTTCATTAACTTCATGTATTTTTGCGCATTTCCCTTACACAAAAGACGATATTGTCCATACTTTGTCTTTTAATTCCAATTCTTCGATAGACAAGCTCAACACAACTAGTCCAAACAACTGACTTGCTAAGCACAAACATTACTTAGACAATATTCAAATTCTGTGCATGGAAAATGCGCTTTTCGTCGGTCCTGAGTGACCACTTCTATCCTATTTTGTATCGTTAGAAATAAAACAATTCGTGAGCGTCGTAAAAGTTATTGTTCGAAGTTTTAAACGTAATATTCATCAAATTCAATTCATTCGAGGGCTATGTATCTATGAATTCACTTCCAATATTTTTTTCATACATCTTATCAAATATGATTATATAGTTTGGTTTACATATAATGAACAATCATAATCAAATATATAATATGTGTATTATATTATCATAAGCCACTGTACCTTGCATCAAAAGCTCAATTCGAGCTAATGACGACTCTATTGATCCTAGTCTCTGTCACAATACAATCAAAAAAACTTTAAAATAAATTCAAATACTTTGGCTGTAAAAAATTAGAACCAAACCAAAAAAAGCGATAGATATGGCAAGAGACATGTTTATGGACGAAATTTTCATATTTTTTTGACTCTGAGACGATCTTTATTGGTTCTAATAAAGGGACTTTATAATTTATGTATTAGAGAGTCATACTAATTTGTCAAATTAAAATATGTTTTTTTTTTTTTGTCAAATTTGAGTATTTTGCTCACCATAAAACTGGAGAAATGTACTTAAAACATAATTCAATCTTCTTTCATCATATTATCACAGCCATCAAGAGTTGATTTGTTACTTAAAACATTTAAAGATTCATACAATAACTTTATAAACTTTCACGCGATAATCATCTTTTTTTTTGTTTCACATGTTTTTTAATGTAGTTCATTGGAATTTCCTCATATTATTATTATTCATTTTTTTTACACATTAGTATAGGAAATTTCACCATTTTCACTTATTATTCAGACACAACACTCATTATTACTCCTTCGCTTCATCACACAACGGCGTCGTATTTCCTTGATTATTCTCTTCTACAGCACTTTCATTAACACTTGAACTATTATGATTTTCAGCAGGAACTTCTTCGTTAAATTCCTGTTGATGTTGATGTTGATGCTGTTCCTGTTCTTGTGGCTCAGAATTAGAATTATCAAATGAACCCTTCGGATGATGGTCTTCGACCATTGATGGTTCTTCATAGTTCTCTGTGCCTGGTGGTAGCTCCTCATTTACTTGACTACTTTCCTGTTCATCATTATTTTCAAAATTTTCATTTTTCGATTCCTGTTGATGTTGTTCTGTATTATCCTGCTCATTTTGCTCACTACTATCGTATTCATCACGTTCTCGAGAATTTCCCCAACGCTTGCTTCGATTAGTTCTATCAAAACCTCCACGCGGTGGGAAACTTCCTCCACGTCTATCATTATCATTATCGTTCCAATTTCTTCGTCCCCCACGTTGATTTGCGTCTCTATCGTGGAAACCTCCTCGGTCATTAAAGTTGTTGTTAAAACCTTAAGTAGATATAGAACAGAAATGATAAGTTAATTTTCTTGTAGCACTTAGCACTAAACTAAAGCAAATACTTGATTATGGAATTAGATTGGATATAAATGTTAACATTTAGTATTACGTAAGGCAAAAGACTACAATAAATTATGAAAATAGAGGGCTTTACCTCCTCGCATATTACCACGACCACCAAAGTTTCCTCTAAACGCAGGACCATTTCCTCTACCGCCTCTTGGCTGATTGTTAAATCCACGATTTGGATACGGTTGTCTTCGATCATTATATTCATCTCGACTTGAATTGAAATCTGCGAAAGTTATAAAAACCAGATTAATAAAGGAATTCAAAATATTCAAAGAATGTAAGCATATCGTACCGTTATTTCGCTGTCTTGGAGGCAAATTATCATTTTCCATTGGAGGCTGCGATAGTAGGCTTGGAATATCTTGTTGATGTCCACTTCTTCTACTATAATTATTTTGACTTCCACCTACAAAATTTACATAATAATTAGCATAATTAAATTACTTAAATGACTCATTTCCTTACCATCTCTTGATCGACCATTATTATCTCGTCTATTATCCCTATTGTCTCGGCTGTTTGAATCGTTAGGCCATCTACTACTTCGATTATTATAATCTGGACGTGAACCACGTCTATAATCATTTCTATCCTTTTCACGACTTTGACTACGATTATTTCGGCTATCTCGAAGTCTCGAAAAATCGTCATTTTGTGAGTCTGAATTGTTTGAATTATTACTATTTTGATTTTGCATGACATTCGATGCTGATTGATTTGCTTGCATCATTAGTGAACTTAGTGATGGTGGTGGTTGATAGAATTGTTGTAATATAGCAGCATCATTTGATTTCGTTGTATGCTGTTCATCTTCCATTTCTATGTCCATATGATCATCACCAGATGTATTCGATGTGATATTTGATGATGATTGTTGATTTGGTGCCGTTCCAAGATTAAATCCCATTAAATTTGGTGGCGGAACTGATGTCTTATCTAATGTTGTTGGAGGGAATACCATACCTAACATGTTTGGAGGTGGAATTCCTAGTGGTAAAACATTAGGCATCATAAGTCGTGGTAAACCAGTTAATGGGAAAGGCGGCATTGTTGGTAATAAGGGCGCATTTGGCGGTGGTTGACTTGTATCGATATTTGAGACATTTGTAGGCATTCCAAAGAATTGTGGTAGAATTATTGGAGTTTCTTTAACAACCGGCTGTTGAGGTTGCTTCATCTTTTCTTTTACCCATGATGGCATCGTTTCCTCATCATACATTCCACCTTCTTCTAGTGACTCGAAATCTGTGCCTTGTGTTAATTTTGTATATGGGATATATGTTACACCTAAAGTTTGATCGAAATAGTCCTTCCATTCCTTTCCTTTAACGCCTTTTCCAGCAGCCCATGAAATCGTTATTGCTCGATTCTGTAGCTTATGATTCTTTAATGCTTGCATTGCTTTATGAGCATCTTGACGACGATTCATGACAATATAGGCACAACCTCTTGGTGGAATCATATCAATGCTTATGATATCTCCATATTTACCAAATGTATCAGATAATTCTTCTTGCTGAACTAATTTTGATAAATGGCCAACCCATAAAGTTGTACTGCATACCGATAAATGTTCCTTCTTTATATCCGGTAATCCTTTTCGGCGTCTTTCTTTATCAATTTCTCGCTGCTTCTCACGTTCCTTCTCCTTTGTTCGATCACGCGATGATCTACGACGATTTCTTGGTGATCTTGAACGAGATCTGGTACTTCTTGAGCGTCTACGCCTACCATATCTTTCTCTTGAATGTGACCTACTTCTACGACGCTTATGTCTTGTTGGTGTTGGCGATCTAGAACTTACATCAATTGGTATAACTTCTGGTTCACCGACAAGTTCAACATCCTGATCTTTGCTAATATCTATTAACGTTTGTGGACCACGTAAGCTATTAATATTTGCTAATGTTATTCCTGAGCCTTGTAATGGCTGTTGTTCAGTTGAATTACTAGCAGCTGGCATTTCTTGTAAATAACGCTGTACGTCCATCTTATTTATACTCTGTAATTGCTTCAATATGTTGGGATCTTCAAGACACTTTGTAAATTGATATGGTAATCCTGACATTGCATTTGCTTGATATTGTTGAAGTGCAGCTGATTGTGCGGCATCATTCTTATCCTCTTCATTTTCAGATCCATAATCATATTCAAGTAATTGCTTGAACTTCATTGATTCTGCTGAATTGCCCATTTGTTCTGCCGACTGTTGCATCATCATCTGTTGGAACTGGAATTTCTGTAAATTCGTTGCGTTCAACTAAAATATAATTTGTTAGTCCTGCTATTGATAAATCTCTCATATTTGTTGTGCCTTACCATTTCCGTATTCGAGTCGTCTTTTTGGAGTGGCGATTCTCGTACAATGTTCATTCCGTTTGATAATGCTGACATATCATTTTGTTGTTGATTTTGTTGCTGTTGAGCCAAAAAGTTTTGATGAACAGGATGATCTGGATTGGCCAAATCAAACAATGGCTGTATGACTTCTGGTGCAAAAACATTGTTTTTCTGCCACAAATTCAGGACACGAATAATTTTACTCTATAATAAATGATAACAGTATAAACAGATTATTATGATGACTCATCAAGGCTGTAGAATTATGCAGGAGAATTGAAATTAATTGCCATTACCTTATCCTCCTGAGAACATCGAAATAAATGAGCAAACGTTTCTTCCATATTACGTGCAAAGCGAGGCGCAAATACATCCTTCTCTGGACCAAATTGATGACGGGATTGGCGCACAATGGAATCTATTACGTATAATCCAGGAATTTTGTATTCAGGCTTACATTTTAGGATAAATTTCTCCACATTTTGTACGACATGCTTATAAAACTTGATCGCTTTCATCGCACTCTTTGTAATTGCTCCCATTTTAGCCTTACTAATTGGAACTTTAAAGTCGTAGAGCGAGAATAGCTAAAATAGAAAATTATTCAAAAATACAGCATTAGAACTTGTCGGATCTGATAATAACTATTTAATTAACACTAATTCACTTGTTAAAGCTTATTACACTCCTTCAAACATCCAAAAAGCATAGAAATTTGATGTTTTTTTAAAACTTTTCATTTTTGCTTTTCTTGTGAAATCGCCTTTTTGTCACTTTTTCAATTTTTCACTCATTCCTTACCTCATTTGTGAAATTATGCACAGGCTCCATAGACTTAGCGGCGTTATCCATCTTTATCAATAGTTTTCGATATTTAATTCACTACTTTGAGCACTAAAATAAATGAGAATACATATTTTTCTATGGAATAAAAAAATGGCTGAGGCAAACTTAATGCTCAATCCGAAGTTTGCTCAAATTCAAATTTTTAGCCGTTAATTTTAAAAACTTTTTAGTTCATGTGAAGCTCTTAATTGGAATTTAGTCAAGAGCTGAGGATTTGAGTCAACAATGTTCTTCGGTGTATAAGAGAGTCAAATAAGAATATGAGGAACCTCAATAGCACCATTGAAAAGCTTTGCGAGCAGTCAAACAGAAAACAAATTCCAACCAAATCTAAATAGCAAAAAAATCTTAGTAATCATCGAATAGCCAGCAACTAAGTGACAGGAGCATTTCTAAGAAGTACTAAATGTTCGACGTGATTGCATTAGCGTGGAAGCAATTGAGAATCCACCATGGGGTCTCATAATTTAGGTTTCCAAGAAGGAGATTAGAGTTGCTGTAACAATTAGAGAGGAATCATCATACTGTTACTTATAAGTAAAGTGTTCATGTCCGTGATTCTACAGAAGGTTGATGGGACCAATGGAGAGTTGATTGAGGAGAGAAAAAGCTGGATATGACTATACATCAGAGCATGGTTCCAGTAAATAAATTAGTCGTTATTTCAAATTTTCAACATAAGTTTTCTTTGATTCTTTATTAACTTAATTTAACTTGTTTCTTGTACATATATCATTAAAAAAGATTATTTAAATTAATGTTTCTCAAAGATAACAACAGGTTTTCTTCTTTTTTCATAAAATTCTCTTTTACATGCAGCATGAATAGAATCAAATGCTGATTAATGTCCATTGTGACTTGATTTTTTCGTTTAAAGAAATTGTGGCTGTTACAAAAAGTTTTCTTTATAACATGATAGGTATTAGGTCTAAATATCATACAAATAATAATAATAATGATAGGTAATGATAATCGATAAGCATAATTAATGGATTTACTCGTTCTCTTTTGTTGCATATTTCTCGAGGATTTGATATATTTCTACTTTAGCTTTTAAGTTATTTAGTGTTGTCAGTCGTTTTAGCGAGCAGGCAACAGACATGGCAAAATATTTATTTCCTCCATCGTCGTCATCGACTAGCTCATTCCAGCTATTTTTCCGTTTTCGATCCTTTCCTTTTGAACTTGTTGTCGTCAGCATATCATCTTCAGAATGTCTGTCATTTAATTGTACTGATTGTTGATCTGTATATTCTTCTTGGATATGATGATCGACTTCAGCTGATGCTTCATAGATTATGCTGGATGTTCCTGGATTCTCTTGACTATAACTTTGTTGGTCATTTTCATCCTCATAATAGCTCTCTGATTCTAATATCTTTATCTCGGTTGTAATGTCACTTTTGTCCATCTCTTCTCGTTTTGTTACAACGGTTTTACCCTCTGACGTTTCAAACATTATTGAACGGAACTTTATGTACGGACTCAAGAAATTTAGTTGCTTAAAGTATTCAAATTTTATCGGAGTTCCAGGTTCTAAGTAGCTTCGTCTTAATTCTCTCGTATAACGTTCTCTAAGCGTACGGAATTTCTTCTTGCATAAGTTGGCTATGTAATACACAAAAGGGAAATTTATGTTCTGTATCTCAATTTTTACATATAATGAAACTTACGATCTGTATTGAATTCTTCTGCAATCTTATGCCATGCTCCATTCTTATCATCTTGCTGTTTAAATCCTGGATGTGTTGTATTGAATATTTCCGGGTATTTCTTAACACTTTCTATGAAATTAACAGTATCAAGTTTTTTGTTTTGAGCCACCATCATCTCGACCAGATTTTCGTCCTCTTCGGCCACTTTTAAACGCAATTTATGGCTGGAACTGGATTATTGTTTATATTGCTGGATGTACATACAATCTTTTGTTATTAAAAAATTAAGCAAGTGCCCTAAATTCGTTAAAAACTTTATGCTTCGCAAATCTTTTAATTGTTAGCACATTTTTATAGCTTTTCGCTGTTTACATGCATTTTGTCTGTCTGTCTTATTATGTTTTCATGCAGGAACTTGATTTTATTCGTTGCTTCATGTTAAAATTAGCTACTATTGAGTACAAATGTTCATTAAAAGATGTTAATTAAAGGAAGTTAACATTTCCGGTTTAAAAATGAGGAATTGGAGTGATACTGGAATGTTCTTATTTTCCAATCGGAAAAAGTTTGAATTTTGAAAAACCGTTAGATAAAGTTGTTAAAAAGAGATTTTTTGAGCAGCTGCATGACGTAATTAAAAAACCATTAATAATAATAAACAAAATAGTTTCTAAAGTGCGTTTTGTTGTTCAGAAACTCCTATATAAACACTTTGTTTACCTGTTTTTTGGTACTAGAAATTTGTAAACAAAAAAGTTTTCAAAGAAACTTTCATTCGTTAACTTTATTGTAGCAACCTTTTTATAATATTCTTTAATTGGCATTGTCTTCTTAAAATTATCTAATATCTAGTCAACTAGCATCTCAGAAGGATCAATAGTCTAGCATTCGGCTCAAGAAATTTAAGGAAACAGGATAAAATACGGAAAATAATAAGTAAGTTTAACGATTTTTAATTCAAAGCGTGGTGAAAAAAGCATTTTAGTACTAGTTCGAAAGTGTACTAAAGTTTTTTTTCGGGCTCAATACCACACATTTTCATTTGGAAAAATTTTACGAATTAATTCATGGAAAATTGAAAATTCGTCGTGTAAACTAGTGAATAATAGACGTTGAGCGATAATTGATGATTGAGTGTTAAAAAAAATTAAGGAAGTTTAAGATTAAGTGCAAAAAATTGAAATATAGTTTTTCCCTTAGAATCGCCGAGATTTACTATAACTAATCAAGATGGTTGGATATTAAATTAATAGAATTAATACAGAATAATATATATTGCATCCATTGCATATTTAATTTGAGTGTGAAAGTGTGGTGATTTAGAATTAATTACATTTCTAAATTCTAACCTTACTTCTCGCGAAAAAAAAAAAAAGTGTTGAAATATAAGAAGAAAAAAAAATCATTAAAATCTTAGTTTTAAAACGAATTTATTGATTATTGCGCATATAAGGGCATAGGACGTGCAATAAAAAGCATGGAAATTTCGACTGCAGGGTCGTCAAATTCATATGCAAGTGTTTTAAATCCTTCAGATAATCCAACAACTACAACAACTTTAATTAAACAACAATCACAACAACATAATCATCATCAACAGCAACAAAAGTCATCATTGGTAATGAACATGAACGAAAATAAAGAAAATAAAATTCCTAGCAAAAAGATATCGACTGATAAAGGTGGAATTGATGATAAGCAGCCCAAAGATAATGAAAATCATACACCAAATGTCGATGGTGTAAAGGATGACCTTGATGAATCGGGATTTGTACCAGTTGTATCGCATCACACAAAGAAAGACAAAAAGAGAGAACGACGAAACAATAATAACCATCAAGACCAACGTAATCATGATACAAATAATGGAAATAATAGCAGCAGCAGCAACAATAATAATTCTAACAGCAACAACAACAACAAACCTCCAAAGTCAGCATCCACTGCCAAGTCACAAGAACGTTCAGACAAGCCACGACGTAATAGACGTAGGAATGCAAAAGATAAGACATCCACGGCAGTAGCATCGCAATCAAATCATAATGAATCGTCTGATGATAAAGCTGCTGACTCAAATGATGACAAAAAGCCCAAATTCGTCGAAGCACCCTTGCCTCAAGTGAATCCATGGGTGGTAAGTACCGAACAAAACTCTTTAATTCTCTTCTTTACATCCTCTTCTTCTATCGACTTTAACAGTCTACTTATATTATTTTTAATGTGACAATTTTTATTTTGTGTTTCATTCGACGTCTGCTCTCGCATCGAAAATGTACCTATATACATAAAATAAAACAACAAAAAAAAAGGTTAAAACACTTACATCATCGGATGGAGACAAAAAAGAGACTTTACAGCCGAAATTAACAAAAACTCAAACGCCAGGTAAAAATTTATTAAAATATTATCTACATGTCACTACATCATATTTGCTACTAATATAAGCCTATAACACACAAAAAAAAGAGGAAAGGAAAGGAAACTTAATTCTGTTTTTCATTCAATATCATTTCATTTCATACAATTTAATCAGCTCATTGAAAATGAAGAAAAAATAAATAGAATAACAAGAAGGAGGTAGAGAGCGAAAAAATTTGTGTGCATTTGGCGTGTGTGTAAAGAAGAAAAGTCAGAAAATGTTTTTTTTTTTTTTGACAAAAAGAAAGAAATGAGTTGGAACTAATTTTTGTGGGTGGTGACCAAAACGCATAATTTTTATGGCTTCCAATGAACTTGGGTTTAAATGACTGTTATCAATGAACTTTGCTCCGACTCAGTCAAGTCATGTTAATCGATTTTTCTTCAAAGACGCCATAAACTTTCGTTTTCTTAAGTGCTTAAGAGCCTTACAAATTAGTTACCTTTGTATGGTTTTTGAAACATTTGAGAGGTTTTATACGATTTCAATTAAACAAAATTTGAATTAATAATGACCGTTATTTCTTAAACATCACATAAAGTCAATTTTAATTACGGATCAAGCAGTTCTTTTATTGTTTGCACTAAACCGTTGCAATTATTTCCATCACAATGGAGGCTATATATAAGCAGTCTGATGATGATGATTACATAACTTAATTTCATTAAAATTGAAAATAATTAGCATAAACAAACGAGACTTGTTAAAAATCGATTAAAATAGCGAAGAACAAATCACCAAAAGTAATTCGCCAACCAGACAAATCACATGCTACAATATAAACACATTTTTTTCCTTTTCTTCTCTCCGGGTTTGAAATGCGCGTAGCCAAAAAAAATTTCGGGCTCGTAAAATCAACGAAATAGAACTTTTTAGTTGAATCTTTATATTTTTTTTTCCTTCATCATCACTTGTTTTCACTTATCAGAGGTATCACTCTAAAATGTTTGTCACGAGTTCACGTATTTATTTTTCGTCAAAAAACAGAAGTATTTGTTTCTTCTATAATCAAAAAAAATACGAAAAAGAAAGAAAAGAAAAAGGAAGAAACTAAGATGATGTAGTGACTATTGCCATGTGCATCCGTATCTCTTCTCTTATCTCTGTAAAATTAAGTGTAAACTCTAACTTATGTTTTACTTATTCTGTTTTTTTGAATAGATGACAATAATAAGGATTTAACAGCTTCAAAAGTTGTCAAACGCGGAGGAAAATCCGATGCACAGGTGAGTTGAATGAGACATTTGCATAAATCTTGCAAAAGTATATATGTGTCTGAATATAATTTAAATGTCATGAGAGTCGCCGACTCGTAGACAAAAGAAAGAGAAGACAAAAAATGTAAATTTTGTTTCGTTTTTTTATATTCATAGAATAAATTGGTTGATACATCCGATTGGCCGTCACTGGGTAGTGAAGGTGCCGTAAAGAAAGATTCACCATCAAATGGTGAAGCAAAGGATAAGGATGGTAAAAAATTGGCAAATACAAAGAATGGAAATGGTAACAAGTCAGCAGATAATAATGCTGAAACATCAACAACTACAACATATTTACAGGCTGATAAGGCAAAAGACTTGAAGGATATTCCTCCAGTAGTTTCTGCTTTAAATGAAAATGATGCTCAAAAATCAAAAAGTCCAGTTCCCGAATTAAATAATCATCTTCAGCAATCGCAGCAACATGTCGCAACGACACACTTATCAACATCAGCAGCAGCAGCATCAAAAGATAAACATGTGCCTAAATCCATCGAAGATGGTAACAAGCGGGTATCAAAGCCAAAATGGGCAAGATTAGATGTTGATACAAAAACAGCAACAGGACCTCATTCAAATCAAGGATCATCACAACAAAATCGTCGTCGAAGTCCACCAAGACGTCGTGGTGATGATTATCGTGATTATCGTGATGATCGCTCAATAAGGCGTAGTGGGTCAAATCGTGGAAATGTGCCATCAAATCGCAGTGGTCCACGCAATAGCGCAGTTGCAAATCCATCAGTAGCAACAACAAATAATAGCAACAATAATAGCAGTAGTAGTAGTAGCATGAAACCTGTACGAGGTTCGTCAAACACATCACGTCGTGATAATCCAACATACATAACACGCAGTAACAGGCCATCATACACAGAAAGCAAAACGCCTGGATTAAATGGCAATCCCATTAAACCTTCAGATTCATATGATGCCAAAAAGCCAAAACCATCACTGATTGGACGGCCAATTATTATTGAAGCTCCCATCGCTCCCATTGTGACAAATGTTTTTGGAACTTACTATTTTAACGGACCTGCACCTTTTACTATTGATACGATTGGAAACATTAAGGAATCGATAAAGAAACAGATGTAAGTGCTTTATCTCTCACATTTTTATTTGTGTTTTCTTGTCTTGTTATTTTTAGCAGCTCTTCCGTCGCCAATTTTGCATTCCTTTGATATTTAATGTGTCAAAATTTTTGTCACTTGTCTTTCAACGGAAATTCCAAATTTAAATTTAGTCACAAATAATCTGAAATTTCGTTAAATTTTTGAATTTCATAAATTCGTTGAAAAACACGTTGACAATTTCTTAGATTTAATCTGATTAATAATAGTCGAGTATAAAAAAAGGCATGTCGAGCAATCGACGACGCAAACAAGTTTTGGAAACAGCTGTTAATCATACCATGACATTGCTCACACAATTATTGAATGAAAAAAATATATAAAACTAATAAACAAAAAAAATTTTATTTACTTGCAGTGAATATTACTTTAGCGAAGAGAATTTAAATCGTGATTTCTTTTTGAGACGTAAAATGGATACAGAAGGCTACTTACCCATAACATTAATCGCATCGTTTCACCGTGTTCAAGCACTTAGTTCTGATGTAGCGTTGGTCTTGTCAGCGGTTAAGGAATCGGACAAATTGGAAGTTTATAAGGATTTCAAGATTCGCACAAAATATGATCCACTGAAATGGCCAATGTCGAATGTCGGAAATGAAATACCACCAGCTAGACCGGAAATTGAGCATATTCATCCACCAGCGACTGCAATTCCAGCATTTGTACCCGTTTTAATTCAAGCACCGCCGCCTGTTTCTGAAGTTTTGCCTAATATTCCACCCCCGCCAATAATACGGAACTCGAGAAAGATTGCTAGTGATAGCGGCAAGCCTGCTGCAATTAATGATGACATAAAAGTACTGCCTCCACCAATCGCTTCTTCATCGACAACAACAACCTTACAACAACAGCCCTCATCACCGCATCAGACTAACATCAACAATAATAACAATGAAACGAAAACGACGACCGTTGCAAGTGATAACTTAAATTTAAATCCTGACGTCTCAGCATTTGTTCCGAAAAGTTCGCCAAAAAACGAGGTTGCTAACGCTGTCATGCCTCCAACAGCTGTAGCTCAAAAGACCTCGGAGGCACAATCTAATAATACTAATAATTCTAATAATAATAAATCGACTGAAGACGCAAATATCTGGACAGAGGTAAAGCGTCGCTCGAAAACGTCCCAACAACAGAAGGATAACGAAGCATCAGAATATTATCAAAAGCCCGAAAAAGAGGAATTGGATTTTCAGTTTGACGAAGAAATTCAATTTGAGGACGACATTCCTCAAAGTGGCGGCCGAATTAACAACTTTTCGGAATTTTCAGACGACGAGGAATCAGATTTTGAATTATCGGATGTAGACATTAACAAATTATTGATTGTTACGCAGGTTAAAAGTCGTCCGCCAAAACATGAAGGTAAAAACTATCTTTTTCATTTCTAAATATGATTAGCACATTATTTTATGCTGAGAAAATGTCAAATTGACAAAAAATCCTATTGCAGACATGCAGTATTGATTATTTGTCATACTTTTAGTCGAAAAAAATTCTAAAATTTTTCATGTCCTTAATTTTTAGGCTACGATCGCACAGGTGATTGGTCAACTCGTGTTAAAATTAGTCAAGATTTGGAGCAAGTCATCAACGATGGCTTACATAACTATGAGGAAGATTTATCAGTCAGTAGACCGACACACAAGTCGGTTAATGTTATTTCACAAGAGGAATTTGAAAAGATTATACCGAGAGCACCTAAAATAGTAAATCCAGAAGTTCCACCAGCACCGCCAACGACTTTAGACGAGAAGGAATTGAATCGACGATTGACGACTTTATCACATGGAAAACGGACAAAATTCTTTGCAGTAAATAAGACAGACACAGATTTGGATCCACGTACACCGAGAAAACGTAAAACAAGACATTCACTTAACCCGCCCGTTGAAGGACATGTCGGTTGGGTTTTGGACAGTGTTGAGCACCGTCCACGTACATCAAGTATCGGAAGTTCAGCTGGCACAAGTCCAAGTACAAGTTATGGTTCGGTGCCGCAAAGTTTACCAGCATTTCAGCATCCATCACATTCGCTTTTACGTGAAAACAACTTTACTCAACAGGCATATCACAAATTTCGTAGTCGCTGCCTAAAAGAACGCAAACGTCTTGGACCCGGTCAATCACAGGAAATGAATACACTCTTTCGTTTTTGGTCATTCTTTTTGCGCGAGAATTTCAACAAGACGATTTACGATGAATTCAGAAAAGTTTCGGTCGAAGACGCTGCTCTTGGCTTTCGTTATGGACTTGAATGTCTCTTTCGTTTCTATTCGTATGGTTTAGAGAAGAAATTTAGAGCACAGGTGTATGAGGACTTTCAAACTGAAACAATAAACGATTTTGAAAGCGGTAAGTTCCAATACTATTATCTTCTTCTTCTTTCTAACTGCATTGCTGCATAGTTTAGCTTAATTATCGTATTGTTAATTGATTTGGACAAGTCTATGGCATACGTGACATGATTTGTTGCTTTTATGTATGAAATACCGTTATAAATTTGAATTTAGACGAGATTTTCGACGATTTTGGTTCAAAATTAAAAAGTCCGTTAAAAATTTGAATTTTTCATAACCGTTAAAATGTTGAGAATCTGTAATACATTTTAAGACACCAAACAATCAATACACGGCAAACGATAATGCGCTAGACTTATTGATTTTACTGTTACAACAACAAAATACTAATCGCACACGTGCTTTTTTTTTTTCATTTTTTTCCGTTTAGGTCAACTGTATGGGTTAGAGAAATTTTGGGCATTCATGAAATATTACAAAAACTCGGATCAATTAGAAGTTGGTGATAAATTGTGTGGCTATTTAAGTAAATTTAAAACAATTGATGATTTTCGCGTTGATGAACCGGACGAAAATGACGTTCAAAGTGGTGCAGGATCGCTAAAGCAGACACAACAGGGTGGTAAAAAGCGTCACCGTACAACATCAGACACAAATGATACAACGATTACTGCCCAGAACGATGCTACAAACTAAATTGAATTGAAATACTAATAAAAACAATTTAATTGACACCAGCTTCTGTTCACGATGTTTTTTAGATGTAATTGTGTTTTTTAAGGAAGCAGTTTTAAGGATTTTTTTTTTTTGATTGATGAATTGATTTTTTTCAAAATAATTTTTTGAAATTCTCAAATTTGTGAGAATTTTATATCTTGTCGAAATGATATAAAATATAATGATTTATCTAATTAAACCCCCGAAGAAAAAAAAAGGAAGTAACTAAAACTTTAATAATATCAAAATATTTCACAATTTTTTTTCTTCAGTTTTAGAGCTTTTTTTTAACATGAACTTATGTCAAATCTTCTTTTGTAAGGCATCAAATATTCTTATTATTATCATTTTCTGCCCCCACAAACACACTTTACCCCAAAAAAAAAAAATTTAATTATTAAACAAACAAACAAAAACAAAAAAAGGAAAAAAAAAAGTTTAAAACAACAAAAAAATACAACACAACTATAATTATGTTCTTACTTTATGCTACATTTATAATCAAATTTTTTTTTAAAAAATTTTTGTTTCTTCGTGAAGGAAAAAAGTTTATGATTTTTTGTTCTCTTGCTCTTTTTTTTGATTAGTTATTATTATAATATTTGTCAAGATTTACATATAAGGTGATGCTGATTAACAAGTTTAATTAAAAAAAAATACACACACACACACAAAAATGAAATGATGAAAAAAATGAACTTTCTATGTAATAATAATCTTGATATATAATTCATTTAATTTCTTTTTTTAGTATCGATTTACCAGAATGTTGTTATTAATTAATTAATATTAAAAAAAATTGATGAAAAATAGAAGAACGATTACGCGTTTTTCACAAATTTATTCTTGAGAAATAAACAGAGAGGATAAACAATAAAATTTAAGGAAAAAAAAACGAATTTTTACATGCTTTTTATTATTTTTTACGCATTTTAATTGATTTACTTCCTTTAAAGCAGTGTTGTGCAGAGCTGCAAAACAAACACCTGTGACAGGCAAAAAACGTACAAATTCTTGATAATTTGAATGGTTTTGTAAGAAAAACCGTACAAATTATCCAGAAATTGTACGGTTTTTGCTTGTCACAGGTGCTTGTTTTGCAACTCTTGTGTTGTGCAACCTGTGTGCCGCGACTCACTAGAGTGTAATTTTGAGAATATCATGAACCGTATGCAGCTTGCGCTTGAGGCTTACCAACAAGGTGTGCAACCTAGTATAAAAGGTTGCCGACCACTGTATTAAAGAAACATATAATTTAAGGACATTGATGCGTTTGATATTGGCGATCGTCAATCTTTCCGATTAGATCAGCTCAGTTGGAATCTAATTGAGTTGATGAATCACAATTGATCTTTAATCCCAATGCAGTAACTCAAATTCCCCAAATTTGCTAGATAATGATTCTTGTACATACATAGACTTTGTAACTCACAGAATTAACTGCTATATTTACCAAGTATTCAGAACAAATCAATCATCTATGATAAGTTTCATGTCATTCATAGTTGCCAATTCTTATCTAATATTCATAAACCACGTGTCACGTGTTAGCGTCGAGATTAATGAAGAAATGTAGTGTTAATTGAAGGAATTTCACACATGATGCGTGTGTACATCTAATCAGAGATCGAAGTCAAATTTAGTTCGCTATGAGTCGATTTAAATTTGTATGAAATGTTATAGGTACCTTCACAAGTGACAGTAGAAGAAAAGTCATTCAAATTTTTAACGGTTTTTTAACGAAGTGAAGGGAATTCAAGGCGATTTCGACTTCTGCAGCTAATGTGGCTTAATATACTCAAAGATTGTCTGCAGTGAAGCATTGTTTTAAATTGTAGTCCAACATTCGCACAAGTTCAGCTTGGCATGTGATAATTCTTCTTAAGTCTCGATGGGTCTGAATGGTTCCCACTATTAGTGCTGTAAAATTTACTACACGACTTAATAAATTTTGAAATATAGAACTCATCGTTTTAGACGTTATTTTCTCACTTGATGTCAAATAACATGAGAGAATTAGGAAATTGCAACAAAAAGGATATCTTTGGACAACTGAATGGGCTATAACATCAAATCTTAATGACGTAGGAATCGAACCTTGGAAAGCTTATTACAAATGCTAATTAGTCATACCAACTATTCTCACTAATTTTCTTCATATTTGACAAAATGTCCTTATAATGATATGTTTAAATTCTTTTCAAATTATTAACTAAATCTCTTTAAACTGAAGTACAAATGTCTTGTACATTACAATAATTTTGAGTCAATAATACATTCATTCAATGTTGCAAAACAGGTGCCTGTGACAGGCGAAACCCGTACAACTTCTTGATAATTTATATGGTTTTTCCTACAAAACCCCCACAGGCACCTGCTTTGCAACTCTGCATTCATGAAAAAAGTTAATAGTCTGAGTTTGAGTTTTTAATACCGATTCCTTAAGCATATGAGTGATGATAGGAACTAATGGTCTAACATTATTCGATGTGAGTTGCAGCAATATCTCCTTAAAAGCTTTGTAATGAATGATTTTTAAGAGTAGCAACCTTGTAAAGAACCTAACAGACCCTATTAACATCCACAACAATAATTGCTTCTTCAGGATGATTGTCATAAATCTACATCCAACAAGTCAATTTAGGCTTGTTTTATTGATTGTTAAAAGGTTTAGATAACAAAAAGTTCATTAAAGTTTAATGGCTATTCGATGACTTATTTATTACATTTGAAGCCTCGACATGTCTATAGCTGAAAAGTAAATTTAATACACAAAAGATAACAAATTGATTCCTTTTTTCATAATGAAATTTTATTTATGTTGATGGAAATTTAAATTTCAAAAATCATTTTTCTTCACATTTGGAATATCCTTAACACAAAAGAAACGATCATTAAGTTACTCGTTTTCTTGTGAGCGCATTCTGGCATGGAAGTTTGTGACACGGATTCCCAATTGCTTTGCTCTCTCGCAGATTAATTTGCGTTTCTTTGCACTAACAGCATGAGCAACTTCTGCGCAATATACACGATTTTGCATCATGAGAACTTCAAGCTCGCGAACATTGTTGACGATGAATTTCTTGAATCCATTTGGGAGCATATGTCTAGTCTTGGCATTTGATCCATAACCGATGTTTGGCATCAAATATTGTCCCTTGAAGCGACGTCTGACACGATTGTCAATACCTTTTGGCTTACGCCAGCTTGGCTACAAAGAGAAATAAAATGTTATTAGTTCATGGATCTTGTTTATGCTGGATCTTTATGCTTCAACTCACCTTAACTTTGTCATATCTGTCTGATTGATGGCGAATGAAATGCTTCGTTCGCTTTTTTACAATTTTGGGCTTGAATGCTGGTCGAACTGCCATTTTGTATCCTAAAATTGATAGAAATAATCGAATTAATATTTTGTGTTTTTGATCAAGTTAACCTAAAATTTTATTGTAAATAAATTTCAATTTTAACAGTTTTAATCCATGAATTAAGGCTTTTCCAGTGATTCCTTATTGCAGGATATCAGTAATTATCATTGAATCACAAATTATAGTTATTTTAAACAGTTAATTATAATATTTCGCAACAAAAAATTATTTTATTAAATTTTTCACAATTTTCCAGGCTTGTAAAACTTGTATTTCATGTAATTCACTTTGGATTATCCTTAGCTTTATTTACAATATCATTTTAGTTAATTAAATATCCTTAAAATCGTGATTTTACTTAAAAATTTAACTTACAGAAATCAACTCGTTGAAATATCGAGCGAAAAGAACGAGTAAAGCGTTGCTTCAAATAGTTCTAAAAAAACATTTTGATCTAAATTTTCAATTTGAATTTATTTTTGACCGTTATTGTTAGCACAAAATTACAGAAAAGTTTATAGTTATTTTAAAAGTTTCCACCAAATTGTCTTTGCATTTGAGGCGGTCTCATTGGCATCTTATTGTCCAATTTGAATGATAATTGCAGGAAAAATTGTTTCGTGTCTTTATTCCAATAAGTCCAGAATTTTCCTTCTGATTTTTCAATCTCACGACTTGGTACTTTAAATGCGATTGTCTCGTATGGCTCGGCAGCAAATAGAAGATATTGCCATTTACGGTCTGGAGGTTCAATCTTTTGTTCATAAGCTGACATAAAACGATGTCTTGGGAAGATATTTTCAGTAATTTCTGGATAATCAATTTGGAACAGCAGTGATTGTTGCATATTCTCTGGATCTCTTTGCTTCGTTACTCGATAACCTGGACGTCCAATTTTAACGAACTTTTTCGGTTCCACTCGAGGCTTTTCAGGTTGAATTGAAGGAGCTTCTTTTGCTTCCTTTGCAGCACGTCTTGCGAGATTTGCTTGATGTTTCTTTCCTTGCGTATGTGCTAAGTAACTTCCTTCATTGTTATGAAGTGTTAAGCATAATTTACATTCATAAGATCCAAGATGATTTTTCATAAAATATGGATCTTTTGCAAGATCAATAGTCTCAAGAGCAAGTTGTCTCAGACGTTCTCGTCTGTCACGATTACTTTCCGACCAACTGGCCTGTCCACCAGAACCAGTTTTGCCACCAGCGCGATTTTGGAAATCCATTTTGGATGTTTATCTGCAAACGATTATGAAAAATTGTTTATTTTGTGTCTATTTGATGGACTTTATTCTTGTTAATGTGTCTATAGAATGAATTATTATGCTACTTACATGTTTCAGCTATTTGACAAACTACTTTGTGCTTATTTCTAGTGAAAAGTTTAATTAACGCGAAAAGTTTGTAAATTTTCCGATTGTTTACCACTTGAGTCCCTCAATAACGAACTTTGTTCGGATGAAATTTCGGATAAAACTTAGTAAACATTTGAAAAATTGTCACAATTCAAAAATTATTTAATTCAGTTTTTAACGTTTATAGCCACTAAAATGGATGAAACTAATAAACCTGAGACGTCAAGTACAATTAATATCAAAAAACCGAAGCGAATCATTCATTGTAGCGATGGAGTATACGAAGAATACAGTTCTGATGAAGAAGAAGTAAAAGAAGATCCAAAAGATATGTCTTTAATTAGAAGAATCGGTCATCGGATAGTTTTTGGACTTGATTATGTTGGTGGGTGTCATTAGTAATACCAAATTGTTATCATTATTGATATTTCATAAATAATAAATAGGTGAGGGCCTCGCAAACATCCTAAATCTTTCAACACCAAAATATGCCTACGAAATAGACCAATTCAAGAAGATGGAAGAAGAAAGACAGAAAGAGGAACAGTACGAACGAGAAAATGCTTGGGAAATGAAGACAGAACAGGTTGTTGCTCCAATAACTGAAGTTCCCAAAAAGAATGAATCATCTGATTCTATCTAGTCGAATATTGATGAATCATGAATATGCATACTACATAAAACATTATACGTACTGAATGGTTGATTAACTTAAGGATTTCTTATAAGAATATGCTATATAATCGAGTTCTATTGCAATTTAAAAAGTATTTAATCAATGACTTATTAACGGTTTTTCCAATTTTAAATAGTTTAATCCATAATCAATGATGACTTATTATTTTTAAAAATATCTTAAATTAGCATGTTTATAAACCTGTTAACATATTTAACCATTATTGTAACCAATTCCTATGTATTAGAAGTTTAAATGTTTGTTGAACGATTTCTAGACACTTAATTGTAATTTTGTTGTGCAAATTTTTTATGGATACACTGACTGAAAATTCAAAATTTAACAAACAGTTTGAAAATTTTTATCGGATTTGAAACACTTTTGAGTTGGATTTGAAGAGTTTTTTGCATATCAGTAGGGGATCTGAAATTCCCTATTTTAATTCGGTACTAATCATTATAACATACAGATGCTCGAAATACAGGAAATACAATCGAAATACAAGAAAATGACAATAATTTAAAGAATGGCATGAAATGTATGGACTAGAACAATTCAAAGTTGCAAATACTAGGACTATTAGATGCTGATATCTACAAAGAGGCATATCCTTCTGATAAATGATATCTGAAGTCAAGCATGAACCTCCGTGGCTGAGTAGAGAATTTTAGTTCGAGAATTTCGAATTCTTGCCATCAAATTCAGACAGTTATCTGCATTGTGTGATACACAAATGTTTACAATGTATTATAACCACAACAACATGAGATAGCGAGGAATAGTACATCACATTGTGTACATTGGCTTGTTTCTTATCAAGTTTGGCAAGAAATAAAATAAAATAAACAGGAAACGAGACCCGATCGGCATAAGATTGTAATGATAGTTAAGTGCTGACCACATGGGATACATGTGGCAATTTTTATGGCAGATAACATGGCAATTGCCACTTGGACACCATGTGGCTGTCATAATTGATTTGTGCTGATCAGGAAATTTGAGAAATCAAAATAAAAATCCACAATTTGAGTCATTTAGTCTTCAAAAAGAGAGAGAATAAAGCAAACCAACTAGTCAACCAGAATCATAATCAAAAACTGCATAAACTCTAAAACGAATCAAAGGCAAAATTGCACAATAGAGAAATAAATAAATTTGTGAATCCAAGTATGAATTAGAGAACAGAATGTGATAACTAAGAGAAATAATTTTAATGTAGACATAAAAATGCACCCATTTATTGTATGTTATTATACATAAAAAACAGAAATATTATATACATAAGTAGAGCAAGTTCATATAATCTCATAAATGACATCATGATGAAAAGAAGTTTCTAGGTCAGGGTAAAAATAAACGAGCAAAAAAAAATGTAAATGGCAATTTAAAAAAGGTTTAAAAAGCGAGGAGACGAAGAGTAAATAAAAAATTAAGAATGAAAATGAAAGTTTTACATAAAAAAAAATTCTCATTTTTTTCCACTCCATCCACATAATTTTCACCCTCCGTCTTGAGCATTCTTTTTTTTCCTCCTTTTTTTTCGCGTTCTACATAATTTTTTTTCCGCTGTTGCTGCTTTTTTTTAATTTTCACTTTCCTCTTAAATAATGTTCTTGATTATTATTATGTATAAGAGTTTTTTGCTCCTTAGCATTTACATTATTGTTGTTGTTGTTATTGTCGGTGCTATTAACGAGATAATATGATGACTGCAAATCTCTTCCGAGGGAAAAAATTTTAATTGCGTGGGAAATTTTTTTTTATTTTATGATTTATGGGGAAATGGTCAATATTATCATTAGATGACAGTGCTGTGTGATTTATATGTAGACGAGCACATACTCGATATCAACCCTCAAATTGCAAAAAAACTTTTTTACTCAATTCCAGCAACTCAACCAATCGAAATTTGAGAAATCATGTGTGAGCATGTGTGTGACTACGTATGAGTGTGTAATGTATTCTATCTCTTTCACTTGTATACTATGCATGATGCTGTTACTGTCTTATCAGGTCTATGTGTGACTTACGAATTTTGCAAAATAAAAACCGCAGTGTTACTTTACATACATGGAAATAAATGTAGAAGGATTCAGTTATTTATGTACCAAATGTTGTTGTGTATGTGAGTCATATACGCTATATGTTCACGCCCATTTTTTTTTCTCTACATTCGGAATTCATTCCTGTTGTCATGTTATGTATATGGAAAAAAATCATCAATAAAATCTATCTTTTTTTCTCGCTCGATCTCTCGATTAAAGGATTTCTTTATAGCCTTTCAATTAAGAATTCTTATGTATGTATGTGAGGCATTAGGTGTGGATGAATGTGCGGATGTTCAGGCAATAAGAAATATTTACTAAATTATGAAAATTTTATCGAATAAATCAAAGAATTTTACAGAATTAAAAACCGTTAATTGGGAAAATTTTGAAAATTAATCAAAATTCCCGCATTTTTCTTCACCACTAAACTTTTTAAATTGCAATTTTCATGCTTAATTTATATTTTAGAGTCGCTTAAATGACTGAAATCGATAGTAAAAAGTGGCAAGAAAGCATCAATGACAATATAGACACAGTTTCTTGCCTTAAAATTATGAAAAATTCAATCTTATTTTAAATCAAAGTAAACTTAGGAAACAGAATCTTGAATAATAAGACATGGCAAGTTCAATCTATCACAACGAGAAACTTCTAAAGACATTAAGAAATCAAAAATTCAAGATCCTGAATCATTCAGTACTTTCCACTCTAACTTCAAGGAAATCATTCAAAAATTCATGAAAATATATTTTTTTTAATTCCTCAGTTCATCTTTTCAAGGCACAGCTCTTTCACTCACTGAATATCATAATGAGGACATCTGTCAGATCTATTTTTTGATCACAATGAGCATAACTGAAAGGGTCTAAGAATCTCGCTCTGAATTTCATTAAAATTATGCAAATGAAAGGCACATGTATGAGGAACTGAATTATATTTAGCAGGTAAAGAATTTAATTTCGCAAGTCTCTAATGCACAATTAAAGTAAACATGCTCTACAAATAATAAATTTTAATTTAAATTTACTTGCAGTACAAATAAACCCGAAAATTAAAAAAAGAGGCTTCAATACATAAAATTTACATAATATGACATGCTACATGTCGCAGATCAATAGGTTTTATTTTTGCGACGGTTTGCAGATGCAAATATGTTACAACTGATGTAGCATATAGGATGGTGAAATATACAAAAAAATCGATAAATTTGAATAATTTTATGATTTCATCGAACTGCGAGTTTTGCCGTCGTGCTGCTTTCAATTTTAAATTTTTTTTTTCATGCTTCTTGGAAATGTTTTGTTGACTTTTTGTAGGTTTTTTGAGTAAATATATTCTGTTTTCTATTAGATTTTGGTTTTAAGTAACTAAGCTTTAAAGCCTACTAGTCGATAATATTGAATTTAGAATTATAGCGTGGTTTTTGAGGATCTTGTGGATGTTTCATAGCTTGTGGTGATGTGCATCATCAGATTTCAACCTACTGAAGCTTGCAGCAGCTACAATAACAAATCCGAATGTCAGTTGGATGCAAAAATGGATAATTTGTACAAACTTTGTGAAAAGATCAGCGAATGTGTTAGATGGAAATCCTTTTGTGGTAACTTAGGCTCCACATCAGACCTGGAGCATGGTTCCAGTAAGTAATAACAATCCCAAACACAGAATTGTACCTTAAATTTGTAATTTTAAATTCACAACAACAACATAACCTACAATTACATCCAGAATAGAAGAATTCAACTTCAAAAGCACAAGACTAATGCAGTATGCAGCATAAAACACAATATCAAATAAGAAAAGCAATAAATTTTAGTTAAGAAACCCCAAGAACCTCAATAAAACAAGCATCTTACAAATTACAAACTTCATATCCTTAAAAAATAATCATAAATCAAATTGTAATGAAATAAAATCAACCAAAAAACAGTACAGCCTTCCACATCGTCCATTGAACTTCATAAAAATTTGGTCAAACAAATCACCCTTCACTATATTGTATCAACATACATATATAATGGATATAAAGTAATATTAAGGAAGTAGAAAGGGTCACTCCCAACACAAATGACCATTTTCTGCATGTGCTGCATAAAATTTTTATATATTTTTTAATAGAGCGTAGCTTTTACTGCAATTCTATTAAGTATGAAGAAGGATATTTGATAGGCGCGCGAGTATTTTCATCTACCTGCTCACAACAATGTGAATTGAACCCTTTTTTCTATTTCCACATATTTGCTGACCTTTTTCAATGACCCCTGTCCAAGCTATTTTAAAACTCTGAGGTATCAAATCACTACTGAGTATTGTATAATCAAATCAAATACTGTAAATTTTCAACCTTTTTCTCATGTTAGGGATAAATTAATGAGTTGGAAAGGCAGGGCAGGCAAGTATAAATGTGGAATTGAAGATTCATCATGTTTATGGCTGTTTGTAGCTTGAAATTTGATTCAAATGTTGCAATTTTGCTTCTAACATCAGAATTCAGCTGTTTAAAGGAAGTAAGTTCCAATTCATAGCTTCATCCAGTCCAAATGAATCAAATAAGACAATATGAACCAGGTAACTTCCCCTACTTCCAATAAAACAAGCTAAAATCACATTATAACTCAAAACTGACCATTTTAGATTAACATAATGTCGTGCACATTTGAGAACTGGACATCCATCAACATAAAAAATTAGAAAATCTTCATTTAAATGCGAAGAAGGGTTTGAAGGTTCTTGACCACATTTTATGGACATACATAAGAAAGGGGTTAGTCCGTCTTGTAAGGATATTAAAGGATGTTAAAGGTTATCAAATGCACGCGATTTAAATTGTCTTCAAGAACTACAAATTTATTAATTTGTGAATTGAGTTCTTTTGGATATGAAATTTAATGAGATGGGTTGGAAATGACAGATTAAAAAGAAAACTTGTTTAACTCTTGAACTGGATTTTTTTTTGTTAACTTCTTGAACTTTCTTGTTCTTGAGTTAGTTGAACTGCAGTGACCGGAGAAATAATTGAGATTTGATGAACTTTGAAGTAAGAGTAATTGGATTTTCACTTTCTTTATATCTTGTTCTGAGTGGGAATTGAACCCTTTCCTTTTGCAATTTCTGATCTCATACTCATATAAGTCATAGTGACCTCATAGTGACCTTTGCCGGGTTGATAAATTTTTTGGTAAATTTCCAATTTAAACGTAAATTTTGACCAATTTCTTTCAATTTGCGACTTTAACTGATCCAAGCGGGGCAATCCAAGGAATTAGAAATCCGTCCTCACGATGAAGTAAGGGCCACGTCGAGTCATCGAGTCAATACATCGCAGAGTTGCTTGAACACGGAGAGACAATGAACGCGTTCTTAGGTACCATGATGACATCAGAGTTCCGAATTGACCAAAATATGTTAAAGCTAGTCACTGACTGGACATTTGCATACTTTTAGCTAGTTACAACGCATTTTGGTTCACTCAGGACAATCTAAGTGTCTGTTAGTGTACAACTAGAAATTAGAACCAGTTCCTGACAATATTTCATCAAAATCCGTTCCTAAATTGTCACCATCACTAACCCATAAGGAAGAATCCCATTAAAAATTCAAATTTAAATGCTTTTTCAATGCATTCAATAGTTCTAGTAGATTATGCAAATGTTACAAAAACCTTAAAAATTTGATATGCGATTAGATAACAGAAACAATTGAAGGATCCTCAACAGCAATAAATAAATTAAATTTCATATCCCAAAAAGTGCTCTTGACGGATTAATTCACAGTTCCATAATGAAACTGTCCATTTGATTGCATTTTTTTAAAGATCGGAACTTAAAGATATGGAATCAAAAAATTTAAATTCAAAAAATTCAGCATTCAGTCTGTTTAGGGTTGGAAAGAATCAGCACAAAATGTTGCGACGGAAAATATCACTCGACTGCGATATTCTCGTCACTTGAATAAAAATAAAAATGGAAATTAGATTTCAAGTCTAAAAAAATTCACAAAAGTGATGTTTGTAGCACCTTAAAAAAGGAAGCAGGAACAAAAAATTAGATTAGAATCCACAAAATAATAAACAAAAAAATTTAAATTTATGAAAAAATATGAAATCACAAAACTGCACCAGACGGAATTGAATGGAAGCACAACGTGACGTGATGTAGATGAAGGTTACAAAGCCATGACAGTGGAGGTAACTTTCCCTTCTGCTACATTAATTTCAATCACGTAAGAATTCTTGAAAGAATTTTATATTTTGACTAGAATTTTAATATTTTTTTATGGTACGGAAGATTCAGGTGAGCTGTGGATGCACTTTTATTTTGTCGGAACTAAAGGGTAACGTTTCTGATGTTATGATGCTGGATCTTTATAGTCAATCTAACTCAATTCAGTTTTTAGACAGAATCTAATTCAATTTTCTAGGTTATGTGCCTTATTTCGACTGCAACTGCATTGCTGCATACTATATTCCTAAAAATCTAATTCCAAACCCTTCTTCCAACCCCAAACTATGCGCCTTAGTCACCAATTCTACTCACCTGCACCTCTATCACTTCTTTCTTCATCATTCGCACTCTTATTTTTACTCACAATTCCTTCATCTCGCGATGCATACAAAATAAATTTAAATTTTTTGTAGCATACAAAAGAATCGATTGAGCAAGTGAGAATATAAAGGCAAAAGAAGGAGGCATATGAGTAAAAGAAAAGAAAACTGGGGCAAAGAACTTTTATTTACGGAAAAGAATATCAAAAAAATTTTTTTTTTTGCTTACAACTGCCGTAAATTATGTATTTTTATGTTTTTAAGCAGAGATGGTGATTGGGATGTGAGTATTTGTGGGTTATTGAAAGGGAATATTGTTTTAAGTACTAGATCAGTATTGTCTAAACTACTATGATGATGATTAGTTCCTATTTGGGACTCATGAGGCATTTTAAAGTGTGCTGCTAATCAAATTTTAGAATTCTGCTATGAATTGTATGCTCATTCTGTAGTCGATTTAAACGGTAGGATTAACTGCAAGGTGACGCACTTTGGTAGAAATTCTGCACTGAATTTTACTGAAAAGCAAGATGAAGGCAGATTCTTAGACCATACGCCACCAAGGCAAATTATAGAACTAATATCTTATGAGTAGGTCAAAATATAAAAAATTTTTGTTTTTATGATTCTATAAGAATAGAATTTCAAGGTACAATTAATAATTTTATACAAAGTGCTGAAACTTTAGCTCAACTGGCAAGGAACTAACGTTGTTTGAATAATCGAAGCTCAACATTAGCATAACTGACAAGTTGATATTGATACATTTAGTCAGTTCGTACAAATAAACAATCTGTGGTGGTGGTTGTTGAGTTCACAACTTTTGATACTTTAAAACTGAAAGTGCCATGATCATAGGATAAAGTGTTTGACTAAGCTTACGGGGACTTGCAGCTTTTACTCAACATAATAAAAACGCCTTATAAACGATCTCAGTGATTTGTTAAGGAATGGAACTCAACCCGGATGTACCAATGATAGCATACAGTTGCTACACTTTAAAGTCAAACTGCTTCAAGTCAATATTCCAACATTTACCGCAGAAATAAAACTTCAACATTGCAAAAATTACTTTTATGCTGTCATCATTCACAAATCAAGTGTTTGACTTCAATTAATACAAATTAATAATATAAAAAAATTCGATAAAATCTGAAGAACACCAAATTCGACATCAGAAACAAAGCTAAAGAATAACTTTCCTTTCGGTAATGGCTATAATGCGCTAAATGCTGTAGGCAGGTTTGCTAATCTTCAGAATTTAGCAGCATTTAATGTGACAAATGTTTCATCATCATTCGAAAAAGTTGAATACGATGTCAAATTTCTTATAGACAACTGAGATTTTTATGTTTTTATCGTCCACCGGTTAATGAATCAATTTCTCCATTCTTCAAAGATGTCCTCCAAAAAAATTCTACTATCATTTTAATTTTGCAAACGAAGACATGATTCTCAACGTAAGTAGCTTCTGAACTCCTTTGACTAAGATCTCATCGTTAGTGGCAGAGTCTGATCATATTGCTACATTAATTTATGGTAATTTTCTGCAAAATATTCAGTGCAAGTTCGAAAATATCACCACAAAACGAAACAAGCGAGTCAAAGCTGTTGATAGATTACAAAAAATTTCAGATATTTCAACAAGTTTGTGACACGACGCCATCTCCCGATAGCATCGCTAATTCCATGAATCAATCAAAAAAGCGGCATATTTATTTTTTTGCATGCCATTACTTCGCCCTCCGTACTTGCTACGAAGAATATAAATTTTTGTTTACATAATAGACAGTTTGTGAGGAGTTTATCTCGTCATTTTTGTATTTCTTCATTCTCATTTTATGTGCCTCAAACCACTCATTTTCCTCACAAATTCATTTTCTTAATTCTGAAAAAGCGGCTTTTTTTATTTGCTTTTGCACATTAAAATATTTTTTCACTTCTCACTTGGCATACCTCCAATTTATCTCATCTGTTAGTTCAAACAAAATTTTGCTACTTATAGTACAACTAATTTATGTACATAATTGGAAAATTATGAGCAATAAAAAATGCAGTGAGATCTTTCAATTATCGTTAAGTCTTTAGGAATGTGTACTGTAGAGGGATGGAGTGAGTCATAATGTAGGATTTTCTTAGTCGGAATTTCAATTCTTGATTAACAGATTTCTGCTATGGCTCTTTCGCTAATTATGTGTAGAAAATATTTGAATAATTGAGTTTTTTATTCATCCAACCTTACTTCATGCTTGTTGTTTCTAATATGACTTCCTACTTTTTTTTTAAGCAAACAATATTATGGTAATTGATTTTAGGACAGAATTGATTGGAGCATTTTTCATAAATTACCGACGGGGAAGTTTGTGATCAGATTTTGAATCTCAGTGACTTATGATGTTCATTAAGTGGAATAATTCTAACAATTATCTCTATGTCTGCATACTATCTTCTTCAAACGACTCAGAGATGATTTATTTTCAAAAAAGGGAGCTTTGATTCTACTAGTCCACGCTTTTACAGATCAATTGTGAATTATGAAAAAGCGGCTTTTTTTATTTGCATTGACTGAATTTTTTGGCTTCACTCTTATTAATAAGCACTTGGCATGTTTCAATTTCCTATCAAGGTTCAAGTCAGTCGTAGACTATACTGCATTTTTTATGCCTTCCGCGAGAACTTATAGTACAACTTCCTTTGTTAAAGCAAGTCATAATTTATGTCCAAATCTATAAGTTTGTTCACATATTTCAAATGCAGTCACGCATTATGCTTTCAATTATACATCCTACAAGTCTCCATTTATAGTCACCCTGAAACCACCTGCTCAATATATTAAAAAATATATATATTTTAAATAATACGAGAGGGATGCGAATGAACTTAAGAGATGACAGAAAAAAGTAGCATCTAAATCAAGCTGAGTTCCTGGTGATGGGATTTTACTGAATAGCTGTGGAATAATTCTACAAATCGGCATGACACTGAATGGTGCCGATTTAAACCGAATGTTTATTAACGAAGGTCAGTTTCTAAAGCGACTCTCTTCACTTCATAAGTAACATGTATAGTGAATATGTACAGATTGCATCCACAAACTTTTAAAAAGAGCTCTGTAGTCCAAAACACCATCAAAACTTTAAAGTCCCCTCAACTGATTGTTGCTCATTTCTTATCTAATAATCACATGCGATGAAGTATACTTTGTAATTGAAAATATATTTAACATTGCATACTGTAATCTAAAAAGAAGTAGAATGTAAGTTGATATTTTTAGAACTTCGCATGATATGTCAAGTTTTTGACTAAGCATACGACCCGAGCTACACAAATAAAGAAGGCTCTTCAACGGATGTCAATTGATAGTCATACGGTTGCCACATGTCGTCTTCATGTAGCTCTTCCATCAGCATTTTGTGTCCGATTAAATACTAACATATTTATCAGATTTGAAGGTCTTCAAAACCAAGTTCGAATCTCACTCATGATTAGATTTTTATGCAACATCCACGAATAAATTCCATCTGTAATGCACATATGACAACAAAAATAAGAGCCGTTTACTCTCTCTTTTACCTCCATATTTATCTCATCTGTTAGTGCACTTTATGTACAATAATTTATGTAATTTTATGCACCGCGTGCTATAAAAGAAATCAGCTGTTGATATATATACAATTTCAATATTTTTTTGCTCTCTTTCGCTAATTATGAATGAAAATATTTATTTTTTTTTGTTCATGCCAACCTTACTTCCCCTCCGTACTTTTTTTTAAAAATATAAATTTTTTATACAGCACAAAAAAAAAATCGTTTACATAAATACCGACGTCTGTGAGGAGTTTATCTCGTATTTTTTCATTTCTTCATTCTCTCTATGCTGCCTATGCTGCTCAAACGACTCATTTTCCTCACTGAATTCATTTTCTTAATTATGAAAAAGCGGCTTTTTTTATTTGCATTGTGGATTTTTTTTCCTTCACTTCTGTGAAGGCACTTGGCATGTTTCAAGGTTCAACAGTCGAGACTGTGTGTATTTTTTTATTTTTTGCTACTTATAGTACAACTTCCTTTGTTACATAATTGGAAAATTATAAGAGCAATAAAAAATGCAGTGAGATCTTTCAATTATCATCATGAGACTAGTTAAGTCTTTAGGAATGTGTAGGAGAGGGATGGAGTGAGTCATGGTGATGGGATTTTCTGTATCGGAATGCGATTTGATGCTGATTAACAGAGTTTCTTACTCTCTGTGTAGAGTCAGATTGAAAATTGAGTTAATTTATTATCATCAGACTCTGTAGTCACTTTGCAGTCATGCTTGTTGTTTCTTATGACTTCCTACTTTGTTTTTTAAGCATACAATGTTGTGGTAATTGTTTTAGGAACTTTTAGTGGCATTGATTGGAGCATTTTGTCCTGTTATGGGATGTAATATGTTATGACAGGATTTTTGATCAGATTTTGATGATGGGTAGTTCCTATTGATGCACCATGACTCGTATGATGTTAATTAAGAGGATTAACAGTTATCTGTTGTCGAATATAGCAGCTCCTTCATTTTTTAGATGATTTATTTTGAATTAAGGCCTGACTAAGAGATCTTACTTACTTTGCTGGCCGTACAATGAATTGTGATCCATGACCTCTCTCAGATGACGCCTACTGCTTTAGCTACTGCTCTGGCTAGACTTGGCTCTATCACTGGCTCCCGACTGCCAATTTCTGATACCAAAGTGACTAGATACTGAAGAAGTTATGATGCATTATCTTCCCCGAGTGGACAAAAATACGTTACGACTAGTTAATAACAAGTCAGTGTCTTGTTGACGTCCAGTTCTAACATAGTTTTGTCCATTCTCATTCCAACTCATTATGCTTCATTTCAATTCAAATTCGATGATTTGTCTCATGTAAAGTCACTTCAACCACCTCAAAATGAACTTAAGAGATGAAAGCATCTAAATCAAGCTGAGTTCCTAGAACTATCTACTCAATCCGAATAGCACAAGTCGGCGTGACACTGACATGGTGCCGGATATGATCCGAATTTGATCACAAGTCGGCTTCACGTTGGTCAGATGCTGGATTTTGCTTTTCGGGCAAGATTCACTTCATATGAACAAGTCCATGTATATGCACATGTGCATCCACAGCAACTAAATTAAAAAAGCGCTTCAAAACACCATCAAAACTTTAAAAGTCCCCCGATATGCTCATTTTTATCTAATAATCACATCGCGATGAAGTATACTTTGTAATGAAAATATATTTACACATTGCATGACTGTAATCTAAAAAGAAGTAGAATGAAGGAAGAAGGAAAATAAAAAATTGAAATTTATGGAGCATTTTTTTTTTCTCACATACTGCATAAAGAACGTGTTGCATGTTATAAACAGCTGTAAGTAAGTTAAAGAAAAAAAATCTTGTGTTGTTAGATGTTGATAAAAGCTTACTCAATCACTTGCAAGCTATTAATCAGTTCAATCATATGAAAAAGACGATGAGAGTCAATGAATTGAATTTCCTGTTCTGCAGCTTGTGATTATGAGGTGCATACATCGAATGGTAATTTAATTTGACAAATAAGGATGTTTGCAGGAAGTAGTAATGAATTTTCTGGAAGGGAGTAGTTTATTTTGAGATATGAAGCTTGATTGTGCTAGTTTTGAGCTGCTTATCAACATTCTAGAAAACTGAAATTTTTAACGGACTTTTCAAATTCAAATTTTGAATTCAAAAACCACGTGGTCAAAATTTTTCTCACTTCGAAAAGTAATTCTCAAATATTTTCAAATATACAGCATATTAATGATGTATGAAGCTACATTCATGCTTAAAAAAGTGGCAAAATACATCCAGCAATCATCTGGCAAACCAAGATTCCAGCAAATGCAAATAATGTCAAATTGAATTTTCACATGCATTTTTCAAACCTAATTTCCTCCATCTCAAAATTGGGCATTGACAACAACTTTTTTAATTCCGATTTTCATAAGAAAAATATTTCACTTCCTCCAACAGCTCAGCAGGAGTCGCATATTCAATAATGTTTGTGATTTTAATCTCATTTGTGCGAATGTAATTAATTTTTTTTATTTCACTTCCAACCCTTGCTGTCGCACATCCGCATGATTTTCCTCCATTCACCATAGGTATAAAAGAAAATCCACGTACACGTACGGAAATTCATGGATGAGGAAGAAAAGAAAAGAAAAGAAAAGAAAAAGGCCTTAAAAAAAATTAAATTTTCCATCTTCTTATTTCCTTCGATGCCAAAAGCCGTACGCCATTTCCACCCTGTATGTACACATAATCGAATCTTCGCATGTGTGTTTGAGCATGTGTACAATTTTCTCTTCGCCAGCGCCCCGGTCTTTTGCTCTTCTTTTATATTTAATTTCACCCACTCAATATATACAGCATATACGTTATGCTGTATATGGAAAAATGTACATACAGCACTCTTTCACACACAGCACACACAAAATGGCCGACGGACTTTTTTTTTGTGTCATAGCGATTGGATTGGATACGTTAAAAATAAATGTATGGAGCATGTATGGATGGATGGATGGATGCTGTATATGGAGAAAAGAATCACAACCCAACCCGACACTATAGAAAATGTGCTTTGGAGTTGGGTGGATGGCTATGTGGAATGAGTCGTAAAAATGAATATGAAACGATAAGGAGGAAGCGATTGAAATGGTGGGAGTGAGAGAGCATTTAAAGGGGTGGCTGATAGCACGGTATGGGGTTTTAAGGAAAATCGTTTCTCTCTCTTGTGGCTTTATATTTTATGCATAGAATGATGCTTGGATTTGGCGCTGTCTAAACATTTTCCTTAGTTTTCTTCCATCGAATTTTTCAAGTGGATATGATTTCGAGATGCCTCTCCTACCCCTCAATCTAACCTTCCGTATTTCCACTCGTTCATGTATGGATGGAAATAAGTATGTGATTATGTATGGATGTGTTTTTGAAAATTTATTTCCATTTCACAGTAAGTATTTTGAACTTTTTTTTGTACTGCTTCACAGCATGTCTGTCTTGGTGCCTGCAAATTATTTTTAGATTCTGCCTGCCGATTACGTGTATCGATACCAAGTGATTCTATTTTCAGATGATCTTATACTGAATGCTCTTCAACTGGTAATGCATGCTGTATTAATTGACATAAATTGATGGGGTGAAGCTGCCATAAATTGATTTGAAAGAACCAGAGTGTGGCCGTCTCAAATTCAAACTCAACTAAATTTAAATAAATTTTTAATTTTACCGTTACGAAGAAAAGTATAAGTAACGGTCAAAAAAAATTTGAATTTTTGCGACAAAAATATTTTTTTTGAAAAAAATTAACAGCCGTTTTTTAGAAAGCCACACTCTGGAAAGAACCAAGAATAACACAACATGAGAGCTACATATCCAAACTACGTAGTTACTTCAGAAAAAGGTTATTCATTACCGTTGAGCCAACAAGCATTTCACTTAATTCAACGACACAACTCCTCGTTTAGTATGTGACATGTGATATTTGTTAAAGAATTCCATGCCATTTTAGACGAAAAGCTTAATAAAGTACCTTAGAGGTGAAAATAAATGCAGCATCATTTTTTACCAGCGAAAGCGTTGGCATGCTGGAAAGAAGAACTCAATTCATCTTCGACGAGAGCTTGTGGACTCTTTGGCAGTTCTTCAACACATCGAGGAGCTGGGACAAGTTCGCAAGAAGACGAAAGGATCTCCTATACAGCATTATTATGTATCCGTTCGTTTCCATGCCATCAATTCCACATATAATGTAAGAATCCATTACTCTTTTTTAGCACAGAAAATAATAATAAAACTTTCGAATGGAAAATGGATGTGGATTTTTCTTTCTTGACAAGTCTTATGTGCATATACGATATGTGTATGTAAATATTGTGTATATATATCCTATATGTGCTTCACTAAACAATTTCTCTTTTTTTTTGTGAAAAAAGAAGATTGTTTGTTATTTGATGGAAATTCTGTTCTCAGGATGATAAGGGGGTATTTCAGCATATACACTTCTTCCTTGCCATTGCTAACAAAAGCGAATGGATGTTGAACGAGAGCTATAGCGATTTTAAGCATTTATTTTAGGATGCCATGATTTGAAATTTCCATCAACATCACCATGCATACAGTTATTGTGTGCTCATAGCGATAATGTTAAAAGGAAAGGATGAGACATCTTTTTTTTTGGGAGGATGGATGCTTATGGGATGGGGGTTAAGTAAATGTCAATGATTAGGAATGTTGATGGATTTTAGATTCGCTCATATGAAGGAAGTTTCAAATTTTATTAAATTCTTCAAATGTGGGGAGGATATGCTGCCTGCTGTAAATTAAATGGCATTTGATTTATCAGTCTATCTTATTTTATCTGGGATTAAAAGAATTTTAGTGATATTGGATGTGAAAATTCTTTATGGATTTAATGAGATTTTTGGGAAGTTCTGCTTAATTCGGTGGAATTTAGTAAGGATTTAGCAGTTGATCTGGTTTTGGGGTATCATACTCTCAAATGGATCAATCAGTGTGGTGTATGAACAGAGTGGAATCTGGGGTATCGAGTCATATTTATGCGAATCTGCCACTGATTTGTGAGTACATGAGTTGGATTCTCATCAGAGACTGATACTTCTTCAATCACAAATGGCTTCTTATAACAGACTTTTGAATGGCAAGAGATCTCAAGGAAGACCAAGGAATTCTTGAATTTGGATATGTAGAAAAGGACGTTATAGTCCAACCAACAGGCAGAACTTTCAGAATTGGCAGAATTGGCAGAACTGACTGAACTGACAGAACTGACTGAACTGTCAGAATTGGCAGAACTGGAAGAACTGACAGAATTGGAAGAACTGACAGAATTGGCAGAACTGACAGAATTGTCAGAACTGACAGAATTGTCAGAACTGACAGAATTGGCAGAACTGACAGAATTGTCAGAACTGACAGAATTGGCAGAACTGACAGAATTGTCAGAACTGACAGAATTGGCAGAACTGACAGAATTGGCAGAACTGATTGAATTGGCAGAACTGACAGATAAAGAACAAAACTGGCTTTAGACGTCTATTCACGCTATAATGGCGTACGCCTAGCCAAAGAAGTAGTGACTTCTTAAGGAAACATCAATATACACCGACCCCCATAGCCAAGATACCTCCTCAACATCACTCATACCGTACTAAAATATTCACAAAATTTCTTGCTATTCATCCTTATTCTCCAACAACCATCAATCTCCAGGGAAGCGCGTGTGCTCAAAATACCTTAGAAAAATTCAACCCTTTTCTGCATTTCCACTAATATGTTAATGAGGATAAAGGCAAGAGTTAAATCAATATTTCATGTTGACGATTAATTAGTGTAATGAACTTCCATATATGAATAAATATCCTTAATGTCTATTCCAGCAGCGATATTTTAACCTCAAAGGGTTGAAAAACTCACTTTTCAAAAAAAGTATTCAGTAGGTGGAGATGATAAATTGAAAGAGCATTGAATATTATGGATATTTATGTAATGAATGAGCACATGCATCAATTATTGATAAAAGCCACATAAAGATTGAATGAAAAATGTTTGTTAAAAAGGAGAAATTTATGAGCATGGCAGTGTATTATGATGACATGAAGCTTTTGTGAAAGAAATAGATTGAAATTTCTGTAAGGTCTGTGTCCTTAGGATGATATTTTGTGGATTTAGGGGAATTTGGAGGTTGAATGGATAGACTGATTGAGATTTAGGGTCTTCGTTAGCTACGGAATCAATCACATGTCAGGAATTATGTACGTTCTGTCACAATTCTGTCAGTTTTGCGAATTCTGCTGCAGATTCTGTTCTCAAATTCTGCTGCTGGTCAGTTCTGCCAATTCTGTCATAGCTTGTCAGTTCTGCCATTCTACAGTTCTGCCAATTCTGTCAGTTCTTCAGTTCTGCCAATTCTGTCAGTTCTGCCAATAGTTCTGCCAATTCTGTCAGTTCTTCTGAATTCTGTAAGTTCTGCCAATTCTGTCAGTTCTGCCAATTCTGTCAGTTCTGCCAATTCTGTCAGTTCTGTCAGTTCTGCCAATTCTGTCAGTTCTGCCAATTCTGTCAGTTCTGCCAATTCTGTCAGTTCTGCCAATTCTGTCAGTTCTGCCAATTCTGTCAGTTCTGCCA
Source organism: Chironomus tepperi (assembly GCF_022539635.2). Taxonomy (NCBI): domain Eukaryota; kingdom Metazoa; phylum Arthropoda; class Insecta; order Diptera; family Chironomidae; genus Chironomus; species Chironomus tepperi. The sequence goes on from NW_027226457.1 coordinate 4,131,362, forward strand.
ATTCTGTCAGTTCTGCCAATTCTGTCAGTTCTGCCAATTCTGTCAGTTCTGCCAATTCTGCCTGACAATTCTGTCAGTTCTGTCAGTTCTTCTGCCTGTCAGTTCTGCCAATTCTGTCAGTTCTGCCAATTCTGTCAGTTCTGCCAATTCTGTCAGTTCTGCCAATTCTAACGCCCACATGAAGGCTATGAGCTCCTTTTCGGATCCAAATGACTCAAAAACTACATGTTTGTTCATTCTGAGTCTAGATTCTAAGATTACTAGGTCAAATTTGCAATTTGATGCAGCTCGAAGTGCTGAGTTGCAGGATCTTACAAAGATAGAGCAGCTTGATACAAAAGAATCAAAAATGTTCAAAGCACTAAAATGTCGAGTGGACAAAAGGAATTTAGATCAAGACATCAACTGGACATTAACTTGCCATCAATTAGTTGTAACGTATTTTGTCCACTTGGGGATGCTTTGGTCCCAAACTTGCCATATCTCAGTGTTGTCCAAAAATGTCACAGCACACCTGGTGGTTCATGGTATTTCTACAGATTGCATAACTGCCTTATCTCAAGTCGTTCCCTGAACAAGACAAGAGAACATCAAGTCTAGCAACAATATTGACAAAAACAATCTAAGGACAACAAAGCTTCAAGGAATAAGAAATACTTAAGCACAGAAAAAAGGTATAAAGTAGAGTTATCAAAGCAGTAACAGCATGTGTACACTGACGAGAAGGTAAAAAGGGATAATATTTTATCACCTTTTAGAAAAGCCTGAACACTCACTTCATATGCTGAATATACACATACGTGTGTGTATACTTTGGCACATGAAAAATTGCTTTACACTCATCCTTTCAGCTCAACAACCATTTTCCATATTTCTTTTCATTTTTGTTACTCGACGACCTCAATTTAACCTCCAGGTTGCCAATGCGAAAGTTATTCGCCTTTTTCCTTCAAACAAGCTTGAGCTCATTCCACCATCATCGGTAAATTAAATTTCATCTTCTCCTCTTATTTTTTTGTGCTATTCTCCTATTGTTATGTTGGCTCTTTCTATTTCACGTATGTGATGTGCACGAGACGAATACTCTCATTCTTATTATTTTCTTTTTCTATTTCAGCATACTTTGTTCTTTCCTTTTTTTTTCGATAACGATGTTGGAAATAAAATGAAAAATGTATATTTGCCATATAGGGAAAAAAGAAGAAATAAAGGACGAGATGAGTTGGTATCAGTAATTAGGATGTTATGTGTACGTGGGTAGTTGTGGCGCTTTTATGATAAATGGTGGATGTGCATGTCATTGTTTCAAGTTGGAGGAATGAAATCGTATGTCGTTGTAGTCTCGATCGGCATGCATTGAAATGTAATTCATAAGGCAACTAAGGTAACAATAGGAAGCATCTAAGTTGCAAATATGAAGCAACTAAGCTGACAACTAAAATCAAGCAACGTCCACTTGACAGGCTTTCATGGAACTGTTAAATTATTACCGAGGAGCACAAATCCGAATATTCAAGGAAGATGTTTATGAGCATGCTCATAAAATTTAGCCTGCTCAATAATATTGACTGAGTTTACTAATGAACACACTAATATAGATGAGTGTGCTCATTGTCTGTTAGGGAAATAATCAATAGCCTGACATTCCCGCAAGGCATAGACACTCTTCATCCGCTTTCATCCGACCAATACAATATTTCATCCAGATGAAATGTTTGTATGGAGATGAGAATCCTTTCATCCGGATGAAACGTGTGTCAATGCCTTGAATTCCCGTAAAAAACCTTTAGCTGTTCCTATAAGATCATTGAGATTCAGAGCTACGCTAAGGCGATTTTTGGCTAATATTTGTTTGATAAGTGAGGGTTCCCGATATCTTTCCATTCAATTGAACTACAGTTAATAGTGGGATCAGGATCATTCTCGAAGGACGTGCCCTGATGGCACTAAAAAGGTTGTTTTCGAATCATTTTTACGGAAAATAATAAAATTTATGTCTGAGACTAGCTAAAAAGAAGGATGAATAGATAATTTTTGCAAAAAAAGCAAAATAATAGAGGTTGAACATGAATTGTGTTTCCCTTAATGAGAATCGAACCCACAGTTTTATTGAATATAGTTATACATTCAAATTATTCTTTTATGATCTGCAATCTGATTGACAAAAACTACTTATTAATATTGTTCATCTAAATTACATTCACTTTTAACACCCAATATTGAAGTTCTAAATATTGAAGGTTTAGGATTGAAGTCCATAACTAGCATATATTATGTTTCTTAGTGTAGAAAGTCCACTACGATACCTAAAAGAGGTCTCTTTACCTATTAGAGAGATACTTACCCTAATAAGTGAAAAAACAGCGTAGTTCCATTTCTGTTCCATGAAAGTATGATCATTGCCAGTTAGGGTTATCTGCATATCTCATAAATCAATTATATATATTCAAAGATACAATCAACAAGACTAAAGAATACCAAACTGTATGCCACAATTTCCATCAAACTTTGTAACCAATATGAAGCTTTAGTGAAGAAAATAAAATTTCATTCTTCAAGCGAGCGAGTTAGAATAGAAAAGGAAAATAAGAAAAGGAATTCAAAAATGCATGAAAACCAATTTCTCATGTGAAATTCATGAAATAGTTTTGCGCTGCTTGTGAAACCTTATAGCTTGTTAAAATAAAATAGGATGAAAAAAAAGAAAGGAAAGTAATGAAAGAGAAATAGAAGGGAATGAATGGCATGTGTGTGTATATATATATATGTTGGCGTTGCCACTGCTGCTACTGTTGTTGTCGGAGATGTGGAAAAATGGTTACATGAAAATGCGGTTTACTTCATTTTCTCATAGAAAAAAGCTTCTTTTCATTCTTCTTGTTCCTTGCCTCCTCCTTTCTTTTCCATTCGCTTGTATAATAATTATAATGGAAAAGTTTTTTTTTTCTTCCTATGCTATATAGTTTCGTACTAACAAACTTCATATCAAAAACTGACATGCGACTCACTCATTCAACTCAACTCATTTCTATTTATTTCATTAATTTTCCTCCAAGGCGAATGTAAAAATCTTCGCATGAAAAGTTTTCTTCTTGTTCTTCTCGTTTATCAACGACATTTTCACATGTTATGGGGTTTTTGACTGCATTTTATCGGATTGTTCAATGTGTCTATTTGCCTATTTAATTGATTATCTCTTCAAAGCTGACTTTCTGGGCGGTAAAAGAGCCCATGGACGCCAAATAACTCTTGGAAGGAAACTGTCGATAGAGATAGTAGTGCACGTGGTATCAGAAATTGGTAAGTGGAAGCCAGCGATAGAGCCAGCTTCAGGCGACTCCTGTGAGAGGTCACCTGGTTGGATCACAATTGATCTGTACGACCAGCGAAGTAAGTAAGTAAGTAAGTAATTGATTATCTCATATTGAAAAGGATTTTGGAGGAATGATTTGATATTAGCTAATGAACTGATACCTTTGTGATTAGTGGCTGAGTAGCACGAATGAAGGAGGCTTCGCTAAGGAATTTTAAACCCTAACAAGGCAAAGAGCATGCTTATATGGGACAGAAATGCGATTACGGTACCTAAAAGCAGTCTCTTTGCATGTTAGAGTTATCTTTTATGCTATAGTTTCGCTATAGTATTCACACCAAATGGAAGTCGCCTATTTTTGGAAGCCATATGGAGGCCTTTAATTCTCGGTGGAGGAGCCTTCTTCATTTGTGTCGTTCGAGGAGATGGGATGCATTTAAACATTTTTGTTATATAGAAAATTGAAGAATTTTGTTCAAAAAGGATGGAGTTACTCAAAATAGTCATGAATACTACCCTTAAGTACTACAGTTAAAGCTAATTGTATACAAGGAGTTGCCATAACATCAAAAACATAAAATGTATCCATATAAATGAAATGGTTAAATAACTGATTTTCATATGCTCTAATTTAGAAGCGTGAGTTCGAATCTCATAAATATCCAATTTTGTATACTGTGACATCCTTCCCTCTGGAGCGGACTGCTTTTTTGTCAAATTTTGAGTAAATTTACAAAACTTTTCATTTTTTTTATTTAAGTAGCATTCAGTTCCAGTCCCAAATACGACTGTTTTGAGAAATTCCCCAAAAATTCCACTAAATTCCACCTCTCAGGTCAAAAAATGCGCCTCTAACACCTCCAATCAATAAGATAATTTCCATTATAATTTTCTATAACATCTATCCACCAAGCAAGCAAGCAAGTAAGTAAAAATGTTACACATATCAACTTTCAGCTGAAACTCTATTGTATTTCGTATGAAGAATAAAAAGAAAATTTGCTTGTAATTTTTATTAAAATTTATATTGTACCATCATGAAATGAAGACGAAATAAATGAATGACGGCGGTAGTTGATGGGTGGGATTGTTGAGCATGAGATGGGGTTTGTTTCTTACAATATTTTTTCGTATGAGAAATCAAGAAAATGGAAATAAAATGGAAAATGTATGTAAGGAGATTCTGTTTTTTTGAGGATGGCATGTGTGTATGGGGTATGAGGAGATAAGAAGATGAGAAGAAATCAAATTCTGCTGCTCATGGTGACGGGTGATGGTGGTGGAATGATGGATCATATACACAAAATATATGTATAGATGTGAATCCCTTTTTATGTTATTTCTGTAAAATTTTATTACTCAAACCCATGCTTCATGTGTATGGCTGATACCATATATAAGTTTTAAGTATACGGAATCAGCGGAGGGGCTGCTGTATTTAATTGTAGGTATTTAATTTAAAATAAAATAAAATTTTACCATGCAAAAAAAGTAAAGATGCTAGGATATAAACAACAGAATAAGAAAAGTAAGAAGAAAAAGGAGTAAAAATCCTTACCTAAACCGAATGCTGACGACGAAGACGACACATAAGTATGTGCTATGGATTCTACTCGGCCCGCCCCCGAAAAACCGCTTCTATCTTTTCTATAAGATATACCGTTAAGATGGAACACACATGCTTTCTCAACCAAATAGCGAGAATTTTCCCAGTTTTGTGCTGTGAGTGGCAAGACACAAAAAAAAAAATAGCAATAAAAATAATAGCAACAGCCATCGAACGAAGAAATCTTACTATATGTGTGTATTTCCATAGATGTATGAAAGAATAGAGTTTTAATTAGCATCCTTTCTTTCTTCTTTTTTTTTTTTGGATGTTCCTCTATGCTACGATAAAATAATAAGAATAGAAAGACGTGAACGGGGTTCTTTCCTCTCACATATGAGCTCTATACACAATTTTATGTACACAAAGTTCGTAGATTCGTTTCATTTAAATTTCACAGATACGCGAAATGTGTGTATGTGGTATGAGGAATTGGAAGGCGTAAGGCGAAACTAAAATTAAGAAAAAATTATAAAAGTCCTCGTGGTATTGATCGAGGGACTAAAGCGCATTTTTGGCCCAGCTATCAGTAATTGATTAATATGTCACTTCCAGATCTATAAAACGAGATCCAGTAGGATCCAGTTCTCTTCCAGACCCATAAAATCAAGATCCAGTAAAATCCAGGTCACTTCCAGACCTAAATAACAAGATCCAGTAGGACCCACAAAACGAGTTCCAGTAGGATCCAAGTTACTTCGAGAAAGAATTTCATAATTTAACGGATTTTTATAATTCAAAACACATAACGGTTACAAAAAATTCAAACTTTGTTCAGTAAACACTATTAAAACATCAAAAAACATTGAAAAACACTGTAAAACAATGAAAAGCGTGTTGTTGTTGTTTATGAAAATGAAAATTTGTTAATTATAGCATTTATGCTTTGATTAGAATGTTTTAAATGCCCAGCGCAGCAATTACTTTATGGATGTCCAAACAAAGTGCCTTATTAAGCTACCTTTTTGAAAAATATATCAAAAATGCGCTAAAAATAGAGAAAAAGTCCCATTCCACTTGACGATGGAGCGGATGAGTTGTGTTGTGGCTGAAGCACACACAAAAAAAAAAAATAAAGGCTTCGTTAGAGAGATGTGTGTATATGCCATAAACGAATTGGAAGTAATTTTAAATGAAATGAGAAAGTTTTCTATTTCTTGCTGCTCGGCATCGTACATGAGAGAATAAGAAATTGAAATAAAAATTTATAGAGTTTCACTATGCTATTGTTGGCTGTGCTGTTGCTGGAATATAAGGGTGGGAAAATGAAAAAAGCATTGAATTTGGTTCGGTTCCTTCACCGTCATTACCACAAAATGTTTAATCATCAAATTTTCAAAATGAATTTATCTTTTGTGCTAATATTTGAAGCTTCTTCTCGTTCCTTGATGTTCAATGCATGGCAAAAAACTTGTCAGATTGAAGATGACTTTTTGGAGATATAGACAAATGCTTTTGTTTGATGATCAAACTTTTTTCAATATGTTGTATGCACACGATATTTGATTAAGATGCACTACTATAGGAATATGGATTGGAACTGCTTGAACTAATTTTGATGAGTGGATTAAAATAGTTGATCTGATTGAGTAATGGGATGTTTGTTTGGGAAGCTTGTAATTTGGAGATTAAGGAAGTTGGCATAAGAGCATATGAGGTTGGATATATGATTTCTGATCGGATGTTCGTAGTATAGATTACTGCTTGACAATCCTTTAAAATGAATCTGTTTTGAAAGGCAAACAGTTTCGAAATAGCAAATACTGTGTCTCTGATTCCAACTCAATGTCAGCATCAAGTCGATCCATGGTCAATATACATAATGTCGTAGTGATAGCACTCCATATAATGAATTGAGAAACAGGTCTCTGGTGGGAATCGAACCCACGTCCTCACATAAGAATTGCCCAGATGTCCAGCAACACTCGACCATAGAGGTCTTACTCTTACACTAGTAGATTTGCCTATATATGGCTCAATATCCCAAATGCCACTTTGTACTGAAATTACAAAGTATAAGCTTCAATATATACCCTATATTGACGTCCAAAGAACTCTTGGAAAGAAGCTGTCGATAGAGAATCTCTAGAAATTGGAAAGTGGAAGTCAGCAATAGAACTAGCTTCAGGCAACTCCTGTGGAAGATCATGGATCTCAACTAATCTGTACGACCAGCGAAGGAAGTTAGTTTTTAAGGTCCATTGCTTGGCCATATCTGCTCTCAAGTATAATTTTCAGTTCCTTATAAACAATTCAAGCAATTTCATCCAAATCTTCTCTTTAATCCTTCACTATCCATACCTTAACTTCATCCAATCACTCTTTGACCATGCCAATCTCCCTCAAAAATCCTTTGTACTCATCATTCCTTTCTTATCATATCCATTATTCCCGCTTCCTCTCCTCCATAATACATCATCATTAAATATGCAAATATGAAAAGAAATTCCATCTTTTTTTAACTCTAGTGAAAGAAAAGGAAGAACCGCACATATATTTATACATATTTCTCGCGATATACTTACCATTGAGCATATTTACATACACATGACATCAATTTGAGTTTTCTTGAGCGGAAGACATATCTTTTTTAGTCGTTTCATTCTATCATATAAGAAAGCGGTAATGATAGGATAGGAAATGGTAACGACGAAGCATATTTTTATTTCTTATGTGCTGCTGCTCCTGCTACTACTCACAAAGTGAAAGAAGAAAGTAATAAAGTGATTTTTTTGGAAGAGACTGATGATGATGATGATGATGACGACTAAGAAATGGATAGATGGATATGAAAAGGTTGTAAGCGATATTTAGAGTAGTTTTTAGGGTTGGGTTAATGGCTCAAGATGCTGATTAGATGCTGAATATTCAAGCTATTGAGTGTCTTCTACTTACAAGGCAGATCCTTGGTTTGTCCAAAGCACAGAATCTTCCGACATTAGAAGTTCATTAGTTAACCCAATCTCAATGCAGGCTTCAATTCCTCATATTCTGTCAAAAGATAATAATCAGAAACAGAGTGTGGCTTTCTCAAAAACGACCGTTAATTTATTTCAAAAAAATATATTTTGTCGTTAAAATTCAAATTTTTTTTGACCGTTACTTTTCCTTTTCTTTGTAACGTAAATTTAAATTTTAAAATAAGTTGAGTTCGAATTGTTCGAATTTTCGACAATCTAATATCGAAAAACTCGAATTTGAGACGGCTATACTCTGATAAAAAATAAGAAGAACTCTAAAGTTCCTCAACCTCTTATTCCCATTGAATACTATCGATCCACTTGCCCCAGGCTATCATGCAATTTTCCCATCCCTTTTATTCAATAAGAAGCCATTCGAATTGACTGACTGGTTGAATAGAGGATAGAATATAATTTAGAGATAGCAGTAACGTTATCATTATAATCAAATAGAAGTTCAGCTGAAAAACCACATAAAATTCACTTCATAGACAGTTGACTTGAATGATTGATTCATCCTTTGAATGGATGTACATGAAAAATGAATATAATGACATTTATTGTGAAAAGATTAATGATTTTTCAATTTTTCTCTCGAAAAACAGCATTCATTATACTCAATCAGTTATGTTTCATGCTCTCGACTGCATTTCACATGCTTCTTTATACTCATCGTCTCAGTGCATCTCATGCATGGCAATTGATTGAAGAGATCTCGTTATCATATATGCGAAAATGTTCCATCTTTTTTGTATCTCTTTTGATTTGAACTCAAAGTCACAAATTGGAATCATGTTTGAAATTATTTTATTTGTGGACGCTTTTGTTTGAACGCAGTACTTACTTACTTCTTTGGCTGGGGCGCACGAGGGTCTATTGCCGCGCGTAGGGAATGGCTTAAGACGTCTCTATCCTTCGAAACCTTCTGCCAGTTTGGGATATTGAGGACTCTAGCGTCCTTTTCAACACATGCAATCCTGGAATTCTTCGGTCTTCCTCGCCATCTTTTGCCACAAAGTCTGAAGTAGTTACCTTAAGGACTGGAGCGTCACTAGTGCTTCTGTATGCATGGCCTGTCCATCTCAAGCGATGAGCACGTAGTCTTGAAAGGAGTTTAGTAGTGTCAATTTTAGGTTATGTATTGATTGTTAATAATTTGTACGGAAAACAAAGAAATATTGCAAAAAAGACTATAAATTCATTTTTGCTCCGGATTAAGGAATCGAAATGTAAAACTAGCTATAAGAAATATTAACCTGATTTAGAGATATCGTTGCTTGAATATCTGAGGTGACGAATCCAGAAAAAAACGAAAAATTCAATCCAGTATCAATAATGCAAGTTTCAAAATTTCAGTTACAATCCGAAGTTCGAATCTCAAAACCAATGAATTCCTCAAAGACACTTGAAACAGAATCTACAATCCTTACTTCCAACAAGACCGTATCCATAAAAACCTTTTGTAAAAAAAAAGAAACTCTCTTGTTTCATACATGCACTGCATTTATTCATCTATTCGTTATAGAAATTGAAAAATCGAGTACTCAAGAGAAATAAAAAGGAATTGAAAATTGTATCGATAAATTAGAGAGACGAAAGTCGATTGATAGAAAACGTGACATCACAATAGTTTTTGGAATGTCTAACGAAGATTGTAAGACTTCTTTTTCTCACAGACATAACAAATTTGAATGTTCTCATGGTCCATAAAAGGGGTTTGCATATTAAGACCATCTAAGCCTTTTCCTTAACGATATTCTAATCCTTTAGCAAATATTGCATATGCAGTAAGCCTTGCGAAAAAACTGCTTTCTTTAATTTAATGCATATGTGCATAGTTGTGCCAATTTATATCATTATTCAAAAATAAAGCAGCATAAAGGTAACCCTCATCTACATAAACTATTGAATGTCATGGGGTAAGAATATCTTTTTTTATGGGATGCTGATTACTCTTGCTACTCATTTGGTTACATAGAATTGTATACAGTCTCAACTGTCAATATGCAACCCTTTTGAGATTTTTATGACCTTTTTTTGACAATAAAGAAGCAGAAAAAATAGAAATTCGTTAACGAGATATGCATTGTGTACATCCTCATGTTATTTCATTTCAATATTTTCAATTTACATGTAAATCAATATTTTTTAAAATTAAAAAAAAATCTATAGACAGGACTCATAAAATAAGCCATTGTTGTTGCGAATATATAAAAATGAGAGTTGTCGCTTCGGCTAATAAATTATCTTTCCCCGTGACTGAATGTTAACTATGACTATATGTTGATCATCATAGGAATAAAAAAAAAATATTGACAACCCCTAAAATCAATAAAATATTGTGCATGACGTAAAAAATACAATAAATGACGCTATTTTTAATTTTGAGATGAATATTCATGTAGTTTACAATGAGAATAAAAGGATTTAAAATTGAAATAATGGTAAAAAGTGAAAGTTTTGAAGGTTTGTGGATTGGTGGTGTTTAGGAGCGCATTTTAGGTTTTATGTGATGACAATTAATCGATGAGAAAAAGAAAAAAAAAGTTCTTAGTATGTACTTCGCAATATTTTAATATAATTATGAGATTCGAACTAATGACTTTGTCTGAATTTATATAAAATTCCATATCAACTGTTAATAAGTTTTGGTTAAGAGTCTATATTGTATTTCACTTACTATGCTTCCGCTGGCCATACATATCAATTATAATCCATGTCCTCTTAGCCTGAGTTTTGTCTAGAGTTGGCTTCCACTTGCCAATTCCCAATACTAAGAGCAATACTATCTTTTCGTAACATGACTTACATTTCTGTAATTAATGTGGAGAAATGGACGCTAAAGTGCTTGACATTCTGAACTAGAAGGCAATGGGCCTTCATGCGCCTAAACCAAGGAAGCAGGTAATTAAATGATTACAATCAAAGCCAATTCCAATCTCAGACAAACTGCAACCAAACCTCATCATTTCCTAAAAACACATTAACCTCCCAAAAAAATACAGCAGATAAGGTCTCATGATCTTTTTTTATGATGCTACAATGTGGCATGTATAGTAGCGTGCATAAACATGACACCTAAAATAAAATCCTTTTGTTGTGCTTCTAGTCATTGATTTTATTGCATTTAAAATAAATTAACTATTTTTAAATAAATGAATAGAATGGATATATATTGAACAGTGTCAAAAAAAAAAAATCTATTTCCATGCAGAATAATCAGATAAAATTGGTACGAAAGGGTGAGGATTTTTTTTTAATTAATGGTCCTCAACAGCGCATTCAACTTGAACTATCAGCCAAAATTGATCTTGATCTCTTTTAAATAACTTTTTGATGACTCTTTCAAGTACTTTGCTGCTCTCTAACTATGTGGATGAGATGTGAAGAAGTGGAATTGGGCGACAAAAGTTAACAATTTGAAGAGTTTTTCGTGATATGAAAGGTGTCAGGTAAATGTGATTTGATGCTGGGATTGGGAACTTTTTAGGGTTTTTTTTTGGGAGAAGTAAGGGTTGGATCAGTGGTGGGCAACCTAGTGTGTCGCCAAAAACTTCCGGAAATGTCATGACCCGTGTGGGGTTTCGTCATGTCCCCGTGTGGGGTTTCGGACGATACTTACCAACAAGATGTATCGTGTGGAGTTTCGGCCGAAGGTGTGCCGTTTGAGATTTCGGTCGATACTTAAATCCAAGACATGCAGCGAAAAATAAAAGGTTGCCCACCACTGGCTTAGATAGTGATAATAACTAAACTAATCATTGGTATGAGATAGACGATTCAAGTAAGCATTTTGTCAAATTTCAAATAAAGTTTTGATAGCTCATATGTTAGAGGTTGTAAAAAATTAATTTATAATTAAAAGTAAAGGTTAAGGGTTCAATTCCCAACCAAAATTCAAATAAATTTTTAATATAGTGACTATTTTTAATTTTTTTTTTGAAACCTCAGATATCGGTTCCGTATTTCCATCAGAATTAAGCTAATCTATACATCCACAACATCACATACCTCCCATAAACATCACCAAAAATCCCAAAAAACAAGTTCCCATCTCCAGACCTTAATGCTAACGATCCATTTCCTGAATGAGACTTTCCTTCATCCACTTCTTCATTCCTTATCTTCATTTTTCTTGTTCATTACATTTCCTTTCTCATGACTTTATATCGAAAAATATCAACGTGAAAGGTGTTTTGTGTGTTATTTCATTCATGCCATTATGTTTGATGTACGAAAATAAAATAAAATTCCTTTTTTTTTACAGCAACCGACACCAGAAGCATCAACATTACCAGATATGCGAAAATTCAACTTTTGAGGGTTCCAACAACCCTTCCGCATGTCGAAATGTTCTTGAATTTCCATTTCTCTCCTTGATACTTTTTTTTTGCAGTCTCTACAGGTATGAAAAATATTATTGTAGGGTTAATTCCTTTGCAAAAAAAAAAGAATCAGCAGGGATGATTCACCTTTCTATTTGTAAATAAAAAAATTAAATAGAATTAAACAGTCTGTTGTGTTCTGGATGCAGAATCAATTTATTATATTTTTTTACAGATTGATTCTAATCCACATTATGATGATGTTCATGTATGTACACAAAACAAAGTGGATCAATGATCATTAATGAGAGTTTGATGGTTTGATTTTGTTGTCGTTTTGGTTTAGTTGGAATTTGGAGGATGGGAAGGGTTTGTGGGAAAATGTGGACTGTAAGTGAATTTTGAATGGTTTGATGGGATTGATATCCTGAGCGAGGCAATGCAGCTAATAGCATTTTTGCCTTAGAAGTAAGTCGAAATCAGCCGTCATTGAGGCGTCAGGATAACTTCTTACCTTTTTATCTTAGACTAATGATGAGTAACTTTTTTAAATCGTGACACAGTTTGGTAATAAGGCACAACTGAAGCCGCACACATGATGCTCACCACTGTCTTAGACCTTTAGTTTGGCGATTGAGCAGTGCCCTAGCGAACAAGTTATGCTGTTCATGTATCCATTGTTGATTCATGTTCAATGTATTTACATTTTGTTGCTTTAGAGTCTATAGTGATCCTTTCCACATTCACCTATCTGATAACTCTGTTAAAGACTGTTTAATAAAGGTAGGATTGTTAAGCCTAACTCATAAATGTGGCCTTATATGTTACCATTTGACAATTTTGCACTTTTCAGATTGTTTGGCATTATGAGTCTCAGTTCAGGGATAAGATGTCAGAATGTAAAGATTCGTAAAAAGCAGGAATCGAACTCTCGCTCTTCTCGATTGCCGGTCAGCTGAGTTATACATTTTCATTTAACAAGCAATAATCTTGTTGAACTTATTGTTCATTTTCAATCAGAGTTCATCAGAATGTCGACTAGAGTCGACTCGACTCCATACATAATTCAAGTCGCTTTTGTGTTCTGATTTTCATTCCTCTGATTCCAATATCACGAAGGTGCCCTCGTCCAAGAGCTCATGGAAAGATGCTGTCAATAGAGATGTTAATGCACTTGGCATCGATAATTGGTAAGCGTTTGTCTTTTGCTGAGCTAACTTCAGGTGCAAACTAAGGGAGGCCATGGATCGCAATTGATCTGTACTGCCAGCGAAGTAAGTAAGTAAGTAAGTAAGATTCCAAAAGCTTCTCTGATTATCTTTTTTGCTGATCCATAAAACAGCTTACAACCCAACACAGTAATTGCAATAATATCTCAAAAAAACACCAATAAAAAAAAATTCAATCAAATTGTCAAGCTTACTGCGATTCCATCAAGACATAAAAATTTCCAATTCAAATCAAAAATAATTCAAAAATCTTCCAAGAAATTCTCAAAAAAAGAAGAGATAAGCATAAAAGCACTCAAAATGTATTCATAATATAAAATTTATTATCGACAGTCGGATGATTTAGATGATGCAATTCCTTTCCTTTCGTTAACCACCGAAATGTCAATCCATCATCGACGCGAAAAAGTGGAAACAATTTCAATTTTTATTTCGTCATGTGTATAAAATGTATATATGCATACATACAGTTGTGGAGCAAGTAACACGAGTTATGGTAAGCAGAAGCACCAAAGTCAAGTCAAAAGACATTTTTGTCAAACAAAAAAACCATAAATTTTCCACACATTAAATATTCGAGTCAAAAAAATGGAAATTTTATGGAAATTTATAAAAAGTCACATGATATGCCATCCATGACTGTACATCGAATCCACTCTCATTGGTGGTTGGCTTATATCAGCATATATGCGCCATTGTTACATATAAAGTTTTTAATTATTCTCCAGGCTGTATCTTAACGAACATTTTCCATTCTATAATAATAATGTTTATGGCTTCCACTGCTGCTGCTGTCGTATCCACTTTCTTTCTTTTTTTTGTGTATGTTTATACTTCGATGTGATATTTTTCTTTAATTAAGTTTTTCTTCCCATCCCATCCATACACCACACATGTCCCTCATACCCTTATCGCATTTGTATGTCCTCATACCACCAACTTTCTCTCGTTCCTTTCCTTTCCTTCGGCTCTTGTTTATGCTATCACCGTTACCATTTATGTTTAAACTACACACATGTAAAATGCGTATTCACCCTCGCCTTACTTTCACAATTTTTTGTTGCGATATATATATATATATATGTGCCATCTTAACTGTGCTTCTGTTTCTCATCATCATTCTTGTGAACCAAAGACGGGCGAGTATGGAAAGTTTTTGTTGATCAATGTTGGGATGGGATATGGCGCATTTTGGAGGGTTATGAGGAAATTTTGGGGAATTTTGTAGTTTTGAAGGAGCTTAAATCAGAACAACAACTTTAAGAGAAACTTGAAGAAGTAGTTGTTTTGGCTAGGAACAGAAACACATTTAATCACTTAATTAACGACTTATGACTCACAGTGGATCAATAGGAGCCAATTATCATTAATTTAGGACTCGTTCACTTATTATGATTGCTTTTTAGGGGGTAAAGGTTAGGGACTATGATTTTGTGACAGACTAGACAGAATAAGTGATGAACTCCTTAGTTAAGTGCTTTTGTAACTGTGAATTGGAATGTTGACTCAGAGAACCTTGCTCTGACACAAAAGATGGTACTTTGCAATTCTAGTATCAAATCCCGATCCTCAAAACCCAAACCAGCCAATTATTTCAGTCACAGATGTGGATTGGGAAACAGGCTCGACTCCATGCAATATTCGAGTCGACTTTGAGCTCTGAGGCCAGTTAAAGGCTAGTCATTCATGAATTTTGCAACGGTCTCTTCAATTAGAACCTTTCCCTAGCAGGCAAAGAGCGTCCTCAATAGAGTAGAATAAGCTGAGAGAACGTTCCCGAGCATGCTTAAATATAATATTTAAGTAGAACAGGCTCTTGAAATCATGCTCTTTGTCTGCAAGGTTTATGTGCCATATTTAAGTATGAACTCGTAATAATGAAATCAGTACCCTAATGTAGGCCTCGTCCTGAAATTTCGTTGATGCAGAGGTTCGAATCCCACCTGATCTAACCTTATTGTTATCATTCTATAGGATAGCCTTTATTCCTTACTTATTTCGCTGGCTAGACAAGTCAATTATGATCCATAGTAAAGTTGCAAAGGTCCCTGTGACTGGCGAAAACCGTACAAAATTCTTGATAATTTATTTGGTTTTTTCCTACAAAACCATACAAATTATCATGCATTTGTACGGTTTTTGTATGTCACAGGCACCTGTTTTGCAATTTGATCCATAGGCGCCTCCCTTAGAGGACTCCTTAAGCTGATCCTATCATTGACTTCCTTCATTAACCAATTTGTCCGCCAATTACCCATACTAAATGCAATACGCAGTACTGTCTCTATCGACAGCTTCCTTTCAGGAGCTCTTTAGTCTTCCACAGCATTAATTATCACCACCTTATCTTAAAAACAGACAAAGTGACATCAGCACACCAACCATCCATTCCAAAAACACACGTCAATAAAAAGCCTCGAAGCACGGTTGGCTGCTTTGCGTAGGGATTCTAATTAAAACTTTATCATAAATTTGAAAACCCATTTCGAATGGTTTTAATTTATTCTGTGTGTGATAAGGAACACAAAAAAAAAATAAAAGAATCACCCATTCTACTCCCATACGTAACATTTTTGAAATAAAATTTTTGTATATCCCATATACACACATGTGCGTATGTACATTATTTCGACATGTGTGACACACATGAAATGAAAATGGCTGAATTTTCCTACATTTTCCTCATTTAACTCACCCTCACAAAACAACAACAACTTTTTGTGTGTATCGAGTGGAACGGAAAGGAAAGAAATGAAATTTTTTTGGTCGATGGTGGAAATGGAAATAAGAAGATTAATAAGAAAACATGGCTCATGCTTAATATGAAAATTGGTTAAAAACAGAAGACAATGCCATGCCATCAGTACATGTATGAAGGCATGGCTAAAATTATCAGTCCACGACTCACATCCCAGAGATGATATGTGTACATATACTTGTCACACAAAGAGAATAAAGTGGATCGTAAAGAATAAAGCGTACATGAAAATGTTTGAGCATAAAAAAGGCTAAGCAAGTTGGGAATGACTAGGCTGAAATGTTGAATTAGGGCAGTTTTTTGAGGTTATGTTGAGGTTGGGCTGAGCATACAACATGCTCAGAAGTAAGAATTGATGCTAAATCATCAAAGATCAACGATTTAGTGATTTTAAGACATTTTGGGATATCAGAAGGACAACAATCTATAACAATGCATTGGTATGTACTTGAAATACATGATTTAGCTATGACTAGACGCTTTATATGGACGAAACATATCTAGGCATGAGAAAAGAAATCTAACAGGCACCTGTGACAGACAAAAACCGTACAAATTCTTGAAAATTTATATGGTTTTGTAAGAAAACCTTACAAATTATCAAGAATTTATACGGTTTTTGTTCAAATGTGTTCAAATTTGCTGTATTTCTTCCCATTTCCATCTATTTCTGCAGCCTATCACATCTTCCAAGCCTGACTAGAACTGCATCTCCACCAAGCACAAATCGAGCTAGAATAAAACAACACAAAAAGCATTTATGACAGAATTAAATGAATGGAAAATTCCATAAAAGCCTTTTGTGGCCCATACATAAGTATGCCTACATATCTCCATACATTATCTCTCACTGACATATCATAAAAAAAAGAAGGCAAATGGATGGGAAAGGAAGAAAGATAATTCTGTAATGGTTCCCCTTTAATCTCACATATATGCATGAGATGCTCGCGGCAATAAAAAGCACGACCCCTTTTACATCTTTCATTCAATTCTGTTGTCTTTACTGCTCAAAAAAATAAAAGTAAACTGAAAGAAAGTTGCTGTTGTAGTTACTGGAACAGACATAATTTTCTATTCATGTATCCAAAGTAATCCTTCTTTGATAAAAGGAAGGGATGATGAAATAAAAACATAAAACATGAATGTGGGCGTTGGGTAGAGGAACTTATGACTTGCAAAATTATGCGTATATGTAAAATATTTAGATGCCCGGGAGGATGGATGTTTAGAGAGTTTTTTGATGCATGTGGATGATAAGGGATTGTTAGGCAGTTAAAGGGGTATGAGGTAAATGAAACATGGCGGGTATGAGGATTGTAGGAATTGGAACAACTTTATGAATCTTCCAGAATCCTCAATGTGTCATGTGTTCGATTCTCAGTCAATAGCTCGACATCTCAGGATGATTTAAACAACAATTGAGCTTCTTGCTTCTGATTATGTCCATATTTAAGGCTTTTTCAATGGAGTGTTGCTTATAGCGTCTGTTAATTGGAGAATGAAGAAGCATGTGACCCAAACTGTCGCTTGAGCAGCGATAAATCGCTGTGTTGACGGCATGAAGTGTTAGTGACGCAAAAGCAACGTGCCCGCTGTTTTTGGCCTATTTTAGGATTCAAAAATGGAATTTGGTGCAATGTGCAGCCTAAGTGAAGCTTTGCGGGACTCCATATCCAATTTACTGACCAACGTCATTTGTGAATGGCCTAAAATGTGTTTTAAATCATTTTAATGCTTCAATTCCACGATTATCATTCAATAGCACCTAAAATACACATATTGAACTTATTAACCTACCAATAAGTTCATATCAACTTCCAATCCTCAACACCCCATCACATCCAACATTCAAAAAAGAACCAAATTAACAAAAAAACTTCATTTCCATCTCCACCCCAAACCCAACTCAAAATTGAGTTAAAATTAATGGAAATTTATGCAGGAATTCACATTCTCAGCCTATATATGTGCTATAACTTTGGGTCCCACATCCTAAATAAAATAGAGAGTGTAAACTTTATGACCGTAAATTTCCGAAAATTACATGCATACAAAATATTCTAAATGAACCCATGGCTGTATATATGCTACATCTCTTATCTAATATGGTTGAGCTGAACATTTTCCGGGTGCCGCATACACAATTTTCTCTGGCCATAAATCAATGCTTCGTTTGTTATTAAGTAACTTGTGTATGGATGAAGGGATTCACACACAAAAATGAACGCCCTCAAATAAATATTTGTGCTGCTCATACTACATATTATTTTTATGTAGATGAGCTTGCGTTTTTAAATTAACATAGAATTGAGACCGAGTATGGAACTAAGGAAGGGTGCAATATTTATGTTGAAAATAATTTTTATTTCTTACGTACGATAAACAGGCACAAAGTATGAATATATATAAAGGGTTGCACACGACATTTTTCAACGGTCATAATTTAGGGCTATTATGAGCATGAATATTCAACGAATTTTAATAATGTCGTCCTTGCTATTGCGCTGTGATTTGATTTTAATTGAAAATGAAAAGATTCTGCTTCATATTTGATTCTGGATATGACTTCCATGTGTAATTTAATGGATTTTTGTAGTTGAAGCGTCCATAGAGAAGTTTATGTCCTATCCAGCCGTACTACCTCATCTGAATCTTCTTGTTGACGCCAGAGCTACAAAACAGGCGCCTGTGACAGGTAAAAACTGTACAAATTCTTAATAATTTGTATGGTTTTGGAGAAAATAATTTGTATGGTTTTTGCCTGTCACAGGCACCTGTTTTGCAACTCTGGTTGACGTCTGAAAGAATGCCAGAGGAACTGCCATTACTGAGACACAATCACAAGTATGCTTTACCATCCTTGTTTGGAATCCACAAGGAAAACGTCGGTCAGGAGCTCGAAAAGAGCTTCGGTCAGAGCTTCCTTGGCTGGGGCGCACGTGGGCCAATTGCTACAAGGAGATAATGTCTAAAGCTAGCTCTATCCTTCAAGAACTTCTATCAATTCATATTAAGGACTTTAGAGTCCTTTTCTATAGATTCAATCAAGGAGTTCTTTTGTTTTCTTCCAGCTCAACGTCTTAACATAGAATTTGTTTAAATTAGGTGGCAAAGTCGGCAACAGAAGCAACACGTCATAGGACGGTATTAAAGGAATGCAAGAATTTGTACAAGCTTTGTGGCCAGCGATAAAGTTAAATGAAGAGCCTTTGTAGCAACCTAGGCTCCAAGTCAGAGCATAGTTACAGTAAATAAGATAGTAAGCCAGCAGCAAAGTCAGATGAAAAGCCTTTTGAAGTAAACTAAGCTCCACATAGGAACATGGCTACAGTAAGCAAGTTAGCAGTGATCTCGCAGTTTTGAATGAGATCGACCAGCTCTTTGGTGGTTAAAAAAGTTTTCATACACTTTACATCCAAAATGGCAAGAAAAAAAAAAATTATCATAATGATCATAATATCATCATTTATTAATTGTATTAATTTAAGATTCGAACTTGTTACTTTTCATATTTTCAAAACATTTACACAATTTTACTTGCAGTACCATGAACAAAATGCTTACTCAGAGTGTGGTTGTCTCAAAAACGACCGTTAATTTTTTTTTGAAATAAAATTTTTTGTGTTAAAATTCAAATTTTTTTTGACCGTTTCAAATTTTTTATTTTAAAATAAGTTGAATTCGAAATGTTTGAATTTTTCGACAATCTAATGACACTCTGTGCTTCATATATATCCAAAACAGTCACAAATCAGCACAGAAGCTAATGACTCTCACTCATCATTCAAACATTTCCTTTTGTTTCCCAAAAAAATTAGTCATAGATGATTGACATCCCAAAAAACAATTATCGAGAAGCGAATTCTATTGTTTTAACAGGAATATCAAGGAATATCAAGGAATATATTGAATTTGATGAAAAACAAAACAATTTTTGAGTTCATACTGCGACTGCGACACATCACCTCATTTTATTTCCATTTCAAGTAACTGCTGAGATGTCAATTGATGAATGAAAATAATAAAAGATGGAAGAAGAAGCACAGAAAAATTTTCTGCATTTGAAAATTGAATTCAATAACAATAAAATTTTATTTAAAATGACACAGCATTCGTGCGCATACATATTTAGCATAACAGTCAACTTCTATAGTCTTCACATACACACATTGCTATTGCTGATACTGCTGTTTCTAATGTCCTGAAGGGGGGAGATGAAATGAGATGAAGAAATGAATACCTTTGGAATAACAGAAAAAAGCAGTAGCAGCGGAATGAGAAAAATAAAGGATAATAAAACTGAAGCATCACAATTGAAATGAGATTTTTTCTTATTCTTTCGTGGTAGCATGATGTGGAGGGAATCATGTGTGGATGTGACTGCAGTTTGAGTGACGTTTTGAATTGTTGGGGAAGTTAAGGAGTGGATTGGTAAGGGCAATTGGACTAAGTTCTATGAATTTACTTAGCATCTAGTAAGGCTTGAAGTTTTGATAGTCAGATGACTTGACAGTAGGGTTTGAATGGAATTTCTGTAATGGACATACAGAAAAATCTATAATTTACATATTACAACTTGCCATATAGTCGACTAAGCCCCGATAGCTAAATGATTAGAGCATTCGACCGAAAATCACAGGACGTGGGTTCGAGTCTCACTCTCTGGGTTCGAGTCTCACTCTCTGGGTTCGAGTCTCACTCTCTGGGTTCGAGTCTCACTCTCTGGGTTCGAGTCTCACTCTCTGGGTTCGAGTCTCACTCTCTGGGTTCGAGTCTCACTCTCTGGGTTCGAGTCCCCACTCTGGGTTTGTTCTTCGGAACTATACTCTTTCTGCCAAATCAACAAATAGGGATAGGTTAGGTGGTGACGGAAACTTACGACCAGGGTCATCTCCTCCCATCGACTTCCTTCCGTTCACTGTTTGACTAAAGAGCATTAAATAATGAATGAAATGAGCGAACAGCTCATCATCAAGGCATTGACACACATTTCATCCGGATGAAAGGTTAATATGGGCCGGATGAAGAGTGTCAACGCCTTGCTCACCATCCATACTTCCTTCGCCTGTCGGACAGATCAACTGTGATCCATGGCTTCTTTGTTTGTCGTTATTAGTTCAAGTCCGGCTCTTTCTTAGGGTGTTTTAGTGTTTGGTTTAAGGATTGTGGCTTGCTAGGTTAATGCACCCTGTATTAGCTAGAGCCATGTTTGAATCTGCCCCTTTTTTGTGGCTTGAATTGACGGTCTCCACCGGTTCTCCAAGAAGGTGAGGTTGGTACTTGATGTGGTTAGGCTAAGTGCAGTACGTGACTGCATATGTTCCGCATTCACACACCTTACGGAGACTGCTCACCATCAATACTGATGATTATTGGTAGAATTAAGGTCCCTGAGTCTTACTCACTTACTTACTGTAACTATGTTCTCATTTGGAGCTTACGATACAACAATAAACCTTCCATCTGACTCTGTGGTCGGTTCTTTAACCTAGTTCGTATAATTCCCCTGTACGCACGTTCAGCTAACACTCTTTTATCACTGTTCTTCGTCAAGTAGCTTTTGGAGATTCCTGAGTCCATACATCTCAAAATATCACAAAATCCCTCAAAATGCGTCCTCATCCATAACCTCAACCTTACTCTCATCACTCAAAATCTCTTCTTCATCCATAATACTTTTCGTCATCATACGTGAAGAAAAATTTTACAGTCATATCACTCCCTCATCCTCCTTATTTTATTCTTTTTCAGCGCTCTTTTATCGCCCGGTTAGATTATTATTGCTTTTTCATATCCTCCTTTCTCTCAGTAAGTTTTAAATTGAATAAAGATAAGACGCAGAAAGCCTTTTTAATATTAAAAATTTTTGCTTTCTTTCCCTTGTCATTTCCAATCTGTGATCTATGCTGTTTATTCACATATAAAAGTAAATATATGCGAAATATTAAATTCAATGCACCCTTATTGGTGAAAGTTCCACTCATTTCTTTTTGGCAAATGTAAAAATTAAGGAACAAAAAAATGAGTTGGGGTTGAATATTCGCATATCTGCTTGATTTTTGCTGCTCTTAAACATAAAATTTTATTACTTATTGGCATTAACGAAAGTGCGAGAAAGCGAAAAGTAATGTTTGCGAATTACCCACACCCATGGTGGTATGAAGCAGCTCTTATCAGGCACAACTCTCCTTTATTCTCTTCGCTTCTCGCCTTTCATTTAAATCCATTTCTTTCATTTGATGACGTTTGAGTGAGTTAGTGCGTGGATGTGTGGATGGAAGGGAGGGAGGGTTAAGGTAAGTAGGATAGGATTTGCAGAGTTGGAAAATATTTGCCAATGTCTCAAAAAAGACCGTTAATTTTTTTTCAAAAAAAATATTCTTCGGTAAAATTCAAATTTTTTTTGGCCGTTACTTTTAAATTTCTTTGTAACGTACATTATAATTTTAAAATAAGTTGAGTTCGACATGGGTTTTATGGATTAACCAATGCTTGAAGCTTGCTCGAAGCCGACTCAGCTTTTGTGTAGAACAGTCGACTCCAGTTGACTCAACTTTATACACAGTTTAAGTCTACTTTGAGATCTGAGATCAGATTTGACAATTTTATGCTTGTTTTTATGTCTTTTGGTCCTAAATTCTCTCAATACTTAGCTTGATCAATGTCCTGACTGACAAGAGCCTGCAGCTAAGTCAGATAGTAACCCTACATAGCCTCCACATAAAGCCACAGCACCAACTCATCCCAATTTACTCCATGCCCCAAATACATCCCATACACACTCATTCCCTTTTTCCTGTACATTTGCAAATTTTCATTCTTTTATTTTTTTCATCTCCACAAAATTTACTCATCCTTCCATCTAATCGACCGAACGCCCACACAAAAAACTCCATTACTTATTGAAAAAAGTGTAAATTTATTTTTCGCCATAACGTGTCACCCGCACATTCGATAACGGCAGAATAGGAGGTAAAATAAAAAGATGGTGAGGGAGGAAAAAATTTGTCATTATTGTTGATGGAAATGATTGTGGGAAGTATGGGGGTTAGGGCGCTTTTTGCAAAAAAAGTGATTATAAAGATCGGATTCAAAAATTTGATAGGACTATTTAGGATTCGAACCTTTCATTTTAAATATTTTCTATTTCTTTGCATGAGATAAGATTAAATTATTGTTAGCAAATTATTATTTAATTATTCACAAACTGTTAATATTTTTTTTAATATTGAGTATAGAATTATCAGAGTTTGGCCGTCTCATGTTCGCGGTTTTCGACATTAGATTGTAGTAAAAATAACGTTTAACAAAAATTTGAATTTTAACGAAATTTTTTTTTGAAAAAAGTTAACGGTCGTTTTTGAGACAGCCACACTCTGAGAATTATAACGAATTAAGCTTAAAATTGGTACGGAATTTGTCAAGCACAAAAGTTGGTCCTCAAATTTCATATTGTTTATTTAGTGATTTTGCAGCACTTATTTTAAGACTTTATTAATTTAATCGGTATTATATTTAAAAAAAATTAAAGTTGTGGGTTCAAATCTCCTATATATATGTTTAAAATGTATTTAAACTAGACTCACTTAAGTCATTTTTTTTTTGCCAAAATGCCACAAACTTGAATCCACTCATCTCCAAAAAACAAGAATCCACCAAAAAAACGAAGTGGAATTTCCCCTCATACCCCACACCAAACAAAATATCGAGTAAGTAAAGGTAAATAAATTATTTTATTTTTTCGCAAAAAAATTTTTCCATATAAGATGTGAATGTGGATGAGTGGAAGTGGAAAAGAATAGCTTTTAGGAAGAGAAATGGCTCTGTCGAAGAAAAAAATGGTGATGAGTTAAAAAAGGAAAGTATATTGTGGATGTGTATGAGTGTGTTTGGTGTGGAGGACATTAACGGTACGAGCGAGGTATTCTTTAGTGGAAATGAATTCCTTTTAGCAATACACATTTTTTTGCGAATAATGCTCGCTTTATCTTTACATGCCTGGTATTTTTTTTTTCGCTGTTTGAAAGGATGCTTGTGGAATGTTGAAGGTTGAGGTGGTTTGAGGGTTCGGTTTGTCCAGTTTGGTTGGCAATTTATGCAATTTTGGACCTAGATTGCAATTTTAAGGAAAAATTCCATTGCTTCCGTTGGTCATGACATGACGCTACAGTCCCTTGGTCAAGTCCATAAATCTACAGTCAAGTCCATAAGTCCACAGTCAAGTCCATAAGTCCTCAATCAAGTCCATAAGTCCACAGTCAAGTCCATAAGTCCACAGTCAAGTTCATAAGTCCACAGTCAAGTCCATAAGTCCACAGTCAAGTCCATAAGTCCACAGTCAAATCCATAAGTTCACAGTCAAGTCCATAAGTCCACAGTCAAGTCCATAAGTCCACAGTCAAGTCCATAAGTCCACAGTCAAGTCCATAAGTCCACAGTCAAGTCCATAAGTCCACAGTCAAGTCCATAAGTCCACAGTCAAGTCCATAAGTCCACAGTCAAGTCCATAAGTCCACAGTCAAGTCCATAAGTCCACAGTCAAGTCCATAAGTCCACAGTCAAGTCCATAAGTCCACAGTCAAGTCCATAAGTCCACAGTCAAGTCCATAAGTCCACAGTCAAGTCCATAAGTCCACAGTCAAGTCCATAAGTCCACAGTCAAGTCCATAAGTCCCTAATCAAGTTCTTAAAGATGGACGATATGTCCTGATAACTACCTAAATCAGCCTAATTCTGAATTAGAACGCATAGGACATAAACCACCTCTATAGCCATGTCCTTTGACCACACATAACCCTACCCAACTCCTACCTAAACAGCGCTCTAGCATCTCCAACAACAAAGCACCATCTCCACTCTCTTTTTCATCTACACGATGATGACATAGCTATAGAAATTTATGTACATAAACATTTTTCCTGTCATTTTTGCACACAGAAAAAAAAGAATAAGTTGGAATTGGTATTTTGCCATATCTGCCGTTTCATTTGCCCTCCTTTATATCCAAACGAGTAGCAGTTCTCAACCATACGTACATTACTATATTATAGCATTTGAAAAGCAGACAAGAGAGATGCGGAAAATGACAAAAAAAAACGGAAGAGATGGTTGAATAGTAAATGGAGGCGGTAAGGGATGTCAAATATTAAGGACGAATGAACATACACATACACTCCATGTCGTTTGCTTTTATCACTGTCTTATATACAGCTTGCATGCAAAAAATAAGAATAATTTCATTTTGTTCACGAAAAGGAATTAGAGGATGTGGAATGAGATGAGCAGCACAAAAAAATGCGGTAATTTGAATTTTTCTTCTACCTCCATTTGTGATCCTACCAGCTACCTTTCACGTTTGTGCTTGGTTCTCTCATCATCATGCTGTGTGTATTTAGAAATAAAACAAAAGGAGATAAAAATGTCTGCAAAGGATATAAGACAGAATTAAAATACGTATGGTATAGACTTTGAACTCTATGCTTATATGTGAGAATGCGAATGAAGGATGCGGGAAATGTTGCTGCAACAAAAGATAGTTGTGCTGGGGGGATATGCTGGGGAGTTAGAGATTCTAGACTTTAGAGTTACTGTGGAAATGGAGTCGATTTTTGGGAAGTTTAGGTATGAAATTTGAGTTTTTAGTGATTTGAAGACTTGGATTTGATGGGAATCGAACCCATAGAAAAGACGTCTTGTCAAAGTCTAGCGACAAATCATGACCATCAAGACCAATCCTTAATCTTTACAAAATCACTTATAATTGGCTTATTTACTACTTACTTCTTTGGCCGTACAGATCAACTGTGATCCATTGCCTCCCTCAGATGACACCTAAAGCTGGCTCTATCGCTGGCTTATGTCTGCAAATTGCCAATACATATAAATGACTTAATACGCAATAATATTCGAAGTAGCTTGCCCAAACTGAACAAGATTCTAAAGAATCCAGCAATGTGTTGTAGGGAAGGCTATCCTGACGGCTTCATTGATCATCGATCGCAGTGCCGTTGCTATAAGCAAACCCAACATTATATTCTATTCCTGACGGCTTGGTGACGGTATTCCCTGCCGAATCATGCTTCAAGTCGACAGAATCCTGGATTGTGCTATCAAATCCAGCAATGTGTCATAGAGAAAATAATCCTGACTGCTTGGTGTAGAGTCCCTCCCGAATCTTGCTTACTAACTTTACTTACTTACTTCCTTGGCGAAGGCGCACGGGGGCCCATTGCCGCATTTAGAATTCAACGACAGCTGGATCTGTCTTTAGATAACTTCTGCCAGATTCTAACTCCCAGCACTTTCCAAATCTTGCTTAACGCCAACCTAATCCTGGATTTTACCCACTTGTGCTCTCCAAATCGTCAATATATCCCCAAAATCCCAATCGACACTCCAGAATCTCTAACAACACAACATTTTTTTTTTCATCATCATCCGCTTCCTCAAAGCTGAAAGCGGATCAACATGAAATTTCCATTCTTTCAACTGCATTTTCAATTTTCTCCAATTACTCTTTGTGTATATGTGTGTACATATGCGAGTGTTCTATCCATCTACTATATTTGTTTGATAATGAAGTATTTTCAAGTCTTACAGTTCTGATTTTTCAATATGCACTCACATATCAAAATAACAAGCTTCTCTGTTTTGTATTGTACCCCCCTCTGTATGATAACAAGGATGCTGTATCTCGCTGCATCCGCTTTTTATATTGAATATTTTATTTCTTTTTTAAGGAGTATGAAATGGATTCGGTGTGGATTGGAGATAGAGAAGCTATAGGGATGGATTCTGAACAGGGGTCGGGTCTGCTGAGCATTTTTAGGTTAACCTGGATATTTTTGAGGTTAAGGAATTTTTGTGGCACTCAAAATCCATGGCATCTCTCACCATCAGCATAGCTGCCATCCCTGGATGGATTCTGAACAGGGGTCAGGTCTGCTTATGGATTTTTAGGTTAACCTAAAAATTTCAATATTTTTGAGGTTAAGATTTTTTTGTGGCACTCAAAATCCATGACAATTGTCATCATCAGCATAGCTTCCATCCCTCAACTCCATCCCAATATGTCATCTCATGATTATTTGTCACGTACAATGCACATGTGTGCAAATATGTTTGAAGATCTTCGATATTATTGCCTGAAAACTACTCCAATGAATTCGATGCACAGTGAGACACAGCAATAGTAATGGAAAATTGAAAAGTTATGTAAATCGAATTGAAAGGATTGAAAATAAGTTCGAAGACAATCGAGACGACTGAGAGCTGAATATCAGCACTAGAACGTAATTAAATTTTCATGTTCGTTGAAATCTTTTGTGACATTAGCTGTAAATAACTCCATCAGATGCTATGCTATGCAATGCAGACAAAGAGCCCTTTGGCTAAGAATTCAAGAGAATAAAGAATGTCGATAAAGGAAGCAATAAAACATATCATAAATATCATCGATATCGAGTATCGAGGGGCGTATTAATATGTATGCATCAATAAAGATTAAAGCAAATTGCTAAAGTTTCCCTATCTGCGCTTCTTCATTTCTATTATCATCATCATAATCATCGTCTTATATTTTTGATCCATATATACCGTATAAATTCTATGACTTTATTTTTCCTATTTCAAATGATCATAAATGCAATAATAAAAATAAAGAAATGGAATATTAACAAGCATTAAGTTCAATGTTGTATGAAATAAATAAATATCGGATCTGGCGATATTGTTTTGAAGATGAAAGGAAATTTTTATGTTTTAATGGATTATGTGCTGAATTTTTGTCATTTTGGTTAGAAATTGATTGGATGAAAGTTATTGAGGAAAATCCTCTAAGTTTTAGTGATTTTATTGTGCAAAATGATAATAATTGATGGTCAGCGAAGGTTCGAATCCTATAAAAATAAAATTTTGTGACTAAGGATATTTTTTTTCGTTTTTTGCAAGATTATTGAATTTTTTGCCATTTCAAAGCTAAATAACTAATTTTTTTAGTCGTTAGCATATCCTAAAACATTGAAAATTGGCATCAAAATTACTTTCGACCTTAAAATATTGACAATTTGCATTCAATATTATAGGTAAAATATTCAGAAAACATAAATTGACGAATCATTTTAAGGTTCAAATCCCAAATTTTAAAAAGTTTAAAATAGTGTGGTAAACGAATTTCGGCTCTTTTTTCTAATTTATTTTAACTTTTTTTTGCATCAAAACATCAAGAAATCATCACCGACAACAACAATTCCCTCCATCCACATCCATACAAATGACAATAAAATTTAATGTTCATAATTCCCATAAATTTTCCATAATTTTTCGACAACTTGACACAAAGGGATGAGAAAATCATTGCAAAATGGACTCTTTATTCTCAAACTGAGCATGCTGGATGTTCCCCTCCCACCACTCAATTTTATTCCTCAAAAATTCAATACATTGTGTAATAGTAATGGAGATAAAATGGTGGAAATGAAAAATGTTTTGACATCAAATAGATAAATTGATATCTTTTTGCTTGTTCCTTGATGTGCCTCAATGGGATTTTCACTCCAAAAATTTGTGCCTTGCGTGTGTATGGGAAAAACAAGAAAATTGGTATTAAATTATTTTTTGTTAAGGCGGGTGATATACAGCATTCCACTCTATATTGTGCCTCACTTTACTCCTTTATAGATATAGTCAGAAATAATATCTAATTCCACCTTCGACTCGAATGAAAGTAATTTGTTTTCCATTCTATAGATAGAAGAGGCTTTATGCTTCATTTTTCAACCCCTTTTCTTGTTCTCATTCCAACAAAAATTTACAGTTTTTTTTTGTATTTTTGAAAAACTTATTCATTGCTCTTGCCTGCCTAACCATATACCAGTAGAAGTGAAAAATAATTTTCTTAAGTTAGCATTAATTTGGAAGAGAATGAGTAGGTATTTTGGACATTAAGGTTCAAGGTCGTTTGTTTATGGATTCTTGTATATCCCGTCTCAGTTTTGCCTCATACTCAGTCTCAGTCCCCTTGTCTCAGTTTCAGTCCCCGCTTCAGTCTCAGTCTCAATCCCCGCTTCAGTCTCAGTCTCAGTCCCCGCTTCAGTCTCAGTCTCAGTCCCCGCTTCAGTCTCAGTCTCAGTCCCCGCTTCAGTCTCAGTCTCAGTCCCCGCTTCAGCCTCAGTTCTCTTGTCTCAGTCCCTGCTTCAGTCTTAGTCTCAGTCCCCGCTTCAGTCTTAGTCACAGTCTCCGCTTCAGTCTCAGTCCCCTTGCCTCAGTCTCAGTCCCTGCTTCAGTCTTAGTCTCAGTCCCCGCTTCAGTCTTAGTCTCAGTCCCCGCTTCAGTCATAGTCTCAGTCCCCGCTTCAGTCTTAGTCTCAGTCCCTGCTTCAGTCTTAGTCTCAGTCCCCGCTTCAGTCTTAGTCTCAGTCCCCGCTTCAGTCTTAGTCTCAGTCCCCGCTGTCTCAAATCCCATTGTTCTCAGTCCCCGTCTCAGTCTACTGTAGCAATAAGTAAGTAAGCAAGCTACCTTGTACATCCATCTAATATTCGCTCTAACCCTTCCATCACTCAACATCTAAAACTTCTTCAACTTCCCCCAACCATACCGGAGAATTTCGTAAGAGATATTTTGCAGAAGATGTGAAAAAGGAAAAACTTTATACACTTGGCTGGTTGTTAGGCAAAGATGGCGAAAATGAATTTTGGAAAATGTTGATGAGCAAGTGGAAAAGTGGGGTTGGAAATTGAAAGGTATGGGAAAAGTTATTAATTAGAAAACTATGTTGTGCTTACTGTATCTTCCTTTTTCCCTCCCTCACTTTTCCTGTAAATTTTTGTGAACTTACCATAAATGAATTTACGAGATGGATATAGATAGATAGAGAGACTGAATTTATCTGTTTATATACAGATTTTCCTTGTGACTGTGTTGCTGCTTTTAAGAGAATTGGTTTGAATTTTTACTTGTTTCAGGATTTCCACCCCCAGAATAGGAGGAGGTAGATGTTGGGGTATGGGGTAGAATTCGGGAAATCATAATCAGCAAGATATAATTTTATAGTAACAAGAGTTGGTGATGAGATGGAGGTTAAGACGCAAATTTAGTATCAAATGGGATGAAATGGCATGTCCTGTGAGGTACCGATTACTTGGCCTGAATTGTGGTTCTGAATTAGGGTATCTCGAGTATGGTAGGGTATCTCGAGTATGGTAGGGTATCTCGAGTATGGTAGGGTATTTCAGGTATGGTAGGGTATCTCGAGTATGGTAGGGTATCTCGAGTATGGTAGGGTATCTCGAGTATGGTAGGGTATCCCGAGTATGGTAGGGTATCCAGAGTATGGTAGGGTATCCCGAGTATGGTAGGGTATACCGAGTATGGTAGGGTATACCGAGTATGGTAGGGTATCCCGAGTATGGTAGGGTATCCAGAGTATGGTAGGGTATCCCGAGTATGGTAGGGTATCCCGAGTATGGTAGGGTATCCCGAGTATGGTAGGGTATCCTGAGTATGGTAGGGTATCCCGAATTTATCAAATTCATAAAAATTGAGATTCGAACCCCTTCCTGCTCATAGCTTTCAACCCCAAATCTCAAACAAGACAAATCACCAATCCCATCTACTCAACACCAAGCACACATCCTGACAATATCTCTTAAACTCACTTTTTTGTATGTGTTCAAATACATTACATCCGTTGCGGTTGTATAAAATATATGGCAATATAATTCTTTATTTTATACATTATACAAAATGAGACTTGATTTAATGTCACAATGTAAACTTTTGTGTGCTTATAAAATTTTCCTGTAGGTATAAAAAGACATTAATTAAAAATCTACGTGTATGGGAGGAACATTTTCATCGTTTAGTTGACTTTTGGATGTATTCATCTTCATATGGAATTAGGTATTGATCCTAAGGGGGGAGTTTTGGGAGGGTTTTTTGAGGTGTTTTGAGGATGTAGCTCAATGAGGATCTGGATGTAGCTCTATTAAGAATTTGGACATGAATGATATCTTACTTGGATATAATGGATCAAATACGAAGGAATCAAGAGTTGCAATCCGCGAGTTGCCTGCAAACAAGCATTGACTACGGACAGGCAAGACTAGTGGCAAACAGGAACAGACAAGATCTGTGGCAAGCATGAACACCCAACACCTGTGGCAGGAGTTATCTGCGTACAGATAAAGCCTGTGACAGGCGTTGTCTGGAAACAGGCAAGACCTGTGACAGGCGTGACTGCGAACAGACAAGACCTGTGACAGACTCCTTTTCACTGATCTGTTGACTGTCACAGGCACATTTTGACAGATCTATGGCCTGTGCTTGTCATAAGCTCCTGTTTTTGCAACTTTGAAGGATACTAAAGGATTCTGTCGTTCTGTCAAAAATTGGCAAAATCCCAAAGATTCAGGTTCAAATCCTTATATATTCACATTAGTAATTTAGTAACTCTGGAAGGAAGCTGTCGAATGACAGCATTGTATTTGGTATTGGCAATTGGCAGGCTAAAGCCGGCGATAGAACCAGTTAAAGCGACATCTGAGGAGGCCATGGATCACAGTTGATCTGTACGAAATAAGAAGAATCCAGCAACTAACCTCCATACCTCATCCAACATACAATTCCATCCAAAGGAACCTCCTCACAATAATAAAGAGATTTTAATGCTCCATATCAAACAAGCAAGGTAATAATTCTACCTTCATGCAGCTATAAGCCTGTTACAGGCATAAAGCATAGAAAATTACTGTCATCAACAAAAAAAAGTTTCTATTCAGTCACTAAAATGATGGAAGGAACTATGATTATTGTGCGGAATGTTGAACATTTCTAATTATGCCTTTTAATATTTTTTGACGAATGGAAATGCCAACATACGTACCATAATTAAGCATTCATGTGATGACAACATCATATGTAGAATAACAAATGACGTTTAATTCAAGCCACAAAAAAAAACTTTTTTTTATACAGCAACAAAAGTCTTGTGAATGTTCATTTGCATTTTATGAAGCTTGCCGATGAGAAGATTTATGCTGTTTCTCATTCCAAACCGCGCATCACATATGCGACAAAAGTTGACGAATTTTAATTGGAAAACTTGGAATTACTGATTAAAAGTTTTGTGGATGTCATGAATGGTTGTGGGATTTAAGCGCATTATTGATAGCTGCACATGATGTTCATGTCAATCATATACAGCAGTGACACTCAACCATAACATGCTCTTTGTCTGTTAGGGCAAGTTATGCATGCACTTAGTGACTTTTCTGTCTGTACAGATCAACTGCGATCCATGGCATCTCTTAGTTTGTGGACATTCTTTCTTACTTCCTTACTGGAATCATGGGACGACTTGAAGCCTAGGCTATTACAGTAGGCTTTCCATCTGACTCTATTACTGGCAATAACACAAAGCTTGTGCAAATGGCAGGCTTGGTATTGGCAATTGGCAGACGGAAGCCAGCGATAGAACGACATCTGAGGGAGGTCATGGATCACAGTTGATCTGTACGGCAAGCGAAGTAAGTAAGTTGTGTAAATTCTCTGAATTGGCATTTAATTGACATTCCTGCATTACTGTTCCTAAGTATGTCAGGCTGCTTTAGGCACCAAGACGTAGAATTAGTTTGGATCCCTACCAGGTATAACACATGCTCTCGAGAGCTTGCTGACCTTAAATATACTAAATGAGCATGTTCATGAGCATTGCTCCTTGCTTACTCTGCTCTTAAGAGCATGTTCTATGCCTGCTAGGGGATCTAGCTTAGAAGAGTCAATTGAGTCCAGAACTCAAAGATGTCAAGTCAAGCTTACTTCAAGTGTTCCTGATTAATTAAGCATAAAGTCATCAAAACACAGCAACAATCCTTTCAATTTCCATTTTATTACCAACAATTTCGAACATCCAAGACCAAAAAACAAAAACATCATATCCATATCCACAACAAGAGGAGAATTGGAGAAGCCAATCCACAACAAGCACGTTACATTGACTTTTCAGCATCAATGAGAGCAACGATACCATCCGAGAGTTCTTTGACCGTATCAAATTCACACATTCCCAAGCATTTCATGTTTGATATCTCATACAGCATGTCGCATCCATCTACATCAATTTTCTTGATATTTAAATTAAAATTGCAAGCAATCTCGTCGAGTGTATCTTGACTTTTTGGCAATTTATTTAGTTCCATATGAACAGACATGTGAATCGTATTTCCCAAATCGCATGGTGAGAACGTCAAGAATCCCAAATGCTCGTCACGAGCAATTTCAAAGTCCTTGCATATTTGAGTGACGCCAGCAATGAGGAACTCGTAGGCGGCACCTGTGGAATTAGATTTTTTTTTATTTGACAGTTTTATTAAGGCACAATTTTTTATTTTGATGGAAATTCCATTAAATCTGTCAAAATTCATTCCTACTTACGCATATTGCCACTTAGTTCCTTTACGAAAAATTTCAAGTGATCCTTTTGATTGCACCAGACATGAAAGTTCTTAGATTCATTGATGTAAATTCCACGTCCAGTTGGCCAGAATCGATAGACATTTGCAGCTTTAAGCATTGGACAGTCATCCTTAAACATGATATTATTGTCAATGAATGACTTTCTAGTCTCATTTGGCATGCTGTCGAGATCATAGAATTTTCCTTTAAGTCCACCGGTGCATAAGCACTTGACGACACCAACAAATCTCTTCTGGATCTCGTCGTAGTTCTCAAATGACATAATCGGTGCAAATGGATATTCAGCAATGTTCCTTATGCAGCTGATCTCAATTGACTTTACGTACTGATCATCAAATTGAGGTATTTTGCATGTCTCATCCCAATTCAGTTCTGGATGTTTATCATCAGCTTTAAATTGATGTAATTCCTCAATAATTGGATTGAACAGATCCGAAAAGACAAAGTAGGCATCGAAATCGCATGCAAAAGCTCCAATTGGTGCATCCAAGTACTCCAAACCAGCC
This sequence comes from Chironomus tepperi, assembly GCF_022539635.2. Taxonomy (NCBI): domain Eukaryota; kingdom Metazoa; phylum Arthropoda; class Insecta; order Diptera; family Chironomidae; genus Chironomus; species Chironomus tepperi. The sequence continues at coordinate 4,165,534 of NW_027226457.1, forward strand.
TGAATGCAGTCAAGTAAAGTTCCTTTGAAGACTGTCCTTACTTCCTTCAAATTGTCAATCATTTCCCTTGTCAAAACCTTCCTCAAACCAGCTTCAGAATCTCCAGCAAGAATCATTTCCTCATATCCTCTTTCCAATGCCAGCTGCACTTCACTTGCCGTTCGTCTAAGACTTCCTCTAAGTCTTAACAGCTCTCGCTCCAATTGACAAATTTTCATATTTGCTGCTTCCAAATCTGCTTCTAAAAGCTTATATTGGTCTTCGTCATGACATTCTAAGCACATTTCACGACGTAAGAACTTGACTGCATCTTGTGGCTTATTTTTCTGTTCATAAAGCTTTATGAGAGCTTTTGTTAAGTTGTCAACTGCACCGGTTGCTTCTAAGTATCGTCGGAAGTCTTCGCGCTTCTTTTCAAGCTGGAATTGTTGGGAATTGAAGGTTAATTGAGGATATTGTGGAAATATTGAGGATATTTGGTGATATTTTGAGGATATTGAGGTAAATTAAGATGGAATTGGATGTTAATGAGAGGATGTATGAGGTAAAGGAGTTAATTTGGACTTACGTTGCTCATATTCGATGATTTTTGATTAATTGTGATCCAAATGAATTGTAAATTGAATTAAAATTTGATTTTAAATTGAAAGTCAATGATTGCTTTGATTGGAAAATTTTGAGAAAATTGTCAAATTAATTTGGAATGATTTATGATTGATGCTGGATTTTAGTAGACAATCTTAGTGTATTCATATATCGCATGTCAAAAAAGGCACAAGGTGTTCATTAGAGCATCGCTAAGTTGCTGTGCTTGCTTACTTCGCTGGCCGTATAGATCAACTGTGATCCATGGTCTCTCGAGCGACACAAATGAAGAAGATTAAGCCATGGAGCTTTTAAGGCTCCGCTAGACCTCTTTTACTAATACCAAATGGAATCCGCCTCCGTTTGGCAGCCATATGGACACCATTTGGTCTCAACTTGGAGGCGGCTTCAATTTCTTATTAGTAATTAAGTTTTAGCGGAGCCTTCAAAGCTTTGAGACAGAGACTTCTTCATTTGTGTCGCTCGGATCTCACTCAGTTGTCGTCTAAAACTGGCTTAGTCGCTGGCTGCCCTTTGTCAATTACCAATACCCAGAGACCTATAAACACCCTCTTACTACGTCACGGGATCACGGACACGCCGTCTCGAGGCGTCACGGATACGCAAAGCTGCCTGGACATCACTATAACCTCAAAATCCAATCCAAGAATGTGCAGCCATTTGGATTACCTCAAGTTCTAAGGAATTAAGAATCTCCAAGTATGTATTCATAATTTTAAAAATAATCAAGCCGTCAACCTTAAAGAAGAGTTCCACACATGTCGAAATAATTTCAAAGATTTTTCTCATTAACTTATTTTCTTTTTCTAAGTCGCTGCCACAAAAACAGCCACAAAATTTAAATTAAAATTTTTAGAGAAGGATTTTTTTTCTTTTTATTGAGCAATTTTTTCCACGAAAGCATTAAGGAAGAAGAATTTCCATCAAAATTCATTCGGTGTGTAATTTGTATTCGTAATTTAAGGCATTCCATCATACTTGGTACGTATATATATATGAATATTTCTGTGCTATGTCAGTGGAAATGTAAAAGTAATATGTGATTTATTCTTTATATTCCCATGAGAACAAGGCACAGTAAAATGAAAGATTTTAGACTCTGAAAATGAGAAATTTGAGGCAACAGAAAAGAAATTGCTTCAATCTAAAACTCATTTTGCCTTTTTTTCATTCTTCTTTGTAGCTACATACCTCCATCTAGCATATGACGACGACGACCCTACCTCCTTCTTTTATTCTTGAGCGAGAGAAAATTGCCATTTGCTTGTGGAGTGTTTCATATATGTCAAGTTATGTCTTTCTCCTTTCGGTAGCTGATTTTTCTTGAAAGATGTGGGATGGAAGTGAAGTTGCGCTTTGTCTTTTTGAGGAAAATTTACTCAATTTGCTCTAAATTCAATTTGCCATCAATATCTTTCAATTTGCCTTGAATTCTACTCAATTTGCCTGGAATTCTACTCAATTTGCCTGGAGTTCTACTCAATTTGCCTAAAATTCTACTCAATTTGCCTTCAATTCTACTCAATTTGCCTACAATTCTACTCAATTTGCCTTAAATTCTACTCAATTTGCTTAGAATTCTACTCAATTTGCCTGGAATTCTACTCAATTTGCCTGGAATTCTACTCAATTTGCCTACAATTCTACTCAATTTGCCTGGAATTCTACTCAATTTGCCTTCAATTCTACTCAATTTGCCTAGAATTCTACTCAATTTGCCTTCAATCCTACTCAATTTGCCTTGAATTCTACTCAATTTGCCTGGAATTCTACTCAATTTGTCTTGAATTCTACTCAATTTGCTTACAATTCTACTAAATTCGCCCTCAACTCCTCTCAATTTGCTAAAAATTCCTCTCAATCCGCTTCAAATCTCTCTCAATTTGCTCTATATTCGCCCAAAGTTCCTCTTAATTCGCTCAAAATTTCCCTCAATTCGTCTGAATTCGCTCCAGATTCCTCTCAATTCATCTCATAAATTAACCTCCAAAACCCAAAAGAACTCCAATAACTTCCCAACTCGTTCCAATCTAATACCATCCTCAAGCACTCGAAACTTCTCATTTGTTCAAATATTTCTAATATGATGCTCGAAAATAAAATATAATATAAATACACATGAATTTATATGAAAAAGAAACATTCGACGAAGGCAAAAACAGAAAAGGAGGAAAATTTATGGAATTTTTTTGGGTAATGTCATGTCAACCATGGAAACTCATGAATATTCATGTTTGCGAAATCAAAATTATTTTCTTCCTGAAACAAAAAAGAATGAGTAAGGATGGAAATATTGGATTGAATTGGGATTGGAGCGCATTTTGTGATTATTTAGGAAGTAAATTAAAAAAAAATTCAAAAAAGCTCTGATAGTAAATGATTTGGTACTACTGATGTAGTGTAATAATGAGATTCGAACTTCTAACCTTTATCAATTATTAAAAGTTTTAATTTTTGTTATATAAATTTTAATGACATTTTACTTAATAAGTGTTGTTAGGTCCAGAACCGTAGCCTGAAATGATTTGAGTGTATGAGATGAAGTATAGCTTAAATCAGCCCCTATCCACCAGTAAATAAAGAATTATTTAACTCTTTTCTATTCAAGAGATATAACTCAAAGTTCAAATTAATCGACCACATGTCAAAAAAGGTGCCTATTAGGCTATTACACTTTGATGTGGAAATTAGTTAATCAGTCCTTAAAATCCATTTCATTGTTAAGATATAACACGAAGTTCGAAATAACCGGAAAAATCGACCACGTGTCAAAAATGGGGGTCTGGTGCCTCACACTTTCACTATTACACTTTGGAGTGCATTGGTGAAATTTAGCTCAAGTTAGCCTCTATCCACTGGTATATGATAAGATACATGAAATTTTAACATTTTTGTATAGATTGTAAAACTTTGGACAGGTTTTGGAATTTTTGTATAAAAATTCTATCAAATTGAATTGGGGTACAAATAGACCCTCCAGCACCCCTTAGAATGCACCCATGGATAAATCACATAAACCACTTCCAGACACACAGCCAAACCTCCACAAAACAATTCAACTCCCACCAAAAATCCAGCTAAAAATAATCATCATAGTATGAAAGCAAGAGACTCTCATTTTCCGAGATGCCATGGCAAGTGAAATGGAGATTCCACCATTTCTCTTTTAACCTTTTTCCTTTGCTTTCCCAATCCAATTCCACCCACCCCCATACTGAAAAAGAAAATAAAATATTTCTTTCTCTTAAGCAACCCACACACAACAATCGTACACAATAATATATTGTATGAGGAAGAACGGCAAGCAGAAGCAATAAAGAAGTTCAGCAATTTACCACGCATGGAAGAGAAAGCAACATATTTCTGAATATGTACACACACAATTTTTTTTGACTCACTCCATCCATAACCATTATGTGCCATATACGTAAAGCGAGCAGCATAGGGTTTTTTGATTAAAAAAGGATATAACAAAAGGTTTGTTTATATTTGTTACCCAGCATTTTTCCGTGAGTCTTGGGGTTGTCATACTCATGATGTCTCTCATATCAATGAAATAGTCAAAGCAACAACCCAAAAAAAAAAATAAGGAGAGGTTCTTTACGCTCCATACATGAAGATAACAAGGACAAAATTACATAAAGGAATGTTTATTGTGTATATTTTGCGATATAAACTCTTGTGTGCTTCACATGCGATAAAATTTTACGAGAGCGAAAGCGATGGAGGATGACATTCTACTTACTTTGCTGTATGAAGGAACTTCTTTGCTTACTTTTTCTTGCTTTATTTTTGTTGCTAAATTGAAATTATTTTGTGGATATTCACTCGCTTTTTGCCAATATAAATTGAGTTTCTTTTATCAGATAAGACAGCATTCATCATAAGCTGATTCGCATATGCAGAAAATGATGGAGAACAATCAAGCTTTTCTAGCATGAAGACAATCAGCTTTTCGGTTTTAACCAGAAAAAAATCCATTATTTTTGTGTGCATATTCTGAGTTGAGAAAGTTTGAATGGATGTTTGGAGAGATTGAGGATGGGATTTGGTGGATGAAGCGCATGCAGCTATATACTAGACCTTATTGAATATTTAAGTCCGGAAAAATGAAGTGCGAGAAATTTCTGGAAAGAATGAAGATGGAATTTAGTGTATGAAGCGCATGTAGAGTAGGTCTTGATGAACATTTAGGTTCGAGGAAGCCTGGAACTTTGGATACAAAGTCAATTGCCTGATTTGTTAGTTTAAGTTCAATTTATGCCAAATTTTAAAATATTTAAAAATGCCGAAATAATAAAAGACATAAAAACGTACGACGGCAAAGGTTCGAATCCTACAGAAATCATTCATTTCAAATTTTTCGTTAATTGAATTTTTTTTGCCAAATTTAGTCCTTAATTTCAACCTCAAAGCCCAAACTCACGTCAGTCAGCCAATACCAGCCCCAACTCACTCAATACAATCAATAACAATCCTCTCTCTTTTTACAATCCACCAAGAAATATCATTTAAGCAAGTAAGCATCCCATTCTTTATACATCTGAATATGTGACATACATACATACCGATTTGAGCTTATTCATTTCCATAAGAAATACAAAATAAAAAAATTTCCATCGTTAAGTTATTCACTCGTTCAATCACCCTTCATTCGAGCATTTTCTTTGTATCCATGCTAGATACACGAGTAAAGTCCTCGCTGTCAAGCCACCCTTATTTTAAATTGGATGAAAAAAAAGAGAACAAAACTTTTTTTGGTGTGTGGAGATATGTGTGTGCTTTGTATGAATGAGTGCCAATGTGTGCTTTTATGGGGATTTGAGAAAATTGGATGGGATGGATGTTCAGCTTTGTCCGGGATTTTGGGAAATTGATTTAATTGATTTGTATGGATAGATGAATTTAAAATTGAGGATTTGAACCTGGGATTGAACCCAGGATCTTGGGTATGTAAGGCCAACGCTCTACCATTTAGACCACTGATGCCATTTCACTGCCAGAAAACCGTTGACTTTTAAATATTCATAAATTTTCTGTATGAAATGTTACTGGATGTTGTTTTGTGGGTCAGGAAGTGGCTTGGACCTAACTGGATCTTACTTTTTAGGTAGAGGAAGTTAAAACATGTCTAAAAATGTCTGAAAAATCAAGCAGCAGCCAAGGATAAGAACAAACAGACCAAATACAGTCAATTTCCAATTCCATGCTTGAATATCTCCAAAAAACTGGAAGTGATTGAAAGTTTAGTCACAAAATTTTATTGAATAAATTCATCCAATTCACCTTAAGGCTAGAAAGCAGTAGTAGTAAACTTTGTCAATAGCTACATGATACTTAAGTAACTTTTATTGCCACATATAAACGATATGAGAGCATAAGCTTTATCTTTATGTACGGCAATTTCGCCTATTGCTCATATATAGTCAAAATATCTATTCAAATGAGTTCTCATTAAACTCACAAAAAGACATAAAGAATTTTTATGTCATGGAGCAAGAAAAAGCAATTAAAAATTTTACTTCCATTTGCTGTCAGTTGAGAATAGAAGACAAATAAGTTTTTCGTACCGAAGGAAAATTTACGTCAGTTACAAAAAAAAATTTTCTAATTGTCGCTCAGTCGCGCATTCAAATGACATGTGTGTATATCCAAACAGCATATATACATGCTGTAGATTACATAAGTAAGTAGCAAAAGTTTTATTTCGAGTAATCAACGATAAAGAAGGTGGAAATCCAGTTTAATTTGGATATGCCGTTAAATTGATATTTACGTATTCCCCGGGAACTGATTAAAATAGTAGCGGGGAAATTTAAATTGTTTATGGCATAAATAGAGTTGGATATAAAGTTAAACTTACTGTATAATTGAATTGACATGGATGTAGAATTTTAAATTCAGGCAGATTCGTTTTACTTATTAATTAGGATTATATGTGTGTGTATGTGGATGCTGGAGCTGAATTTGTGGATTTATTTGAGGATATAGAGGCTGCAGTTAGTCATTAAATGAGATTTTCTTTTCTTTATTTGATCAATCGCCCCATTCTTAGGTTTTATATCTCAAGGTAGGGATTGAACCCCCAGGTACGGTTCAAATCCCAAAGGAGGGTTCAAATCCTAGCAGTAAAGGCCAGTTATCAGGTTTTATTGGACAAACTGTGTCTTCATGAGTGTTAGCAATGATTTCACAGTTTAAACTACAATGGACTAGTAACTCTGCAACATGAAGATCCTTAACCCGTACTTCAAGTCATTGTCTACAGTATGGTTGTAATACATGACTTGTGACCAACAAAGTCAAGCGTACGCTTCAAGTTTACGAAACAGCACTAGGTGTACTAGGTACCTGAAAACGAGAAGCTTCTAGGAATAACAAGTCAACAAAGCATCAATAACATCTCAAATGGAGATTCAGACCAGGAGATACGACTGGATAAGACATACACTTCGAAAAAAGAATGTCAGAGAAAATGTCAAAATGCTTTCAAGAAATCCCGGTTCCGGAAGATTTTTGGGACCTAAACGGGATCAGGCTTGGACTTTCTCAAAATTTCTCAATCCTGACCCCGAGTAAGCATAAATGACATTGCTGGGACAGAATCACAAGTTTGTTGCACCGCTCTTGGTTGGAATCCAAAAGAGACAAGCGACCAGGAGATCTGTAAGATACTTGAAACAGAATAGTGATGAAAGGATGTCAGTTAATCGTGTGTACAGAGGATTTGTACAATCTAGACGACAAAGCTAATAACAGATTCAGATGAAAAGCTTTTTGTTGAACCTGAGCTCCATCTGACAAGGAAACTCTTACTGTTAGGAACATGGTTACAGTAGTAAGTAAGTAAGCACTACAATATCACAGTGTATAGTTCTAGAACTGCTGTAAAAGACAGCATAATATCTTGTAATTAAAAATTAGTTAATAAGTTACCAGGTAGTGATTAAAACTTAATAATTCAAAATTCTTTGCTCCTCTGTCTATGGCATTGAACTGAATATTAACGTAACTATAGCCACTAATGTTGTCAACCAGCTTAACTATCAAAAAGTTATGAAATTAATCTTGAAATTTCCATACACAAAAAAAAGTTCCAATTACCATCCAAACAGTCATAAATTGATAATTTACACCAGTCCTCGACACAGCAGCAGCATCTTTACGTAACAGAACGTAAGTAGTTATGCAAACACACCATATCGTAAATGAAAAGGATGAAGAAGCAGAAGAAGAAGCACAAAAAAAAGCAAAAGCCATTTCATTTCGAAAACACATTAGAATCGACATAAAGGAGGTATGAGGAAGTATAAAAAAATGTGTGTATCAACCCACATCCTTTCCAATTCTATCGAATTTCTCTCTTTTTTTGCACAGCATAAAGTAATAAACAGAAAATCGTAAGTAAGAGTGGCAAAAACGACCTGAAACCATTTCAATGAAGGAAGAATAAGAAGAAGCACGATGATGTGGTGATGTGAATGTAACGACCGTGAGGTTCACTAGAGGGGTGGTATGGGGATATGGAATGAAATGTCGATGAGGCGGAAAAGAAGGGATGAATATTGAAAAACGTGTATTGTGTATCGAATGTATGTGAATAGGATACAATAATAATGTATTAAAATCCAACCCCTCTATCGTTCGTACTCAACAAGCGTGTGTGTTAGCAGTACAGTATCCGATGCCGCAGCAACCATCATCATCATCATCTACATTATGCATGTGTATTAGTGTATATGGAAATTTATGCTTCTTCTTTTTTTGCACACATAGAGCGAATAACCAGCAAAAAAAGATGGAAATAAGGCAGGAGATGAATGTTGGAATGGGAGATTATTTTCCATTTTATTTCGCCAATTCCACCCTCAAACATACATAGCGCAAAAATCACCCTTCGAAATGTATATATGCTATAGAGAATATCTGTCGATTCTCCTTTTCAATAGCTGCGTTTTTTCGAGGACTTGTTTTTGGATGTACAGTAGATTTGGATTGTCTGGCTGGTTATTATGGGCAGATTTGTCAAACAGGTGCCTGTGACAGGCAAAAATCGTACAAATTCTTGATAATTTATAGGGTTTTTTTCTTAGAAAACCATACAAATTACCAAGAATTTGTACGGTTTTTGCCTGTCACAGACACCTGTTTTGCAACTCTGAGTATGGGGAACTGTTGATATTGCTGTTGATATGGACTTGGAACTACTGAGTTTCGAACCTAGAACTACACTAAGGTGTTCAATAAACTCCAAATTCTGTCCGGAAAACAAAACTGCAAGAAATTCGACACTAGGAAAGTATCAGACAGTTGTAGAGTCAGCATTGACACGACTTTGGCTCCATGTCTCCACAATTCTGTCCATATAGCACATTTCAAGCATCGAATGACACTCGAACTTATGTTAGTCATTTGACTGAGCTATGTTGAATCAATAAAGAGCCATAGTGACTTCGTGGTTAAGTTTTCTTACTTTTATTGTCATATCGATCCTGGGTTTGAAACCTAGTTAGTCAAAAGTTCAATTTGCGACTAATATTGAGCCTAATTTGATACATTTAGGTCAATTTAGGCTATCAAACAGAAGTTGTTGTCCATAGCCTGGTATAAGAACCTGTTCAACCTCTTTACTACCAGTCTATGAATAGCAAACAATCGCATGAGTTGGACAGGTAAAGTACAGAGAAGGCAAAGAGTTTGCGAGAAAGATCGAAGAATTCATAGATTGGATATGTTGAAAAGGACGCTAGAGTACTTAATATCTCAAACTGGCTGAAGGTTTTGAAGGAAAGTGCTTGTCTTTAAACATTCACTACTCGTGGCAATGGTCCCTTGTGCGTCCTAGCCAAGGAAGTTAGTAAGTAAGTAAGTATGCAAAACCAGACAATTTTACCCGTCCATGGACATGAACTGTTGATAGAGACAGTGCTACATTTGGAATCAGTAATTGCCAGGCATTAGCCAGCTCCAGGTCACATCTAGAGGAGATCATGGATCACAATTGATATCAAGAGGACCAATTAAGTAACCCAGCGTACCTTGACACCTCAATACACTTACCTGACACCTCAAAATCCTTCAAAATCACCAATAAGCGCCACATTCCTCCTCAAAATACTCATCCAACACCTTCCCAACTCATTCTACTTCCTTTGCTATTTCAGAAATATAAATATATACGCAATCCATTGCTAAATATACATACATACAAACATCCATACACTTTCTTTTTCAATATGAACTGGTATCAAAGTGCTACTGCCACTGCTGTGACTGTGATATAAAAAAAGGGGGAGATCAACATGCAAAATAAATTTTCGTATCGACTTTTTTTTTGTATATATGCAAAATTAATGTCTCTTCTGATCCGTTCCACTTACATACACTGTACATTTTGCAGGATGAACTGTAGTGATGGAAAGGAAGAACATTTTAAAATAGATAAATAATGAAGAAGTCTGTGGGTAAGTCTAAAATTATCTTTTTGTGAAAAGGAAGATTTTGTTACTTCTGCGAGCCCTTGGGGTGAATGTAGGGATGGTTGATGGGGTGACTTAATTTAATGGTTAAGGAATTGGAATTTAGTGGCTTTATTTTGCAAAATATTGAGGTTATGAAGCAGTTTAGATTGATTTGAATCATTTCTTGTGGTTACAGTTGCTGCTTTTCAGGTTACAGGATGTAAAGCCTTTCCAAATTGACATGACATTCAATAGGATTCGAACTTACATCTCTGTAAAGACTGACATTGCGTATTGGGTTTGTACCTTAGTATTACAGCCTCAAACTTATCAGCATCTAACCCTACTCCCCATAATCACACCCTCCAACATCCTCCACATCCCCACCTTTTCAGAATCTCTCACAAAATCCATCCAAGGACACAATATCCTATTCTTACACTCCATTGAATAAGAAAATGAAATAAAACACGCTGAATGACGCAAGGTATTGAATAGCAAAGCTCAAAAATATACAAAAATATGAATTTGAATACAATAAAATGTTTCTGAAATGATAAGCAATTGTGATGATGATGCTGATGATTTATGCGCATTTTCATATTTATTGTTAGTTTGGTAATTACGTCAATTTGATTATAAGTTGGGAAGAGAGTGTGTTGTGGGGGCAGTGTTGAGTTGTTGGATGACTCTAGGGCAGAGTTGGCTGGACTTTGGAGTCCGGACTTCGAAATTAACTTCATTCCGGACTCCAAAAGTGAGACTCCACATTTGAGTCCTGCCAACTCTGCTCTAGGAAGGACTGACTTACTTAATTCGCTGACCATTATATGGCCTATTTCAGTTGGCATCTAAAACTGGCTCTATAGCTGGTTCCCTTTTGCCAGTTACCAATAACAATTACCATTTACTAAAGGCTTAATTTATCCCGCTTAGCTAAGCCGTTTTCTTAGCCAGCTAAACTTTTTCGCTTAGCTAAGCTGATTTTAAGCCGCCGTCGACTAAAAAATCAGCGGCTTCGATCTCTGATTTATCCTTATGGATTCCATTTATCTGCTTTTGATTACTGTGAGACACGAAAGGATGATAATAATGAGATAGGATTCCTGGCGCTGTTCAACGTGAATTTCAAAAGCGCTAGCCTGATGGCACTGCAATCCCGATTGACCATAGAATCTATTGTACCAATGTAACAAGAAGATGCTTGATACTGAATTTCCCAAAGAGATAATGAGTATAGTCACATGATTCAACAATTCAATCAAGGTACGTGAGTTTGGACAGCATCTGCAGGGATTTAAGAATGGAACTTAATGCTGAAAATGGCTTAATAATCTGAAAATTTAATGAAAAACTGAAATAAATGTCTGATAAAATATTTTAGACATAAAGTAAGCAACACTTATTTATTTTAGATCGAAAGCATTTTATTAGGTCTAGAAAGCAGCGTTGATACATGAATTAGATACAAAAATCATTCAGAAACATAGAAGATCTGGTCATCGGTTTGAAGGATTTTGATTCGTACGGCTGCAGTTTTCGACTGTACCTTATAGTTCATCCAATACTGCATTCCTCAATTGCTATAGATTGCCAAGTTTATTACTAGACAGGTCCACTGTTTTCAGCCTGTACCATTCATGAAATAACCACGAATCTCCATCCCTTAAATTGCCATCTCAAAATTGTATCAAATCCACTTCCAAAAGGTCATTTCATCTCAATCTCATATTTCCCAGCCACAGCCAATCAACAAAATATCCCAAAAATTTCTATCATCGATTTCCATCCACACAAAAAAATCCTTGCCTTAAGGATAATCATTAAATTCAAAATTTATTTGGGGAATGGGCATCCAACACAAAATACAGCAAAATTTGGCCGACAGCAAAAAATGGATGATGAATTTCTGACCGTTGCTAAGGACGGTTGCTATGAACGGAAACGATGGCTGATTGCGGTCACGTCATTTTCTATCCCCTTTTTCTATTTTATAGCCAAACAAATTTAAATTTCAGTTACTTCCATAGAAAGTGTAGGATATACATAATAGCAACAATGAGGAAGGGAAGGGGTTGATGCCTGTATGTACATTAATAATATAACTTTAAGCTACAAAATAAATTTAGGAATGAAATATTACGCATAATACACCCTCTCTCTAGTGTGTAGCCCTTTGATGTCACAACTCATGTCTACATATATACTCAAATTCATCCATTATTGTACGTTATGCTGTATAATTCCTTTTATCTAGAGATGAAAATGGAAAATGGTTTCTGACATTATATTCAGCCTGTACTTTTTTAATGGAAAATGGTTATTTCATCCTTTATGCTGATCGTGTGTATGGGATTTTGCACATTTAATATAGATTGCGAAAATGTTGAGGAACAGAACGGGAATGATAAAATGGAAGCATTGCTGCATATCTACAATTCCTTTTATCAGTCGTTTGTCATCTTGAATAATGTCAGTAATGGGAACTTTATGCTGGATAACCATAAATAGTACTTACTGATATGAGGAATTGTTACTGTTTTTGGAGGAAGTAATGGGATTTGAAATTAGGAATTGAAGAATATTTGATGATTTTTTGGGAATTGAACTTTGGAAATTTTAGATTGTTGAGTTGTTGCTGAGTTGTAGGAAGATGCTGGGATGTTCTGGCAACTAAGTTATTGTCTGATGCCTATCCGGCTTTTTGTTAGAGGTCTAATATAATGCATTTGAGGCTTTTGTATATTTAATCGATTTTAAGAAGAAATAGGATGTTTCCTGACAATTTGGACAGTATTGAGAATCGAACTTGAGTTCCTTTGATTTTAAATCGAACTTGAGTTTCTTTACCATCCTTTCCTACATATCCAATTCATAATTATTTTCCTGGCTCCACATATATCACAATAGTCATCTATGCCTTACAATACCTTTGAATATTCATCAATCCACCCAATATCCATATCATTACAAAAATTCAAATCAGTTCCACTGACGCAAATATTCTCATATCCATATCAAGAATCATTCCTAATCTCACGTGTCCTAATAACGTCATTCCACATTCACATTCGTCACTTATTTCCATAGAAACGCATCATCTCATTTTACATCATTTTTAATTTATTTCGCACTGTAAGCCAGTTGATGATTGTTACATCTTCTGCATTATATCCAAATCCATTGTAAAAGGAGCTTGTTTTTTGAGAATCCTTCACATGATCCTTCTTCCATTATATCATTCTTAATCTTATACGTCTCAAAATCTCAAAAGTACACATTACTTCTATGAATGAATCTTAGACATGTGTGGCAGAGCTACCTACAAATTCCAATTAAATCACTTGGAATTACTTCTTAATCGAAAAAAATTGAAATTTAATCGCTTGATTTTGATGTTTTAAAATTGAAACAATTTATTGGATGTGGATTTCCAGGTAAAGCTGAGTATCATGCGGATTATGAAAATCTGTCATTTTCGAATATTTTAAGGCACGTGTGGAAAAAATATGAAATTCTTGAGAATGAAATTCAGATGTTAAGAGTTGTGTCGTATGCTGGGATTATTTTTTTGGAGAATTTTGCAGCATAAACAAGGCTGTTGAGGATGGAATGCTTGGGGAAATTTGAGAAAAAGAAGGATTTTAATGCTAAGTTCCGATATTTAAGCAAAAAAAAAAATAAAAATGCAGAAATAAAATATCAAAACCGAACAATTTTATAATCATTAATCTTAATGGGAATCGAACCTTTGTCCTATGTTTGAAAATTCATTCATGAAGTATGAACTACAGCAATTTGGAATATAGACTGGCAAAATACAAACTTAAACTATTTCCTGCTTATTAAGCCCAAAATGTCATCAATTCTGTGACTTTACTGCTGACTTCTTGTTGGATTTGGATAGACAATGAAGATTTAAGAATGCTTTTTGTCACTTTTTCCGAGAATGCGCCGGTAGCTCAGTGGTAAAAGCACATAACCACAAATCTAGAATGTGAGTTCGAATCCCACTAATTCCAATGATCTGAGAAATTCTTTTTTTTTTTGCTCTAGAACCTTAGAAGTAGTAAGACACATTTTAACCATGACTGTCCAAAAATTCACAAAAACATTTCCACCTCAAAAATCACCCAAAATTCCCATCCATCACCAAAATCACACATTTAATGGTCAATATTTATACAAAAACTCAAACCGCCCTTTACCGACTCAAAACATACACACGATTAATCATGACTCGTGTCTAGTCATAAATCTTAATTGCAAATCCTCAGTTCATCATGAAAAAAAATTTACTTTAAATTATGCGACTGTCTATTCATTTTCCATAAATTTTTATTAATGTCACTCCTCTATGTCCTATCCTTAATTTACATAAAAATATATTTGTCGAATGTCCATTTCCACTCGTTTAAGCTTGCATGAAATATGAATATGGTCAAAAAGGAATGAGCTGAGAGGTCAAAGTGTGACAAAAATTGACCCCTCGTGTAGTTAACATGCCATGGACCCCTTTACTATATATGCTCGGACATTCAACACATTTGCATTAATTTTCTTCATCCTTTATTGTTATGTTTATGCCATTTGCCTTCCATATAAATGGTTTCATTGGTCAAGAATAAACAGAACTGGATTTTTTATGTGAATATGATTTATGGCATGGACAGACGTTTGCAATAATGTAATTAGTATATAGGTGATTGAACATGCAATTTTGTGGATGTGATTTGATTAAGCTTGATGGGATTTTTATGGGATTTTGTGGATGATTTTGGGAAGATTGTTGGGGGTTTGTGGATTTTTAGAGTGACTTCTCACTTCGCACGAGTTCGAGTCTCAAATTGTAAATTTTTATTCGATTTCGTTGACTAGTTTGACTAGTTGAACCACTGGAGTAAGTTATCCGGATGTTTAAGGGAGGATTTTTGGGGGTTTGTGGACTTTTTGGGGTGAAAAGCACAAGTTCAAGTCTCAAAATGTCGATTTTCATTCTCAACTACTTGATTACTTTTTTATCGATTACGTTGAGTCACTGGAGCTAGCCATCCGTGCAACAAAATACGGCGAATCACTTTTTGGATCAAATTCAGCTGTCATGGTGCCTTTAGAGTAGCTTTTGCGTCTTTTCGTTAATATGGCGACGGACCGGTGCTCTAGCAATTACGTTGACCTATTTTGGCTAGTCAACGCACTTCAATTGCTTCCTCAATTCAAACATTGTGGATATACTTAAGTTTCCAATTATACATCATGTCCACTCAATCTTAATTCACTTTCACATAGCTTTTCAGTTCCAATTTTCAATCATTTTCATTATTTTATCCAATTTTCATTTCTATCACAAACTCATAGCTACTTATAGCTTCTTATATCCTCAAACTTCTTATTCAAATCACAGTCATAAATATATTAAAATAAATTTTTAATAAAAATCCTTCCTATCATCACGACTTACTACATAAAAATGCCACACATTGCTTCAATGACTGACTATAGTGCGAAACTCTTTTCACTTACGGAATGAATTAAATATCAAATGATTTCTACCTGAATAAATTTAATATAACGCAATAGAATAATAAAAAAAAAATAGGAAAGGAGAGAAGTTTTACATAACAATGGAGCCAGGACCTCATACATAGTGCTGCTATGGAATTAATAAAAAAAAAAATATTCAA
This sequence comes from Chironomus tepperi, assembly GCF_022539635.2. Classification (NCBI taxonomy): domain Eukaryota; kingdom Metazoa; phylum Arthropoda; class Insecta; order Diptera; family Chironomidae; genus Chironomus; species Chironomus tepperi. The sequence goes on from NW_027226457.1 coordinate 4,181,285, forward strand.
TTTTTGACACAGACTGTTATGGCATATGCAACAGCGAATGCTATTTCCTATTGAAATGAATGAATAAAGAGAGGATCTATGGTGTGCAGTAAATAAATTTATGCAAATTAATTTTTTATTTCCTACCGTCATCATCATCAATGGCATCATATGTAGCACATAGAATAGAATCCTGCAAAGTTAAACATACTACTGAGTTTGGCACTGGTTTATGTAGTTTGGTTGTGAGTGTGTAAATGGGATGCAGATTTTTTGAGATATTTGTAGTTATTGAGTAAGTCGAGTCTCAAGTCCAGTCTCTAGTCAAATTTCAAGTTGAGTCTCAAGTCAAGTCTTAAGTCAAGTCTCAAGTCGAGTCTCAAGTCAAAACTCAAGTTGAGTCTCGAGTCGAGTTGCAAGTCGAAACTCAAGTCGAATTTCAAGTCAAGTTTAAAGTCAAGTTGCAAGTCAAATCTCAAATTGAGCTTCAAGTCGAGTCTCAAGTTGGGCCTCTACTCGAATTATAAGTAAAGATCCAAGTCGAGTCTCAAGTTAAATTTCAAGTTGAATCTCAAGTAGAGTTTCAAGTTGAGTATCAAGTTGAGTCTCAAGTCGAGTCTCAAACTGAGTTTCACGTCGAGTGTCAAGTCAATTCTCAAGTTGAGTCTCAAGTCGAGTATCAAGTCAAGTTTCAAGTCGAATCTCAAGTTGAGTCTCTAATCAAGTGTCAAGTCGAGTCTCAAGTTGAATTTCTAATGGAGTTTCAAGTTGAGCCTCAAGTCAAATAGAGTCAAGTTGAATCAAGTTGAAAAAGCATCAATTTCTGCTCATAAATCTCACAAAATCCAATACTATGAAGCCTCTCAACATAAATCTCAAATAGTTAATCAAAATGTAAATCCATCACTTCCAAAAAAACTAAATCTTAATTTATTCACTCACATAAATCACAAAGAACTGCCTCTGAATTGAAATATTTCCTTATTCTACTTCAAACTGACGAGATAGTGACATTCTATACCATCAAAATTGTCTCAATTCAAAAGGTGTCAATGATAAAAATCTTCAATCAGCTATTCTGTCCTTCATCATCTTTTCCAGCTATTTCAGTTTAAAAACTATGCAGAACAAAAAGAAAACTAAAAATAGCGAAGGACAATGAGAAGGTTTAAGGTGAGAATTATTCATTCAAAAAGGTCTTCAATAACGATAGAGAAGCAGCGTGCATCAAGATAAAATCAATTTCTTGTTAAAGGGAATGAAAAAGTTAATTGAAAGGGCCTCTTTCGTACTTTTGATCCGCAATGAGGTGAAAAGGATGAACAAGAAGAAGATGATAAAAATGTTTGAGGAGATTTATGTGAAGTTAGTGGTTTTGTGGAGGGAATAGGAATTCTTTTAAGTCAAGTAGAATGAGAAATAGACACTCAAGTCAAGTAGAATAAGGAGACATTAATTGGAGTCATGTAGAGTGGCTTAAGACTAACTTTAGTCAAATAGAGTGGCATTAGACTAGTTTGAGTCAAGTAGATTGAGATAAGACTAGTTTGAGTCAAGTAGAGTGGCATAAGACTTGTTTGAGTCAAGTAGAGTAGGATATGACTAGTTTGAGTCAAGTAGAGTAGGAATAAGACTAGTTTGAGTCAAGTAGAGTGACATAAGACTAGTTTGAGTCAAGTAGAGTGGCATAAGACTAGTTTGAGTCAAGTAGAGTAGAAATAAGACTAGTTTGAGTCAAGTAGAGTGGCATAAGACTAGTTTGAGTCAAGTAGGTTGCAAAAAACATCATTCTAACTTCAACAAAGTCTTCAATCTTCAATTTCTTAGAACACACAATCCATCAGACAACAAGAGCACTCTCCTAACTTCAAATATCATTCCACATTGTGTGTTCCTTTTCCTCCTTACTCATTGAAATACTCTCAAATGTACAAAATGAGTAAGTAAGTAAGTAGTAATCAGAAAAAGGGTTAAAAATAAAAATTCCTTTATATACTTTCGTCATTATGTATAGATGCGATAGATAGTAAGGAGTAAATAGGTAAAAGGGTTTCTGGAATCTTTTGCATTTAAATGGAAATAAAGATTGTGAAATTAGATCACATGACATGACAAAGGCATAAAGTATCTTTAAGATATATCCCTAAAGGGGTGCCGATTTTACTTCCTTCATGTCACATTAATTTTTGTTCTATTTTAACCGTTATTGTATGTAATTTAGATATGTGTGCCACCCTCATTTTAAAATCACTAAAATGCAAAATGGAACAAGCAAAAATTTAAAATGCTCACATGGAAATGAGATTGGATATATGTGTGTACGGTTAGCAACGGCAATAATGACAAATTTCCATCGACAAGCCTCATAAATTTAAAATGAATTTTTACAGTGAAATAATAATGATTGCGCGCAATATTGCCATGAAATGACTGTAACTGTTGAAATTGAATTGGGTCACACATGCTTGGATTGTTAAAGGAAATTTATTATTGTTGTTGTTGTTGTTTTGTTACTTAGGCTGATTTATTTAAATTTTTTATATTTTTTTGTCAAGTAATGGATTGATGGGTTGACATTTTGTCTGAATTACTGATGCTTTGTTAAGTTGCTAATGCATGCTGACATTTGTAATGCGTTGATGCTTCTAAAATGCTGTCAAATCCAATTGTTAAGGTTTTAGAATTCTATATTTAATGATATTCCAAAATTCAAAATTTAACGGCTTTCAAAATTTCAAATTTGAACGTTTTTCGAAATTTCAAAATTTAACGGCTTTCATAAATTCAAATTTGAATGATTTTCGAAATTTCGAAATTTAACGGCTTTTAAAAGTTTAAATTTGAGCATTTTCGAAATTTCAAAATTTAACGGCTTTTAAAAATTCAAATTTGAATTGAAATTTTTGACTAAATCATGATTCACATCTCATGCGCTCTAGTTCCATCTTCTACCCTACACCATTCCCAACCTTACTCTGCAATTATTTATTGTCAATCCAAAATAAAAGTTATATAATTTAAATAGTGTAATTTCTCTTCCAGCCCATTTATGCATGCAAATATAATGAAAGAGTTAAAAAGGAAATGTAATTCGATAGCTGCATAAAATGCAGTTCTTGATTTTCAGCACCATTAATCTACAAAAATTTTATATTCCTGACATATGCAAGTCAAATTTCAATTTTGCAAATGGCCGTAATTTAAATAACAAAAAAGGAGTTTTGAGAGCACTCAACGAAATAATCAATTCCATCTGACCACATATAGAGCTGCTACTGGTCCTTCAAATGTGTTAGTTAAGAGCCACTTCCATTACCAATTTTATATTTTTTTCATAGTTGAAGTAAGTGCGAGAGGAGAATAATTTTGAATAATAAATGAAGCTTATCGGGAGGTTGAGATCATGAGAGGAAGTAGAAAAATTGTTACAGATGTAAATGTTGATGCTGAACTAGAATGTGATGCAAAAAATTAAAAAAAATTTAACGGTTTTAAGAAATTTGAAATTTTGCGTCATTAAAAATTGATGCAAAATTTAACGGATTTGAGAAATTTGAATTTTTGCGTCTCTAAAAATTGTTGCGAAAATTTAACAGTTTTTAGACTTTGAAATTTTGATGCAAAAATTTAACGGTTTTGAAAAATTTGAAATTTCGCATCACTTAAAAATGATGCAAAAATTTAACGGATTTTAAAAAAATTTAAAATTTTGCGTCATTTAAGTTATTAAAAAAATTCAAAAATTTAACGGTTTTGAAAAATTCAAATTTTTGCATCTTTAGAAATGACGCGAAAATTCAAAAAATTCGTTAAATTGAAATTCAAATCCAAATTTGACAAACAATCCAAGTAAACCATCCTAATTTTCTATAAAATACCCTTCAATCCCATTCACAAAAGCAATCAAGTTACACGGAAGCAAAGTACAAAAATTATCTAATTCAGGAAGAAGTAAATACACACAGATAAATTACCCAGCTTGAGACTTCTGAATAGCTCTCATGAAATCAATAGTAAAGCTGACATTTTTAGCACATCTTGACAAAAAAAGGATAGCAAAAGGTGAATAGATACATAGACATAAGACATTCTATTGTTCAAAAAGTAAAGGATTGCGAAAAATATTTCACAGGTAGCAAAAATCTGTTGCTCCTTATTGTTCATTTATTGTGAAAATAAAATATCCAAACAAACAGTATATCCTTCAGATCATGAGAACTAAAGTTAATGTGTCTTTATGGTATTTATTATGTTTGCTTGATTTATAGTTCCTTGAACTTTCTTTGTGCAGATATCTGTTTGTGAGTTCATTTGACTTTTGTTTTGTGGATTAGAGATTTGGAAAGGATTTTTATGAGTTTGTTTTGGTTCTTTTTGAGTTTGGATTATGAGTTGACAAATTGTTGTGGGAATATGTAGATTGGTAGGTTTGAGAATTTGGAGAGGAATTTAAGAGTAATACATAGTATGGATGACACTTTGGATGTGCTGACCATTTGCTGATCAATTGGACATTGTGTGGATTTTCATTCGATTACTGTACCTTCTTTTGGTCGCTTGTCGTTGTAAAATGTTGACTTGATATTAAGAATTGGCAAATATTAACCAGTATTCAGGCATCATCTAAATGAATTCATGAATCACATTGATCTTTAAATTCAAACTCACAAAAGCAAATTCAAAAAAAATCTGAATTTTTTTGCTTTTAAGTTTAAGATTTGTCATAATTTTTATTCATGGCTTGGTGGCCTAATAGGTAAAGTACTAGACAAGTAATCTAGTGTCATGGGTTCAATTCTCACTCCGAGCAAACTTTTTCAATTTTTTTTTATATTTTTTTTTTATCAGATTTTTAGAATTTTTAAAAGAAGTCGGATTCAGTGCCAAATAAGCAGCAAGAAGCCAGCACGTCATTAAAAAAATTTTCATATTCACATTAAATCTTCAATTTGATTCCTTTTTTCAGGCAAAATAAAAAGTATTGTATAGCATTATTTTGGAATAATTCATAGCATCTCTTCTAGGTTTCGAACCTTGGACAGCAATCATGTCTTCATAATTTGCAACTTCTAGAGTTCCTTCTATTTACACTAATAGATCTTTTTAATTTTAATCACATATCTGACAAATTTGCTACATAAGTTCCCACAAATTCAAAAAAATCCCTTCCTTACATCTTAAAAAATTCAATTTCTGCATATTGCAATTCCACAATCTGTCAAAAAACTGCATTCATATCCAAAAATCCATATAAATAATTAATTTCCTTTTTCCAATTCCCATACCAAATAGAAATACGAAACATTTATGCAATTTGCATTTAATCCTTCTTTCCCATCGAAATGTATCGTCAATGCTATTAAAATTATTTCCATTTAAATCAGCATACATGTCATAAAAAGAAAGGATATGCCATGTAACATAAAATAAAAGAAATCAATAGAAATATTGCAAGATGCTGGATTAAAAATCTGGGTGGAAGGAATATCGTCTTGCAGCAAAAAAAGGGGTGCCTTAAATTTGCCTATTCAAATGTGAACAGTTACTCTACATATGTGCATAATTTACCCCGACAACAATGTCCCGGGACATAAAAAAAAGGGTTACGTCTTTAAGACGCTTGCATATGCAATTTATACCTGGATGTGCAAATTACAGCATCTGCATAAAATTTCTGATCCATTTTCGTCGCATTAAGCGTGTGAGAACCTTTTTTTGTGTGCAAATTTCATAAACTGTCATTTGTGCTTCTCATAAAATATGAATGTGATGCTGAAATGAAATGAAATGCATTATGAAGTTTTCATTCTTCTGTATGCTGTAAATGAAATTAAAATGAAAAGCATTTTCACATGCTATGGATGTACATTATAGTGTGTTATGCTGTTACAGGATGAATATTGTGTCTTTTAAATTAAATCTTTTTTTTGTGTGAGAACAGATTTTAGATGGGGTTATGGAAGGGGTTAGATGTTCAGTTTGTCGGGTTTGGAGCGCTTGTAACAGTCACAGCTGATCTGTACGGACAGTGAAGTAAATAAGTAAATGTTAATAACTTGAGTCAATTTTAGGTTAGAATAAGATGAAGAGACATATGCTAGGCATCGGTAGGGCTAGCTTTAGTCACCATATAAGGCAGTGGTGGACAACCTTATATTTTTGCGGCACACCTTGGTGCTAAGCTTTGATCGAAACTGCCAACGACATAAGGGGTACACGACATGCCATTTTCAAGAAAATCTGGCGACTCATTAGTGTGCCGTGGCACCCTGGTTGGCCAACACTGGCCTGGAACTTAGCCTAGACATAACCAGCTGACAATCAACCCCAATGACCCCAATATTCAAGTTTAGTCTCTAAAAATTTCAAAATTTTCCTTACTTTCATTGAAATCACTTTCCCTACCAAGACTGAGCATAGATGAAGCTAAACAGCACACAGAAAAAAAATTACATATTCATAGTAATAATTCCGCAGAGAAAATGACAAAGAAGATTGGATTAAAAAGAAAGTCTTTTTCATATATGAGACTGAGAATAAAGACAGCGAGATTGTCCCTTATCTTAATAAAAACACACACATGGTTAATATACAGTTTAATGAGATGCTTTATTTTGTAGTCTTGGGAGGGAAAGAAGGAATGAGTTTGATGTGATTTTGAGCTGATGAAGTTAATTTAGAAATTTATGAAAAATTTAAATTTTGAAATTTAATTTTAATTTTTTTTAATTCAATTAAATTGTCAAATTGAGGAATTTAAAAGTTTGTTTAGCTTAAAAAAGATTATTTGAATTTTTGTCAATTTTTTAAAAATTATTTTACAATTAAAAATTCAAAAAAATCAAAATTTTAAGAATAAAAAACTAAAAAACTAAATTTTAAAAAGATTAAATATTTAAAAAAAAAAATAATTAAAATTAAATTTAAAAAAATTTAAAATTAATTTTATATTAAATTATTTTTATTAAATTAAATTTAATTATTTAATAATTTTATAATTAAAAATTTAAAAATTTTAATTTTAAAAATTAAAAATTAAAAATTTTAAATTTTAAAATTAAAAATTTAAAAATTAATAATTAAATAAAAATTTAAAAATTTAAAATTTAATTTAAAAATTGTCATAAAATATATTTTTTAATTTTTTAAAATTTATAATTTCAAAATATATTAAAAAGATAAATTTTTTTAAAAATTTAAATTTAAAATTTTGAAACTTAAATAAATTAAATTTTAAAAAATATTAAAAAAACATTCAAAAATTATTATTTTTATGTCATTATTTGGGTCTTAACCTAAAATAACATAAACATTTCTTTAACAATTTAGAATTATTTTTTAAAAAATAAAATTTCCAACAAAACATCCAGAATTAAAAACATATTTTTCATCAATTAGTAAAAAATTTTAACTTTCCAAAGAATTTTTCACAAAAAAACAAATTTGATCTCCCCAAATAAGACTCGAAATAATCATCAAGCATGTGTTTACTTTCTAAATCAATAAATATTACATTTCAAAATATTATTCTCTAAAAAATTGCTTAAATTTTCCAAAAAAACACATGCGTGTGTATATATAAAAAAATATAATGAATTATTCATAGAATTGCCAATTTAAATTATTAATTTCATCGATGAAAAATTGAAAAAATGTTTTTCAATCCAATTATATATTGTTTGGGACAGGGAAAAGCATCTTACGTGCCGACTTATTTTTTCATTCAATCCCTCTTAAATGATTTGTTTTTTACGGCATGTGTATATGCAAATTTATAGAGAGTGAGACAAAGTGTGAAGATGTGTGACTGAGTTGAAAGGAAATTTGAGCGCATTTTGAGGATTTACATACGTACTTACATCGCTGGCCGAACAGATCAAGAGTGATCTATATCCTCCCTTAGTCGGCGCCTTAAGCTAGCTCTATCGCTGGCTACCGCTTGCTAATTACCAATTCCAAGTGTCATACTAATTGGGTTTTATTTGATTGATTTTCGGTAAGTTAAAAAGACTTGGTGGTGTAGTGGATAGGTGACTTATGCAGCTTTACTTTAAGAATCTCAGCGGTCATCGGTTCGAATCTCACTGGACTTCAATCTGAGATTCTAATTGATATTATGCTATATTATACTCGGAATGTCAGAGTGGCTCAGTGGCGGAATGGTTTAATACTTCTGTTAATAGTTATTATTGCAATACCGCACCTTGGGATCATGAGTTCGAAACTCAGCAATAGAAACTTTCTTATTTGTCCTTTTTTGAATCAAATGCTCTGGAAATGCGGCTCACAGCCTTATTTTACCTCGTTTCTCTTAACTTACTTTCTTACCTGTTTTGTAGATTATTGGCAGTAATGCCAGCAAAGGAGTCATTCTGATCTCACTGTAAACTATGTAGGTCTACTTGCAAAACAGTGTGTGAATTCTTCCTTACTTCATGGTTTTGTTGGAAAAATCACTCATCAAGTTTGCACGCTTTTCTGTCATAGGCAGTTGTTTTGTCTAATTCGGATAGAATTTCTAGGATTCAAACCTTAGCTTTGTTCAAAAAACTCAATTAGTACCCAAAACAGCCCCAAACCAACAAATTTTCAGCTCAACATTCCTCAAATAATTGCTACAAAAACTTGTCAGATAAAGAGAAATTTCATCGAGTATCAAGAAAATCCTATCCACCATTATACAATAGTAAGCATATATATACAGCATATACAATACATGTGTGTTCGCCAAAAAACTATATAGCCATCATCTAATTTCACCCTCTCTTCTCATATGTACACACAAAAATAGCACATCACATTTTCAACCCTCGCATCATCATCCATATATGTGTATTGTATAGCCACACATGCACGTATAGATATGAGAAACATTTTTCGGGTGTACATAAATTTTGCACATCACATTGAAGAATATATGGCTGGCTTTTATATTTTTCGCTACATTCGGGTCGTTCGCTCTTTTATGTATTATTTCTAAAATGTTTTACTTTCTCTTCCACCTCGTGTGTCAGGCATCTCTCGTCCCCCATTTGAAAATATGCTATGCTTTATACGAATGTGAATGTGTGTGGTCGACAAAAAACCAAATGGCTGGATGGATGGATGGGTTATACACACGTATATATATTTTTTGTCGAGGGTGTACATGCTCACTGTCCGCATCTGTACGGAATATAAATTTTCCAACCCTTATGATTCGACATTATTCATATTATTATTATTATTTCTGTTGTTGATTTCATTCCATTTTACTCTCTATGCTGTACCTTTTTTTTCTGTCCACCCTCACGTTCACAATTTTATATCCATTCTATTCGGTCGTCGGTTCTTCTATATGTTTGTTAGTGTACGAGTGTATTAGTGAAGAAAAAGCGGAAAATTTTTCATTCCCTTCTCGAAAAATTATATGTATGGGTTTTTCATCCTCACTGAGCATGTAGAAAATATATATATATATACAATCAATTTTATTTCGTCGTTCTTCAACTTATTGTCCTTACTATGAATGTTGCTTTTGTTTTGGGGAGGTATGGGGTTGATGTTGATGATGAAAATAATAAAATTGTAGTATAGGCTTCCTCATACTATGGATTTTGTGGTTGGTAGGGGTTGGAATTAAAGTGAATTTTGCTGGTTTCGGGGAATTTGGTGGATGAATTTGCAGGAATTGGATACATAACCTCAAAATATTGAATCGTATATAACCTCAAAATATTCAATCGCATATAACCTCATAATACTGTCGAATATGCAAAGCATAACCTCAAAAGATTAACTTTAGTTCCGAATTTACAAACATAACCTCAAATATTTTGACAAAAAGCCAAAATTTGATCATAACCTCAATAATATCACTTTTAATCTCAAAATTCTATTATGATCTCAAATTTGCCAACATAACCTCAAAAATATCAACCATAACCTCAAAAATTTGGTTATAATTTAAAATTTTTACAACATAACCTCAAAAAAATCAACCATAACCTCAAAAATTTGGCTATAATTTGAAATTTTGACAACATAACCTCAAAAAGTTCAAGCATAACCTCAAAAATTTGGCTAAAATTTGAAATTTTGACAACATAACCTCAAAAAATTCAAGCATAACCTCAAAAATTTGGCTAAATTTGAAATTTTGACAACATAACCTCAAAAAGTTCAAGCATAACCTCAAAAATTTGGCCATAATTTGAAATTTGACAACATAACCTCAAAAAATTCAATCTTTACTTCCAAAATAAACTCAAAAGTTCCTTTAATTTGAATTTTTCCAATTTAACCAGTTACAAACCCCTTTTCAAATCCTCCCATCCTTCACAAATTCCCCAAACAAAATCTCCCATCCCACCCACAATGAAAATTGATGAAGTTTCTTTCACAAAAAAACGAGGAATTAATGTTACAAAAAGAGGAACATGACAAGTAATAGTAGTAAATAAGTATGACTAAAACTAAATAAATCATTATACATAGACAGACAAACAAACACACAAAGATGCCATCGCTTATGTTGAAAATATCCAACAACAGAGCAACTATTGTGAGTATATGAGAGAATGAGAGTCGCCGCATTTGGAAAATGAAAATTTTCATCTACGTTTGGCTTTTTTTTTTTTGAAAAAAGAAAAGGAATAAGAAGAAGAAAAGAAAACCAATTTCGATGTATCTATATTCTTGTGACTTGCTATCTACTTTTTCGTTTTGAATGCTTTGTGTATAGACATTGAAAATAGATGGAATGAAAAAAAGGATGAAGTTTCGATGTTGAAGAAAAGTTGGGTTTTCTGTTTGAGATGTGAGTGGGTTTTAGGGATTTGAGTTTATTTAAATGGGAATTGAGCTTATTTGAGGCATGAGTGACGTGGAGCTGAAAATTTTATTTTCTCATGGAAATTTCTCCACTTGCGATTTTTGGGATGACAATTTTCATAGAAAAATGAATAATTTTCAGGAAAAATTGATTTTAAAGTATTAATGAGCCCGGAGCAAAGAAGTTTCAGCTGTTTTTAAACCAAATGCAGCTAAAGTATTGGCAAAAAATCAAAAAACAGTTTTTAGAATTTTTAGAATATTGCTCTTGTGAAGTATATAGATTTCATACAATTTTGAAATTTCTAGAGAATTTCAATGTTCGAATCCCATTTTTTGGAGGATTTTAATTTTAAATTATTCCACAAACTTCGACTCCCAATCCATCGATTCCTCAGAATCTCTAGAGTCTACTGCCAATCTAAAAAGAAATAGTAACAGGAAAAACTTTTCCATTTCAATTTTGAAGCCAGCCTGATGGAAAATTTACATAAGCATCTTAGGTATATTGTCGTTTGCAAAAAGTATCTAAGTTCCTCTCATTCGTGTGTATGTGTGTATGTACATGCGGAGATAGTGAAAGGGATGACAGTTGAAAAATATTCTTTATGCCCGGGCCTCTATTTTGTTCATCCCCTCAACCCATTCAGCATGCTGGTAAATATTTTATTAAACTCACACTCTCCACAACACAGCAAATTCCAAAAATTTTCAGCCATTATTTTCATTTTCTATTTATCTATTGCCATTACACTCATACTGTAGGAGGATTATCATTAAAATAGCTGCTGGTTAGAAAATTCTCTGTGCATGTTATGTTTCGCATAATCAATAATTCCTTTCTTTACCCTCCATCTCACTCTACCGCTTCTTTTTGCCTTTGGTTTAATTCTTCTGTTTCCATCGATGTCTCTCTATTTCCAAAGATATTTTATGGACATTGAAACGTGGCTGAAAGGAATTTTATTTCTAATAAATTGGAATTTTCGATGTTGAGGGAGATTTTTTTGAGAAGCAATAATTGTTGGGTGATGGAAGTAACAGTTTTTGGATGGATTGTCTGGTGCTGGCTAAAAAAATAGTTTTTATGCTTAAAAATTCAAAAAATAAAGAATAAAATGATCAAAAGAATTTTGAGAATTTTCTCTTAGGATTTGAACCTTTATCAATTAATTTTGAAATAATTATTTGAATTACTGCTTTAAATTTCAGTAAACAAAATGTAATTTTTAATGTCCATGTTAATTTTATAAAGGGATTTAAACGAAAATAGCTGGTATGCAGCATTCAGGCTCGTGATTTTAATGTCCATCCATTTATTTTAAGTTACAAAATCAAGCAATTATGATGCATATCCCGAATAGTACAACATAGTCACTAAACCAATACGGACAAACCTAATAAAGACATTGGAGTGTCAAACTAGCTATTTTCGGTCCATTTTGATGCCAAAACTCTTGGAAGGAAGCTGTCGATAGAGATGCACTTGGTATCGGAAATTGGCAAGTGGTATTTAGCGATAGAACCAGACGGCGAGCCGATCGATAGTGCTTTAGGCGGTCATCTGAGAAGACCATGGAACCAGCTTTAGATCTGACGACCAGCGAAGTAAGTAAGTAAGTATAACTCCGTCACTATTAAAAATGCGCCTTATACCCACACCCACTCCAACATCCAACTCAATACGGTCTTTCCTTTCTGTTTGATTGCCGAAGGGACGGAGAGTTGGAAGCGAATCGATGAGCATTTGATATCAATAAAAATAAAAATCACCCTCATTTCAGTTTAATACTTCCATTCATCCATGCTTACGAACAAGTAAGCATAGAATGTGCGATAAAAGACCATTACATAAAGAGAAAATATGTATTATGTTGATGATGATGATGATAGTGGTGTGGAGGGACTATCAAAATGGTGGATATTGTACGCATCATTCGTTGACGTTGCTGTCTTTTCATTCTCGCTGTTTGCTAATGGAGTGAAGAGACTCTCCATACAGTGCTTAATGCAAAACGGCACTAGTGGATTGAAATAAAAGGAATGAATACAAAAAAAGAGGCCCATTTACTGTACATTAAGAAACATTTTTACAGCTTTTTTCCATTCATTTATTCTGTTCTTTATGTTATGCTGATTTACATGAAAATGTAAATTGTGGATTTTAAGTTTCTTTGTGTTTTTGAGATGTGTGGTGTATGTAGTGATGTTTGGTTTGGATTTTTCTAATGCATAAAATGCTCAAATAGCTTCGGATTCTCTAAATGCGGCAATTGGCTTTCATGCGGCTTCGTCAAGGAAGCAAGTAAGTATGTAGCTTTGGATTGTACCTCAAGGATGTCACATATGAGTTGTGGATGTATTTAACTGTCGATGTTACTGTCTGGAATGATTCATATGATTAGTAATGCATTTTATTTGGTATTATCGATGGCAAGTCATAGTTTGCGACAATAGCAGCTTCAGACGCCATCTAAGAAAGGCTATTGACCCCAATCTGATCCCAAATGATCTGTGAGGACGGACAAAGTAGTTAATTATCCATAGTTAAGGATTCAATCCAGAAACGGACAAGAATACGTTATAAATAGTTGAGGGCAAGTTGTTATCCAGTTGATGGACTACTGCTAACTTGGTGCTAATGTATTTTTGTCCAAAGTTGGCAGGACTCTAATGTGGAGTCCGAGACTCCACAAAGTCCGGAATACAGTCGGGACTCTAAAGTTCTGCCCACTCTGTTTTTGTCTACTCGGGTGTATTCAAATCAAGTTAACAAATTCTCAGTTCAACACCAACTTCATATGTAGTCGAGTCAATATTTTGAATGGATATAAAATCCGAGGAAATATCGAACTTTGTTCCTGATTCTTGCGCTACACGCATTGCTCGGGATTCGTACCTTAATCTAATGTTGCCAGGAGTTCAAATTTTGTCCTGAGCTGTGCAAATTTAGCAGTTTAAGCATCCTTTAACAGAAATAGAATGTTTGATGAACATGCTCTTGGCTTACTCTGCTTTTGAGAGCATGCTCTTTGCCTGCTAGTGATCTAGACGTCTAAAGGATTCGAACCCAAGATATTTCGATTACCAAACCAAATTCGACCCAAACACCTTACTGAGTACTCCACAAAGCTACTTACCTTACAATATAACATTCTACAGCCAGTCAATTAGTAGATTTTCCTACACTTGCATAGACTTGACCTTAAAATCCTTTCAATCCTCAACAACAATCTCCTAATTAATCAAACATAAATATTCACATTAAATCACCCTTCAGCCCGTCACGAGACTCATTGAACATTTTCCTCATTTTTTAATTTCCAATGCAAATAATCAAGGCATCACTTAAAGAATTCCATCCGTGCTCATCAAAGTGATGACGAAAGGAAGGAGCGAAAAAATAAAAAAAAAGTCTCAATGAAAAAATTATTCTTAAAAAAAAATTTACGTTCAGTTTTTTCATTCACAATTTCCTCAGACTGCCTTTTGGCTCGCCCGCTATTCATCGCACTTACCCCTCCATCCACTTCGACAGTGAGAAACTGTGGAGGTGGAAGTAAATCGTTGATGAAAAAAATGGGAATGCTAATTAAAAAAATCCGCGAAGTGATTTTTTTTTGTGCTGCCTGCCTGCCTCCTCTTCTTTACTGACGCGACGTCATTGTTAGGGAAGGTCGGGGTTATTATTAAGATGAGGAAGGAAAAAAATCCGAACGAGAAAAAAAATTGTTTCATACTTTTTTTCGCGTAATTCTTTTTCCCTCCACAAAAGACTTTGTGTTTACAATTTTTTTTCTACAATTTTTATTCACTTTTCATTTTTTTTTTGCCGCGCGTTGCCTTTAAAGGCAACAACAATAAAAAAAGGAAAAAAAAGTTTTTTTTTCATACAATTTTTATTCTTTTTGACGTAAGTTGTTTTGCAGAACGGCTGGCTGTTTTTTGGGTTTGTTTTGACTGGGAGGTGTGGAGTGACTTGTTATGGTCAGGATTGGTGTGAATGTTGATGTAGTAATCGTATGGTTATCTGTCATGTGCCATTAAGAGTTGAAATTGCATCAATAGATCAACGCTATCGAGGAGTACAACTTTGTCTGCCATGTAATGTAGCGACTAAGGTTCAATTCTCAAATTCTCATGTGATCAGTTCGAATCGTATGATGACAGCTGATGAGTCATCAGAAGAAGGTGATAATCTGCGAATGGGGCCATCGACTGAAAGCAACAACTTGCGCCAAACAGCAGTTCGTGCGAAATGAGTCTACAGCGGAAAATATCCTGCGAAAGAAACATCAGAAGAGAATTTGTTGGCCTTCTGTGAAGACAGCATCCTTTGATAGAAGACGACAACCTTCAAAAGGGGTCATCAGTGGACGGAGGGGTGGCAAAGCTGACTGTGAGAAGACAACCAAAGAAGATGATGACCTGCTTTGCTATAGGGACCTTTGGAAGAAGGCTTCAGCCTGGGCAATTAATTCAAACTACAGGTCAATTATAATTCATGAATTTCCTCAGTTTATTGACCATCCTCATCAATTTTCTACCCATCAAAAACTCAAATTTACATCCATCCATTCATTACTACATCCATAAATTCAAATTTTCTAAAATCGTCTCGAAATAAACAAAAACTTTTTGACAACTCAGCTATATGTCCTTAAAAAATTTATTAGAAACTATTATTTTAAAGACCTAAACTTTTTAATGCTCAACTCAGCTCTACAAAGTATGAAAATTGTAGGTCAAAATGCAAGAAAAAAATTCAGTAAGACACGAATATCATAAATTAAGCATAAAAAAGTCATAAAAATGAAAACTTTTTTTTACATAAAAAAATTACTGTTTCCATCATTACTGGCTGTACATAAAGAGTAAGAGCTGAGAATAAGTTGGAAGTAAATTGAAAGCTCTTGTTGGAAGTATTAAAGAATTTTTTTTATTTTCTTTTACTTTCATCATCATTAAATTATTTTGTAAGTTGCACGTAAGCCTGTCAAATATGAATATTGAGGGAATTGAGAATTAGTAATTTATGGATGTAGTAATGAATGGATGGATGTAAGTTGATGGGTAGAAAATTTTGAATTTTTAATAAACTTTGGTAAATTAATTCAAAATTTTTATTGAAAATTTCACTAATTCAATAATTTTTAAAATTATATCCCTTCCCCCTCTACCTTAGTTCTTATTGGAATTAATTCTTACCACAAAACAATTTCAACACACCTTTTCCCCTCTTTAAAATTCCGATACATACCCACCATAAAATAACGGTCATAAAAAATTTGAATTTCAAGTTGAGCTTTCTGCGCATCATGTGTTGCGCATGTTGCTTACCTTCACATGTGCTTAATGGAATTGAAAAAAGTGGAAGGGGAAGTTATTATATTTTGTGGCTTCAATTTAATAAAAAGGGGAAAACTCAAATTCACATGTGACGACATATCCATTAACTTTGCGACCAAAATAAGAACTGTCATTGATCTAACAAACAGCACATTAAGAATGAACTAAAATTGTCCAATTTCATAAGTCACCACAAACATGAAAATAATGTTCCATTCCACACAGAAAAAAATGTGAATTAAATATTTATTGATAAAACAACAAGAAAGTCAACAGAAAGAGTGTGTAGAGGAAGGAATGGGCATTGGATGGGGGACTTGGTGGGGAACAATAGGGAAGTTTGAATTTAAATATGAAATTTTATCATTAATTTTTTCAAGTAAATTAAATTTCTTGAAAAAATTGAATGGAAATTGAGGTTCGAATCCTAAATTTAATACGATTTGTAATTAAGATCATATTAGTAAAGTAGATTGTTTTTTTTGCCAATATTTCCCCAGATCCAACTTTTTTGCATCCCTCACCAGCCCATCCCTTGACATACAAACCCCAAATGGGCACACACAAAGGCAGAAAAGGAATTTATTTATCGAGTAAAGCACCACCGAATGAAACTCATTTTATGAGCATAAATCAACTTGTTGTTGATTGCCCGTTCGAGAAGGACGAAAAAACGAACGGCACATTGGCTGAGGATATTAACCTAGATATATATAAAAAAATATCTACAAAACAATATCGTGTAAGGAGCATAAGGTTACCACGAGAAACAATAAATTTTATTGATTAGTGGGACGAAAGGAAGCGAGGGCGAATCAAGCACAATGGAAGCAATGACCATTGGGTTTTGGATGTCGTGCGCTCCTTCATACCAATGACTGGCAGTGCCTGGCACATTCGATATCGGGGGTGAAATAATGTACTCGGTGCTTTACTGCTTTCTATCACAGAAAACTTTGCTTCTTGTTGTATTTAATGGATTTAGCGCGGCGAAACTTAATTTCTCTTCCAATAATGTGGTTTGTGCTATGTGAATTATTAGAAAATATGGGGATTGTTTTGTTAGTCGTTTTGGATGGATATTTAGTATGATTTGTTGAATTGTGTATGATTTATAGGTAGGAGATAGCTTAAAAGGTGATTGATCTACTTTTGCCATGTTTTTGATTCGATTAATTATGAAAATAACATTTAGTTCTGCTTAATGGAAGAGAAAATTGAGAAAAACTTTTTGAGGTGGACAAAATTTCAGATTTGAATTTTTAAAAACCGTTAAAATTTAAAGTTGAATTACAAGACAATTTGAAGATCAAAATTGATCAATTTGATGTTTTGCCACCTTTTTAATGCTGATTCAGTCAAAATTTCTGTAAAAGACTTCCAAAATTCATGAAAAAATGCCAAAAACTTTTTGAGGTGGGAAAAAAATTTCATAGTTGAATGCCCCTTGTAAATATTCAAAGCGCTAAAGTTCCCAACTACTTCTTACTTAATTGTCATTATTTCTAGCTTAATACTTAGTAGAAATAATAAAAAAGTGGAACATGACAACTTTCTGTGCTCTAATGTGATATACTGTATATTTTTTGTAACAAACATCAAAGGGTTTCCTGGCAGCTGAACACGCGTTTCACATTTTTATTATGTACAATTGAAAATTTCCTTTTTTTGCTGCTAACAGTTGTGTAAGACGATACTATTAGTCCTCAATTCCATCTTTTTTTATGTTTCAATTTTTTACGTTTGGCATTAGGATCATTTTTTATTGTACTGTATATGTGCCAAACATCCTTTTTCAACAGCTATTATTGATCGCATCAATAAGCATTGAACGAATCTGCCCACATCTCGATCTTTTATTTAAAAAATTCCTTTTTGTATCCAAAGCCTTAAAAAAATTCTCTCAATTCAATTAACAGCACAATGATGAGAAATTGTGCAATAGAAAGGATCCATAGTTCTGCAAACAATACGAAAGGATCAAATTTTTTTTTCTTCTTCATCTTCATGTGTGTAATGGACTTGAAGGCTGCACTGAACTGATGCCCCGTTGAAGAGTATCGGATTAAAATTCTTGATGAAATTTATGATGAAATGGAAAGGCTTATTGTGTAAGAACTTGAGGATTACACAATTTTGTAACAAGAGGAAAGGATACTGCAAATATTGAATTACAGATGGAATGAAAATTGGGTTAAATGATTGAAGATGGGACGGTTAAGGATGTGAAGATGTGATGCTATGGATGATTGTCTGTGGGAAATTATGAGATTGGGGACTAGAAAGATATGAAGGAGGTAAAAGAATCTTTGGGAAATTATCATAGACTCTGAATAGCTTGTGGCTTTAAATTGAATCTTGTTCCATCTGGTGCACTTATGTGATAGTATAAATTCAAATTTGTCATTCGAAAATCATCAGAAATTATGAATTTTCACAAATTTTCAAACTCAATCAGGTTCGAGTCCTACAAAATTGCTGTAAAAAATTCAAATTCTGATTCTATAGAATGACTACTTTTTTTTCAATTTTGTTCCAAAAATTCAGTTTTTTTGGTCTATCCAACATCATCTGTGCCTTAATATCAAAAGAATCCTCAATCCAAAAATAGATCACCCCTAAAAATCCAAGAAACTATCCCTCAGAAATATCCATCCTCAACTCAACTCAAATGATCATCAAAACTAAAAGTAAGGGAAAATACAAAATAATCTCCAATGTAAATGAAGTTAAGCAATTAAAAGTCACATTCAAGACGATCTCTTAGACAGTAAAATTTATCGCGGCTGTCCCTCTTCTTATTTTTATCTTTATTTGAAGAACACATGAAAAATGTTTACAGTCAAGTTCAATTTCAAGCAGAGATTTTTCGTCAAACATTTGTGCATCAAATTTCAAGTGCGCTGCTCAAAATAAGAATCGAAAGAAGAGAAAAAAAGGCTAAAATTAGTCTGTTTTTGGGAAAAATGATCGTTGCACGTCAAATATGAGAATGATAAATAAACATGAATATTGTTAACCTAGAAAATTGTTGGAATTGGATTGATATTTTTGGAGATAGAAGTTGAGGATTGATTCAAGGGTAGATTTAATTTGGGAATCGAGGTTGATTTTTGAGAGAATTTAAATGGGAAAATGTTAAGTTTTACTTCATATGAAACTTGTAAGTTGGAGAATTCATAAGAAATCTTGAGGTTCAAATCCTTAAAATTTTAATGAAAAATGTTATTTTTGTTCCTTTCTTTTTGCTTTAATTTTGGATAGAATCCGGTGCTGAATTATTTTTTTGACTAATACTCAAACAAACATTGACTCTGTCGCCTTTGAGTCTTCATACTTTGGTATTCAATTATTATAAACCGACATATCAATCGAAAGTAGCTTCATAATTCGTACAGACCAATTGTGATCCATTACCTCCCTAAGATCTCACCTAATACCAGCTCAATTGTTGGATACCATTTGATTTCGCTAAGTAACGTTTGAGCATGCTCAAAACCGTTAAATAATCAATGAACAACCCCTCCAATTCCACTACATCCAACAGACACCAACACCCATATTGAAGGTTATAAAATTTCCAAGAAAATCCATCAATTAATCCAAAAAACTTTTTTCCAATTCCTCATCTAATGAGACTTAAAATTCGTATCATTTTACATCTATTTACATTAATTCCATGCTCACATCTTTCACGGATATTTTCTCGGAAATCTTAATTTATATTTAAAAGCATCACTTTTATGACTATGATGATATTACATTGTGAGTGTGTATATATGGCAGTAAAAACATAAAAGACGTTACCCTAGCCAAAATATAAATCTTTAGAAAGAAAAAGAAAAAAAAAAAAAATTTGTTGACCCCAAACACTGCAGCATGACTGTTTATTTTTAACATAAACTCATCCATCCTCATCGAGTGAGCATCATATGTAGACATGAAAAGCGATGAAAATTTTAACTCACAAAAATAAGACGATGCACAAAATGATAATGAACATATGTTGTTAGTCCATCACCAAGATCGACCGAAAGAGTTTAAGAAATTGAGGGAGATGGAATAGCTTGTCATGAGACAAATTTTTATGTCGTAAAAATTATAAATAATTTTTCAAGGGTTAAGTTACAATTTAATGAGAATGAGATGCATTGGAGGTCTTAAAATACATTGAAAATGTGCATCTTTTGTACATGATCATGATGAGATTATTCCCTAAGTGATGAGAGATTCCATCAGTCGTTTACGATTTTTTGGTTCGTTTTGAGATGGTGTCTGGAAGATTTTTGGGTTTAAGATTGATGTTTTGTTGGATTTTGAATGAAATTGAATTGGATTTTATTAAAATCTGTTGAAATTCAGAAGTTCGAATCTCTAAATTTCAAAATTTTAAAAAAGTAATTCTTTTTTTTTTTGGATATTCAAATACCTTTTTTATAGCACTAACGTACATCCAGCACGATCATGTTAATCACAAATTGAACTTACAATTCCTGAAATTTCATCATTTTATTTTATAATTAGACTCAAATAAAATATCAATGTCAATACATTTCGTCTATTTTCTTATCATATTAAGCAGCAGCAAGCGACTTATTCATCTTTGTTGAGCAATTCCTGTTTGTAGAGTCATAATTTCTATTTGAACATTTAATTGCATCAATTATGATAAGATTGACGCATTACATTTGATATTTGAATTAATAGACAGGCAGATCTCACAAAGACTTGACGTTACTTGCTATTTTCGTGTAGATTAAAATGTTAAGTGCCGAACATTCAAAACTAGCTAAGATCTTCATAGCAGAAGCTATCGGAACTGCAATCCTACTCTTCATCAACTGCTTAGGATGCGTCGATAATGTCGAAGGATTCAAACCTTCAATCATTACTGCATCTATTGGAGCTGGACTAGCTTTAATGATAGCAATTAACAGTTTTGGTGCCATTTCTGGAGCTCATGTAAATCCAGCTGTGACACTTGGTGCATTAATCTTCAAAATGATTAGCATTAAGGATGCTGTTGTCTATGTCGTTGCTCAACTAGTTGGCGGTGTATTTGGACATGTTCTTGTTAGGGCACTAGTCCGTTCTGAATATATTTCAGATTCTGATAATTTTTGTGTAAATTCACCACAAGTTGACATTGGAAGGGCTGTTGTGATAGAGTTTGTGATTACTTTCATCTTGATGTGTGTGCTGAGTGCCGTTTGGGATCCGAGAAGTGAGAAATATCAAGGTAAAGTAGATTAGGCTGTAATTTTGTCATCAAGCCAGCATAAAATCAATCTTTTATTCCAGACAGCACATCCATGCGAGTAGGATTCACTGTATCAGCCTTAGTGCTAGTTGCTGTAATATCCAACACACATTATGTCCATAAACTTCATAATAAATTAATATTATCTGACAATTCCAGGGTAACTTAAGTGGCGGATGTATGAATCCAGCCAGAAGCTTCGGACCAGCACTCTACAATGCCAAATGGGATCATCATTGGATTTATTGGGTCGGACCTATGTTGGGCTCATTTGCAGCATCGATTTTGTTCAAAAATGTCTTTTTGGAAACGAAGTTGAACAAAGGAAGTCAGCGATTGCCTCAAAGGAGTGATGAAGAGGAGCAGTTGAAGTAGAATTAAGGAGTTGGCATGGTAAGACTGTAGCTTATGTAGCTTAAGGAATAGAGAGATTGTATAATTTAAGTATGGCACATTGCTGATCAATAAAAAAGACGTCGATAGATCAGTGGATAGAGTATATGGCTGGAAGTCGGAAGACATGGGTTCGAGTCCCATATGACATCCGTTACTCGGAATTTTACAATAGTTATTCAAATCAAGGATCTCCCCTTTTTTTTTGCTATATCCTATAAATTACCACAAATGACTATATTTCCTATAAATTCCTTATTAAATTCCAGTCCTTGATTAACTTCTTCTATTCAATTTAATTCCACATTCTCTGCCACTTCAATCCACAACCTTAACTTCCTAAGACAAAAATCACCAAAAATTTCTCTTTAACATTAATAATTTCATCAAAGTGATTTATTGAATGGTCAATTCCTTTGTCCCTCTTCAGTTCCTTTTTTTTATATGCAAAAAATATTATGAGGGGTAAGAATTCTCACTCGGAACTGCATTGTATGTGTCTCTATGACAATTATTGCATTCAAAGAATAACACAAAATTTATGCACAATGTGTAACTTTTTATAGTTTTTGTTACCCCTAAAAATAACAGACAAAAAAGAACCAAAAATATCTTTATTGTTTTTTTTTCACTACTGGATAGACTGTGACACACGTTGGTCACTTTAGGAATAAATTTTTGCACATTTCTTTCAGTTACAATGCGATTGTAAGGTTAAAGGTTATTTGCATATGGATTTTTGAATTAATGTTGAATTGTGATTCAATTTTACTCGTATTTGTAGCCTGAAGATGGCTATGCGATGGATATAATGTCGTAGGTAGGGTCATTTACATTTTGCATGATCAGATGTGTTTGCATTCTGTGACATTTAGATGCCTGAAAATGTGCATAAAAATGATAAATGATTAATTTCCTTTCTTTGTGAGTTGGGAGATATTGAGGTTTGTATGGAGTTGTGGATTGTCTGACTGACTGGATACTGAGTAATGGATGAGGCTTTGGTACTCATTAAGATGGTCATGTACATGATGTGGATCGACAAATTTGAGTTTAGAAGGTTGAATGAAGAAGATAACTGATAAATTGATCAGAGCGACTAGGTAGGTCTTGCTTGACATGCTGACTTGAAGCTAGGATCACGCTAAGTCCAGCTTTAGATTGACTTAATATTAGCAATTTGACCAAAATGTTTTAAGACAAATTGAACCAGTTGAAAAGTTCATTCAAAAATTCTCAATGAACCTAAGATCGAATCCTATTGAAATTATCAATTAATTATTTCAAACCCAGTTTCTCATATTTTTTTGCCAATTTCACATGCGCTTTCAACACTCCATTCCACATATCCCAACTTTCCTCAAAACTGTCCATTTCCATCCATATTTTTAATTGCACAACATCCGATCATCCCTCAACAATTTCTCCTAAATTATCGTTAAATCGAGAATGTTATTTGAAGCTTCTGTGCATATGCAGCAACAACTTGTGCTGCATCATAAAAACTCATTCATCATTTAAATTAATTTATATTATTTTTAACGCATAATAACAAAAAAAAGGACACAAAAAAATATTTTTATTGCCCGAAAGTGCCTACAGAGAGAAATCCTTTCACTGAATGAGAATTAAAGTCAGCTTGTTATTTACATTTTATCCTAAAGGCACAATAGCTTTATGTTCCTTTAACTAGCATATAATTATTACCCTACTTAATAGAACTCTCACATGGATGTGCACATAGATTTTTTTTACAGGACTTGATTTTTTTGTTGCTGTTGTCGCACCGTTGGAAGGATTGTTGAATGTTATTGGATGTGCGTGACTCAATTGAGAATTTGAGAATTTTTTATGATCCAAGATGACTGAATTGAGACTTATTGGATCCAAGATGACTGAATTGAGACTTATTTGAGCCAAGATGACTGAAATGAGACTTATTTGATCCAAGGTGACTGAATTGAGACTCATTTGACCCAAGATGACTGAATTGAGACTTATTTGACCCAACATGACTGAATTGAGACTTATTTGAGCCAAGATGACTGAATTGAGACTTATTTGAGCCAAGATGACTGAATTGAGACTTATTTGACCCAAGATGACTGAATTGAGACTTATTTGATCCAAGATGACTGAATTGAGACTTATATGAACCAAGATGACTGAAATGAGACTTGTTTGAGCCAATATGACTGAATTGAGGGTCATTTGACCCAAGATGACTGAATTGAGACTTATTTGAGCCAAGATGACTGAATTGAGACTTATTTGAGCCAAGATGACTGCATTGAGACTCATTTGATCCCAGATGACTGAAATGAGACTTATTTGACCCAACATGACTGAATTTGAGAGTCTATTTGAGCCAAGATGACTAAATTGTGACTTATTTGAGCCAAGATGACTGAATTGACCCTTATTTGAACCAAGATGACTGAATTGAGACTTATTTGAGCCAAGATGACTGAATTGAGACTTATTTGAGCCAAGATGACTGAATTGAGACTTATATGAACCAAGATGACTAAAGTGAGACTTTTTTGATCCAAGATGACTGAATTGAGATTTATTTGACCCAAGATGACTGAATTGAGACTTATTTGAGCCAAGATGACTGAATTGAGACTTATTTGAGTCAATATGACTGAATTGAGACTTGTTTGAGCCAAGACGACTGAATTGAGAGTTATTTGAGCCAAGATGACTCAATTGTGACTGTTAAAGCAACTCTAAGTCATTAAGCTACGGTGCGAACTCAAAATCCATCCAACATTCCTCTAATATCCACTTTCCATAATGTTATCTACCTCTCATTGAGGACTAAATTTGCATCACAATTATAGAGACGTTGCATAACAATACCCAGCAGAGCTCTCGTTTTTTGTTCCTTTTCGGGCCATTATAGAATAAAGTAAAAAAAAATAACAACAAACATTCCTGAATACAGAATTTTTTTTTGTTGTTCCTTCTTGTGTCTCATTCAGGAATCGACACAAAAAAAAAGAGTTCCATTCATTGTTGTGATTCCATGCATGGCAAAAGGATATTTTCGTGCATAATTTATGTGTGTGCTGTAGGTAACGTCGTCAACGAGGCCGGTTTTTCAGTGAGAGATTTATGGATATACAAAAAAATCCATTTTCAGGGGTCGATTTTTTATATCCACGGCACAGACAGCAGCAAAAAATTTTAAATTTCTTAATTTTCGTCAAGATTTATAATTTTTTTTTTGTGGCTGCATATCAAGATGAAATTTTTTTGTGTCAGCAACGTTACCAAGCTACTTAAGACTCAACAATGCCTGCTATCTACCGATCCTTCTAGACATCTACAAAGCAATTCATCAAGGCATTCAGCCGAAAAACCAGAATTTTGACAAAAAAAAGTGTCAAAAAATCGTTAAAAATCCTTTGCGGCTGCACATTACATTGCATAAAAGTGTTCAGGTCAACATGAAAGTCTTGTTGGACGCAACAAAAGGTTTCAAATTTCAGAATGAAAATTTTTTCAATCAAAACATTTTACGGCAAGTAAATTGAATTTGAGTGACGTGTCACTTTTCAGCAATTGGACAATGAACAATTTGTGAATTAAGGA
Source organism: Chironomus tepperi (assembly GCF_022539635.2). Lineage (NCBI taxonomy): Eukaryota > Metazoa > Arthropoda > Insecta > Diptera > Chironomidae > Chironomus > Chironomus tepperi. Next base: position 4,206,678 of record NW_027226457.1, read on the forward strand.
GAAGTTGGATGGAATGAAAGGAGAATTTTGGAAATTGAGTTTGGGAATTTATTGTAGGTGGAGATGGGGAAGAGGCGCATTTAGTTTGGGGGTTGATGCAGTGGTGGACAACCTGTGTGTCGCGGGACATTAGTTCGTAGTTTTTGGAATTGGCATGAATCGTATGCTATGTTTGGAGACTTTGGTTGAGGCTTACTATCAGGTATGCGGCGAAAAACAAAAGGTTGTTCACCACTGCATTGATGAGGAGGAATTAGTCATTAATTAGTGGCTTTGTGTGACTTAAAATTAGTATTTGTCAAATTTTTAATACAAAATTAATGAGGAATTGTAACATTTGTTATGAAATTGTGGCGGTTGTGAGTTCAAATCTCAAATAATTTAAATGCATTCAAATCTGGTCCAAATAACATTACTTTTTTTTTGCCCGACTGCACACTTTTGTGGACCCTAGACAAAGTGTTGCTGACTTTTTTTTCTTCAAATCTACCCCACACTACCCTACCCTTCAAGAACTATTCCTCAAACAAAATCATTTTTTTGTTTGCTTACCTCATCCTGTTGTTGACCCTTCTTGATATGATTTTGCAAAAAAAAAAAAAATAAGAACTAAGCAGCATCACAAAAATTATGAAGTGAAAAGAATTTCTTTTGTGCAGGCATCAAAAAAATTTTCTATGCATTCATATTGCATTTTGTATGGACTTCAAATACACACAAAAATGATTTTTTTGACGAGGAGAAGAAAAGGACCCGAGTTTATTGACATACAGCATATCAGCATCAAATCTGTAAATGTTCATAAATTTCTAACAATGGTCCATCAAATGGTCGATTGCATTTTTCGATCCGAATCCAGGATAACAAATAAGTAAATTTTGCGTATGTTTTTCTATCGGATTAGTTATGCTGTTTTTTATGCTTATGCTTATGTAATAGATTTTTATGTGGTTGCATTTATTCATGCAATAAATTGATTTTTATTGGGTTGTTAAGTCCATCAAACTCATGTTTTAGTCAATTGACTTTTGATGGAGGTCCATGCATAAAATGTTGTTTTTTAATAGTTAGATTATGAATTTTTTATGCTGATTTATGCTGCATGGTTTATGGATATGGATAATGTGAGTTTATTGGATGTTTATTTATAGTGTTAGATGTCGTTAAATAGATGGATTTATTGATAATGTATGATATTTTATGTATGCTGAATTATGTCGCAGCATAAATTTATTCAATTTGAACTTTCAATTTTTCAGAAATCTTCAAAAATTTCAAAAAAATTTCAATTTCAACTTTCAATTTCAAATTTCAATTCAAATTTTAATTTCAACTTTCAATTCAAATTTCAATTTCAAACTTCAATTTCAAATTTCAATTTCAACTTTCAATTTCAAATTTCAATTCAAATTTCAATTTCAACTTTCAATTCAAATTTCAATTTCAAATTTCAATTCAAATCTCAATTTCAATTTCAATTTCAACTTTCAATTTCGAATTTCAATTTCAAATTTCCATTTCGAATTTCAATTTCAAATTTCAATTCAAATTTCAATTCAAAATTTCAATTCAAATTTCAATTTCAATTTTTACTTTCAAATTTAAAATCAAATTTCAATTCTAAATTTCAATTTCAATTCTAAATTTCAATTCAAATTTCAATTTCAAATTTCAATTTCAAACTTTAATTTCAAATTTCAAATCAAATTTCAATTCGAACTTCAATTTCAACTTCAATTTTAAATTTCAATTCAAATAATTTTTAAAGTTCGTTGGAAATTCAAGAGAATTTTAAGAAATCCTTAATAATGTTTATAATATCCACAGGAAGCATTCAACCTCATCAAAACAGTTGACATCCATCACAACATCCAATCGTGTTCATAAATCTCCAAAAAATATCAAAATTGACATCACCTCCGCCGATAATATTTCAATAGAAAAATTCCCTAGAATTAAGTCTATGGATCACGATAAATGTTGTGTATGGATGTAAATCACGAAAATGATTAACATGACAAATGAAAATGTTTTAATGCACACCACACCATTTCCTATTGTATTGTTAAGCTATTGAGAAGTCACAAAAACTCAATGGACTGACTTCTTTTTTTATTGGAACTAAAATGTTTGAAATTTGGGTCAATAAAGGAGAATTAAGGTAAAGGATGGATGGAACAAAGGATCGCTATTCCATTTATGACACATTCGTATAATTAATGTCGTCTATTTCCAGTGGCAATCCGTCATCAACAGCAATTTATTTTATAGGATTTTTGTTGTGTGTTCCACACGAAACTTGCATTAAATGCCTATAAACAAGCAGAGATTTGATTCTATGCACGTACGTACACCTGGGATACCGATATATGCATTCAGTCATCTTACATGTCAGACGACATTTATCAACTTTATTTCTGGAAGGGACGATTTTATTTCTTTATATTTTCATCTATTTTTTAACAATTTTGTTGATGCAGTTGTTCTTGCTCTCTTATTTGTCCCATATCGTGAACTTCAATTTCCTTCAATGTCCTCGATTCACGATCAGCATGTAATGTTGCTACACACAGGATATTATGTGTCTGGAAAAATATTGTAAGTGAAATGAGGTCATAAACTAATGAATTTTTCAGAAATTTAATGTCAATGTGGTTTATATTTTGAGGTTATATAGTTCTTTAAATGGAATAAATAGATGTGGATGTTGTTGCTTATGGCTAGGATTTGAAGGATTTGAGAATAATTGAAGATTCTTGAACAAATTCGTATAAAGATGACAAAAATCCAGAAAAATTCAGTTAAAAAGATGCAAAAGATTCAAAATTTTTTGTAAAAAGATGCAAAAGTTCAAACTATTTCAGTTGAAAAGATGCAAAAATTCAAAATATTTCAGTTGAAAAGATGCTAAAATTCAAAAGATGCAAAGATTCAAAAAATTTAGGAAAAAGATGCAAAGATTCAAATTTTTTCAGTTTAAAGAATGCAAAGATTCAAAATTTTCAGGAAAAGATGCAAAATTTCAAAATGTTTCAGTTGAAAAGATGCAAATATTCAAAATATTTCAGTTGAAAAGATGCAAAAAATTCAAAATTATCAGGCTAAAGATGCAAAAATTCAGTTAAAAAGATGCAAAAAATTCAAAATTATCAGGCTAAAGGTGCAAAAATTCAGTTAAAAAGATGCAAAGATTCAAAATTTTTAAGAAAAAGATGCAAAAATTTAAAAGATTTCAGTTGAAAAGATGCAAAAGATTCAAAAAGATGCGAAAATTCAAAAAAAAAAAAATCCGTTAAAAGACGCAAGATTCTCAATAATAAATCCCATCAAACTAACCGAGCACCAACTTCTAGTTCCCATATTTATTAAAAAATAATAAAGTTCATTAAATCATTTAAGCGGTGCCAACTGCAGGATGCATTTTTCCATTCAATTGCCTTTGATTCAGAAATTTTTCATCTTTACAATATTTTGTTCTCCTTAAAAAATATTTATCGATGACGTTTGGTGTTTATTTTACATCCAAATGCAGCTCTTATGCGACATACATAATCCAATGTGAGTGGAAGGGACAAAAGTGCAGCAGTTTTTATTATTTATAAACTAAAATTCTTAAGTGCCTTTTTTTGAGAACAAAACTAAAATTTTCCTTTAAGAAATGCCGCCAAGAATGCTCAACAAAAAGTTCGTGTCATATGCAATTGCGCAAGGATTATGCAAAAAAAATGTGCAGGCAATCTTCCTTTCATGTCACAATAGTCACAATTCCTTTCGGTTATTTTGGCACTAATCACAAAGGAATTTGTTTACGTTTAAGTGAATAATTTTCTAATTTGTGTCTTTAACTTTTTTTATGTCCCCATAACATCAATGCCATTGTGCTGCATCAGCTTTATTTTTTTGGACCACCCAATTACATGCTATAATGCTCCTATTTGTACTAATAATCATCATCTTGAGATGGAATTAATCTTCATCGATGCAGATATCGCACAAATGTTTATGTTTCGGGGTATAATAATGCACATGGACAGGAAATGAAAATATTATTTTTTGGTTCTTTTTCTCATTTTTGGCATTGCCAAGCCCACAAAAAATTGAGAAAATTAATTCATAAATTTCATATTTTTGCATTCTTTGTTTTGTGTGTGTCTGGCGAGTTTTAATGCTTTAGCGGAGGAATTGAGGAATGTGAGGGCATTCTGTTGGCTGTAGAGAGTCTGTTTATAGGTTGTCATTTAAAGATGATTATTAAAAGGTTCAAAAAAAAAGTGAAACCAGCATTTATTTAAAAATCCAAGAATTTCATTATTACTTTTATTAGGAATCGAACCTAAATCTTGACAGTACTTTTTTGATTTAAATGATTTACTGATGTTTAATAATTAAGCAATTTCTTGTATACAACACGTTTAGCACAAATTCATCACTAGGGAACCAGATGTCGATACAGCCAGACATGGAAGTGCCCTATTAGTACTGTGTCAATTGTGTATGTCCAATTTTGACTAGAGAATACGAAATTTCGGACATCAACTGGACAATAGCTAGTTATAACGTATTTTTGACTAATCTTCGGTGTTCCTCTCGAAATTTGAACCTGATGAACCAGTGATGGGCAACCTGTATTATGCGGCACAGTAATGCACCGCCTAGATTGTTTGAAAATTCTGTAAATTGTATTCCGCATGTTGTTTTGATCAAACCTTACCTAAACACTCACTATCTGCATCCAACACAACAATCCATCAATATCCCTCAAATGCGTCACATCCACAACCACAAAATATCACCATTACTTCCAACATACAATATAAAAATCCACACAGCCAAAGACCGAGAGAAAGGTCACTTGTCCCTTCCATTAGAGGTCAAGTTAAGCAATTCTTTACACCGTGCGCTTTTTTGCATTGTCTTTCCCCTACACCAACAACAACAATAACTGAAAGAAACTATTGCACTCACACAAAAAACCTAATAATTCATTGTTATCCATTGTTCTTTGCCTTTATTTGCCTTACATTTTTTCTCTCTTCTTTTTTTTTAGACCATTGCAGAATTATGTTTGCAGTATGTAATGATGCAGATGCATGTAGAATTGAATAATAACATCAGAAAAATATTTTATGAATGTTCGTTGTGGCTGAATATATCAATAATTAAATCAAAGTCTTGCGAAGGGCTATTTTATGGTAATTTGAGACTCTTTTTGATGATGTTTGGGAAATAAATTGAGGATTAATTTTGGGAATAAATATTTAAATGCTGTTGGTGAAGTTGGAAGTGACCAAAAAGTCTGGTTGAGCAAAAAAGATGGAATCTGGGGCAATGGAAGGTTGAATTAGCGAGTCTGTCAGTGCGATAGGAAGGCCACTATGGAGCAGTGGTTAGGTAATAAGACCGGAATCTGGTTATGCTCCAGCTTCAAGGAAGTGAGTTCGAATCCTGCCAACATCCGCTCTCCTTAATCATCACATTCAGTATTGAAGATATAACAAGGATTCGAACAATGATTTTGTGTCATTTAAATTGAGGCAGTCAAGCTGTAACCGGTGATATGGACCCGGCAATTAACGAAGCAATGCTTAAATGACTAACTATGCCACTCTAATGATATACACAGCCAGGGAAGTCTAGTAAGTAAGAACTGCTACATTAGATGCCCAGCTAAACCACATCACTCAAAGTCACAGACAAATCATGTCCCTTGCCCCTTAACAATTCATTACTTTTTATCCCATAATATCCATAAAAATTCCAAATAGATAAATTGCAATCAAAAAAATCAACTAAATTGCATTGTCATGACGCGTTCAGCAGCTATTTTGCATAGTTTTTTTTTTTGTTTGACACGCGACAAGAGCGTTTATGGCTTTTTCATGCTCTATCGATTGTGTCGCTCTATGCAAATTAACATCCATGGACATGTGAAAGACATGCATAAAAACAATCGAAGGATATTGATATAATAGAAATATACACGGGTATGGGCATTGGAAATAAATATTTTGATTTTATATCTGAAGGCATAACGAATTTAATTATCGGCCTTCGTTGCCTCTCTCGGGGATATAAGAGGAATGAGTAAATGTAGCATGAGATTACATATGGAATGAAATATTGATGGTCTCTTGATAATTTTTTTGTTATTTTTTTTGGATATCCATTGGCTTTTTGTGTGTGGGAAAAATGAGAATTTCGTTGAAGCATAAAATTTGTGTTTTTTGAAGGATGTTTATGGTTTGATTATTGAATAACTGTATCTTGTCGGGATAGAAGAGAAGGAATTGGAATTATGTGTGAAATGGATAGTTTTGGTGGAGGGGAAGAGAGGGTTTTGGGGTAAAAAAAGAAAAAAAAAGTAATTAAATTCAAGTAAGTTAGAAAAATATCAATTATAATTCTTAGGATTCGAACCGAGTCCTTGACGTTGTATTTAGCATGTACAATCGATCGATTGACAAATTGATGATTTAAAATGGCTTAAACTTGATCAAGTTTCATCATATTGCTCGAATACTCGAACATACCCCAAATCATACCCCAACAAACCCCATTCAAGCAATATTCCAATCCATCTCAATTCACAAACCTGTACTTTAATTCTATCCAAAAGATGCCGCAAACATTTCTTATATCATAAACTATTTGAAGCATAATTTTCATAAACATTAGCCTGTCAGCGAAGTGTAACACTGGTAGTCATCATCTCCAATACCGTTTAAAAAGAATAAAGCTAGCAACAAAAAGAGGTAGAAATAGTCATTTATAATTTCATAGCGAAACGATAAGAAAACACGGTGTTGGCAATTTACCTCTAATCGTTCGTCATCTTCCATCCATTGCCATGGCTAAATTGCCTTCCAAATGACTTCTCAACGCTCTGCTAGATACTCAGAATAGCACAATATACTTATGGCTTTACCTTGCAGTCAGTCTATTCATTTATCTATGTGTATGTATATGTAGAAAAAGATTGTTTTGTTGTTTAAGGCATTATCGTGACCAGATGATAATAGTTTTAGATATTGTAGATGGATTTGTTGGAGATAATGTTAGTTCACGGGCATGAAGTGTGAAATTTTGCAGTGGTGGGTGACATTTTTGTTTGTGGAAACTGTACTGTGGATACGCACTGGATGTGATTCTTAGTTTGAGGTTTGAGTCATTGATGGATGTGACATTGTGCAGTAATTAAGCATTGAAATACAAAATTGCTTCACATTTTTTTTTTGAGATTTAAATATGTTTTTTGCAAAAGCTACTTTCATCGATTGAAGTTGGTTGGTAAAAAATGAATAATTCGTGGCAAAGTCGAAGGTTCGAATCCTGCCCATTTTTACAAAATTTATTGTATATTTTTAGTTTTTTTTTCCTATCCAACAATTCAAAATTCCAGCATTGTTATTTTACAATAATTCACCTACATACTTCATTTTGAATCTTAAAATAATCCAAAGCAAAACAGAATATAAAAATTCCTTTAAGGCATTTCCAGGCGATTGTGCGATTTTATTTTATTCGTTCAACACTTTTTTATTACTCAAGACATTTATGTTGAGCTTCTGTGTTACAAATAAACAATATAAAGATGTTGAGTATAACATCAGCGCCTGAATCGACCATAAACTCACTCGTTGAGTTTGAAAAAATTTTTAATGCAAAAAGGTGTGAGAGGCTTGACGGTTTGGGTAGTTGATGATGGGTAGAGGTGTGAATGGTTGTTGGATGTGATTGGAATGAAGGTGTTGATAGAGATTTTATTGTCAATTAGTGTAGTCAATTGGTGAGTATGAGCTTGAGGCGATGGTTGAGGGATGACACGATAGAACTGTATGGTTAGATGAGGAAGCAAGTCAGTCATTTGATGTTGTTCTATTGCTAAAAAAAATAAAATTTAAGAAAAAAAGAGATTTTAACAAAATTGAAAAACTAAAAATTTTTGGGATTTGAACCCATATACTTAACACATTTTCATTCATATTGCAAATTTTAACCTTAAAACTAAATAACAAAATGCGCTTTAAAAGTCACTCAACATACCTCAATTCCATAAATTCCATTCTTTCCTCAATTCCTCTTTCTTCAAAAAAGTGTTGAATGCCTGAGCATGAATTATTTGCTGCTAGTGTTGTTTTACTTTTTGTTGATGTTTATGCAAAGAAGATAACACTGAATAAATAATTTTCGTAACATAAAGATTATGCTATAAAGGCATCCTCATGCATTCTATGGATTTTCTGAAATAATGGCATGGTACGATAATGGCAAAGGAACTTGAGTAAGGCGTAAATTTATGGCACGAACGATTGTGGCACTAAAAGGTTAATTTTGTTAACATCTATGGCAAAGTCATGAATGTGTCGCGTAAATGGGTAGTCGGGGAGCATTGTGGAGATAAATCTGGAGATTTTGTTATGATAATTAGCATATTTTTGTGGATGATTTGATTAGATTGTCTGTCTGTCTGTCCATTTGTCTGATCAATTTTCAAATATTTTTTGACCGTTATTTTTTAAATATTTTTTGACCGTTATATTGCAAATTTCTTTTGCGGTCAGCATAAAAATGCGCATTAAGCAGCCTCAATTGATCACATTCTAACCTCTATCTCATGCACATGTACAATCGACTTATTTGACGACGGTCATGTTCATGATTAAGATTTATACTCAAAGCTACAGGACAAAAGTTCAATTCCCCCGCAGTACAAGATCATCACACAAAAAAAATCATCATCATCATAAGCAGCACAAAAAAAAACTGCATAATCGCAATCATTTCAAGATTCCCAGAGTAATGAACATGACAGTCAAGCGCAAGAAGAAAGCAGACACAACAACAAAAAAAAAGCAGCAGAAAAATTGATGAAGAACAACAGGTAGCAATTACTTGTTACCTCTCAATCTCCCATTGTCTTTCATACGGCAATCATTAAGGTGATGGAGATCAAACTTGTAATGTTAAATATTATAAAAGTAAATATACATCTTGTAATTGATCTATGCGCGGCCTTTAATGTCTTGTCGCGCTCTTTCTCTCTCCCACTATTCTATTACTTATTTATTTTATATTTCATACTTTCGTGTTTCGTACATGCGAACAGATCTTTTTTTATGTCGCTTCTAATGATTTACGATATAATAGAAGAAATTGCATGGCGAAATGATGGGAAATTCAGTAGCAAAAGCCACAAGAATGTGAAAAAATCAGAATGAATGTTGAGACTGTTTTTTTCGGTGTTTGATTTCTTGAGGTTGATGGCTGTGGTGTTGATGGTTGGGAATGTTATGGACTGTACTGTTTAAAAAGAATCCAAAGAGAAATGATGGGCAATCGTTTATTTTTTGCGGGATGACTTGATGGTAAGCCTCGAATGATTCTATGCACGGCATATATAGGAATTATACAGGTTCTCCACCACTGATTAATAGCTACAAAATTGAAAAAAAAAAGATAACAAGACTTTATCAAGATAAATTGAAGAACTTTTATAGGATTTGAACCTCAAATTAATTAATTTATGCGCGCACAATGCGGAATATATGCGCATTATGTGAAAATAACCAAATCTTTAAGTCGTAGGATTTGAACGTTCATAAATTGACTGAATTTTAACCAATCTAAATCTGTTCCTTAACATTGAAAATGTATATTGCTAAAATACCATTTTAAACCCACCCAAACCTACATCCAACACAAAAAATTGTCAAAAAAATCAGCAATAAAAATTGGTTATGCCTTAAATCCCCAAATATTTATATAAGCAACAGATCTGTTTGTACTGCACACACAAAAGAAGCAACATTTCTTTTTTGACCTGTTACAATCTGTTTACAGTCCCTTTCACACACAAACTTCCTGCTTACTCGACCGATAACTGACCGTCATCAATTCTCAATTGTGAGGAAGAAGTAAACTCGTTTAAGAGCCAAAAAGGATATTCAACATGTTGTTTTGATTTTTTTGTGGTTTTGTTTAAATTGGAATTCCTTTTTATGCTCGACATTTGGATTCACTTCGTTCTTCGTGTTATGGGTCACATTCATTTCCGAACAGACAACAGCAGAGATGAATTCTAACGGCACATTTGGAAAAAAAGAGGAAAAAAAGGAACAGAAAAAAAATTTATTTAGTCGATGACAATGGATTGTTGTTCTGTGCACAGACAATTTAATTTCACGCAACAAAACCGCAATTTTCTTCTTCATTCTCCTTCTTCTATCCATTATTTTGTTGATGATCATGCTTTTGTGCTCCAATTCTTTATCATCATTATTGTGATTTTATATTTTTTGCTGCATCTTCTCTTGTTGGCAGCTACTACATTCAAGTTTTATTTCTTGATCAAAATGATCAAAGAGAAATGATGACGATTTTTGTGACTTTTATTGGATCTTTTTCTTTGATTTTTTGCGGCATGATTTGGCAAAAATGAGGAAGTTGAAGGAGATTACAACAATGGATGGGAATTTATTGGATGAATTTGTCTATATGTAAAGGAATGGATTTAGGGATCTAGGGATGTATCAGGAATAGAGCTTCGTAAAATGGAAGGCTAGCTATAACTGGAAATTCTAGTCTCAAATCGATAAAAAGGTTCTCGATATCGTGGCCAAGACTTCAAAGAATTTTCTTAGTCTTAGTTCCAGTTCCATTCTCTGTCCCCTTCTAGGTTCCATTTTGATTCCCTACTCGGTCCACTTTTTGATCTCGTTCTCGGTTCCCTTGCCAGTTCCCTTTCTCGGTTCCCTTTCTCGGTTCCCTTTCTCGGTTCCCTTTCTCGGTTCCCTTTCTCGGTTCCCTTTCTCGGTTCCCTTTCTCGGTTCCCTTTCTCGGTTGCCTTTCTCGGTTCCCTTTCTCGGTTGCCTTCTCGGTTCCGTTCTCAATCCCATTCTTGGTCCTCATCTCAGTCTCCTTCTCAGTCATATTCTTGATCCCCTTCTCGGTTCCCCTCTTCGATTACCTTTCTCGGTTCCCTTTATCAGTTCCTTTCTTGGTTCCATTCCTGGTTCCATTTATCGGTTCCCTTCTCGGTGCCCTTATCGGTCCCATTGTCGATTTCGTTCTCAAATTCTTGGTCCTCGTCTTGGTCCTCGTCTCGGTCCCTTTCTCGGTCCCCTTCTCGGTCTCATTCTAAATCTCTTTCTTGGCTCCTCTTTCGGTCCTCTTCGATCTAGGAAATAAATCGAAATTGAGATCATAAGATACTCAATATCCATACATAAAATGAATTCAACAGCTCAAAATAGACACAAAATCACTCAAAATTACACAAAAAATGTTAAAATCAATTTCACTTCAGGATGTATGGATCCAGTCAAATCACATGCACATTAGTTCATCAACCTCTCAAAAACCTCGCCTAAATTACATCCATAAAATTACAAATTCAACATTTTTTTTACAACTTATGGCCCTCGCCTTGCCATAAATCAAGCATCATTTTGTCTTCTTTCATCTTCACATCATATCCTTAAATGAGGAAGTAAAGTCACGAGAAAAAAAACTAATTTTCTTAAAAAAACAAAATAAAATCGGAATCAGATGTAAAATGTCCAATATATGAGGAATCTCATAAATCATGTCTCATCGGCAAAAGCAACTTGTTCGTCCATCTGTTCCTGTATAAAAAAATAATTTTCTCATGCCTCTTACCCCACGGATATTTTTTTAATGCTCATCAGGGACAGAAGTGTAAAAAAAAGAGAGTGACGGTATGTAAGTTATGTAATGCAAGGATATTTACCGGTCGCACAGAAAGGCCAAGACATTGCAGACGTCAAGGAATTATTAAAAAAAAAGTTTCTCACGCAGATCTTAAACGTCCCCTCATATTGCATAACGACCAATGATGTATTTTTTATAGCTGAGGGTCCTGTTTTTTAAGATGCTAGACTGGATTTTTCAATTCCATTCCTCATGATTAGCTTCGTGTATTTTTATTATTTATTTATCCATCCTTCTGCAAACTCAAAAACCTTTTAATAAATCTCTCTATTCTGTTTTCAATGATTCAGCAGTCCATTTATTCCAATTGCTTCCTTCCTTGGATAGAAGAGGTATCTCTTCGTCTGGAAATTGTACGTCTATGTATACATACTGTACACATGATAAATTGAGAACAAGCTGCGCGAAAAACAAGATATAGATAAATAAGAAGTCAAGAGTTTTATGTTTGGATCGTTTCCGATAGAAATAAAATCAATGATGTATGTCAGCAACAGAATTTACTTAAGGCTAATGTTTAATCCCTTCGGATTCCTTGAGGGGAATTTTGTTCTGATTTTTTTGGGAACTTTTTGTGTTTTGTGTCCAAAAAGGAGATGAATTGTGGCGTGGGGGATGACATTGTGTTGACTATTGCCAGTTCCACAGTCAGGCTGACCTATATCCTGTACCAGGCTCCTCTTTTTCAGCTTAAGCATTCGAAAAATGTCATGGAGCATGGTTCGAATCCTTGTCATATCGAAAATACTCTATATAATGATTCAGAGGTCGGTGTCTGATGAGAATCGAACCCACGTATTCATCAAGGAGTTGTTCAAATTACCAGCTTGTAGTCCAACCACTCGGCCACAGAAGCCTTAATCTCGCACTGGCAGATTACATTAAATAAGGCTCAATTCCTCAGATTCATCTCTGATTAGAATTCCTTATTATATGAAGCTAAGGTTACCTATTTTGGCAGAAGTAACCGAAAGATAAAGCAGTCTGAAGACGTTCTTTAAACGCGGCAATGGGCCCCGTGCGCCCCAGCCAAGGAAGTAAGAAGTAAGTAAGGTTACCTATCAGACTGTATTGCTCACTATGACACCTTACTTACTTACTTCGCTGGCCGTACAAATTGAGTGTGATCAATGGCCTCCCTCAGTCGGCACTTGAAGCTGGTTCTATCGCTGGCTATCGCTTGCCAATTACCAATTACACTATATCACCTAGTTTGACCATATTCTCTATCTGCACGTCAAGCTTGTCACTATTGTAGCTTTTAAGGATCCTAACCAAACTCAATGTCATAATACCTCCAATTATATCCACAAAAACCACCATGATCCTCAATAAAATTCTGACAAAATCATCACATCATCTCCAACAAACAACAAAACATAACACCAGAAACAGTTTCTTCCTTTCCATCCCATTCATACCAATTTCCATACCCAAATCATAACATTTTTTTAACCCGACAAAAATTATTTCTAACACGCCAGACTTAAAAACAGTAGCTGTAGAAAAATAAGGAAATAAAAGATAGAATTTCATCATCAACATTCATCAATTGGAACTATTTTCATTCAATCTAATAAATCCATGTGTTCCAGCATAATAAACCATAATTTAAATTTATTGAAATTCTACCGTCATAAAAAGGAAGAAGTGGAAAGAATAGAACTTTTATAAAATTTAATAACCGTTCATTCCATTCATGCATATTCATTCAATTTTTTGGTGATAGATCATTTCGCGTTATCATCCTTTATGGTGTGCTGGATTTTTGATGGTAAGGATTGGTGACAGGATTTGTAGATGCAGATTGTCTTGGGTTGGTTTTTGGAGTTTTTGTCAGATCTGCGTCAGGCTAGGGGTCGTTCATTGGGACTAAGGGCTAATGACTAATGACTAATGAATAATGGCTAAGGGCTAAGAGGGCTAAGGGAGCTAAGGGGGCTAAGGGGGTTAAGGGGGCTAAGGAGGCTAAGGGGGTTAAGAGCTTAGGGCTAAGGGCTAAGCGGATAGGGATAGGTCCCTTATGTTTGGGGATGAAGGTGTCGAAAGGGTATTTGCCATGAAAGAAGGGACAGAGGGAAGGATGCTTCAAAAATTCATTTTTTTAGTAGTAGCCCACTATCCACCTAATCCCCTAGCCCCCTAAACCTTAATTTGACGTGAACTTAGCATCAAGTCGACACAATGCTGTTCCTTGGCCACAGGTTTGACTTTTTGTCATCATAAGCTATTTGAGATTTAATCATAATCTCACTAATCTTATCCGATCCTTAATTATCCAGAACAGCACAACGTTTTCGGTAGGGTACTGTTACGTCTTCATATTACGTTAAGACGTGAAGTTGGTTCAACGGAATCGTGATTACACCGCATTGTGTCACTAGGGTATCGCTACTACTCTATATTACTTATTGGACGCGAAATTAGCCTTTAGCCATCGTGACGACTCAGCATTATGTCACTCGGAAATACTTAATATTGAGCTTTAAGCAAATACTTGACTTCTCCAGGGTAGGGGTCCCTACTCTAACTACCACTTGAATTATCAGTCAAACCCTAACAAACCAACCAAAAATGCGCTTTATGTCCATCCACTTCTACCTTCCAGTTCCATCAATTATCACTAAAAACTGTAAATGTGATCACAATTTACTAAAATTATTGTATGCAAACAATAGCAGCATCTACCGAAAATAGCAGTATCTGTAAAATCAGGGAGGTACACAGTGCAATTTATATCCATTCGATACATCTTTACAGTAATGAATCTCAATTCAGGAACTCCTAATCTGTGCAATATCAACGCGTACTTTTTTTTATTTAAAATTTCAATCGTCACTGCCACCGGAACCCTTTATACCCAGAATAATAATTTTTTATGTATTATGAATGCATACATGACCCTTTATGAGTACATACAAAGACCCTCGTCATGCTGGATATAAAAAAAATACTGTGGGTCTTCATGCTGCCATTTTTTTTTAAAAAATGGATATAAATTATAATAAATGAAAGAGTTTTTTTTATGCGTGAATTTGCATGAATAGACACGACACAGGCACAGCATAGACAAAAAAAAAATTGTTAGGGTTAATATTTTCGGGGTCCAGAATCTTCAGCATCATCATGATCAACAGGGACATGATGAACATTGTAACTTTATTTATTATTTATGTATGCATCGCATCTGTTGCAATTGCTAAACTGTAAATTAACAGACAATGATGAACGGCAGGATTTTCGCTTTTTTAATTAGCCTCACACACAGCAATTGTACATCCTGGATGTGTATTCACATTAGATATGAATAATGGCTGAGCATAAAGAATTCCAATAGATTTTTACCGTTAGGTCGCGTTTAATCCTCTTCAACTGCTGCTGTTTTTGATAATTGCCATTGAATGATCAGCAAAAAAAATCTCCGCAGCTTAACAAAGTGAATGGAGATGAAAAGGATCGGTTGCCGTTACATCAGCGCGATATACGTCCACTTTTGTGTGTGAAGGAACGGAAATTTTTTTGTGGGATGAAAAGATTTTTTTTTTTTGGGAAATCTTAATTGATGGAACAAAAAAATGTCTTTGGAGTTTGAAGATTTGGTGAGGAATGAGTATGGAAATTTGGGATTTTTGGGGATGTAGCGCTTATGAGTTATTAAGTGTAGCGATTTTGAGAATTTAGACAATTACTCTAATCCAGTGTTGTCCAAACTGTGTGCCGTGATACTCCTTGATTGCAAGTTTCTGATAAAACCGTATACCAGCTTGCCGCGGGATATAGTTAGAACAACACTGCTGCACTGAAACGAATCAGCAAAAAAACTATGGATTGAATAGACCAGTGTTGACCAAATTGTACGTCGTGGCACAGAAGTCTGGAAACGCCATAAACCGTAGGTCACGACGCTTACCATCAAGGTATGCCACATAAATAGAAGGTGACCTAATACAATTTATATCGTATAACTGTCCACTCGTGTGATCTACATAGCATCTTGTTTAGTTAAGGCTACCCAGTGATCTTAGGTTTGATTCTAAAAGCCCAATGTAGACCTTGTATATTTTCCAAATTACAACGATTTTTTGCAGATTTTTAGCGCTGATGCTCATTAAAATTGGATAGATTTTCACTCTGATCGTGTGCTCTAATCCCATCAAATTTACTAAACTTGATCAAAACTATCAATGGACAGTTCTCAGTCTAATTTTGTAGGATTGTAGGCTAAAATGACCTCAACTAATGGGATTCAACAATTAAAATTGTATTCGGCCAAGAGCCCCCAGTCCTACATTCTGGATACGAAAGTCGGTAGATTCATAGTTCGTGAAAATCTTCAAGCTTCCTTTTTTGACCGCTGATCTGCAGTTTTGGAGAACTCCAAGAGTTAAATCACTTGATTGAGTTCGTGGTAACTTTTGAAAGGAAGCTGTCGATATAGACACCATTGCATTTGGTATTGGCAATTGGCAGACGCAAGTCCGGGAGGGGAGTTAGGGAGGCCATGGATCACAGTTGATCTGTACGGCCATCGTAAGTAAGTAAGTAAGTAAGTGATTCATTTTAAATGCTGACCCTCGTCCCTAAATCCCCATCCAAAGTGATCATACTCAAGTTCCAAAAATTCCAGTTCCATTCCAAAAACAACCGCTAAAAAATCGTAAATCGTACGCCTGATGAAAGCAATTACAGTTAAAGAAATCAAATTAAAAGAAATGTTCACAAATTTTTTTTTTTATTTCAATGGAACTACACACAAAAAAAACCATCTGCTATTCCTTTTCTTCTTCATCGTTGACGGAATAATTATTGGATTTCAAAAGGAGATTTTTTTTATTGAATAATAAAACATGAAAATAAAGCATAAGAATTCTCTCCTTTTTGTACTCAATTTACAATAAAAAAATCGACCTCTTTCATACGGTGAAGGCTAGAAAGAAAGGCTAGAGTTCTATTCAATGCTGTATACAGTAGAATCATCAAAAAAATGGTCCATCAAAAAATTCCTTTAATTTCATTTTTTTGATGAACAATCAGCAGTCCTCTATTGATGAATGTGATGGTTGAGAATGTACCGTTATTCTTATGCTTCTTGTGGTCCTTTTTTATGCTTCTTTTTTTTTGGAGTGGATTTTTAGTGGATTCATTGTTGTTAATTAAAAACTATTGGAGTTGAATCGAATTAATTTAAAGGAATTGACAGCTAATTTTTTGTTTCTTGAAGATGCTGATGTAGATCTAGTAAGGAAAGATCGAGTGCTTTTTTGAGAAAGGGATCAGAAGATAAATGGTCAGAAATTTTGGATTCTCATCGTGGAAATTGTGTTTTAAAAAGGATATCAAATTATATTGATGGAGATGGATAGATTGCGGACTGATCAAGTGGATTGAGGCTGTTTTAATGATTTTTCAGGCACAAAAAACAAAGTATAGTAATTTATGCTAGAAATTTCAGTAATCAAGTGTATAAGCCAATATTGAATCTTGGGTATCGAGCTATTATTTAATTACTTACTTACCCTAATAGACCATTATAATGCTTTTATGATACTGAAATACTACTTCGGTACCTAAAACAAGTTTTCTCTTATATTGCTAGGGTTATCTAAAGTTTTGCAGAACCTGCTTTTGATCTAATTGACTCATGACTCACTGCAAAAGGTTTTCTATCTGACTCTATAACTGGCCTTATGACAAAGTTTGTACAAATTATCTGCTTTTGCATCTAACTGACTCATGGACTCATGGAAAGATGCTGTCGACACAGATGGTAATGCACTTGGTATCCGTAAATGTCAAGCAGTTGGCAGCGATAGAGCCAGTTTTAGATTCAAATTAAAAGACGCCATGGATCACAATTGATCTGTATGAAGTAAGTAAGTGCGCATCCAACTGACATTCTCTTAGAGCCCAGTACAATTCTCAATAAAATTCGACCTCTCAATTATTACATAAAATGCTGTCGATAAAGTGTTGTCTCGAGATATACCTTAGAGCTCATGTGCCTATGAAAAATTGCTGGGAATTAGAAGCTGGCAGAAG
The DNA here is from genome assembly GCF_022539635.2 of Chironomus tepperi. Classification (NCBI taxonomy): domain Eukaryota; kingdom Metazoa; phylum Arthropoda; class Insecta; order Diptera; family Chironomidae; genus Chironomus; species Chironomus tepperi. The sequence continues at coordinate 4,224,447 of NW_027226457.1, forward strand.
CTATGTAAAGACAGATCGATGAGCCTTAAATGCTGCAATGGGCCTTCGTGCGCCTTAGCCAAGGAAGAGTAGTAGAGTAGTAGTTGGCGATATTTCAAGGAATTGAGAATTGGACTTTATAGCAACATTTTTAAAGTCGAAGTCTTTCTGGGTGTGTATGGTCTAAGAATAGATGCCAGTCGGTCAACCTTCTTAGTCCTCAAAATCATACAAATCCTTAAAAAAATCCCCAAAAATTCCACCTCAATAAAAAAAATCCCAATATTTTCCCACGATATCATCGATCGTCCATCGATCCCAAAAAATATTTTGCTTACATAACGGTCAGCATAAAATCCCTCATAAGAAGCATAAAAATGGACAAACAAAAAAGTAAAAAAATCCTTAATCTTTAATTACTTTTCCTTCTGTCTTACACAATCCTAAGCTATATTTTTTTTCACATGTGTCTTATAAAAAACATTCAGTCCACAGTAGCAACAGTAAAAAAAAAATCCTCCCAGGACCTTTCGCATGACCCTTTTCAAAACAGAACCAGCAAAAAGAAAAGAGGATGATGAGATGTTCAATTTTTATTTTGTCATGAATCAATAGATTTTATATATTTTAATGAACGGTAAACACGAGAAGGTACTATGGATGTATGTGTGTATGAAGAAAGGAATCAACAAGCGAGAAGGAAGAAGGAATATAAAAAAAATATCAGGGCATCTGTTTTTTATGAGAGACTTTACATGACCCAAGATGTGCATAAAATATTTTCAATAAAAAATGTAAGAAAATTTTTAAATAACAAAGAATTAGACAGGATAGAGCTACCCCTTAATATTCTTACCTTAACATCCATACATGCATGATCTTCCGGGGTGTTGTATACATCCTTACACCATGCGAAATAGAAGCATAAGAAATAAATTCGAGGGTCCTTCTTTGTTCATCTTTTAATATAAAAAAACAGAAGTAGCACAATTACACATGTGTAGAGGAACAGCAACAAGCTAGGGAGATAGTTTTTTTTATTAATAGATCCGAATCTAAGATGGGAAAGATAAATCTTAATGGAAATACCTGGGAAAAAAATCCAAACGGCGTATAATTTTTTATTGTTTGTTTGTATGATCCATAAAGTAATGTGCGTACACAAGGAACAAAAAAATATTTTTTGCGTGCATCAATCTTGTCGGTTTCTCATGGACAGACATAAAAAAAGGGATATGAGGGTTATCAAGCCCAAGATTTTTTTGTTCTTTTCCATCGTCTTGATCATGATCGAGCCAAATTAGCGTCGCATTTAGAAAGTGCAGTCAATTGTGGATATACGTTTTTTTTCATCATCATTTCTCTTGATTGATAATTTATTTTTTATATTTTTTATAAACCATAAAAAGGATAGATATGAGGGCTTATAGATGAAAATCTATCCGAGATAGCGTAACCAGCAAAAAAATATTGTTTGATGAAATTGAAGGATTGAGGGATTTATGGGATTGGTTTCACTAATTGAGCTAAGGAATGAAGTTTTTAAAGGTTTAAAATTGTAAGATTTATTAAGGATTTCAATAGAATTAAATGACATTTTAAAGAATTTGATGATAAATGCGAGTTCGAATCTCAAAACAACGAAAAGTGAAAAAGTTTTTCTACCGAATTTTATACGCAAATGTTTTTTGCTACTTTTTTTGCCATTTTGGACGTAACACTGATTAGCAGATGCCTGAGGAACACAAGGACTTCCTTTTGCCGCAGCCACTTGTAAGACAGTTGGTTGATATGGATGTCTTATCTCTACTTTGCTACACTTTGTATAGAGAATTTGAATAATGACTCTCATTTGTCTTAATTTAAGGCTCCTAAGCAGCAGCAGACAGAGAGTTGTACAACCACGTTCGGTAAAATTCATTGCCTGACTTCATACTATTCAAGAAGATAATATTCATCAAAATCAAATTTCTCCAACCAGCAACTAATTTTAAACCTCCAAAAATTCACATGTCATTTCCCATAAATCACCTCAACAACCTCCTCCAAATTCCAATTACATTGTAGTCAATTTCACTATATTAAAACAAAAAATGTTTTACATTGAGCTATATTAATCCTCAATACTGATTTTTTTAAGGTTAGTTGTGTCTAAATTGATGTACATTTGCTGTACATGACTTTATACATTTCCCATGCACTTTCCTACATGTTGTGGCTTTCCAAAAACAGACAACGGATGGAGAGAATTTCTGAGAATGAGACACACAAAAAATATTTTGTGTCTTTAAACTTTATATTTGAATTAAGAGACAGTGATTGTATGTAAATGAATCAATTCGTACTTAAAATGCTTATGGATTAACAACAAAAGGCACAATGAGTTTGTGTTACATATTTTGTTGTTGTTGCTGCTTACTTCGGCGTGATTTAATAACGTTTCATTTTGTTCACGCGGCTGTTCAATGCGGAATCGATATTTGAGCGAAAATGAATGTCAAATGTCCTCTTAGAGAGCTGGTTGGACCCAGAGAGGTAGGAAGTGCTTGGTGATGTTGGGGATTTTGTGTGATTTGGGGTGAAAATCAGCAAAAAATGTGAATTTTGAGGAAAAAAGAGAAAACTCAATATGAAAAAAACCAAGTTATTGATGAGATTCGAACTCAATCCTCCTTGATAATCTTAAGAAAATCCAAAATTTCTGATGTTTCATAAGTGACAAAAATTCATATTTAAACTATTAATTCGACAAAATCACTCAAATGAGTCACAATCCTCCAAAATAATCTCACAGAACTTCCATCCACACTGGGACAACATTCATAAAAGCAAAATCTTGTTGATTTAATTTTTATATACATATATCCACTCTCCCAACAAGCACAGCAAAACAAGCCCAGGCCGAAGAAGTTACATTGAAGTAAGTGTTATGCATAGCACCGCAACATTCATTGTGCATATATTTAAAATAACATGAAAACTAATAATTGATTTTTATATTCACAAAAGCCTTCACGAGTGAGGAGCGGGTGCGCTTACTAAGAAGAAATATGGTGCACAATATGATTTTTAAGGTCAACATTATTGAAAAAATATACTAAAAGACATAAGCGAGTGAGAGCAAGAAAAAATAAATTCTCAGGAATCGCAAAAGTCAATTTAGACAATTTGCAAAATGTCTCCTCGATTTCTCGCACCTTTGTTGATGCTGATGCTTCGGCCTTTTGTGTGCCTATAATTTTTTTCTTCTATTTTGCATAATTGACTCTATAGCATCAACATTGTGCATTACTGAATATAGAGATGTTGCTGATGCTTTCGCTTTAATATTTTGCAATTACATTGCACATTTTAATCAGTGTAGAGGAATGTGAAGCATTTTTTTGGAGTGCAGATTTGGATGGAATGGTGGAATTGAGGTTTGGTATGTCTGGCTGGTTCTGGGTGGGTTGGTTCAATTCTTTAATTTTGTAACTAAAATCATAAATTCCTGCAAAAAAAAAACCATTCTGATTTTGAAAAAATATACATAATTTTGTTTTTCTACTGAGATTCGAACTCTTAACTTTACCAAAAATCCTCTCAATTCTAATTAACTCATAAATAAAATGTTGCAATTTAACTTAAGCTTTTCTCACACACAATTCTGCGCTGCATCATCCACACTCATTCCTCAATTTCGTTGCCAATTCTCTATCGTCGTGAGATTATTTTCATTCCCTTTTCTCTCAAGTTCTATACAAAATAAAAATAAAAATTTCTTTATTGTTAAATGCAAATAAAAACATCGAATGAGCATTTTGCGCCAATGTTCGACATATATTTGTGTATAGAATCTTAAATTAGTTCCTCATTTGAGTCCACTACTGTATGATGCTACAGACAGATGATGATCATCATTAACAATATTTTTGTGTAGTTTTATAAGATGAATTACTGCACATGTTGGAACTTACCAACTGTTGTGGATGCAAATGTACTCTAATTTCATTTTTGTTTTTTTATCGTTTCATGCCTTCTCTTGCCTCATGCCTTCTTTTTTATTTTATTTTAATGTCTTTTATAGAAATCACGAAAAAATTGTTGCATTTTGTTCTGCTTCTTTTTTTATATTTTTCTGTGGTCGCTCTCATACTTCTTTGTTTTTTATTGTTGGGGATTTATGCAGTTTGCAAATGAAAAATGTGCAATAAAAATATTTTTATTTATTTTTGTAATGAAATGCAATAAAAAAATGAATTTTGTTGTGCAAAATAAAAACTGTTCTGGAGCTTAATGAAAGAATCATATGGATGTTTGGAGATGTAGCTGTATTTGTTTAATTTTGAAATAATTTGAGAATTGTTTGGATTTGGACCTGACTAGAACCCTCGCCGAATTTGTGTTTATCCTAACCTAGTGGCGGACAACCTCAACCTAACCTCAACCTAACCTCAACCTAACCTCAACCTAACCTCAACCTAACCTCTACCTAACCTCAACCTAACCTCAATTCAAGCTGATGTCGGTCATGTGCTGGAGTTTCCATATTGCATTTCAGAATAGTTTTCCTTAAATATGATTTTCGTCAAAAAAATCGGAAATAAAAAGTAGTAAATTTTAATAATCGCAATAATTTCAATCATTGCAAGGTTCGATTCCTTATTCATAATTTAAATATCAATTCTACCTCTGAATCCGGATTTCTGTTTTTTTTTCCAACTTCCAGCACTTTTTTTATTGCCAGTTATAGATTCATACTTTTTCTTTTATTATTTGAGAAGCTGTCGGATTAAAAAGAACAACACAGCCCAGCAGAATAAAATAAAAAATAATAAAATCATCTCATCCTTATGATACAAACGATGCATCTGATGGAGATGATTAGTTTTTATTGTGGCAAAAAAATGTATATCCATTTATTTATTTTTTGCCAATAAGCCATTAAAATAACATAGAAAGATGTGTAATAAGCAACAAAACTATGCCACATCGCATTGAGAAATTAAAGAAATCTGTCTTATTATTCTATGATATTTAATAAGGTAGGCTGTTAAATGCCTTAGAGCAGCATAAATTGCCATGTTATTGAGAAATGAAGACATACATGACACAGTAGAAGGCATGAAAAATTGAAAAATAAATTATGAGACTTAGATACAGAGACTTTTGAGTTTGGGGAGTTTGGATATGGCGCATTTTGGTGGGTAAAAAAATAAAAAAGTATTAAAAATTCAAAATCTATATGCACTAGTAAAAGTCTGAGATTCGAACTCAAGAACATTAAGGAACTTTTATCTTTTTTAAAATAAATACCAATTTTTTCTGGTTAATGACCGACAAAATCAGGTCTTAAATATTGAATATACTTTGAATATTACGCAATATGTGCTATGGATGGTCCTTAACCCTTAGTTCCTTTCTAATAATAAAAAAAGCTTAATTTTTCCAAATTCTCAGTCATTTTCATTCAAATTCAATCAAAAATCAGTTAAATTTCTCCCAAAACATCATCAACCTTACACTTCCTACCTATATTTCCATTACCAGACACAATATCCTCAACATCCCAATTCATCGATCGTTTTGTTCAACATTTTGCTAACAAACTTCATTTTCACTTTTCATTTAATTTTTATTTTTCCACTTAAGCCTCGTCTTCTTTTCTATGAAATGATACAAATTCATATATTAGCCCACAAGTCATGAGTTCAGGGAGTTATCCAGTTATAATGTCCAATATGCAGTACATTTAAAATAGGATCGGAACAAGAGGATCTTGATCAGGAATGAGCAATCTTTACATTTCGTGCCACACTTTGGTGTTGAAAGTCTCGACAGAAACTGCTTATTGCATTTCCAAAACTTCTTGGTGCCGCGGCACACAGGCTGTAAATCATTGATCTAAATTCTAGGATGATCAAGAGCTGCCAAGCAGCGATTTCCCATTGAAGGCATTAAATCTATTACAGCACTGTCTTTGGTAAGACAACTGATTTTGTCTTGATCTTCACAAACCTAGATCTAGGTACTAAGTAAGGGTATCTATGTCTAGGCACTGTCTATTGACCAGTATGTAAACACAACCAGCAATACTTCTTGCCTTTTGTCTAAACCATCATGTGATAATCGACAAAACGCACGCATCGGATGTATTGAACGTACGCAGCTATAGATGTTTGGAGATTGACATTGAGCACCACAATTCGGACCACCTATCGGCAGGAGCAAAAATCAGGGCACGAATCAGTAACATTTGTAAGGAGAGAGGCGTCTAGCCAAAATCTAGACCTTCCTGGATCTAATTGGCCAGAAATACATTAAATGTTCCTAACTTCCGTACAATCCCCAACATAAAACTAGACAGAAAAATTAAATCCATGGGAGAGTTTTTTTTTGTTGGCAAACAAAAGCCACAACTTTTTTCTTGCTCTTACTTTTCACCTAAACCACGGCAGAGCATCGATGCAACTCAACGAGGTACTTTTCAAATGGTTAACAAGATGTAGAATTATTGCCATTGAGATTAAAGGTTTATATGTTTCACCTTAGAAACTCATTATGAAAACCATAATTGGAATTTCTCAAACCCGTCATGCATAAAAACGAGTGCAAGAATATTGACCATTTCCCCCTCATCTGCTTCTTGATGTTAACTCGAAGCTGTTGAATGAAGCGTCTCTCAAAGTACAATATTTAGACGCCCACGGAGTCAAAGATTAACACGCGGACGCTTCATTTCTACTTACTTCTATCGATCGACTGGCAATTAATGCAATAGAGATGGAATGTGGAGCAATTGGTACTGCAATTTGAAAGATTTTCAGCTACAAAAAAATAAAAAAAGACTTAAAAATTCTCATGGACTTATCAAAAGTCAAAAATCTCTTCTTTCTCATTTCACATTATTTTTTTTCGTATATCTTGTTAACTGGCGCAAAGGCTGAAACGTGATGTTGTTTTACTATACATTTTTTTTTGAGCAAGCTATTGGATACCTGATGTGATGTTGAGGCACTTAGCCATGACTTTTCATATTGCTTTCAATTGGAGCTTCTCTTTGAAATGTAAAGCATGAAGTTGGAAATTGTTGGAGTTGGACATTTGAGTTGTGGATGAGGCGCTGTGGGGTTGGATTAGAATATGAGTGGGTGATGGCAATGCTAGGGTCTTTTTTTGGCCTTTTATAGGGAGAACATTAGTGATGTGTAGTAAGAACAGACATTAGTGGGATGCTACAGTCTGGAATCCTTCATTTGGTACTTAAAATGGCAATATAGCCAGCTTAAGATGCCATTTAAGGGGATATGTTGTCTTCAAATGGATGCCTTCTCAGATATTGTTATGCTCGAGTTCGAGACCTTTCATACACAAGACGTCATTTTATAGCAAGTCCTTACAGTTCTTCTCGTTCTGATCAAGAACTGAGCAAAAAAAAAACTCGAAAATTTTCGAAAAATTTCATATTTTAAAAATTATAGGATTCGAACCGATCCAAATTTCAAACTTCACCCAACCGCCTTGTTAACTACTCTACACCGACACTTAATACTTGTAATTTATTTTTGAGATTTGAACACTTAAATTAAGCAATTCTCATTTCCATTTAATAATCTATCACTTAAAACTTTTTCAATAAATCCCTAATATTAAGTTAGCACGAACATCACTAAGAATTGGTTCTAAAAATATTAAACAGTCTATCATCAAGTTGCATCTCCTCAATAATCTCAAAAATACAGCTAAGTCTAGCAATTGCATCAAAAAACAGCATAAAGTTCATTCCTCACTTTATTTTACAGCTGGGCATTGATTGTAGCTTGTTAGATAAATTAACATGATTTGAGTGAAGTTCAAACATAATTCATTACCGGTGAAAAGGAATGAGCGGTCAAAAGATGACTTTATTTAATAAAAGAAACTTTACATTTCAGCACTGCCACAACACAAAAAAGGCTTAAATGATTTTTTTCTTCTTTTATATCTTTTGTGCGTTTTTTTTAACCTTTTGAGACATCAACAAAAGAAACGAAATCGGCAGGCGTAACTTGCACGTCAATTCATCATCAGGTTTATGCCGCTGCCGTTGATGCTGCTGAGGTTGCTAAATTAAATAAGTTGATTAAGTAAAATAAAAAAATCTTAGATCAAGCATCATGGCGTGTCTCATTTCATTTGCAAAGATTATTATTTGACTCATAAGTGCACACAACTAGACACGACTTCTTGCTTACTACCCAATTAAGACTGTTAAGAAGCTTTTGTTGCTGCTTTTTTTTGCATAATTTTCAGTCACAGAGATTCACAATTTTCGATACACCCACAACAAAAGGAGAAGGTAAGGAGGTATGTTGAGTAGATAAAGTTGATGGCTGGGCTTATTCATGGCTGTGACTAGGTATGTGACTTGAAAATTGATTGCAAATTGGAAGGTTTTGAAATGAATTATTAATGAAGTTCTATGATGAGCTATTGAATGATAGTCAATAAGGAATTGATGCAGAGCTTAAGCTTGTCATGAGAACTGTGTCTCATTCCAATGATCGACCTCCAGTGGGAATCGAACACACGTCATCACATAAGAGAATTTTCGGTCTGTTTTGCCTCATCACTCAGTAACAAAGGGTTTACTGTCCCAGTGGCAGATTCACCTACATATGACCTGATACTTCAGATTCCAGTCTATCCAGACAACACACTATCTCATTCAGTTCCTTCAATGCATTAAAAAAAGACAAAAAATTCAACAATATTGTAAAAAAGATTACTCTCCCTAAGTAAAGAATGACTTAATTTTATTGACCGAAATGGGATTTGAACCCTTGATTATTAGACAATTTCTAATGATCTTTTGATTTGCATAATATTATGTTTGATGATTTCTTTAATTTAAACTGCAACATACAACGCCCACAAATCATTTTGAGGAATTCGCAAACAAACTTCCTTAATAGTTAAGAAAGCATATTAGCTTCAAATCACATAACATAAACTTACCATAAATTGCCAATTACAATCTTCAATCCATTTCCTTATCTTCCAAAAAACATCAATTATCATTAAATACATCTCATTTCAATTGCCAATTTTGAGCTTAAATTCCATCCCAATATAGTTTTTAACTGTAATTTTCACAATCACAAAAATTTCCTACAATTTCCAAAGTACCTCAATAATCAGTTAAAAATCATCAGAAAACCTCTTTCTCTTTACATGTTCTCCACTAATTTATGGCAATTATTTTTCCGCACAAGAGCATTAATTCCAATGCGTTTAAGCGATTTACATTGTTAATAACATTCATAGAAACTTTATTTTTTTAGAAAAATGGGTGAATGTATGTACATTACCAACAAATAATTACCTTAAGACGATCGAATGCTTGCAATTTTAACAACTAATCTCTTTTCTTCGTGCGAAATTGAATCTTGTGCAGCATAGATTTGTGGACTTGATTTTTTTCGGGGATAGACACTCGCGTGATGTGATAAAATGGCAGAATGATGCAAAATTGAAGCTGAAAAGTCTCAAATGATGCAAATTACATTCAAATGAAGCAGAAAATGAAGCAAAAACGCTTAAGTGATGCAAAAAATGAAGCTAAAGTACTCTAATGATGCAAAAAATGAAGCAATACCCTCAAATGATGCAGGAATGATCACCAGAGATCCAAAAAATGATGCAAGACAATCTAATGATGCGAAACATTCAAATGATGCAGCAAATGAAGCAAATCATCAAAATGAGTCAAAATCAGTGTCCAACCCTAACTCAAAGATATTTAGATGTCTTCCTACAAAACTTCCACGTTTGTAAGCTACAAAAAATATAAAATTGCACATATGCAGGAAGATGCAACAAGAAAAACGTGTGTAACTTACATTGTGAGTACGAGAAAGAAATTGAAATAAAATAGTTCGTGTCTAAATTGAAAGCATAAAGCACATAATTCATTTATGCTTCCCAGCTCATTATAATTGAGCGAAGAGGCACTGGCAAGAGGAATTATGATTTAATTTTTTTTCTTACATCTCTTAAAAGACTTTTTCTTCCTTCCTCCTTAGTTTCGAGTGCTATATCTAATATTAATCGTCGTAGCTACAAACGGAGAGTGAAAAGTCATGTGCGAATGAAAAATTGCCCAACATGTATGTCCAATTCACTTAACAAATTCTCTTACTTTATTTTACTTCTTTTAATTCCTTCTTCTTCATCTCAATTTTTTATTATTTCACGGGTCGTGTCGTTGTTCGTGTTCATGTTTGTCTTCTTGCATGCATGCAACAGCAGCAATAGATAAATATTGTACACTAGAGAGAAAGGCAATTCGCGATGATATTGCCAACAATGATTATCGTAGATGATGCAATGCTACTTGCAAATACAATAGAAGAAGGAAAAAAAAAATATTGAGAAGATTGTAAGGCGCACAAAATGGTAAAAATGCATTAAAGAAATTAAGCGTCTATAATAATGAGAATGAGTTGGGAAATTCTAGGGTTAGTGGGTAGATCAGGCGCATTTTTAGAATTTTTAGAATCAGACATCATGAAACTGGCGATTATCTTAGAACTAAAAGATTCTGAGCGCCCCGGGGTAATGATTCAGTTATTCACTTATGTTATGCTTGCCCGATCATTGTACATGCGCAAATACTGCATCATATCCTCGGTCATCACGAGCTAAAAATGCCATAAAACAGAAAAGCTCAAGGCGCCCCGGGGTAATGCTTCAATTTCCCCACACTTGATTTGCATACCCCTTGCAATGCTTGCATAATCATTGCACATGCTCAAATACTCCATCATATCCTCGGTCATCACGAGACATAAAAGTTATACAATCGAAATGCTCAAGGCGCCCCGGGGTAATCCTCTAATTTCCCTATTCTTGATATTCCCACCCTACCTTTGTAATGCGTGTCTGACCATTGCATCTTCGTACATACCGACTCATCCCCTTGGTCATCACGATCCATAAAAGCTATATAATCGAAAAATTCAATGCGCCCCGGGGTAATGGTTCAGTTTATCCACCTAAACTATTCTTGCCTCACTATTACACATACAGTCTCGTTTCTTCAACCATTATGAGCCATAAAAACCATGCAATCGTCCTGTAGGGCGCCTCGGGGTAATGGTCCCATTTCTTTATCCTTGATATGCGTATCCCACCCTTGTATTGCATCTGCCTAAATACCGGTTCATGTCCTTGGTCATCGGAAAAGCCATGAAATAGCAAGATTCATTGCGCCCCGGGGTAATGGTCCTATTTCTCCATCCTTTTATGTGCATCTCAATATTTCATGAGGATAGCGACTTAGAAATGACCAAGAGACTATATTATACCGCTCAGGATTGCTCTATCTAATCCAAATGTACTCATGTCAGAACTTTAAGAACATATGATCAGAATTTATGAATAAATCCACAACATCATCTATATCCCCTCACTCAAGCTACAATTACATCTTCAATATCCATCTCAACTCCAATAATCCCAAACTGCACCCAAACCGCACACACTTCCCACACAACACGACCATAAGAAAAAAAAAGTGAGAAAAGAAGAAAGCACAAGATCTCATGGGTTTTAATTACCAACTCGCTTAAAAAAAGTTAATTGTGGAAATATAAAGAGTAACGAGAATGGATGCAGAGCAAGAGAGTAGAGCAAAGCGATAAACAGGTGATCAATAATTCATGCTTGACCTCTTGGCATTGGTTGGTTCACAAGGCTCTTGCGATGCAAAAATATCGTACTATGCTGATTCCATTTTTATGGGGGTCGTTAATGTACAACCAGGCAGGCATACATATTAGTTTCACACAGTACAACATTAACAAAATGTGATTGCCAAGCGACGATTCACGATGTATAGTGAGGTGAAAAATATCTAGCTGCTATCAGCACAAAATAAATTTTTTACTAATTGCTTTGCAACTTCGATGTAATTTGCTCAAATGTGCTCATTGACTCTTCTTTTTATCTAAGCTAATGTGAAGGGAATTGAAATAATAAAAAAAAAGAATAAAAATGTAAAACGAAGGAAGGAAGATGAAGAAATCACGATGTGAATTTTTCATGCCTTCTCAGATGGATTAGCTTAAGAAATAGATAGAGGGACAGGTTCAGGAAGACAATGTTGTTGTGTGTTGACTTGTCGCGAGATTGGTGAATGCAGAACATGACGTTTTTGGAGCATTTGTTGGATATTGTGTGGAATTGGAAAGGTTCTGCCTGATGTTGTGTGAAGTGAAGGGCTACATGCCATGGTGACCTGCTGCATGTCATGGCTACATGTCATGTGAGAATTGGGAGCAACTTGAAAGAAATGAGAGCAACTTGAGAGAATTGAGAGCAGCTTGAGAGAATTGAGAGCAATTTAGAGAGAATTGAGAGAAACTTGAGAGAATTGAGAGCAGCTTGAGAGAATTGAGAGCAATTTAGAGAGAATTGAGAGAAACTTGAGAGAATTTAGAGCAATTTGAGAGAATTGAGAGCAACTTGAGAGTAAATTGAGAGCAGCTTGAGAGAATTGAGAGCAATTTAGAGAGAATTGAGAGAAACTTGAGAGAATTGAGAGCAGCTTGAGAGAATTGAGAGCAATTTAGAGAGAATTGAGAGAAACTTGAGAGAATTTAGAGCAATTTGAGAGAATTGAGAGCAACTTGAGAGTAAATTGAGAGCAGCTTGAGAGAATTGAGAGCAATTTAGAGAGAATTGAGAGAAACTTGAGAGAATTTAGAGCAATTTGAGAGAATTGAGAGTAATTTGAGAGAATTGAGAGCAAATGAGAGAATTGAGAGCAATTTGACAGAATTGAGAGCAACTTGAGAGAAATGAGAGCAACTTGAGAGAATTGAGAGACACTTGAGAGGATTGAGAGCAATTTGAGAGCAATTTGAGAGAATTTTGAGCAAACTTGAGAGAAATGAGAGCAACTTGAGAGAATTGAGAGCAGCTTAAGAGAATTGAGAGCAAACTTGAGAGAATTTAGAGCAATTTGAGAGAATTGAGAGTAACTTGAGAGAATTGAGAGTAATTTGAGAGCAACTTGAGAGAATTGAGAGCAATTTGAGAGAATTGAGAGCAACTTGAGAGAATTGAGAGCAATTTGAGAGGAATGAGAGCAACTTGAGAGAATTGAGAGCAATTTGACAGAATTGAGAGCAACTTGAGAGAATTGAGAGCAATTTGAGAGGAATGAGAGCAACTTGAGAGAGAATTGAGAGCAATTTGAGGGAATTGAGAGCAACTTGAGAGAATTGAGAGTAATTTGAGAGAATTGAGAGCAACTTGAGAGAATTGAGAGCTTCCTGAGAGAATTGAGAGCAATTTGAGAGAATTGAGAGGAGTTTGAAAAAATTGAGAGCAACTTTAGAGTAAATTGAGAGCAATTTGAGAGAGAATAGAATTGAGAGTAAATGATCAGAAGCATGTAGCACCATCAATAGTTCTCCTCATACCCACAAGGCTCAATAATCAAATTCACGAAACCACATCAATTCTATTTTATTGATCTCAAGCTATCAATTTACCAAAGTACAGTTCTTCTTCCATAAAAGAAATATTAAACTTAAAGTCTGACTATCAATTTGTCGGTGAGTTGTTTTTAAGGATTAAATTTTGTTCTACTCGATTAAATTAATCTTCATGTACAGGCAGCAGTGTATGAGAAGTCAAGTGGCTTCAAGTGAGAAATGAATTATCTATAAACGATATTAATGATTTAATAGTTTCACTATAAAAAGCCTTTTATGCCTTGTTTCTTTTACTATTTTTTCCTTCTCCATCTCCTTCATGTCACGTGCTTCAAATTTACCATCAATTTATTGTGTTAAAGGCAATATTATATCCATACATTGATTGCTTGTACACCATCGATTTAATATAATTTTCGTTGCATGGCTTTGGCTTCCAGGGAGATCAATTTTGTGTGCACTCGCGCTATTCACACATGAAATGAAAGGAATTGAGCATGGAGATGAACTGAAAAAATTTATTTTTTATCGATTTACAATTTTTCATAGACGCAATTCAATTATGATTCGTGGATGCATTGGAGGCCTTTGTGGAGCTTCGTAATTGCTTATTGTTCTTCTTCGTGATGGTAGGTATGGTGCTGGGGATGGGTACTTTTTGAGGTTCATAGAGCAAGCATAAGGACCGATCGCATTTATAGACACAGCTCCAAATCTCAAATTCCACGTAACCAACCCGATATCTAGCACATATCCCGCAAGATTCTCATCTCAACAATCCATCCGCGCAAATATAGACATGGGATGGTAAGACTACAGCAACGATATTCATGAATAAGAAATAAATGATTTCTTTAATAGGTTTTAATCTGTTGCAACAGATTGCAATAAACTGAGAGATTATGACAGTTTTATTGTTATTACGGTTTATTTTTTTTGTGGATTAATCTTTGTCTTTTATTTACCACCAACATCATGATGCAATGTCTCTTTTTTTATATTTTGCATTAAGTTTCTTATTTCATCTAGTCTAGAAAGAAAATCATCTTTCTGAGCAGATCAAAATTGTTTTAATGTGATGGAGTTAGTTTGTGGGAGAGTGAGGGTTTGGGGTTGGCAGTTTGTCCTTTTTGGGTGATCTTGGATTGACTGTTCAGAGGTAAAATGATGTGCAGTTTCTAACACATTTGGTTAAAACCTGCAAGACATAGCAATCCAAAATTATTATTTTTTTCCTTGGAAAATTCAAATTTTTTGACTTTTTCTTAAGCAACTTAAAGTTATTGATCCCAAAATGAATGTTTCAGATGCTTGCCACTTTTTTAAAGAGATTAACATCAAAACTTTTGAAAAATTCATCTTCCTCGTCGCAAAATGTTCAAAAAACTTTTCGAGGTGGAGAATTTTTTTTTCAAAATTTATTATCGATGATCCTTAGTTAAGCCTCTAAATTTGAGTCATTTGATAAACAATACAAAAATCAACGTATAAACCAATTCTAATAAAGAATTAGTAACGTACTCCAAAAATGCGCCTTAACCACCACCCACCAATTACTCCCTTACTTGCCACATCTCTTCTTCTTATTTTGAACGATTGCTCATTAAAACTGATTTGTCTAACGGAGTCTTTTGTAGCAGCTTTCATTCAATTTTGCAGGCTTGTTAGGCCTTCTTTTCTTCATATCTCTTTACCTATCCTTACCCATTCAATAATGGAAAAGTTAAATAATTTTTATAGAAAAAATAAAAAGACAATAATGAGTCGTACACTGCAAGTTTAATACACAATTATTGTGAAATCATAAAAAGACACATAGGTTGTTGTTGAGACACCTACGCGTAAAAATCACATCATCGTTATTGACTATGCTCTTTTGTTTTGCCTTTGTTTTGTTTTTTTCGTGGCGGCTCCAGAAGTCAAGCCCGTTTTAAGCCAAATCAAATCAAGGAAGAGAGATCGGCATTGGATATATCTATCGATGGCTTAGAGATGGATTGATTGGGTTGATGACGATTATTATTGAACTTTTTATTGTTTTTATCGATTCTGTTGAGTTTGAGATCTTTTATATTTAATTTGTTGCTTAAAGTACTGTTGATTGTGATTGGGATAGATGAGGTGCGGAACTAGCTCTGCTAGATATATGCTTGATGTTCATTAAGGCTATATTAACCTCAAAATCAGACAAAATTGTGTTTTTAAGGCACACATTTCAGCTTTTGAGTAATTTAGGATTCGCACCTGAGAACTCAGCAATCTCCAGTGTCAAAATCGACAGCAACACCTCAACACCTTACCAAATCCCCCACATTTGACCCAAAGTTCAAATTCAATAATTCACAAATTCACATTTATTAGTAAGCGCCAAAGCATTGACCAAAATATCGCGGAACCAATCGCAAAATATTTTTTATGACACCCGTAGGTCAAGTCTATTAATATTTATGTCTATATCAATATTTCTCAGTTACTTTTTTTTATTATTAAGCATAACAGAATTTCGAAGAAATTTAATTATTAAGCAGTAAATCCTGTATATGCCATAAGTATCAATGAATCATTAAGCAATTACATTATAAAGTTTGCAATTAATTCATTAAGGCGGATACGTAGCAAGATCATAAATGTATTAAGGACAAGACAAGATATTAAATTATTAGAGTAAGAAAGAAGCTGCATTGGGATGTTTATAAAACCATAAATTCACTTATATTATCCAATCTTGTTGATGATGGCTGTGTTGTCCTATAGGATGTAATGAGAAGATATGGGATTTAATGCCTGACAGGCTGTAAATTAGGCTTTTGATACATTGTATTGTGGATTTTATGGAATTAGCTACTTGGAATGTAATGGGTGACTTGGAGGCTGATTTTAGGAACTAGACAGCTATAATAGAGACTATGGCTAGACAGGTATCTTAAGGATAGTCTTTAGTACAGTTGGGATAGTCAAGACAACAGACACCGCTGAGAACAGAACCATCTATCGATACTGGAGACCAGGTGCTATAGGACTACAATTAACAGCTCCTGAACTGCTTAAGATGAGCCTAATCATGCCTTTTCATGTTCCAAATCAACCTGCAAATTCAGCTTAACCTGATAATCCAATTCAACTTGGCAATATAGCCTAACTTGATAGTTCAGCTTACTTCAGCTTCCAACTCACAACTGCCAAAAAGAACTGACAAATGTCAATAGAAATCGTCATCATCAAAGGTCATATTGTACCTCAAACAAGTCCTGATTCACAGCAAAAGTGAAACTTGTTCAACCTGCTTGAACTTTTTAATAATAAGTCACGATCTCCACTGATCACTACACATTTTGGCTGATAGAAATTTTCACTTTAATAAGTAAAAAAATCAAGCTGATGTGTGAGCAGATAGACAAGCAACAAGTTGTAACGCCCACAGTACTAATGAAAACAGCTTCACATCGACCAATTCTGTTTATCCTATTCAGTCAAAATATTTGTGTTAAAAAACTAAAAAGAATCTTGAAGTAAGCAGTCAAAATACACAAATCAAGAGAGAGGGATTTCCATAATCATAAAACAATCAATAGTACGCGATCATCAATAATGAGTCAACAGAGCTTAAAAAAATCTATTGTGGCGTATGACTTCATTTAGACATTGAGTTAAAGAGAGATTTAAGTAAGAAAAATAATCTCAAGCAGTTTAAAACAAAAAAAAGAGTAGAGATAAATAATAATAAATATATTAAGGTGCAGCAGTTTAAGAAACAAGGCATAAAAGCAGAAAACAGAATAAAGAAGAAATTGAAAGAAGAAGGCAAAAAAAATGTGTGTGTAATTATTCCAATGCTGTACGATTTTCACATATGCGATGCCGTTTTTTTTGTGAATGAAATAAGCAGTTTGAAGGAAGTCATGTAAGATTGACGGAGACGCACTTTTTGCAATTTTGAAAATGAAGCAAAATTAACGGTCAAAAAATACTTGAAAAAAAATAACGGTCAAAAAATATTTGAAAAAAGTAACGGTCAAAAAATATTTGAATATCAACGGTCAAAAAGTATTTGAAAAATAACGGTATTTTTTTTTGAAAAGTACCGGTCAAAAAATATTTGAAAAATAACGGTCAAACAATATTTGAAAAATAACGGTCAAAAATTATTTGAAAAATAACCGTCAAAAAATATTTGAAAAGTAACAGTCAGCCTTACATCCAACCTAATGGACAAAACCACCAGACAGTCAGTCTCTCTAGTCCTTACCATCCACAATTATGCACCTCTAAAAATTGAATTGAACATATAGACAGCAACAATATTTCACCCACTGACTAACTCTATTGGCATTGCCCATTAATGCCTTGTTAATTTTTTTTTTTCTTTGCCAACTTCTTCCAATTTGACTTTGCGACTCTCTGCAAGCACCAGAGTGCTATTTTGCATCATCACATTTCCATCTTTCATAGCCACGCCAATTCCTTTGTGTGTACCATATAGACACACACAGTTTCGAAGTTAATCGAAGGTTAAAAAGACTATCTGATGTAATTGCAAGTAATTAATTGATAAATTATTATTGCTCAGTTGGGGGCGAGAGATGGCTGGCAACAAGCATATTGAATGAAAAAAATATGATTTGTCACCTCCAATTTTGGCTTATGGCAGTAAACTTGCGATGCATGGGAATAAACAAAAAAAGTATCATTGTAAGTTGGAAAGTTGCTTGGTTTGAGGATTGGTTAGGAGCATTTGGATGGATGTTACGTTCAGATAGGATTGTCCAGGATGATCTAGAGTCTCTTTCACTTCTATAGACTCCTGGAGTTCTTGGTAAGCCTATGGATCATGAGATATTGATTGAGGATCTGGTTCTTGAGTTACAGATGATGAGGGGAAGAGGGTAGGCGGTGGTCAGAGGGATGGAGTAGAGGGTTTGGTGTGGAGGGGGGACAGGTGCGTCAGGATATGCTTAACATTTTCAAAACTTTTCGAGATTTTTGTCCCAAAAAACCATAAAAAATTAAATAATTTGGTCTATATTTGAGGAATCGCAGAGGTTGGGGTGACCTCATACTTCCTCCTTGGATTGAGATTCCTAGAATGCCAACCCTGGATCACTGGTGGGTATACAAGGCTGGAATCCTTCTTCTTAATAATCACTAATCCAACCAGAATTAAGCATACACTTGGTCGTATCCAGGGGATTCTGGGGTCAAACCTTGAAATTTCTGGTTATGCCCTAGGGCACCTAAGGTCATAAACAACCTGCCAACACCCCAACCTCTCCTCATTCCTCTCAAAATCCAGCTCAAAAATATTGAATTTTAAAGAGATTTTTCTTACTTAATCATTAATATATTTTTTTGCAGCCTCGAGGTTAAGGCTTTATGACGATGGTGATGTGAGAGATGTAAAATTTATGTAAATAGGTGTTACGTTCTTAATTGATTTCTGTTGCTGTACTTTTTGTTTTTGTCGTGTTGCCTACATAAACCAATCTAGTCGAAATGTCTAGTTTGAGCTGCACAAAATGAACAGTCATAATGTTCACGTGGCTCGTTGCATTTTCACTGACAACTGTAGATTTTATTCTATACACCAAGCCACGTCATCTCATTATCTGTCAATCTTACTTACCAAGTGCGGTTAATTATTTGTTTTGCTTGCACTAATAAAACATCAAACCTCCGACATCCATCTCATGACTATTTTTATTTCGCGTGTAATTATTTTCCATCGACTTCACATTTAATCACAAGTTATGTGTTGTATGTTGCGCCTATGATTGTTACTAGTTACGGTGTACTCCGTTAATAAGAAAATAAGAAGGTACTGGAAAAAAAATAATATTATTCCACTGAGACATTACTAGCTATGGCTTCTCGGCAAATTAATTGCAATGTATACATATATGAGATTACATTAATAGAGAGGTTCTGTTGGAGATGCGATTAATGGAGTGTATAAGAGATGGAATTAGATTGTTCATTCCCAGGTGCGTATGACACCTGGTGATGTACAA